>NC_057853.1:30085000-30710000 GCF_015237465.2 Chelonia mydas
CAACAGTGGCCTGCTGTAACCATCCCCTCTGTAACTAGGTAACCATTCTCTCATCTCCCCAGTAACCAAGACCGCATCTTCCTGGTAACCAGGTAACTGTCCCTGTACCCCAGCTGGTGCCATCCTGGTCCCATGGTCGGAGCTGCCCAGAGATGGTAGTGTGTCAAATTCTGTGAAGTGTTCTCTCAGCTCTGATTCAGGGTCCTCCCAGTAACCCAACACCTATCGCAGCCACAGATACATGGAACCAGGATCACTTCCCAACATTTCCCCTGCCATCACAACTCTACCACAACAACTTTGTGTTGCTATTCATCCCCTGGTCAGTAGTTCCTCCCTCTCAGAGCAATGGTCAGGCCCTCTGCAAACCCAGGTAGGCATCACTGTATTAGTTACACCCACCCACAATCCCATGGCCTGCTCCCCCAACCCTTCCCACTAGCCCATTAAATATAAAAGGAGAGGGAACCAGTTTTAATTAAGATGCTGGCACACGTGAACAACAAAGCTCTAGGGTTAGCAGTGCCTGAGAATTTCACCAGCAAGCCAATCGATGCTTTCAGGAGCCTCAGATCAATGGGACACAGCTGCAGAGCATCTCCTGGTTGCTGTCACTTAAAGCAAGGTCCCAACACAAGGACCAGACTGCAGAGTAAGCAGAGACAACATTAAAAGAACTGGATTTTTGCTGGATGATCAACTGATTTAGAAGGGTCCAGACACAGTTATCAGCCAGAAGAATCTTAAAGGAAACATGCCTTATAACAAGAGACTCCTGGAGCTTAATCTGTTTAGTTGAACAAAGAGAAGGTTAAGGGGTGACTTGATCCCAATCTATAAGTATCTACATGGGGAAAAAAGCCTTTAATAATGCACTCTTCCATCTAGCAGCCAAAGGTCTAACACAAGCCAAGGGCTGGAAGTTGAAGCTAGACAAATTCAGAGAGGAAATAAGGACCAATTTTTTAATAGTGAAGTAATTAACCATTGGAACAACTTACCAAGAATTGTGATGGATTCTCCATCACTGGCAAATTTTAAATCAAGATGGGATGTTTCTTCTCTAAGCTCTTTTCTAGTCCCAATGGGAATTAATCATGGCCATCCTATGGCCTGTTATGTAGTAGGCCCGACTAGATAATCATAGGGGTCCCTTATAATGTATGTGGAGATTTTCTTAGTATCAGCTGTTTATTTACACTAGATGCACCAGTCCTGAAAGAGAGGTGGTTGCAAACTGCACAGAGGATGATCTTTTCTCTCAGAGATCTCAGACAGAACACTAATGCCTGGGTCCCAGGGAGGTCTGCAGTTAGAGAGATAAAGGCAGGAAGCAAACTCTAGCTGCTTGCAACAGCTACGTCCCAAATGAATGAGCATTACAAAACTAACAAGGAAGCAAATCTTCAGGACTGAACACTGCTTACAGTAAGACTGCTTGCAGTAAGACTGTAAGACCCTGCCATAGCAATGTTATCACAATATTGTTATACTAGGGACCAAGCATGTTGGGCACTGCACAGACCCACAACTGAGATCAGGGCCCCATCATCCCCAGAGACGCCTGCCATCTCAGCCCGGCCCAAGCCAGCTCTGCTAATGCCCCTCAATCCTGACCTGCCCCCCTCCCAGACATATTTTTGCTGGGTTTATGGGATAAGGAAGGTAGAGGAGACCGAGCCAAGAAGCAACAAACTCAGTTCACAGGGGACTCCTAAAATCTGAGCAAATTCTAGCCTCTGCAGAGGGCTTTATAATGGAACACGAATGCGAGAAAAGAGAGCGCCAGGGTTCCCCACAGGCTTAGGGGCTGCTCACAGCCCTTCATCCCCACTCACTAGCAGGCCCATTGCAACCCTTATGCCCCTGGCACAACTTGAAAGCCCTTGTCTGTTGTGTCTGATTTGGGGGAAGCCCTGTCTGGTACAGGGAGCTGGGGGAGTGAGGTTGCCCTTCTCACCTAAGGCCAACAGGTGGCAGAGTTTTGGTGTGTAGGTGGGTGTGTGTGGAGGGGACTGAGGATTTAAAAAACACCTTGCAAACATAGCGGAGTGGGTGCTAGGGAATGGCCTAGCACCTGCAGCTTCCGCTCCACTGTCCTAGCCCTTCCCCCACAGCTGTTAATGCCCCTCAATCCTGACCCAGTCTCCTTGCCCCAGCTCTGCTAGTGCCCCTCAGTCCTGACCCACAGTGTCCCCTTACCCCCCTGACAACTGGACCTGCTTTCCCCCTCCTTAGTATCCCAGCTCGCTAGCTCCCATGCAGCCCCCATGTATGTATGTGTGTGGACTTGACCCTGTTCATAACAGAGCCAGGGGAAGGAGCCTAGGATGCAGCTACCTCTGGGGTGGGGTTATTTATAGAGGGACCGCGGTCCAAGGAGAACATCCCTTACCAAACACCTCCCCCCGTACAGCAGGGATAGCTCAGTGGTTTGAGCATTGGCCTGCTAAACCCAGGGTTGTGAGTTCAGTCCTTGAGGGGGCCATTTAGAAATCTGGGGCAAAAATTGGGGATTGGTCCTGCTTTAAGCAGGGGGTTGGACTAGATGATCTCCTGAGGTCCCTTCCAACCCTGATATCCTATGATTCTATGATGGCTGGTCGCTTCCCAGCTGTGGCGTATGGGGTCAGAAAAAAGTCTCAGGATAGCTTAAGAGAACTGCTCCAAAGCACTCTATTATCTAGCAACTCCCTCGACTCCCTAGAGCTGTCCTACAGCATTGGGGTTAGCACTGGCTGCCGGGGAGTGTCCCCTCCTGAGTTCCAAGCCCGCTCCCTGCAGCACAGCCCCCCTCGTTTTGCTCTCCAGGAGGCAATGGGTCCAAGCAAAGGAGAGATCCATTTTAATTTTGTCTACAAAGTTCCAAATCTCATTCTGGGATGGGGTGAGGGGTGGTCAGGTGCTTGGGAGAGAGATGGGGTCATGCATTAGGATGGTCAGAGGTCAGGCATTGGTGTGAGAGAGTGAAGTGCCAAGGTCAGGAACTGGGGGTGACGGGGTGGGATGCAGGGGAGTTTGGGGGCTCATGGGGTGTGGACTGTCTGAACAACCCCTCCTGACCCAGGGCTCCTGGCGCCCAGGTGCTGCCTCAGTTGCTCTATGCGCTGCTCCATCTGGTGAGTGAGTGGGTGCCTTGCCCCCAGATGCCGCCGGTAATCTGGGAGGAAACACTGGTGATCAACACTGGCTCACAGTCCACCCTGCCCTAAGGCCCCTGCCATAGGGAAGGAGGGGGGCACTGTAGGTGCAAGGGCTCCACCTAGTGGGCACAAGTAGCTGCATCACAGGCTCACCCCCTCCCTGCCCTATGAGGAGTTAGCCCCATGCTGGGAAGCCACCTTCCCTCCCCCACTCCCCAGTGTTTTATGGCAAGCTTTATGTAACCCTTGGGCCTGCTCTTTGCAGGGTTTCCCATCTATCGGCTGGCATTGCACAGCATGTGCTGATTGGCCAAGGGAAGGAGTCAGGAGTCAGGGCCCTGGAACTGGGGGGAGGGTTGGACAGGCTTGGATTCTGGACATTGTCACTCCACTGCACTGTGATGTGCTGCCCAGTGTTGTTGCATTGCCACATGGGGGGGGGGGGGGGGGGGTCATGTGGTATAACGTTGTTGAGTCGCATTATGTTGCACCAGGGGGCTCATGCAGCGCAGTGTGATTGTACTGTTTCACCCGGCACAGCGTGGTTGTGTGGTGTTACACTGTGTGTGTGTGGGGGGGTGTCACGCGGCATGGATGGTTGCTTGGCGTTGCTGGGGGTGTGTCACCTGGCACAGAGAGGTCACATAGTGCTGTATTAGGTTGCACTGGCTGATTCCATTGGGCTGCCATGCTGCATTGGTAGGTTGCATGGTGTCACCCTGATGCACTACACAGCGCTGGCTAGGGTGGGATCCCATTCCCCGCTGAGCTGACATCCCCAGCTTTACCCCCCGCCCGTCACCCTTGCCCCCCTCACCTTTCAGTGTCTCTGTTAAGGTCGCCAGCACCTCCTCCTCCATCAGCCCCAGGAGGGGCAGGGGCACCTGTGGTGGGAGGGGCTGGCTTTACCACTGGAGGCTCTCAGATCTGGGAGGGGGTATCCCCCCTTGGAGTGGGGGAGCTCAGTGTCCAGGAGGTGATTCCCTGCAGCCCTGACCCTTTCTGGGGGGATTTCCAAGCACTCATCCACATGATGAGAGTCTCAGTTCTTAGTGGTGCCCTGAGACTGGGGGAGGGCACTGCAAAGAGGCCCCTTCCGCATTGACATAGAACTCGGGTGGGGCAGTTAACTTTGTGTGTGTTCCCTGGGGGTGAAAGGAGGGAACTCAGGGGATCATGAGACATGCCTAGGCTGGAGTTCCCCATGAGGGCCCCAAACTGGAGCATCAGAGGTGATGGGGGATCACATGGGGGGACTGACTCAGTGGGAGGGAGCCCCATAAGAGGGCATCAGGAGGGCCTGGGGTAATCAAGGCCGGAAGACAGGCCATCATGGGGGGTCAGGGAGATTGTGGGGGACACTCTAGGGGCTCAGGGTAGGGGTATTGAGAGGTAGTCAGAGGAGGCTGGGGGCAGGTGCACTGAGTGGGTCAGGGCTCAGGTGAGATGGGAGGGGGCTGGCAGGAGGCTCAGGTCTGGGCAGGGTGGGGGCCAGACTCACAGCTGCTTTGCAATCCTGCTCATGTTTCCTCAGCCGGTGCTTGTAAGATTCATTCTGTACCATTGAGGATGAGAGGAGAGCGTGAGATGGGAGCAAACACTGTCATGCCCACCCTGCACCCCACCCTGACTGCCTGGGACCACCCAAAGCCCCCTGCTGCCCACCCCCACCTTGTACCACACTGTGATTGCCTTGGACCATTCTATGCCCCCTGCCCCCCACATCCACCCGGCACCCTGACCCTGACTGTCTGGGATCACCCAATGTCCCTACCCCCTGCACCCCACCGTGATTGCCTGGGACCACCCTATACCCCCCCTGCCCCCCACATCCATCTTGCACTCCATCCTGACTGCCTGGGACCACCCAACGCCCCCTGCTTCCCACCCCCACCCTGCACCCACCTTGACTGCCTAAGACCATTCAATGCCATGCCTCCCACCCCTGCTTCCTAGCTAGCCCCACTCTAGCTATCTTGGGCTTCCTCCCTGTCATAAATATAAAGGGAAGGGTAAACACCTTTAAAATCCCTCCTGGCCAGAGGAAAAACCCTTTCACCTGTAAAGGGTTAAGAAGCTAGGATAACCTCTCTGGCACCTGACCAAAATGACCAATGAGGAGACAAGATACTTTCAAAGCTGGAGGTGGGGAGAAACAAAGGGTCTCTCTGTCTGTGTGATGCTTTTGCCGGGGACAGAACAGGAATAGAGTCTTAGAACTTAGTAAGCAATCTAGCTAGATATGTGTTAGATTCTGTTTTGTTTAAATGGCTGATAAAATAAGCTGTGCTGAAGGGAATGTATATTCCTGTTTTTGTGTCTTTTTGTAACTTAAGGTTTTGCCTAGAGGGAGTCTCTATGTTTTGAATCTGATTACCCTGTAAGCTATTTACCATCCTGATTTTACAGAGGTGATTCTTTTACTTTTTTTCTTCAATTAAAATTCTTCTTCTAAGAACCTGATTGCTTTTCATTGTTCTTAAGATCCAAGGGTTTGGGTCTGTGTTCACCTATGCAAATTGGTGAGGATTTTTATCACGCCTTCCCCAGGAAAGGGGGTGTAGGGTTTGGGGAGGATTTTGGGGGGAAAAGACGTTTCCAAGCGGGCTCTTTCCCTGTTATATATTTGTTAGACGCTTGGTGGTGGCAGCAATAAAGTCCAAGGGCAAAAGGTAAAATAGTTTGTACCTTGGGGAAGTTTTAACCTAAGCTGGTAAAAATAAGCTTAGGGGGTTTTCATGCAGGTCCCCACATCTGTACCCTAGAGTTCAGAGTGGGAAAGGAACCATGACACTCCCCATGCAGAGAGAGCTGAGAGGTGAAGGGGAGGAGGCCTGGGGGAGGGCCAGGCCAGGCTGTTCCGAGGTTCTCTGGGTTAAACTTAGCTTCCCCATCCTACCAGGGGCTTTGTAATACTGGATTCCAGGGGACTCACTGGCTTGCTCGGAGCAGGCTGCGCGGGGTCCCTGCAGATCCTCCCAGCCGTGTCACTCCCAAGGAGCAAAGGCTCTGCCAGGAGTCTGAACTTGTTTGGACCAGCCGTGGAGCTTCAGAGCGTGCTGGAGCCCAGAGGCCCAGCCCTGAGGGTAGAGCCACTGGACTTGCCCTGGTGAAATGCTGAGCCCAGGGTCTGACAAATAATAGGGCTCCTCCCAAAGGAACAGTAAGAGTACCTACAGATCCAAGATGGGGAGTCTGGCTGTATCCACCTGTGTCAGCTGGTCCACGTGGTAACCCTGCTGGTGTGCCAGTCTCCAGTGGCTGATGTGACACCCCATGGTCCACACAGTGCTGCCCATGCCTGAGGGGGCAGAGTGGCTGAGCTGAAGGTAGCAGGGGGGGGCTCAGTCTATAACCCCAACCCACCACAGATCCAAAAGCACACAGGTATCCCTTGCGTGGTGCTGAGATGCAGCCATCTCTGGGGTGAAGAACGGGGGCTGTTTACACAGGGATTCCTCCCCCCGAGACTCACCTGAGAGGGTGGTGCGTGACTCCAGCTGGGAGAGATGGTCTGAGCTCTCTAAGGCTTCAGCGACAGGCCCAGGTTCCTGGTGGGAGGAATCCCTTTAGAGCCCAGATACCTCCTAACTCTATCTCCAGGCCTTCCCCTCCTCCTGTGGCTTTGCACGCCTGGCATCTAAGAGGTGGCTTCCTTTCCCACTTTCTCCCCCACAGGCAGCCCCTTCCTTGGAGTGGGGGAGTGTGCAGGTCAGATGCCCAAATCCCACTGCCCCCCAGCCCTCCTACCTCCTGACAGGCACTCTCTGGTTCTTCTGGGTCATTGTGGGGTGGAGGGGAGGTGCCCCCAGGTGACCTGCGGGTGGGGAGGGCATCCTGGTGAGAGAATAGTATCCCCCGCCCCTCCCCGCATCAGACCAATGGGCCCATCTAGCGCAGTATCCTGTCTTCCCCTCTCCCTGCCCAGGAGCAGACCTGTGGGCCCATCCAATCCAGTATCTCCCTCCCCCAGCTCCAGGCCAGGCTGTGTTCGGGGGCGGGGCCGGGGGCTGGAGTGGAAATTCCTTTAGCACCGATCAGCTAAAAGCTTCTGTGAGGGGGGGTGGATTCCATTAGGGGCATGAGAGCGGAGTCCCCTGGGGGGGCATGGAGCCAGTAGGGGGATGGAATGGTGAAAGCAGTATCCCCGGGGCAGGTAGGGAACCAGGATGGAGAGGCTGCTGCTGCCCCACATGGCAGATCAACCCCCACCCAATGGGGCTGAGCTGTCTGCCCCCCATGGGTCCCTGACTCCCGGGCATGCCCCAGTCTAGTTGTGACCCCCCCCAACCCAGCTATGTCCCCCAGAGGACAATTGCCCCATGGATCCAGTATTACATATTAACCCCCCCCCCAACTCTGTCCCTCCACCCCCAGTCACTAGAGGTGGAGAGGCCCAGATGCCAACTCCACCACCCCACTCTTACCCCTCAGCAGCATCCATCATCTGTTGCCCCTGTTCCAGTGCCTTCTCCTGCAACAACAGAGTGGGTTAAAACAGATTCAGCTGCATCCCTTTCAGTGACACACCAGAGAGCCCCAGTCCCTCTCCCAACACTGCGGTGACCCCCCAAGAACCCCAGTCTCTGTCCCCCCACTCTGCAGTGACACCTGCCAGCACCCCACATCAGTATTGGCACCATACAGGGATCCCCAGTATTAGCCTCCCCCTAATATAGGGATGGCATTGTAGGGGATTGGGCGCCTCTAAGACACTAACTAAGCCCACTCCTCCCCCCTCCGGACACCCCAGTCCCATCCCCTACCTCCTGGGCAGTGCTGGGGTCACGGGAGAGGCTCCACGCGGAACTGAGGAGAGAGGCAGGGCTTAGCAGGAGCATCACAGATTTACCAGGGTGCACTGTGCTGGCAAGCATGTCCAGGAATGCCCCAGTGGGCATGCCAGGCCATGGGGTTAGAGTGAGCACCCCTACTCCAGCATGCCTAGGCAGGGCCCTGAGCTCTCCAGCGCCCCATGTGTCTCTGAATCTCCCCAGTGATTCTCCTGAGTTCAGCATCCTGCAAGCGACCCAGCGCAGCCTGTTCAGAGCAAGCCAATGTTTACTAGTCCCCTGGGTTCCAGCATCGCAGGGTCCTTAGCGCAGCACAGAAAGCCAGGCTCAGGCCAGGCTCAGCCATGCTGGAAACTACCTATTCTACTTCTGCCTCCTCCTCCTTTCCCCGCCAGAGCCTCGCTCTCTGCCCCCTGGCCTGGGCAGCCAGATTCTTAATCCTGCAACCTAGGAACATAGGGCTGGGCCACTGAGTCCCGGCCTTGCTCTTGCAGCCAACCTGTTATAGGATCCTGGTTGGAAATTTACCTAGCTCCATCCTCAGGCCGGTTGGGGCGTTTGCCAACCATTCCTCCTACTGGGAGGTTGCTCCAGACCCTCCCTCCTCTGCTGGTCACAAACCTTCTTCTCACATTCAGCCTCAGTGGATTCCTGGCCAGGTTATCCCCCATTTGTTCTTACAGGAACATTCGTCGCTCATAAGGCCCCAGTGTGATTGTCCAGTCTGACCTCCGGCACCAAGGGCCATAGCGCTGCCCTGAATTAATTCCCATTTGAACTAGGGCAAATCTGGACTTTGGTGGCCCTTTGCTAGCCTGAAGAACCTTCTCTTATCATGTCTGTTCTCCAGGCAGGTGCCTAGAGACTGGGAGCAAGTTACCTCTTCACTTTCTCTTGGTTAAATGACAGCAACTAAATCCTGCAGTCTATCTCTGTACAGCATTCTGCCGGTAAGGCACCAGGATAAGGCATTATTACCTGATAGCTGCCCCTGTGCCTACATGGAAACAGTCCTCCAGATTAAGGCAGGGTGAGAATTTTAAGTGGATTAACTATTCCTGATTAACTCCATATGTGGATGCTCTTGGACCAGGAGCAGAGTGCCTTGTTCCAGATTAGTTTAATCTGGATTAGGATAATTTGAGATAAGGCACTCTGATTCTGAAATTAGGGTGTCCACAAATGGAGTTAGGAATCATTAATGAGGAATAGCTCCTGTGTAGACAAGGCTTTCGTGCCCAGGTGCACCCCTCGGGTCTCCCAGATTCACTCCAGGGCTCTGTTCCTAGGGAGAGTTCTTGTTGGTGCACCCACCCCCAGCCAGAGAGAGCTGCAGCTGTCCCGTCTCCCCTGCCCTGGAGGGGAAAGTAACCCTTCCCGCCCATGGGACGGCAATCCCAAGGGCATGGGGAAACTGAGTCATACCTATTATTCTTACAAATATGGCAGCAATTCCCACATTTTCCACAGGGTGATACCACACACACACCCCGACCCCAGGTTTAGTCCGGTATCCTCCCCTGCTAACTTGGTATCCTGGCTCCCCCAGGGAACCATGCAGCCCTGTACCCCACACCTTTGGGGTGATATTCCCAGCATCCTCTATGCTCACCATCGGCGCAATTCCATCTCGCCATCCAGTTCCATTCCTGCCTTGCCCTGTAATGCACCAGGAAGCCATTAATGGGGTACCCCTCCCTCACAGTCCCTTTGCTGGAAGGGGGTTATCCAGAGGACTGGAGCTCTCCCAGATGCCACTGCCACCCCTCTGTGAATTGGGGCCCAGCTCTCCCAGACACCCTCCTTGAAATTGAGACCCCAAAGCCCCTTCCTGAATGGGGACCTCATGCCCCCAGATTCCTGCCCTTGAAATCAGGACCAGTGCCCCAGATGCACCCGCCATTGAAATCAGGATCCAGTGCCCCGACAGGCCCCCCCAAACTGAGACATAGTGTCCCCAGATGCCTTCCTATCCATGTTGCATCCTCCATTGCACACACCCCCGAGGGATTTTGGGGGTGTCACCTCACATGTCCTGTTACCTGCTCTGTGTCCGGCTCATCTCCACTCTTCATGATGCCCCAGGGACTTGGGTGAGCTCAGTGCCTGAGACACCAAGGGGAGAGGAAGTGTCAGAGCCAGCGGCCCCCACCCAATCCACCCCTTTTTAGCCCCCCCCCCCATGTCCTTGGTACCCAATCATCCCCACCCCAGCACTCCTGTTGAGCCCCCACATCCTTCATGCCCCTTGCGGCTCGGTCACTCCTCCCGACATTTGCCTACCCCTCCACACACACCTGCTAACCCGCCAAACCCAGCCACACACCTTTGCCCCCCATTTACTCCTCCACTCCCCCTCTCTCATCAGACCCCCACCTACTTTGTGCCCCCCTATACCCTTCCACTATGGGGCACAGAGAAAAGCTGGAGTTTGGGGGGGTTAGAGACCACAATGATCATGCACCCCCCCCCCCCAAGGAAAGGATGGACTCACAGACACTCCACTCAGACCAGGACGCCGTGGTGCTCTGAGGTGATGCCATGGCAACAGGAGAATCCTGCTGGGCAACGGTCTCCAGGCCCCCACATCCCATTCCAGGGACCCCAGAATCCCTCATTGCCCCCAGCAGAGCTGGGGGAGGAGGAGACTCACCCCCCAAGGTCCCCAATCCCCTACACCACACCTTGCACATGTCCCCTGGGGTTGGAGGACCCCTGGGAAGGGTGACACCCCCCACTCTGTGACCCCACCTCCATCATGCTCCACTTACTTCCACTCCCAGCACCCCTTCTGCACTGCCCCCCCCAGTTCCTGTCCCCCATCAAACCCACATCAAACCCCTTTGCCTCTGAACCCCACTACATCTCTTCCATGCTCCCCCACCCCTCCTGGGCTAGTGCCTTCTGAGCACCCCCTCTCTGAGGCACTCTGCCAGCCACCCCACCCTGGACAGACACATGGATGCGGTGTCTCTCATTCAGATTTTGGTTTAATCTGGAAAATAAAAAACAAAAACAAAAAATCATCCATCGAACCGAGTCAAACAGGCACCTTTGTGTGTGTGGATTGGGGGGGGCGGCAACAGGACAGACACACAGGGGGATCGCTGGGTGGAAACCTCCACTCCCTACAGCACGGGGGGAGGCAGCAGGGAACAGCATAGCCCCTTGTTTGGTTCAGTAAACTCCCCCTAGTTGACTTGGGGAGGGGTCACCTCCCAGGAGTTTGGGAGTTCAGAATATCATTTGGCAGGTTGATCCTTCCGCCCCCTTTTTGGGGGGGGGGTTAAGGATCCATCCTGCAAGGCAAATGAGGCACAGATTTAAGGGGAGGTGGGGGTGTCCCCCACAAGCTGCCCCGCAGACACTCCAGGGGAGGAAGTTAGTCTGTGAGCTGGGGTGGTAGGTGTCTGTGTAGTGGGATTCCCTGTACTGGGGGATCTCCTGGTACCAGGAAGGGGATGGGGGCAAATCCCTTTGCTGGGTGTGGGTAGGGTCTGGTGCTGGGGAGGGACAGTTGGCACCTTGAGGGGACCATGGAGAATGGAGTGTCTCTGTGACAGGGGTGCTCAGCTGGTACCGGGGGAGAGGGGCAGTCTCAGTGCTTGGTTGGCAGTTGGCAGCAGGGGGGGCAGTTGGCATCAAAGGGGATGGGATGTCTCCATGCTGGGTGGCCCAGTTGGTACCAGGAGGGAAGGGAGGTCTGTGTTGGGGGGCCCCCATTGGCAGTGTAGGGGGGCCCAGTTGGTACCACAGGTAGGCCCAGCTGACAGCCAGGGGGCAGTCTCCGTGCTATTGGGGGGGACAGGTAGCACCATGCTGCAGGGGGGCAGTCTCCGTGCTGGGGTTGCTCCACTCCCCTCTAGACCGCCTCGCCCTTGTGGCGAGTGCGGCTCAGCAGGTCCATGGGCAGGCCGGGGGGCTGGCCGTGGGTGTGGCGGGTACGCAGGCGGCGGAGTTGGCGGGGGCGCTTGGCCTGCAGCCTCCCTTCGCTGGGTGCTTCGCTCTGGGTGTCGGAGCTCTCATCGATGAAGGCCAGGTTCTCCCCCATGTAGTCTATAGGGCACAAGCCGCCCCCCGCTGAAGCAGCCATGTTGCGGGCGTTGAGCTGTGCCACCTGTAGGGCGGTGCTGGGAGAGGGGGGCTCCGGGCGAGGCGAGGGAGAAGGCATGGTGGGTGGAAGCTCCGGGGGCATAGGGGAGGGCGGGTGTCCCTTCAGCGTTCCCACCTTCTGAAGCTTCTCGGGCAGCCCCATGCCTGTCACCCGCAGCTGGGCCGTCACATTCCCTGTCCAGCTGGCAGCCTGAGCGGTGAGGCCCCCCATCTGTAGGTTGAGAGGGGAATCAGGGACAGGCAAGGAAACCTCCCACTGATCCCACCGCATACATCACCGAGCCTCCCCACTGACCTTCCTGCCCACATCCCTCCACTGATCCCCCCCAACATACACCCCAGCCCCCATCAGCCTGCAGGGTGAGACCCCCGTCTGTGGGGAGAGTGGGGGGGGGGGTCAGGGAACCTGTCCAAGCCCTTCCACTGACCTCCCTCCACTTCCACCGACCCCCCACATGCTTACTCCACCCCTCCCATCTCCTTCCCCACCCACACACTCTGCTAGATTGGGGGTGGGGTATCAGGCTGACCCCCCATCCACTCCCTCACCTGTAGGCACATCCTGGGGTATGTGTACAGGATGTGGGTTGAGGCTCTTTTGGAGGGGGTGCATGCTAGGGTGTTTGTGCAGGGTGGGAACATGGCCTGTGTGTGCCAGGACAGCACCCACCAGTGGGTGTATCTTGTGCGGGTGGGGTGGAGCAGTGACAGGGTCCACAGGGGGGATGCAGGGGCTGTGGAAGGGGTCAGAGGGAGGGGTCACTTGGGAGGTGCAGAGGACCCATGTCAGCCCATGTGTGCTGGGTCAGCACCCCCAGCAAGTTGTCAATGGGGGGGATGGGGGGTCCTTTGGGGGGCTGGAAGGGGTGGTGGTTTTGAAGGGGTCTGTAGTGGGGTACCAACCCTGGCATGTGTATCCTGGGACAGTACTCGCAGCCAGTTGAGGAGGTAGTGGGGGGGTCATAGGGATGGGGTGGGGACACCATGGGGGGATGCAAAGCGGTAGGGGGGCAGGGGATAGTGGGAGTCCGTTGGGAGTTGGAGAGGTGAGGTGGGGGACAGTGCGGGGGTTAGAAGGTCTGTGGGAGACAGGAGGAGACAGTGGGGAGTCCATGGGGGGATACAAAAGGGAGGCAGTAAGGGGGACGGAGGGGCAAGACAGTGTGGGGGTTCCGTAGCGGGAGCTGGAGGGATGGGGGCAGGATAGCAGAAAGTAGGGGGGTTGGGGAAGTGGGGGGCAGAGGAGCACAGCAGAGGGGAGTCTGTCAGAGGTCCACGAAAGTATGCAAAAGGGGGCAGTCAGAGGGGCAGGGTAGTGGGGGTTCTGTGGGAAGATAAGGGGCAGGATGGGGGCAATGAGGGGGTCTGAGGGGTGAGGGGATCAGAGAGGTGGGGTGGGGGGAAGTATGGGGTACCAACCTCGGCCCTTGTGCGACGGGACAGCACTCGCAGCCAGTTGCCAATCATGGTGAGGATGGAGGCGAAGTAGGCCAGGCCCAGCAGGATCCAGAACCAGACCAGGGGCTTGTACCAGGGGTGGTCATCCCCCATACCATCACCTGGGAGGGGGCAGTGTCTCAGCATCTCCCCAACACACACAACCTCTGCACTGCACCAGCTGTGCCCTCCCTGCCCCACTCCCCCATCACTCCACTGTCCCAATCCTCCTGCCAACCCCTTTCCACCTGCTTCCCTCTGCCCCCTCCCTATCCTCCTTTCCCCATACCAGGCCCCCCAGGCCACAAAAGAACAGCCAATGGTCCATCTAGCCCAGTATCCTGTCTTCCGACAGCAGCCCATATCAGAGCTTCAGGGAGAGTGTACAGAACAGGGCACTTTGGAGAGATCCACCCGTCTTCCCCGCCTGGCTTCTGGCAGTTGGAGGGTTAAGATCACCCTGAGCATGGGGTACATCCATCCCTGACCATTGTGGCCAACAGCCAGCAATGGACCTATTTTCCATGAACTTATCTAATTCGTTTTTGAACCCAGTTATACTTTTGTCCTTCACAACATCTCATGAGAGGTTGACTGTGCCCTGTGCAAAGAAGTATTTCCTCTTGTTTGTATTAAACTTGCTCCCTGTTCATTTCAATCCATGACCCCCTGGTTTTGGTAGTGTGGGAAGGGGTAAACAAGACTTCTCTATTTTTCTACACCAGTCACGAGTTTGTAGACCTCCATCATATTCCCCCTTGATTGTCTCTTTTCTAAGCTGAACTGTCCTAGTCTTTTTAGACTCTCCTCATATGGAAGTTATTCCACACCCTTGGTCACCTCTGCTGTCCTTTTCTGAATGTTTTCCAGTTTCATTATATACCCTTTTGGAGATGAGGCAACCAGAACTGGACACAGCATTCAAGGTGTGGGCACATCATGGATTTATATAGTGGTATAATAATATTTTCTGTCTTATTTTCTATCCTTCTTCTAATGGTTCCTAGCATTCTGTTAGCCTTTCTGACCACTGCTGCGCATTGAGCTGAAGTTTTCAGAGGACTACTCACAATAACTCCAAAATCTCATTCTTGAGTGGCAACATCTAATTTAAACCTCATCATTTTGGATGTGTAGCTAGGATTATGTTTCCCAGCGTGCATTACCTTGCACTTACCAACACTGAATTTCATCTCCCATTTTCTTGCCCACTCATGCAGTTTCGTGAGATCCCTTTGTAACTCTTCGCAGTCTGCTTTCGACTCAACTATCTTAAGTAATTTTTTATCATCTGCAAACTTTGCCATTTCACTTTTCACTCCCTTTTCTAGATCATTAGTGAATATGTTAAATAGCACAGGTCCCAGTCTGCGGGGGACCCCACTATTTACCTTTCTCCATTCTGAAAACTGACCATTTATTCCTACCCTTTGCTTCCTATCTTTCAACCAGTTACTGATCCATGAGAAAGCCTTCCTTCTAATCCCATGACTCCTTTTTGCTTAAGAGCTTTTGGTGAGAGACCTTGTCAAAGGCTTTCTGAAAATCCAAGTACACTATTTCGACTAGATCTCCCTTATCCACATGCTTGTTGACCCCCCTCAAAGAATTCTTAGAGTCACGAACCACAACTTCCCTTTACAAAAGCTGTGTTGACTCTTCTCCAACAAAGTGCGTTTATCAGTGTTAACTGATAATTCAGGTTTTTTTACTATAGCTTCTATCAGTTTGCCCAGTACTGAAGTCAGGCTCACTGGCCTGTAATTGCCAGGATCACCTCTGGAGCCTTTTATTAAAAATTGGCATTACATTAAGCGATCCTCCAGCCATCTGGTACAGAGGCTTGTTTCAGTGACGGATTACAGACCACAGTTAGTAGTTCTGCCAGTTCATGTCTGAGTTCCTCCAGAACTCTTGGGTGAATACCAGCTGGTCCTGGTGATTTATTACAGTTTAATTATCAATTTGTTCTAAAATCTCTTCCACTGACACATCTGTGTAATAGTACTTCAGATGTATCACCCAAAAAGAATAGCTCTGATGGGGGTATCTCCCCCACATCCTCTGGAGTGAAGACTGATGCAAAGAATCCTTTTAGCTTCTCTGCAATGGCCTTGTCATCCTTGAGTACACCTATAATACCTTTGTGGTCTGGCCCCACTGCCTATCTGACATGCTTCCTGCTTCTGATGTGTTTTAAAAAATTCTTACTCTTAGTTTTTGCGTCTTTAGCAAGTTGCTTCTCAAGTTCTTTCTTGTCCTGTCTTATTACACTTGTACCCTTAATCAACCTGAGTCTGTTGGAACTCATTGGAATTTGATCTCCAAAGTTTAAAGCGTGCTTTTTTGTTTCCAACAGCCTCCATTATTCTGCTGTTTAGCCATGGTGGTATTCTTTTGGTCCTCGTATTGTCTTTTCTGATTTGGGGTATACATTCACTATGACCCTGTATTATGGGGTATTTAAATAGTCCCCACGCTGCTTGCGGGCATTTTACCCTTGTGACAGCTTCTTTTAATTTCCATCTAACAAGTGTCCTCATTTTGTGTAGCTCCACTTTTTAAAATTAAATGTTACTGTAGTGGGATTTTTGTGTGTGTGTGTTATCTCCCTACAGAGATGCTAAATTTAATTACATTATGGTCGCTATTACTGAGCAGTCATGCTATAATTAGCTTTTGTACCACATCCTCTGCTCCACTTAGGACATCACACCCCACCACCCACCTTCCCTGTCTCCCGCTCCCCGCACCTCCCACAGTTTGTCCCACCAGGGGCTCTCTCACACTAGCCCACACACACACTAGGCTCCCCACCCCTTCCCTTGTCCCCCATGAAGCCCAGCTTTCACTGAGCCCCCCTCCTGCCCACCACCAACAGCCTCCCCCATGTAGCTCCCCCCCATGCCTACCTGCCACATAGTCCCCAAAGCCGATGGTAGTCAGCGTGATGACCACAAAGTAGACAGACTCCAGCAGGGTCCAGCCCTCCACTCGCTGGAACACAATGGTGGGGATGGTGACGAAGAGGATGCAGCCAATGAGGATGAAGAGCAGGGCAGAGAGAACCCGCACAATGGTGGGACTCACCTGCCATTTCTGGGGGGGAGGAGACAGCATCAGAGGAGGACCAGGGGAAAGCCCCCTCCCCACAGACTGTCCCGGCCCTCCCCACTCCGATGCACACTCTGACCCCCGAGAGGGGAACCCCCCACCACACACACCAACCCCTTTGCTCCTCTCATGCACTGATTCCTCCCAACACACACTCCTTTGCACCCCCTCACACAGCCCCCTGGCAGCAGAGGTGCCACCTGGACGGGTTTTGTACTGCTTTGCCAGGTAGAAGATTTTCTGTGCTGGGTTTTTTCACTTGGGACGTTAAAGCACTCTACAATCCATGCCTTGTAGTTTGGATTGTGGCCCGTGTTAGAATGAGGTAAGAAAAATGATAAAATAACATACAAATATACAGATTGTGGGGCGGTTGTTTGTTTGATTTGTAAAACGGTTCTCTAACACATTCTAGTAATACCTGTAATGGGCACTAGGACCCTTTTTCTTAATAGGGGGCATGGCCAGTGGCCAGGTTCTGGTGGTGGTGTGACCCATGGACCGGACTTTGTTATTGGTTGATGGGGTGACGGCCAGGGGTTGTGATTTGTTAGGTGGTGGAGCAGCCAAAGGCTGGGTTTTCTGCACCTCGGAAGGGCCACCCTACCCAGGAGGGGAACTGCGTCTCACAATCCTGGGGAAAGGACCCTCCCCCCACCTCTGGGAAGGGAATCCCTGGAACCCACAGGTTGGGGGCAGAGAGTGTTGGGGGAGGAAACAGACTGGGGAGCCCCTTGGGACAGGAGCCCCCTGGGACAGGAGCCCCCAACATGGGAGAGATCTAGTGCAGGGGAGCAGAGCCAGGCTCCCTGACCCACTGTCTGACCCCTCCTCTGCAGCACCCCTGCTCTGCACACAGCCCGGAGAGTGGGTGCAGGGGGCATGTGGGGGGAATGCTGGGGGAGCACAGGAGGCTGGGAGACCAAGGGAGACAGTGGAAGACACTGTAGCTGCTGGACATAAGGGATTGGAAAGGGGGAAGTACTGGGGACCCTGGAGCTGCTGGGTACATGGGCCCTGGCTCTGCAGGGGCAGGGGGATGGAGACGCAGAGGGCACTCACCAGGAAGACATCCTCCACCTTGCCGATGGCCTGGCGCAGTGAGAAGCCCAGGTGGTCGCCCACCCCAGCCAACAGCATCCCGAAGAGCGGGATCCCAACCAGAGCGTAGAAGATGCAGAAGAGACGCCCCCCGTCTGTCTTGGGGGATGTGTTACCGAACCCTGGGGGAGGGGCACGGAGTCAGCAGGGAGGGGGCAGAACGGATGCCCCTTAATCCTGAACTGCAGCTCCCTGCTATCGCAGCCCTGAGCACCCCCACCAGCTCTGCCCTCAATACCTACCCACAGCACACACACCCACCCCCCACGGGCCAGTACCGATGGTGGTGATGATGGTGCCAGCGAAGAAGAAGGCGCTGCCCATGTCCCAGTTGGTGCTGGTGCTATTGGTGCTGTTGGCTGTGGGGTCAGCGCCAGCACCCATGGCATCTCTGACATGCTGGGGGAGACGGGAAAGAGTTAATGCTAGTGCATGATGGGGGGAACCCAGTACCAGCTCCTGCTGCCCCCTCCCCACATTCTTACCCCCAAACTTGGCTTTCCCAGTACACATTTGCCAACCCTTTCCTGACTGCCCCATGGCTGTTGACCCAGACACTTGACTGCCCCCCACCCCTCCCCTCTTTCTCCTTCCTCTCCCCATCTCCCCCTGGAAATCCCTCATCAGCCTCATCCCACCTCATTGCCCCCCAAATCACCCCAACCTGCATCTGCTTCTGCCCACCCCAATGACACCTGCCCCCCACACCCTTCCCATGCCTCCAGCACTAGTCCCTCCCCACCTACCCCTTGCAACCATCCCCTCCCCACATTGACAACTCTGATTTTGGCCAGTCTCAGGTGTTTTCCAGCCTGGCCCACAGGTGAGGGTGAAAAGCCCCTGTGATTGGCTGCCCTTCTCCCACTTTCTCCACCTCCTGGGAAGGCAGCCAATCAGGGCTTCTGCAGGAGGCAGGTGATGCTCTCCCTCCCCCACAAGAGATATCAGCTGGGGGGGGCGGGAGAGAGAGATAAGGAGCAGTGGACAGCATTTCCCAGGAGAGGAGTGGGGAGGGGAGGAGAGAGAACCCAGCCCTGCTCCCTCCTCCAGCCCTGTTCATCCCAAACTGAGGGAGGGTGACAAGCCCCTGGAGCTGCAAGAGGAGGGGGGCAGATGTATGGGGGGGGGAGAATTAATTTCTGGACTGGGGGACTCAGAATTAATTCATTAGGATTTTAGGAAAAGCTGGAGGCTCTGCACCATCCCTGAGCGAGTGAACTGGCAGCGCTGTAACTAAGGGGACTTTCAGTGATGGCCACAGCACTTCCCATCCCCCCGCCCCACCAATGCCTATTACCCCCTCCCCCATGCCCTACCCCTGCTGCCCTCTTTCCCCCATACACCCACCCCATCCATGCCCCACAGCTGCCCCCTCCATGCCCCTCTCCCACCATCTCACCAGGATGAGTGCGTCCAGCTCCTGGCTGGGCACGCAGCGGTATCTCTGCAGGAACTGCTCACGGGCAGCTTGCAGTGCCTCCTGCTGGCGGCTCTCATGCGGCTGCTCCAGCAGGCGGAAGACGAAGGCGCCACTCACCAGGTAGGCAAGCACCACGGTCAGCAGGGCCAGCACCGTAGCCCGTCGCATCACGCTGCCCCGCCCACTAAGGGCTGTCTGCCCCACCCCCGCCCCACTCAGGATTGACTCCTTAGACGAGTAGCAGATAGGCAGTGCCCCATGGTTCTCGGTAGGGTGAGGGGCGGCAGGGGTCAGGGGGGAGCTCACTGCAGGGAGGAGACAGGGATGAGTGTGGGGGGAGGCCACACTATTACCACCCATACCCCAATAACCTCCAGTGCAGAGACCCCCACTGCACCCTAATACCACCCATCCTAATACACCCCACCCATAACCCAATAGCCCCACTGCACAGAGTCCCCCATTACATCCCAATACCACCCATAGCCCCCCACTGCAATAAGCCCCACCCATACACCAATAGCCCCCACTGCAGAGACCCCCAATACTACCCATAGCCCCCTTATTCTGATACACCCTACCCATACCCCCTCCAATATGCCCCACCCATAATCCACTCACCCCCACTGCAGAGACCACCCATTACATCCCAATACCACCTATAGCCCCCCACCCACACCCCATTAACCTCCACTGGGGAGACCCCATTACACCCCCGTACACCCCTGATATCACTATATACCCTACTCATACCCCCAATAACCCCCACTGCACAGAGATCCCCATAGGTCCCACTCCAATACACTCCACCCATACCCCCATAACTCCTACTGCTTAGACACCCTCATAGTCCCTACCCTGATACACCCCATCCATACCTCCAATAACCCCACTACACAGAGACTCTCCACTATACCCAATACTGCTCATAGCTTCCACCCTGATATGCTCCCTTTGCCCCCTCCAATAAACCCCCTACTTAGAGAACCCCAACTCAATATGCCACACCCAGTAGCCCATGGTGCTCTGGGGCAGTGGCTCACTGGGGTGGGGGGATGGGAGGAGTATGGCAAAATGCATACCCTCCATAGTCCCTACTGCATAGAGACACCCATTACACCCGCATACCCCCAATATCCCCCATGCCCCCACCCCAATACCCCATGCATAGAGGGCTTTGGGGGTAGCTCTCTGGGGGGAGGGGACAGAGGCAGAGTCCAGAAAAGACACCCTCCTTCTGCCAACTCCCCATATCCCCCACTGCACAGACGTCCCTCTATGCCATCTCCCACCCCCCAATACCATGTGGTGTGGCCGGGGGTAGCTCACTGCAGGGGGAGACCACACCCATCTTCCTCCAACAACCCCCACCACACAAAGACCTAACATCCTCCACCCCCATAAACCCCATGGAGCTTGGCAGGGTGAGAAGAGACACCCCTTTTCCCCACCCCCATAATATAGAGCAACCTCAGTTCTCCCAAATACCCCCCAATGCCCACGATACTGCGGGAGGAGGGGTGTGGGGATATACCCCCTCCATTCCCACTATGATACCCTCCCATCCCCCATTCCCTCTGCCGCCCCGTCCACCCCCGCCCCCCGCTCTGCCTCAGCCCCCAGCGTGCCCATGGGGCGGGGGGAGGGTAGGTTGCTCATTGCAAGGGGGTGACAGGGAGTGGGGGCATCACGCCGAGACCCCCTCCCCCACTCCATACCTTACGGTGCTCGGCGGGAGGGCAGCTGCACTGACACCCCGGCTCGGCCCCCCTCCCCTTGGGATCCCCCCAGCGCCGCTCGGAGCCGGAACCTCTGCCCAGTGGGTCCCCCCCCCGCAGGCCCAGCCCGTCCCGCTCCCCCACGGCCAGAGGGGCGGGCCAAGGAGCTCCGGAGGGGGGCGCTCTGCTGCCTCCCCCGGCCGGGCCCCAGCTGGGCAGCAGCGCGCAGTGCGCACCCGGCGGGGCGGGCAGGGCAATGAGACGGCGCCGGGGCTGCTGCCAGGAGATGCTGTCGCTGGAGGAGCCGAGCTTAAAGGGGCAGGAGCAGCCGGGTGTGTGCTCAGATGCCCATGGAGGCGGCCGGGGGGGGGGGGCCCACAGGGGGCGGGGGTTAACCCCAGTCCCCGGGGGCCATGCGGTGGGTCGGAGGGAGGGGTTAACCCCAATCCCAGGGGTCCCAGGTGGGGAGGGTCTTGGGGGAGTTAACCCCGGGACCGGGATTCCCACACATAGGGGTTACACTGTACACCCCCCCTTGCATTGGGCGCGGGGGTCTCCTCCCCCCCCCGCGGGGGAAAGGCTGCCCCATTCACTCACCTGGGTGCCGTGCAGAGCCAGACCCTACAGTAGCTGGGCTCCAGGGAGCGACGGAGGGGGGCTGAGTCTCCCGGCCCCTCCCAGTCCCGGTTGGATGCGGGGGGGGGGGGGGGGGGAAGTTGCCTGGTGCACAGCTGGCTCTGTGCCAGCCCTCCCCCATCCAACCTGTCAGCCAGAGCCCAATTAACAGGAGCTTTCAATTAGCTCTGCCCCGCCAAACCCTGGTGCCGCCACCGCAGGCTTGGCACTGCACGGGGCCGCCAGCCAGCCAGCGTCCATGCCCGGCCTCTCCCAGTGGACGGCTGTAGGGAGCGGGGCAGGAGCGCCAGCTGCAGGGGGAGCACCCAGCTGCTCCAGTCTTGGCCTCTGCCAGTAGGGGGTGATGTACACGGCCCTCTGTTGCCCTCTATGGTGTACACACACACACACCTAGATACACTTGTCTCACACAGAGAGCTGGGTTCGTTCTCTCCAGCAGGGGGTGACACACACACAGACACACATGGTGCCTCTTATGCACCCCCGTATCACACATTGTATCACACACACACTGTCACACCCCATCTCACACACATCCCTGTGTCTGTGTCTCATACACAAACTGTCTCACGCACCCTGTCACACACTGTAGCTCACACACTGTCACAGCCCATCTAACACACATCCCCTCTCTCCTGTCTGTATCTCGTACTTGGACTGTCTCACACAGCATCACACATTGTATCACACACACATTGTCCCACCTCATCTGATACGCATCCCCGTGCCTGTCTCCAGTACATGGACACTTTCACACACACACACACAGAGTTTCACCCCATCTCATATGCATTCCCATGTCTGTGTCTCATACACAAACTGTCTCACACACCCTGTAACACACACTAGCTCACACACTGTAACACCCCATTTCACACGCATTCCCATGTCTGTCGCTTGTACTTGGACTCTCACACACCACACATTGTATCAGACACACACACTGTTTCACCCCTTCTCACATGCATCCCCATGTCTGTGTCTCATACACGAACTGTCTCACGCACCCTGTCACACACTGTAGCTCACACACTGTCACAGCCCATCTAACACACATCCCCTCTCTCCTGTCTGTATCTCGTACTTGGACTGCCTCACACAGCATCACACATTGTATCACACGCACACTATCCCACCCCATCTCACACACATCCCCGGCTGTCTGACATGTCACACGCTACCACGCACACACACGTCTCTTGCACATTTGACACACGCCAGATAAAGCCACTGTCGCCCAGCCCAGTTGGTCCCTCAGCCCCTGTCTCCCTGCCCAGCGTGGGTAGTGGGGCCCAGGGTTCTGGGGGAAGGGGATGGATGGATGGAGTGGTACCCGCCCCAGCACCCCCCCTCCCCCTGTATCACTCACTCACTCGCTAGCAGCAGCAGCAACAGCAGCAGCAGCTCCTCCCTGCACTGGGATCCAGCAGACAGGTGAAGCCTCCTCCCTCCCTCCCTCCTTCCCCCCCCACCCCCCCAGGATGGGGCAGCTGCTGGCCTGCCTTCCCCCCCACCCCCCCCTTGGCCCAAGAGCTGCCAGGAGCCTCCCCCCTCCGCCCAGCCACAGCCAGAGGGAGCCGGAGCCTCAGGCTGCAGGAACTGCAGATAGCATGCGGGGGGGCTGTTAACCCTTGGGGGGGAGCATGGAGGGGGGCAGTACACAGAGAGGGGACAGGCTGGTACCAGCATAGAGTACCCAGGGGGACAGATGTGGGGACACATCCCTTTGCCATGGAATTCTGGGATGATTTTTTAGGATAGAGGGGTTCCCCTTGCTGGGAGTTCCCTGGGATGGTGCAGCCCCCCAAGTCCCCCAGCACTGCTCCCTCCCTGGCCCCAGAGGAGGTGGCAGGACTCCTGGGTTCAATTCTCAGCTGCTTCATGTCCCTTCTCTGTGCCCATTTCCCCCCTGCAGAATGGGGTGGGGGCACTACTGTCCCTCTGCCTGCAGATGTCTGGGTTGTGTGTGGGGGCTGATATAACACTCTCTCACCCTGAAATGCTGGAGACCTGCACAGGAGTGGGGTGTCTCCAGCCCAGACTAGCTTGGGAGCAATGCAGCTGCCAGACCCCCCGAAGGTGGAAAGAAGCAGGCAGGAGCTGCCTGGAGCTGAGGCAAGGAACTTTATTGGGGCCGGGGGAGACAGAGTTACATACAAACCCCAGAGCTGGGGGCTGGAGGGAGACTCCCTGCACTGCACCACCCCCTTTCTGAGCCACTTCTGCTGTGGCCCTCTCAGGGGGGATGACTCAACACAGTAGCTCCTCCAAACTTTGGGTGGGTGGACACAACCCACCCTTTGATTCCCTGAGCCATGAAGAGAGGGCTTAACTCCCTTCAAACTGTGTGCGTGGGTGGGGGGGGGGGGGGAGAAGGTGACAGAGATTCCAATTTACCCCATTCATTGAGCTGCCCCATTCCTTGTGTGCAGGGAGGGGGGCATTGAGCAGCTCTGAGCCCATTGAGCTGTAGGATCCACAATTTTTAGCACCTTAAGGAAGCCAGGTTGTAAAATAAATCCCAGAGGGTTACGCATGTCCAGCCTGTGAAGGGAGCGGGGGAAGGACTCCCCTTCTCAGCCATAAGGTGCCACATAGCAGCTGGGGAGCTCCAGGCAAGTTCAGGGATCTTTGTAGCGGGGGTGTGGGAGTGGGACATTTCTGCCACCCAAGCTGGAAAGAGAATGGAAAAGAATGTGAAACACAGAAATCATCATATTGGCACCCCCAATGCAAAGATGCAGCTGCCTCTGGAGTGGAGCTCAGGGGTGCATACAGGGGTTGCTCACCCAGCAGATGCTCTCAGACACTGGTGCCCATATCAGATTCAGCGGGATCCTCCTCCGGCTCAGCTTTGGGTGCCAGCTGGGCCAAGGGAGTGCTGCCCAGGAGCCCCCTCCGAAGGACATAGGGGCAGGAGGGGCCGGAGGGGATGTCGGCAAAACCTGTGGGTGGGGCACAGAGTGAGATTGGGGCTGAGTAACGTTGGGGCTGAGCTCTGCTAGGAGTGAGCCCCCATCCTGGACACCTGGGTCCCAATCTCTCACTCCCTGGGGGCTGGGAGCACTGCTAGTGGTCCCCCTTCCCCCCACTCTCGCTCCAATGTCCTGCTGGGGGGAAGGGCAGCTGCATGGGGAGGGATCAGAGCCAGAATCAGTACTGCACCCCTGCCCCTCCTTGCAGAGCTCAGAGCTGCTGAGCGGGATGGAAAATCAACTGGGGCGGCGAGGGGGCGGGGGAAAGAATTCCTAGCCGAGCCTGGGCACGGTCACTGGCTGCAGGTGGTGGGGGGTGTACGGGACTCTCATGTAGGCATAATCTGGGATGCCTCCCCCTACTCCCCTAGCACTAACCCTTCCAAACTGGGGCTTCCCCTGCCCTGTACCCCTCTGCTCTGTATCTCCTCCACTCCATACCCCCGTCAGTCTGCTGCTCCCCTGCCTCATACCTCCTCCCTGAACCCCTCTGCTCCATAACCTGCCCCATAGTGCTCCTCAAATGCTGCCTATCCCATAACTCCCTGAACTGCCCCCCACACATCAGCACCCCCAGACATGGGCAGTGCCTACACCATGTGCCTGGTCCAGCCGCCCACCACGCACCTTTCATGACGACCTCAGGCAGCCCATAGGGCTCATACTGAGTGTGGTCGAAGGCTGCCGAGATGAGCTCCCTGCGCTGCTGGCCTGGCGCCGGCCCCTCCGTCTGGGTCTGGGCATCCTGTGCCCCTGGCCAGGCAGTCCGGAGAACTGAGAAAGTGAGATGGGGATACAGATTAGGGGTCTGCTCCCATGACCCCCCGATGCCTGGGCCTCCACCCATGACCCCCCTTTCTCCAGTGACCCTCCCCAAATACCCAGGGCTCTCTCCCCCCATGATTCCCACAACTGCCCAGGCCCCTGCCCCCGACCTGCAGGAAGGTGCCACCCCTCCTCCCGAAAGGCAGTGCAGCCCATTGATGCCCAGCCCCCTTCCCTTGCAGAGTTGGGGCAAAAGCCCTGATCTCAGCCCCCCAAAACGAGCCAACGCTCCATGTCCCCCACTTACCATAAGCAAGGTCCCCCTGGCCTCTGTCCCCTAGAGGTGTTGCAGTGGGGGTGGCTGAGGTCCCCTGGTGTTGTCCGTCTCCCGTGGCAGGCATGATACATTCCTCTCGGGCATGAGATTGCCACAGCGCCAGCTCAGCCTGCAGGGCCCGGTTCTCCTGTAGCAGATGGGACAGCGCCTCCTCCAGCTGGGAAGAGATGGGGGTGGGGGAAGAGAAAGGAGACAGATCCTGTTATCCCAGTGAGAGCAGGGTTCAGCCCCAGAGAACCCCAGCCTGACCCTGGGGCAAAGGGGTGAGGGGGGCGACACCGAGACCAGTTTGGTCCAAGATGGAGGACACTGATGACACATGGCTCATTGGGAAGGTGGAAGGGGTGGGGTGGGCTGTGGCATAGAAAGAGTAAAGGTGTTGTGGAAGGGGTGGCGCAGCCACGTGTTGGGGGTACGGGAACCCAAGTCTGGGAGGAATGGGGCAGGGGAACCCTGGGACACAAGTTGGGGGTATGGGGCAAGGAAGCCCTGGGTCAGGCAGGGGTGCATGGGGGAGGGAATTCGGAGAACTGCCCTCCCCCAAGTTCACTCACCTGCTCCTGCACTCCAGCCTGGCTTGTCGACTTCTGTAGTTCCCACAGGATATTCTGCAGCTGTGCCCGCTCACTGTGCCAGGCCTGCTTCCCCGCCAGCAGGGGCAGGTCTGTGGAGGGATCCCACATCTTGCTAACCACAGCCAACTCCAGGGCACTGAGAGGCAACTCCAGGGGAAGGGGCAGCTCAGCAGGGGTGGGGGTGGCCAACCTTGGGGGGCCAGACTCTGGGGCTATGGGAGGCAGCTTAGAGGGGATGGCAGTAAGTGGCTCTGGGACTGTGGGAGGCAGCTCATGGGGGCTGGGCTCTGGGACTGTGGGGAGTGACTCAGGGGGGCTGGGCTCTGGGTCTGTGGGGGGTGGCTCAGGAGGGTTGGACTCTGGGACTGTGGGGAGCAGCTCAGCGGAGCTGGTGGCAGGCGGCTCAAGGGGGCTGGACTCTGGGACTGTGGGGGGCGGCTCAGCATGGCCGGGCTCTGGGACTGTGGGGGGCGGCTCAGCGGGGCCGGGCTCTGGGACTGGGGGGGGTGGCTCAGCGGAGCTGGTGGCAGGTGGCTCAGGGGGGCTGGACTCTGGGACTGTGGGGGGCGGCTCAGTGGGGCCGGTCTCTGGGACTGTGGGGGTTGGCTCAATGGGGCCAGGCTCTGGGAATGTGGGAGGTGGCTCAGGGAGAGGGGTGGGAGGCGTCTCCCCACCCAGCAGCACCCGCAGGTGCCCCACCTCAGCCTCCAGCAGCCCGCGGACCCGGCCCGCTTCCCCCAGCGCCTGGCCCAGGCGCTCCAGCTCCCGCTCCCGCTCATACCCCTCCGTCAGCAGCTCTGCCACATGCTGGCTCTGGGCCTCACAGGCCAGTGCCAGCCGCTCTGTCTGCAACCCCAATGTCTCCTGGAGCCGCCGCAGCCGCTCCTGGGCCTGGGCCGCCTGGGCCTCTGCCTCAGCCTTGCCCAGGGCCAGGGCCCTCAACTCCCCCCGCAGCACCTGCAGCTCCCCCACCTCCTGAGCATCCCCCCGAGGCAGGCCGGGCCCTGGTGCCCCCCAGACCTGAGCCTCCAACTCCACAGCCAGGGCCTGCAGTTCCCTCCCCTCCCCTTTGGCCGGGCTGGGCCCTGGTGCCCCATGCAGCTCCTGGGCCGCCTCCTTGCGCTGCATGGTGGCATCCTGGGCCGGCAGCATCTCGGCCAGTGCCCGGCGCTCCCCAGCCAGGTCCCGGGCGCCTTGGCGCAGCTGCCAGCAGGTTTCCAGCAGCCCCTTGCGCAGGCTCTCAGAGGCAGCCAGGCGCCGGCGCAGCCCCAACACCTCAGCCCTCAGGGCCTGCAGCTCTGGGGCGGGCTCTGGCTCCCAGCCCCGCTCCCCACCGGGCACCAGCTTGCCCACGGCTCGGGGACCCTGTGCTGAGGAACCTGGGGGAAAGGCAAACAGAGCAGAGAGGGAGCGGTTAGGGGGACAAGGTGCCAGGGGGCTCCCCTGGGCCCACACTGGGCTGGTGCAGGGTACAGAGAGACCCCCAGACCTCCCCTGAGGCCCCCTATGGTCCCTGAGACACACACCCAGCCCCCTTCAAAATCCCCATACTCACAGACACCACCCCTCCCACCCATACACCTACTCCCCTGCAGGGCCCCCACCCCCGCCACAGCCTCAGGCCAAACACCCAACCTTGTCCACTGCCCCCCTTTCAGCATCCCCTCCTCCCCCCACCTCTGACCCCTGCTTTCCCCAGGCCCTGTCTTCTGCTCCCCAGCCTCACCCTTACCCCACTCCCCCATCTCACCTCTGACCTTCCCAGCTGCCCCTCGTTTCTCGGGCACCCGCTCCAGCCGGGAGGTGCTGAGGCTGCGCCGGACACAGCCTGGGGGGTGCCGCTCCTGCTCCGATCCCCCCAGGCCCTGCTGAAGACAGGTGTGTGAGTGACATGGGCTGTGATAGGGCAGGGTGAGAAATGGGATATGGGCCTTTCCCTGCCACAGGATGCTGGGACCCTTCTGTCCCTTGGCACCAACACCCCCCTCACCTTATTTGGTGGGCGGTGGGGGGGCGCAGGGATATTCGACCGGGTACCCTGCTGCTCCAGCACTTCCCGATGGTGCCTCTCCAGCTCTGCCAGCTCCTGCAACAGATGGGGTGATATGCATCACCACAACCACCGGAGCCCCAAGTGGGGGTGGAGGGGATCCAAGGGGCCCCCCTGTGGTGAGTGGGGTCTCAGCCTCAGGCCCCCTTGTAAGGCTGTTCTGGGCTGGGGAAGCACTTGGGTGTGTGGTCTGTAGCACAGAAGGGGGATTGGTGCGGTAGGGTCAGGGGCTGAAGGGAGGGGAGGAGGTGGCAGGGTACTGTTGGGAAGGAGGGGTTGTGCCGGGTGCGGGGGAGGGACTGTGAGGTGGGGATGGGATAAGGGGCCTATGCCAAGTTGGGGGGATTGTGCTGCAGAAGGGGTTAGCAGGGGGTGGGCTACGCAGCAGGGGTTCTCCCACCTGCCGGTGCTCCCTTTCCTGCTGCTCCAGGCGGCGCTGCGCGGCCCCTGCTCTCTGCCTCTGGCCCCTCAACTCCTCCAACAGCTGCTGCACCCGCCGTTCCAGGGCACTCACCTGGGGGGGGGGACAACGTGTCAGAATTGGGCAAGCCCTTGAATGGCTCTATGCCACCCATGGAGAACCAACACACACCCCAAGGGCTACATCCCTCATCTAGCCCCTCCAGAAGTACCAGTGTCCTGCTTGTTCACCACAGCTTGGTGGGGGCCGGGGGAGAAGGGGACCTGCAGCAGGAATATGACTGGGAGGATGAAGGGGGGCATGATCCCTCCCCTGTGGGGCTCCCTCATAGCGCCAGGACCAATCAGAGAGGGGGCCAGGAGGGCCATTTGGCCTGGGCCCCAAGCTCAAAGTGGGCCTCAAATTTAGACACTTGTTAATTTTTTGGCATTTGATAAGTTTCGCAACTTGTTTTTATGTGCATCCCTATAAGACCAAAATGTGACACACTCTCTCCGCTTAGAGCTGCAGATTTAAGCAAATAAGAGATGTGATTTGGTAAAAGACATAATGTTTTTGTTAACTGATACGGATTTTGTCATATCAAAGAGTAAAAAATGTTCATAAATATTAATAAAAATATATCAGTTCTGATGAGACAAGATTAGACCATGTGTCGTCATTTTTTATTTTTATGACAGCTAGGGGCCTCAAAAGCTGGAAGTGGCCCGGGCCTCTCTGGACCTCTGAGAGAGCCTGCACAGCGCCACTGAGACCTGCATCCTCTGCTCTAGGCCTCCCCACTCTGATCCCCTCAGCCCCTGTGCTCCAAGGACTAGAGCCTCACCTCGTGGCATCAGTCAGTACCGCACCCTGCAACATCTCCATGCGCCCCCCCTCCCCCGTGGCAGGAAGAGGTACTGCACCCTGCAGCAGTTCCATGCCCCCCCAGGAGCAGCAGGTGGTACTGCACCCTGCAGCCGTTCCATGAGCCCCCAAGTGGCCCTTCCCACCCAGTATGAGGCTAACCCATTTTCCCTCTCGACTCTCCCATGCTCACCTTAGCGACTGCCTGGTCACGCTGCTCTGTGCACTGGGCCAACTCCCGCTGCACTGACTGCAGTCCCCCCCTCAATTCCCAGGCCTCCACGTCAGGGGGTCCGCGCCCCAGCCCTGTGGGAGAGAGGGTAGGGGTGAGAAATGGCACTGCTGCCCTCAATGGCCTGGAGCCATTGCCCTCCTCCACCATCATGAGCCGTGTGGGCTTCCACCACTGGCCCCAAGGACTGCCTTGGCCCCATAGTCTTTGAGTCTAATTCCTCCCACCCCCGCTGCAGCCCTTGGCTCATCCCCCTCCCCAGCCATTACTGGACACCAGCCCCAGTTCTCTCCTGTGCAGACCCTGGACACGGCTGTATATGTATATGTCCACCCCTGTATATGTCTTGAGCCCAGCTCCTCCCGCAGTCCTCAACCAGCTCTCTGCATTCCCCCCAGACTGGACACCAGCCCCTGTGTAACCAAGTTACCCAGAATGCTTCACTCTCAGGACCTGGAGATCAGCCTGGATCTCAGGGGTGAGAACAGGGGGCTTTCCCCTAATGCCCCTCCTCTGCCCCAGCCCTTCCCAGGACCCATCCTGATCCCCACTATAGGGAGGGCAGGGTCAGGTTGGCGGGCTTGGTGACCTGCTTACAAGGAGAAACTGCCATAGCTAGGTTGGGCATGAAAAGTCTCTCCCAACCTCATTGCAGTTTTACCTGAATTCTCCTCTCTAGGTTCCTCCCTATGGGATGGGATCCTCTGACTGTCTTCTGTGGGGGCAGGGCCACCAGGAGGGACACTGTGCCAGGCAGCCCCTCGATGTACGAGCGGCTCCTCCCCCAACTTGGGGCTGCTGGGCTGCAACTGGAGAAGGGGCGATATGGGGGTGAGGGATACGGGCCTTTACTAAATGCACCCCAGTTGTGTGGGGCAGGGGCTGCAGCTCAGGAGTGAGGGGCACCAGCAGATCGAGGTGGGAGAACTCAAGCCTGAGATACCATGGGGCTGCAGGTTGGGATTGAGGAGCATTGGCAGAGCTGGTGTGGGGGAGCCTGGGGCTGGGAGTCAGGACTGAGGGACACTGGTCGAGCTGGAGGTGGGGGAGCCTGGGGTGGGATGGTGGGGGCTGGAGGTTGGGGTTGAGGGGCACCCTCTGTACTCACTCTCATGCTGGGTGTTCGGGGTCTGTTCTCTAGTCTGGGGTTTTGCGCCCAAGTGCCCAGCTCAGCCCCTGTGGGGAGACAGTCCTAGTCAGCTCTGCAGGGCCGATGATCAACTCCCCAAGGGGGTCCGACTGTTCCCCCCCACCCCCTCCTCAACAGTCTGCCACAAGCTCTAATTCCCCATCAGCCTGGGATGGGAATGAGCCCCCCTCCCTCCTGCCCTCCTTACCTTCCTTCTGGGGGGCCCAGCAATGGGTAAAGTTGGTGCTTGACCGCAGGTTATCCAGCTCTGCCTGGCACCTGGGGGACCCCAGAGAGAGATTAGTGCTGCTTGCCCAGTGCCCCCTCATACCCAGCCCCAGTGCCCTCAGCCCCATAGCTCCCCTGGTGCCCCTCACCCCAACACTACTTCACTCAACCCCATCCCGCACCCTGCACAGTGTTCCCCGACCCCAACACCACAAACCACTCCCCGTGGTGCCCCTCGTCATCCCCTGGGCACCCTCCCCCACTCTCACTCTGCCCCCTGCCACCACTATCCCAACACTGTACCTCCCAGATTCCCTCACCTTTCCCCAGGCACCCCACCCCCACCCCCAGATCATACCATCCCTACCCCAACAATATCACCTACTGCACCCACACATCCCCTCGCCTTCCCTTGGGCAACACCCAACCCTGACCTTTAGATACCACTGTGCACTTCCTCCACCTGCTCCTGGGCAGCACCCCACTTAGTGCTGTCCCCCGACCTGTCTCAGGCAGTGCCCTCCCTCAGTGCCAGGCACCACAGCCCTCTAACACCCCCCATCATCTCGCTGGCATCCCCATTCCCCAGCCAGTACCTCCGCAGCTCCTCCTCCAGCTCCTCAATGCGCTGGGCAGCCCGGCCCAGCTGCCCCTCCAGCTGGCTCAGCTGCGCCCCCTTGGCCTGGAGCTCCCGGCTCAGTTGCTGGTGCTTACGCTCCTGCTGCTCGCAGGCCTCAGCCAGGTCCCGCCGCTCTCGGGCCAGCAGCGCCCATGTGTCACGCTCCTCCTCATGCTACAAGGGATGGGGTGTGAGTGTGCAAGGCCAAGGGGAGAGGCCCAAGAGTGCACAGCCCAGAGGTGTGTGCACCGGGTGGGGGCATGAAGTGGGCATGGAGACACGAACTCTGCTCTGGCCCAGGGCGGGGAGAACTGGCTGGCTCAGGGGGCATGGGCGAATGCCCTGCAGCATGGCCATTGACTCAGCCATAGTGGTGCTTGGCCTGCTGGGAGCACGGACTGCCCTCCCTGAGTGCCGCCCCCCAGCAGGGTGAGGATGGATGTGGGTGCCACCCATATACCTTCTGCCTCTGCTTGTGTAGCGCAGCCTCCAGTGTGTCCAGCTGTGCTTGCTTCTGGAGCCGCTCCTTGTGGGCCCACTCCAGGCGCTGCTCCAGCTCCCTCACCCCCTGCAGTGCCCGTGCCGGCAGCCCCTCCTGCCAAGTCTCGCCCGGCCAGCTCATGGCGCCCTCTCCTCTGCCCAGGGCCAGGCCCCTCCAGCCCCTGCTGCTTGCTCCAAGGACAGACACTGCCGGGATCCAGCAGGGATTAGCAGGGATTAGGCATCACAGCCCAGAGAGAGCCAGAGCGCTAGGGGGCGCTGGGCCGCAGGGAGAAGGGTGGGGGGCGCTGGGCCTTAGGAAGCAGGATGGGGACACGTCAGGGGGCAATGGGCCGCAGGAAGCGGGGTGGGGATGCGTTAGGACAGCCGGGCCGCAGGGAGAGAGGTGGGGGGCGCTGGGCTGTAGGGAGCAGGGCGGGCACTCAGCAGGGGGCACTGGGCCGCAAGAAGGGGGGTAGGGGCTCAGTAGGGGGCACTGGGCCGCAGGAAGCAGGCTCAGCGGGGGGCGCTGGGCCACAGGGAACAAGGCCTGAGGTGGGATGGTGGCGATGGGCCTCAGGAAGCGGGGCGGGGACTCAGCAGAGGGCACTCAGCCACAGGGAGTGGGGCAGGCCTCGGGGTGGGGGAGAGGCACTGGGTTGCAGGGAGTGGGGTAGGGCTTGGCAGGGGGCACTGGGCCAGAGGGAGTGGGGCAGGGGCTCACCAGGAGCGCTGGGCTCAGGGAGCGGGGCAGGGCTTGGGGGGGGCACTGAGCCACAGGGAGTGGGGCAGGAGCTCAAAAAGCGGCGCTGGACTGCAAGGAGTAGGGCAGGGGCTCAGCAGGGGGTGCTGGGCCCCAGGGAGCGGGATAGGGCTTGGCAGGGAGCACTGGGCCATAAGGAGCAGGGTGCAGGGCTCGGTCAGTGCAGGGTGCTGGGCTGTAGAGAGCGGGGCAGGGTTCAGCAGAGGGTGCTGGACCTCAGGGAGTTGGGACCGGAGGGTTGGCAAGGGGTGATGGGCCATAGACAGCGGGGCAGGGCTCAGCAGGAGGTGCTGGGTCACAGGGAGCAGGGTGGGGGGGTGCTGGGCCATAGGGAGCGGGGCAGGGCTTGGTGGGGGGCACTGGGCTGCAGGGAGTGGGGCAGGGGCTCAGCAAGGAGTGCTGGGCCATAAGGAGCAGGGTGCAGGGCTTGGTCAGTGTGGGGGGCAAGACTCAGCAGGGGGCGCTGGGCCTCAGAGAGCAGGGCAGGGCGGGTGGGTGCTGGGCTGTAGGGAGCGGGGCAGGGGGCCACAAGGAGCAGGATGGGGGACGCTGGGCCACAAGGAGTGGGGAGGGGGTTCAGCAGGGGATTCTGGGCTGCAGGTCCCTGGGCCAGAGGGAGGGTTGAGCAGGGTTGGGAGCTGGGCCACAGGAAGTGCTGTTTTTCATAGGGGTGACTCCATTCCAGGCCCCCAGCCCGCCCCCTCCCTTCAGCAGTTTCCCTTGCAAACAAGATTTCCCTTCCCGTCCTGTCCTTCACTCTTGTGCTGTTATTGCATGACTCCAACCAGCTGCCCCACCCCATCCGAAAGCAGAGAATGGAACCCAGGCATCCTGCCTCCCAGTGCCCCCTGCTTGAACCCAGCAGAGCACACTCCCCACCCCTGCTCAGAAGCAGCTAGGCCTTGTTAGCCTCCCTGCAAGCCAGCCCAAAGCAGTTATAAGGAGGAGCTGGTTTTATAGAGGCTGCTGGAACAATGGGCAAGGTCAAGGAGGCTGAGGGAGTTCTGCCTGTGTTTGTTCAGCTAGGCCCAGAGGGCTTGGGGCGAAGCTGGCTTTCTGAGACATCAAGGCCAGGCACACCCGTTATGACCCTCTCCCCTCCAAGAGCCAAGATAGAAACCAGGAGTCCAGGCTTCCAGCCCCCATTGCAAGTGCTGCAACTGCATTGATCTAGGCGTTGCCAAAGTGTGTGGGGTAAACACGGAGAAAGGGGCAGGCCTCAGTCAGGCAGAGAACCCAGGTGTCTGGGACAGGGCTTGCCTCGGAACCCAAGAAACTAGGGCAAGAGCTGGTCCTCGGTGACCTCTAACCCCTGCGCCTGGCTGAGCTGGCTCTAGCGTTGGATCAGCTTATGGAGGGATTAGCAGGGGCAGGCAGGGTAACAGCACCTGCCCTGTGGTGGAGGAGGAACAGTGCCACTCCTGCAGGGCGAGAGGCAGAAAGGATTAGGATGGGCAATATAAAGGGGGGCTGAGAAGGAATAAATACAGGGCAGCTCTGGGGGCAATCCTTCTCCCAGACTAACAGGCAGCTCCAGCCCCGTGGGGAGCGTTGCCGGGGCATGGCTCTCTTCCCCACCCCAACCACCTATGCTGGGCCAATGTGGGGACAGGTTGCTGATTAACCCCATCAGGATGGGGGTTTAAAGTCCAAGGAGTGAGGGTAGCCACGTAGCCCAGTCACACACATTGCTTGTGCCAGCCAACGGGGGGTGGGGCACCGGGGAAAACTACCTGCTGCAGCTCATGCAGTCTGTAGCAGAGCTTGGAACAGAACCCAGGAGTCCTGGCTCCCAGCCCCCACCCTACTCTAACCACTAGACCCCACTCCCCCTCCCAGAACTTGGAACAGAACCCAGGAGTCCTGGCTCCCAGCCCCCACCCACTCTATTCACTAGACTCCACTCTCCCCAAGCTGGGAACCACCAAGGAGTCCTGGCTCCCCGCACCCACAAAAGCCACACACAGAGGCTGTGCCACAAACACAAACCTTTTATTGAGCCTGGGGTGGAGGCACAGGACAGCACCAAAGCCTTGGGATGCGAGGGCAGCGCTGGGGAGAGCTCTCGGAGAAGCCAGGAGCTGGCGTGCATCGGAGGGTACGAACTGGCACCTGAGCCACAGTCTGGCACCCCACGACAGCGTGACCCCCCAGGGATGGTTCAGCTGCAGGCATGAATCCAGAGGGGGAACTCCCGACATGCAATGCTCCAGCACATTCAGCAGCAGAGGGAGGAGACAGTCCATTCTTCCTTTGTCCCATGGGTGGACACTGGGATCCCTGCCCAAACTGGCCTGCGCCCTCAGAGGCTGCAGCGTGTGGGGTGGTGCCAGAGCCATCCCTGTGCAATGGGGGGGCGTTGTTTGGTTGGGGAATGTTCAGCTGGAGGATGCACAGAGCTGGGTCCCCTCTACTTCCTGCACTCTGAACTCATCCCTCCACATCCCCCCGCCCTCCACACTGTCGAGTCCTCGTGCCCGCATTTCACCAGCGTCCTCCTGTGATGCACGGGGTGGGGGGCGCACCTAGGTTTGCGGGGTGGAGTAGAGGCTGTGGTGGTGGCTGGCCTGCACAGTGACCTGGGAGAAGAGCAGGGGGGTTGTGGGGGGCTGCCCCCCCAGCCAGTCCGGATCCCTCCCAGTCCGGCCAATGGCTCCATACCAGCTGCCGCTGCCCAGTCGGCCTGCCAGGCTGCAAGGCAGAGGGGGGGGTTACATGGGGTCGGGGATCCACCCCCAGAGTACCATCCCCCCCATCCCACTCCCCAGAACAGGGTCCCCCCCCATCTGCCCCGCCCCACCCCACCCCACGCAGAGCCCCAGCAGGCACAAATCCAGAGGGGTTAGCTCCCAGCATGCAGTGCTCCAGCACCCCAGCAGTGAGACCCCATTGGGGGTCAGTTCTCCTCCAGGGGCCTTAAACCCCATTGGAGGGAGGAGGACCCTGGGGCTCCCTGCCCACACATTTAGTCTCCCCCCAGGGGGTGTTACCTGCTGCTCTCCCTGGGGAGGGGCTCGCTCTGGTACTGCCTGGGGGACTGGAAGGTCGGGGGGGGGGGGTTACCTGCTTCCCTTCCTGCGGGGGGGCCCCTCGTTCTCGTACTGCCCGGGGTGGTCGAAGAAGTAGGACCGGGAGCCCCCGAGCTGCCCATTGATGATGTGATTGGCACTCTGCCGGGGGGTGGAGGAGAGAAGAGAGAGGCTATTACTGGAGGGGGGAGGCCAGGTTTCTCTTCACAGCCCTCCCCCTTCCCCAGGTGATTGCGACCCACCAGGCTGACCCACAGGACAAGAGCTGTTCTGTGAGGGTGTGTGTGTGTGTAGATCCCCCCTACCAGGCTGAGGCTTGCGACACCTTGTGGGGGTCCCCCACTCCTATCAGACCTGCCCCCCACCTGCTGTAACAGTCCTGCCCCACAGAGGAGGAGGATCCCCTATATTGCGCCAGCACAGCTGTGCCATGAGGAGTGGGTTGGGGAATCCCCATTGCTGGGCGGCACACTGTGAGGGGGGGGGGCCCTTCCTGACCCCAGAAGCTGCTAACTGACATCTCAGCAGGCTACGCCTCCTCCTCCCCAGCCTGGCGTAACAAGTGGACCTGCAAACCCACCCTGACTGCAAGAAGGGAGCGCAAGCTCAAAACACGTCACAAGAGCTGGGGCCAGCAAACGCTGACGGGAAAGGAGCAAACGGAGCAGTAGGCCAACAGATTTAACACAAGGGCTGCTAAACAAAAGACTTGTCGGCCCAGAAATCAAGGGACCAAAATGGGTGTGTTGGAAATTAGGCCTAACTGATGGACAAAATACCGAGGGGCTGGGCTGTCCTGACCCTCACTCCCTTCTGGGGCCCTTCAAAGAAAAGACTTTGGGGATGGGAAAAACAGGCTGATAACACCGAGGGACTGAGACAGGAGACCAGGAAAAGAGGCTGGCTGCTCCCCCATCTCCTGGGACCTCTGGATCCACCATGACACCGTTGGGCCTTTGTCATCCTGACCCTAGGAGATACTTTCATCAGACCGGGAAAAAGACGGACCCAGATGACATCTCCACCAGCTTTATTAAATCCAAACACCTCCTGGGAGACAGACTGTCACCCCACCCCATGCGTCTTTCTCCTCCCCCCCCCCTCCATTATTTCTTCTCTTTCCCCTCCCTCTCCTTATGCCTCCTGTCTAATGAGTGGCTGGCTTAAGCCAGCCCACACTGCATATTTTGCCACTCTGCCACACACCTATGACCAAAGAGGCAGCTCAAAGCAGTGGCCTGAGGAGCCCGGAGCAGCTGGGGGGGCCCTGTGCCCAGCCTGTGTTTCTCCAGTAGAGAGGCTGCAGGTAAAAGTCGGCTCCACAGAGGGCACGTTTCTCACTTGGCCGGGAGTTTTAATTTCCTATTGTGTGTTTGTCTTGTTTTGTTTTCTAGGGACCAGGGTGGGACCTTAGCAACGACACCAGCCCAACCTGTCTGAACTAATTTCTGCTCCCCACCACGGGGCATTATTACACCTTTACTGGCACCTCAGAGGCCGCCAGACGGGTTTTGCCCTTCCAGAAACTCCCCCGTGAGGGGAATGGGCACAAGGGCTGCAGTTACAAGTCTGGCCTCTTCACATTTCAAACACTTTCACTGATTCGCCTCCCTTATCTGTATCTGGCACCCAAGGTTCAGAGGGTGTTTAATGGGGTGGCTGCCATGGGGCTGAGCAGACCAAGGTCTCTGTACTCAAAACCCCAATTAAACCTTGGTTAAAGCTAGACAGTGCCAGGGTCACGCAAACATCCTTGATTCTCTGTGTCCAGTTATTCCTCCAAAATTAACCCAGCAGGCCCTGCTCCACTCCCACAATCCTGTGCTCCCGCTGCCCCACTCACCAGGTCCTGGGGAGGGCGGTGCACCCGGAAGAAGCCCACCAGCAGGGCAGTTGGCAGCAGCTCCCACACAAAGAGGATGAGGCCAAAGACCAGGTATCCTTGGTCCCCCAGGTCAGTAATCAGATCCGCCTGGAGGGGTTGGAGGAGACAGTTCAGATTCCTTTGGGGGTCTGGCCACCAGCCCTAGGTGCCCCCTAAATCTTCACCAGCCAAAACGGGGCTCTGCAGAAAGGCTGAGGTGCTGCCCCCCCCAAGGACAGAGACAAACAGTGGGGGAGAGATTGTGCCCAACTCCCCCAAACAAAGAGCGAGAGACACCAGTCTCCATGGAAGGGCAGCCCCACCGAGTCCTGGAGCCTCCCCCCAACTATCCCCCACATGCACCACCCCCCCAGCCCTCTGGAGCCACTCACTCCCCTGGCTCCGCCATCTCCACCCCGCAACACCTTGCAGGCCCCCCCCACCTCTCCATCGGTGCCACCCCCATCCCTGGAAGTCCATTCCCTGTCTGCACTGACCTGGTCCGAAACATTGTACCAGTCGTAGTCGAAGGAGTCCAGCCGGGTGTGGGAACTCAACGCCAGAGCCACCAGGTTGTAGCAGGCACGGCTGGCGTGCAGCAGCACCATGGTGCCCCCCATGGCTGCTGTCTGGCACACTGTGGTGCCCTGGGGAGGGAGGGAGACAGATGCAGGCACCATTCCTGGGACCCAAGCTCCCCAACCCATTCCCACAGGATTCCTATCAGGCCTGTGGGCCCCCCCCAAACCCACCCAGGTAGCATGGTCTCTGGCCAGTGCCAGATGGCACCCCCTAGAGGTAAGCTCCATGTCCCATTCCCCCCAACCCTGGGGTTAGAGGAGAAGGATGTGTCCCACCTTGGCCTGCAGGTAGAGGCTGGTGCTTGGTGAGCCGCGAGCCACGAGGCAGAGGCAGAGCGCCAGGGTGATCGCGCCCAGCACGAAGAGTGAGTCGTTGATGAGGACACGGGTCAGCACCACGGCCCAGGGCTCTGCCCGCCCCATCCGCACCACAAAAGCACAGGCCACATTCACTGCCAGGAACAGCAGGCTGGCACCCAGGCAGGCCCCCCGCACAGCTAGCCTGCAGGAGAAACTGAGACTGGAGGGCCAGCCTGGAGACGTACTGCTCCCCTCCTGCCCTGGGGGGGCAGATCCACTCCGCCAGGTCCCTTCCACTCCCCACCAGCTCCCCTGCCCCGTCCTTACCCGATCCCTCTGCACAGCTCTCCCTCCTCCCCAGATCCCTCTGCCCCATTCAGTGCAGCTCTCCTACTCCATTCCCTGCCCCTCCCACTCTCCCCAGATCCCCTCCTCACCACAGTCTCCCATCCCTACCCCTCCCTCATCTCTCCAGCTTCCCTCTCCTTCCCCCCAGCTCAATCCCCTAAGAAGCTTTGCCGCTGGGCTCAGAGGATGCTACTGGGGGGGAAGATGCCCACGCAGGGAGCCAGCCCAATCCCACTCCCCCACCAGCCTTTGTTCCAGCCCTGCCCAGGGAAGGGGGGTGAGCACAGAGCCTCTATGCCCATTAGGCCAAAATCACCAGCACCAGGGAATGTGGGAGATGGAGCCAGGCTGGGGGGTGGGATGGCCCCAATTCAGCTGAGTGATTTCTGGGTTTTATCCCTGGGTCTGGAAGGGGAGGGGGTGTAGTGGGTTCCAGTGGGGAGAGGGGGTGTCAGGACACCTGAGTTCTATTCCCAGCTTGGGACGTGGAGGGCCTGTAAGTGACCGCATGGATATGGGGCGGGGGGAGCGTGGGGAGATACTCACAGCCCTTTGGTCATGTTCGGGTGGTACTTAGCTTTAGCCTTGAACACCACCTAGGGAAGGGGGGGCAGAGTTAGGGTCACAGCCTAACGGGCACCCCTCCACCAGCGCATGCCCCGCGCAGCATGGCTGAGGAGGCAGAGTCCAAGGGAGATGAGTTGCAAAACATCAACAAACAGAACATGCCCCCTGGTTCCCAACAAGCCAGACCCAATTGCAGTCAGAGCGCACCAGAGACAGCAGGGATGCAGGAAAAATTGGGGGCATGGCAGCAACCCCCCATGTGCAGCCCCTCCACTCCAAAGGGAGAGAGGCTGGGTCTCTGGGACCTGTTCATCCCCCGCAAGACTCACCACTAATGCCAGGATTTCATTAGAGGCGAAAGGTCCCCCTAGAGGGGAAAGACTCTGTTTCCCATTCCTCAACCCCACAGCCAAATAGTCCCCTCCCTCCATTCCACTCCCTCCCGCTGCCCCCCAACTGATCTTCTGGCCCATGTTGGAGTCCTCTCCATGGAGCAGGGACCAGGCACTCAGCATAGTAGGACACAACTCTCTGGAGTCTGGACACTCCTATGACCCCATCACTGGGGTGTCTGGGCATCTCCACATATATTAACGCAAGCAGCATATGAAGGTAGTGAGGACTAGTGCGTTAGAGACCAGGTAGGGGGTTGGGAGTCAGGATTACTGGGTTCTGTCCTCAGCTCTGAGAGGGGAATTAGGTCTAGTGGGCTAGAGCCAGGACTCCTGGGTTCTGTCCGCAGCTTTGGCAGAGGAGTGGGGTTTTGGTGGTTAGAGAAAGGGTTGGCAGCCAGCACTCCTGAGTTCCATCCCCAGCTCTGGGAAGCGCCAGGCAAGGAAAAGTGAAGTTGTGCGGAAACCTTAGTTGATGGCTTTTACTCACAGGGCTGAGCCGTGCAGCGCCCCCCGCTCCCCCAACCTGATTACCTGGGCAAAGTAGAGATTCATGAGCGTCAAGGTGAAGAACTGGAGGCAGACAGGGCAGCAGTACAGCAGCCAGTAGAGGAAGGGGCCCAGCTGGTTGGCCTTGAGAGTGTTCTTGAAGTAGAAGGAGAAGAGCGTGGTGCGGAGGGTGGCCCAGAGCAGGCAGAGGAAGAGGAAGACGGTCTGATAGCTGAGCTTCTTGTGCCGGTAGAGCAGCACCAGCCACAGCTGGGCATAGACTGAGAGGAAGAGCAGGGCATACAGCGCTGTGTACAGCGCCGTGAGCCCCAGCTTGACGGCCGGGGGGAAAGCTGGCGTCAGGCGCTGGGCTGGCACAATCACCGTCAGATTGCTGGCAGCTTGCTCCATACCCAGCCGTCTCTTTGAGGGGAGAGTGCGGGGGCCCCAACTAGAAGAGGGCTATGAGGGGCGGCATCCCCTGAGAGCCAGGGGAGGATATAGCAAGGCTGGTATGGAGAAAGAAAGGTACCAGGGGGATGTGGATTGTAGCAGAGTGGGTTTGAGGGGCCAAGAGAGATGCCCTACTACAGCGAGAAACAGTTTATCCTGGGCTGAGGGGTGCTATTGCTGGGGGCACAGCTTGTCCTGGGGTATTTCCCTAGGGGAAATCTGTCTGTCTTGGGCTGGGGGTGCCAGTGCTATGGGGGGGCACAATGTGTCCTGGGCTGGGGATACCGCTGCTATCGGGGGCAACAGCGTGTCAAGAGATCAATTCCCTTTCTGAAGTGCTGAGTCCAGCATGTAGGAAGGGAGAACCAGCTCCCGCGGATATATGTGGAGGGGGGGTTCCAGCCCACCCTGGACACCCCCCCTCCCACGACAGTTCCCCAACAGCAGCACCGGCTGTGGGCATCACAGCCTCCCCCACAGGAAGGGGCAAAGTCCTCGGGCAAGAGAGGCCAGGGGGGGCCCGACAGGCTCAGGCTGCTTCATGGGGGGAGAGGGGGCAGCCCAGGTTAAAGGGCGATACAGAGGGCTTGGGCCTGCCGGGCGTGAGGGGAATGCCCCCAACCCTAATACCCCCCTTGTTCTATGGGGCTCTTCTCTGCCCCCTCCCCAGCCTCACTAGACATCAGGGTCTCCAGGTTACAGAGTCCCCGACTCCTTCTCCCCAGCCTGGGGGTCCTCACTTAGGGGCTCCCCTCCCGCTGCGCCCCAGCACGAAGGTGCCCGGACTCCTGGGTCCCCCGACCCACCCCAATGGCGTATCCTCTTCAAAAGGGTCCCTCAAAGTACCCCCAATTTGGGGGTCCCCTAACGCTCCCCCACTCCCTTTTCCCTCCCCCGGGTCCTCGGACGCCAGGGTCCCTCACCGCCTCCCACTAAGAGACCCCCGCCTTAGAGTCCTCGGACGCCTGGGTTCCCCAGCCTCAGCCGCGGGATCGGCGATGACAGCTGCCGGCAGCGACTAGCTGCGCGAAGTGCGTAACCCTCCCCACCCCCACGCAGGAGACGGCTCCGCCCCCCACGCAAGCGGCGTGAGGCAAATCGGGAGGAGCTCCGGTCATAGAGAACGAGACGTGAGGTCGGCGAGAGCGCCACTTCCTGCCGCCATCTTAGCTATGGGCAAATGAAGCGCCCCCACCCTAGTGACCCCCGAACAGCCCCCCAGAACCCTTGCTCCCGCCATGTCTCTCCCCCCAGCCCAGTGCCCGCCACCGCCTCTGCACTCCCCTGTGCCCCCACCCCAGCGACCACACCCCAGTCGCCCCGCTCGCCGAGATTGACGGGGTGGTTGGCGCAGGCAGCCTCATGAACCCGGGGCGGGAGACGGGGCCGGCTGAGGTCACTAGGGGGCAGGGCTTCCCCCGTGATGTAGGGGATCTGTGATTGGACACGGCTGGTGTCAGTCCCTATTGCCCGGGTGACTGTGGCTGGGTCCGCGATCCCGGGTGTAAATAGGGGGGATTGATTGATTGATAGCATCCCCCCCCCCCCCCGCGGGTGAGTGAGGGAAGGGAAATCCCAGGAGCTGAGGGGGGAGACTGGGGGGGCTGGAGGTGGGACGGGATACAATCCCAGGAGGGTGGGAGAGGGGAATCCCAGGTGCAGAGGGGGGTAGATCCCGGGGTGCGGAGGGGCCCAGGGAGATCAGGCAGTCCCGGGGGTATATGTCGGGGAGCCCTTTTTTCCGAGTGAGGGGCCCGGGGCTATGCACCCCTTGACATCCCCGCCTTCTCTTGCAGCGCGGAGCCCGGGCGCCATGCCCCGCCCCTGAGCATGTTTCGCATCCAGGAGTTCCCGGACGAGGTGTTCCCGGGGCGAGGGAAGGAGTCGCCTGCTCCCCCGGAGTCGCAGCGGGCACACACGCCCGGCTCCAAGCAGCCAGGCACCCCCACAGCTGGTGAGACCCCTCCGCGTCCGGACTGGAGAAGGCAGCCCTAGTTTCAGAATGCTCATGCTCCCACCCCCGAGCATTGTCCACAATGGAGTCACAGATCTTTCCATGGGGAGGAGCTTCTGCCCCTTGTAACACACAGCTGGGGGGATTCCCCCTCTCCTAGCTACCCCCTACGTGGGGCTCCCAGACCTTTCTGGGGGAATTCCCCATTCTCACAAAGCATTACCCCTTCCCCACCAATGCCAGGGCTTCCAGCCTTCCCCTCCAGGTTTGTGGGTGTGTTTGGGTGTATCAGTCCCTGAACTCCAACCCTCAATTTCTTCCCCCTGCCCCTCCAGAGCTGCGAAGCCGCATAGGGTCAGACCCCCCATCTCTGGAGCCAGAAGTGCAGGATGAGCCAGGTGGGGCATTCCGGGCACGCTCACGCTCAGCCCCCCCTATCCTCTGGGCTGCCATGCGTTATGGGCGGGAGCTGCGCAGGATGAGTGATGAGTTTGACGTGGCGCTGCAGGTGAGATGTGTTTAGAAGGGGCAGGGGGCACATGAAGAGGGGATGACCCCCAGGGGAAGATGAAACAGGGGAGAAAGGAGGGCACAATCCCTGGGGGGCAGTTGCACTCAAACCGCCAACCCAATGGGCTCCCTGGTCTCAAGCCAGAGACCTGTGGCTGGCATTGGGAAGGGACCCATAAGATGCTGGGGACCGAGGGGCAGGGGTGGGGAGGATTTGGGAGGCTAAAAAGACTTCCTCACTCACCTCAGAGGAACCCCTCCAGCACCCACTGGAGGTGGGTCCATCCTTCTCTCCCCCACACACAGATTAGGTGGGGTGGCATTGCTCAGCTGGCCAGGGCCATCAGCATGCAGTGCCCATCAGAGAGGCAGCCAGCTGGCTCACCCACACAAGGGAGGGGCAGGCATGGAGCACTGCAGAGGGAGCAGGGAGAAAGTGGGGGAGCACCAGGGAGGGCAGTGGAGATGGGGGGCTGCCAGAGGAGCAGTGGGGGGTGTTCATGGGAGGGCTTGCTATGTAGGGTCAGCATTTGCAATGGGAGGAGGCACTTGCAAGGGGGTGTCCCCACTGGGCTCTCACTGTCTCCCTCCCCCTCCAGGTGCTTCCACGCCCCAAGAGTGCAGGCACGACATCCCAGATGCACCAGGGGAACAGCTGGAAAGAGACTCTCCAGGCCTGGTTGGGGCACAGACCTGCCCGTGATGCCCCCCCTAGGAGCTCCAAGTGACTGCAGCCTCCCTGCTGGGGTGATGGAACCGAGCTCTGCAGGATGCCAGTATCTCCTGGGAGGAGGGCGATGTTGTGGGGGAGCTCTGTATGGAGCATATTCCCCCAAACTCCCCCCTACCCAACCCTGGGGGTAGGCAGCTGCCTGTCTCTCCATAGGGTGACTCCCGACATATATCTCTGGGGGGACAGGGGGAAAGAGGCTGGGTTTTTTACACTATCTGGGGAAGCTGTAATAAAAAACAGGTATTTTCTATGGCTACCTTTATTAGTTTTTATTGCATCTCTGTTGTGGTGGTACAGCCACCGTCACAGGCGCCCCCTTCCAAATCCTAGGCACAGACACCTATGCTCCCCACTGCCTTCCCCGCCCCAGCCACACATGCCTACCACCATTCCCTGGCCTGCAGCACCGTCCCCGCAACCATACACGCCTGCCACTGCGCTTCCCCACAGCAGCACTGCCTCCCCCATCCACAGCACTACACTCCAGCCACACGCGCCTGTTACCCACTCCCCTTGTTTAGTACCACCCCCGGCCACATGCGCCTACCAACCAGTCCCCCTCCTGCAGTGTCCCCAGACGCCCCGGCCACAGCCACATGCATCTGCCACCCTGTTCCCTTCCTGCACCACTGCCCCCCCCAGCCAAGCATGCCTGCCACCCTGTCCCACTCCTGCAGCATCGCCTCCCCTGGCCACACACACCTGCTGCCCTGTCCCTTTTCTGAAGCACCACCACCCTCTCCAGCCACATGTGCCTGCCACCACCTCCGAGTTCCTTCCATCTTCCCTCCCCCCTGCCACGCATGCTTACCCCCAACAACGCACCTGACCATGCCTTCCCCCACACACATGCACCTTCCACTTTATGTCACTCCACTGGGGTCCCAGCAGTAGTGCCTGCTGCAGTCCATCGCCCCCAGCTCAGCCATGTCCTCCAGGCTGAGGTCCCAGCCCCAAAGTTGGGCATTCTCGGCCAGGCGGGTGGGGTTGACAGACTTGGGGATCACCCCCACACCCTGGTGCAGGGCCCAGCGTAGAAGAACCTGGGCAGGGGTACGTCCCTGGCGCTCCGCCACCCGCCCTACCTCTGCCCGTCCCAACAGCTGCCCACAGCCCAGTGAGGCATAGGCCTGGAGATGGATGCCGTGCTGCTGGCAGAAGTCCCACAGCTCCCGCTGGGGCAGCTCCGGGTGGCACTCCACCTGCAGCACAGCTGGCGGCACCCGACAGTGGGCCAGCAGCTCCTGCAGGTGTCCCAGGGTGTAGTTGGAAACGCCTATCGCCCGCAGCTGCCCAGCGTGGTACATCCGCTCCAGCACCCGCCAGCTCTCCCAGCGCCGCTCCCGGTTGCCCTTGTCCCCTTGGGGCTTGCCCTGTGTGCCTGGCCAGTGGATGAGATAGAGATCCAGGTAGCCACAGGCCAGCTGCTCCAGGCTGCGCAGGCAGGCGGCCTCGGCCTCAGCCTTGCCCTGGTCCCGTGGACCCAGCTTGGTGGTGAGGAAGACGTCAGAGCGTGCTAGGCTATGACGGGGCAGCAGGGCACCCAGTGCCTGCCCAATCGCCGCCTCATTGCCATAGACAGCAGCTGTGTCAAAGGAGCGGTAGCCATGGGCTAGAGCAACGTCCACACACTGGGACACCAGCTCAGCCCCTTGCAGGCGGAAAGTGCCCATGCCAAGCAGGGGCATTCGGGTTCCACTGTTCAGTTGCACAGTCTGCTCCGTGGGCCTACGGCAGGAATAAATGCAGGTGTTAGGGACGCCACCGCCGCTTTCAGTGCAGCGATTGGAGAGAAGGCGTGTACATGCAAAGCCGACCTACAACCCTGCACGAGAGAGAGGGGACGCCCATGCAAGTCTGCGCCACGAGCATCCACGGGGATATGCCTGCGAACCTGCCCGCCGCAAGTGCGCGAGGGGGATGCGGGACTCGCCCTAGCCTGCACCGCGAGGGTGCACGAGATGCCAGCGCAGATCCGCACCGTGCGCGGTGGAGGGGATGCGCTTATTGACCCTGCACCGCCCTCGCCCCGGGGAGCCAGTGCACCCACCTCCAGAGTCCTGGGGCCCGCGGCCCACAGCCCAGGCGCCGCCCAGCCAGCGGCGACCCCCGGGGCGCTGCCCCAACACACACTCACTCACCCGAGCGACGCCCCCGCCTCCTCCATGGCTCCAGCGCAACTTCCTCCACGTGACCAGGGGGCGGAGCCGGGACCTTCCAATCCCCGTCGGGGAGCGGAGCTCCTGGTGCAAGGGCTGGAAGAAGTGAAAGAGGGAGCGCGCGCCGCTCGCACTAGCGAGCTGTCCGGCTGCTGGCGAGCGGGGCCCGGGCGGGGCTGCGCTGCTGCAGTCATGCCGCTCCCCCGGGTGCACACATGCAACCCTGGGGCTTTAGATCTGTCCGGCTGCATCGTGCATGCACGTACCCCACGCTGCACTTCTGCGCCTCAGGAATAAAGTGGGGTGCTGGTACTCCACTTTTCACCCCTCCAGGCAAGGCATAAATCGGGGTGCACCACGTTGCACCCCTGCCTTTTAGCTATAAATCAGTTTGCGTGGTGCATGCATGTATCCACGCTGTATCCCTGTGCCTTGGGTACAAATCAGGGTGTATGTATGTACCTTACAGTGTACCCCGGTATAAATTGGGGTGCATGCTGCATGTGCGTACCCCACACTGCACCCCCTGTCCCTCGGGTATAAAGGTGCATGGATATACCCCATACTGTATCTGAGGCTTAGCTATAAATTGTGGCGCACAGAGCATGCCCCATGGGCATAATTCAGAGCGCAGAGTTTGCTGAGACTGCTGCTATCATGCTGGCCAATATTGCCTCTGTTTCTTTGTACTCCCTCATCTGTTTATATTCATCTGTTCAGACTGGAAGGGCTTTGGCAGGGACTGTCTTTGTTCCGGTTGTACAGTGCCTAGCACAATGAGGTCCTGGTCCATGACCCGGGTTCCTAGGTGCCACAGTAATACAAATAATGAAGGGTGAATGCATGTACCCCACATTGCACCCCTGTATAAATCTTTAGTGCACACATGTACCCCCATGTTACACTCCTGCATCTTAGTAATAAATCAGAGAGCATGGTGCATGCACCAACCCCACACTGCATCCCTGCGCTTCAGCTATAAACCAGGGTGCACAACAGCATGCATGTACCCACACGGCATGCCTGCACCTCAAGGTGCATGCTCAGTATGTGCACTATGAGCTTTTATTGCTGCATGGTTTCTACCTGCATGCCGCCTGCTATGTCTCTGTTCTTATGGGTCCACAGACAACGCATGGCAACATATTTGTGACATGTGCATTCTGCTGTGGGCATCTCCTGTGGTAGAGCTTCTGCCTTATTGGGGGCCCCTAGCACAGCACTCAGCCCCACACCTGGGCAGAATCTCCCCAGCCCCAGGACCCAACAACAACCATGCTAACCTCCCAATCCCATGGGCAACATCTTCCCCCCACCCTACCCTGTTAGCCACCAGCCCTGACCCTGGGGAACTGCCCCTTCCCCAGCACTGTCACATTAAACCCTCATCTTCTGTGGAAGATGGAACCCCCACCTCTTTATTTCCTCTTCCTCCCTTGACCCTGGGTGAACCCCCTCCCCTGCCCAAACCTTCCCCCCGACCATGTTACCATCCCGCCTCTGGGAGAGCCCCTGCCCCTTGCTCCCTCCTTGTCCTGGTGGACCCCTTATTCCCTATTGCCCCCCCCCCCGCCTTCGGGAGTCCCCTCTCCTCCCGATCACATTACCTCCCTGCCCAACCCCGGGGAACCCCTTTCCCGCCGACCCCTTCATCCTGCCAACCCCAAGGGAGCCTCCCCTCCCGTCCCCCCCAAATCTGCTGCCCCCGCTCTCCTTGGGGGGCCAGGACTGGACTCCCTGGTGCGGAGTCTGAATGAGCCTGCAGGGTGCAGAACCAGCCAACGACCAGCAGAGGACGCCCCGCATCGCTGCCTGGGCGCTGGTTTGGAAGCAGCAGCTTGGGGTGAGGGCCGGCGCAGGAGTGAATGAATCCCGAGCCAGCGCTCCTCCCCCCACCCCGATCCGCTCCTAGACTCCATAATCACCTCCCGCTCCAAGGGAGACCCCCCACGCATGACTCAGCTCCAGACCCCATTACCACCCCTCAGCCCTGAGTGTCCCCTCGGCCCCCAGATCCCATCTCAGACCCCCAAAGCAACACCTGACCCCTAACCCCATACACGCCCCTCAAGCACAAGGAGGGCACCCTCGCTTGAAACCATAGTCCAGAAACCCCTTCCCCCTCCCGGAAGCCTTCTTCATACCGATCCCCACAGCGCCTCCCCCACTGCCTGGGAGCCCCCACCTCCCACCTCCCCCCCCCTCGCCTGGGAGCCCCTCCACACTCCACATCTCCCTCACCCCCCAATGGAACCCCCTCATCTTCCAGCCTTGTATCTCCCACCCTGTGCCCCCTCTCAGTCCCCCCCCCGCTGCAACCCCAGATTTCAATGCTGACCTGCCCCCATCGGCCAAATCCCCCCCCCCGCCCCCCCCGGATCTAGTAGAGGAATATACCTGAGGCACCCCCGCAACCGGTACCGCCACAAACCTGTATGGGGGCATAATCCTGCCCTCCCGCCCCGCGCCGGATGAAACGCTTGGAAAACGCCCACTGAAGAGGGGGACTCCCGGGACCCCTCCATCACAGTGGGGAGAGGAAAGAAGATGCCCCCTCCTCCCCACCCCACTCACTGGGGTGGGACGAGGGCTGGGAGCTCCAGGGTGGTTTGCAATGGAGCTGGCTAGATGGGGGAGTAGCAGGGGGGAAGGGATCAGATAAGGACACGGACTCTTTCCCCCTCCGTCTGGGAGCCGCAGACAATGGGGTTGTCTGAAGAATGCGACGAGGGGAACAGCCAGACAGGACTACAGAATAGGAGAGGGAAGGGGGTGACTGGGAGCTCCCCCCACAGCCAGCGCTCCCACCACTCCCTACAGCGCCCCCTGCTGGGAGAGACGGGTCTGGAGAAGCCAGGAGTTCCCCCCACAGCCGGCTCTCCCACCACTCCCTACAGCGCCCCCTGCTGGGAGAGGGGTTGCGGGGATCCCCCGGAGAACGAGAGGGGGTTGACGGCAGGTGGGGAAGCGTTTGGAGGGAGAACTGGCGACTGAGGACATATGCTGGAGAGCGTTTGTAGGATGGAGCTTGGGGAGGGGCAGGGTCTGGAAGAGAGGGATTGGGGGGGAGGGAGCTGGGGTCGGGGAGCAGCAGAGGCGCAGCTGGAAGGTTTCCTCCTCCCTTCCTCAGTGTCTGGCTTGCAGGCGTGGGGGGGTTTACTAGTTTGCAATGAAGCGTATGAGGACCCCCGCTCACTGAGCTGCCCCCCCCCATCTCGGTTCCGGCGGCATGGTGAGGGTGTGCTGCTGTTTTGCAGTGGGGGCCCCCTCCCGGCTTAGCTGGCCGTGCTAGGAGCCCCCACCCCCCCATCCCCATTGCAGGCTGCGCACGGTGCCCTCCCCAGCCAGCCATCCCTCGCCAGGGTGGAGCATGAAGCTGCCAGCCGGAGCATCCTCAGCCTGTCCCCGGCAGTCGGGCTCGCTCCGCCGTTTTGCTGGTGCCCGCAGCCTGGCGGCAGAGGGGACCCCGGCCCCCCCAGATCGGGGGGGAGCTCGGCTGGGGGGCTCTGCGGGAAGGGGCGGAGGCACAGGCTGTGGAGGGGATCGTGCAGACCCCCCCTCCTCTCCCAGCTGCAGATGGACCAGTGACTCCAGGAGCAGCCCTGTGCCCCCTCGAACGCCAGCTAACGGGGGTCCGCTCCTTTGCTCCCCACAGATCTGAGCAGCGGCCGGGGGGAGCGTCTGTGCAGCCCGCCCCAGAGGGGAGGTGGTGCTGCCACCTGACCCCACAGTCCGGTAAGCGGGAACTTGGGGAGAGGGGTTGCGGGGGAAAGCTGCCCCCCATGGATCTGAGCCGGGAGGTGTGTGGGCTCTGCCTTGGGGGGAGGGGGGATCGACCGCTCCCCCTGCCCTGACTGATGCCCAGGGAAGACCCCCCCCCGGGGGTTCTGGGTGGGCGGTGTTGGGAAATCCTGCCTCGTTTACATCTTTAATCCCCCTGAATTTATTTGCAGCTCCCCGCAATCGAGGAAAGTTGCATAGAAAAAAAAAGGGGGGGATTTGAGAGAGGTAAAATTTGTGGGGGGGGGGGGGATGGAGGGAGCTGGTCTGCATGTGTCCAATTCTGCATTCCTGGGCTGTCTTGCTGGAGGGGGAGGACCCAGACACCAGGGCAGCCACATGGGGGAGAGCGGGGGGGGGGGGGAGAGGGGCGGGGTGAGATTGCTGGGATGTGTTGTGTGTGTCTTGGTATGGGGGGCTGGGGGCACAGGAGACCTGGCCCCAAGAGGGGTGGGGGGTTGGGGAGATGGCACTGGGCTGCAGGGGCCTGACTCTGGCTTTTGTAGATTTAAAAGAAATATTCCAGACAACAGGGGGCTGCCCCTCCCCTGCCCTATAGAACTGCCCCCCAAAGCTGATGCTCCCCCCCACCAAACTTCCCCCTCCAACCTTGGGGAGCTCCCCCTACCCCCCCCCCCCCATAGACCCCCCACCTGGGGCTCTTCCCCCTCTACAGAGCCATCCCCACATCTCCCCCAACCTGGGGCACTGAGTCTCTGCTCTGGGTCTCACTGCCCCCCACATTGCTGTCATCTTGCCCCTGGGGCTCTCCCCTCCCCCAGCTCTCCAGGAAATTCTGTTGCCTGAAACAGCTTGGGCTCAGCTGCCTTCTGTTTGGTGAGGGAGGTGATCTCCTCCATTGGAGGGCAGGGTAATCTCCCCCCCCCACCACCCCAGTACTGGGGTGGCCTAGGGTCATGCATGAGAACTGGACAGCAAACGGAAAGCGCCTTGCACTGAGGGGATGGGGGCGTGCATGCAGTGCCTTGCATGGGCGGACAGGAGGGGATGCATGTGCAACACTTTGCATGGTGGGTGTCTGTGCAACACACAACAGTATGGTGCATGTATCCACCCAGCCCTGCATGTACAGGGACACTATGCCTGTACTAATGGTGCACACCCGTGCACGGGGTCACACACTGACAACCCACAGTCAGCCACAGCCACGACCCACCTGGAGCAGTGCCTTGCATGCTCACCCATGGCTCCTGCGCACCTGGAGCAGCACCTTGCATGGTCATCCATGGCTCCTGCGCACCTGGAGCAGCACCTTGCATGGTCATCCATGGTCCCTGGAGCAGTGCCTTGCACACGCTCCCACATCCCTGCACATCCAGAGCAGTGCCTTGCATGCTCATGCATGGCCCTCATGCACCCAGAGCAGTGCCTCACACCCTCACCTATGGCCCCCGTGCACCCAGAGCAGTGTCTTACACACACACTCATGGTCTCCATGCATCGCCTCGCATGCTCACCCGGGCCCCCGTGCACCCAGAGCAGTGCCTTGCATACTCTTCCACAGTCCTGTTCACACTCTGGTGAGACCCCCCCTGCCAAAGAGTTCAGTATGGAGGCACCTGGCATGGTCTGAGGTGAAGTTCATGTGCCCCCCAGCCAGCCCCACCCACTCCTGCAATCCTAGCCCCCAGGTCTGTGGAAGATGGTCCTGGGAAGATGGTCCTGTGCATATTCACCAGCACAGTCTTTGCACACTTACCCCTCTACAAGTGAAACACTGCTACACTCGCTTGAGTTTCTCCTTGCTCACCCTACTGTCCCTTAGTGCAACCCTCGCACGGCCACATTTAGCTTGCAGAATGTTACCGTGGGGAGAATTGCAACCCCTTCCCACTGTGTGCTGTTTTGCAGGACTGCAGCCCGCTTGGCAAAGGGCATCTCCCCTCATGGGGAGGAGGCTCGTACCTCCAAACTGGGAGAGAAGAGAGTTGCAGGGTGTAAAGTGCTCCCAGTCCCCCCACCCGCCCTGTATCCCAAGTCAGGGGGAGATCACTGGTATAGCTCAGCCTGGCACAGGCTGCAGGGACAGGAAGGCAGCTCGGGAATGGGGGGGACTCTGGGGATGGGATCGGGGATTGCAAGGGGCACAAACTCCCTGGGGATGGGGTGGGAGGAATGGAAGTCAAGGAAGAATGGGGGCTTCTGGGACATTCAGTGGAGTAGGGAGGGCCTGGGGTGGAGGGCTCCTCCAGTCACTGGTCCCCAGCCCCATCTCTGGGGGGTCCCCAGTTGGTGCTGATGCAGGGGTGTGTGTGTGTGTGTGGTTGTGGGGGTGAGGAACCAGCACAGGGGAGGAGTGTGAGCTGAGGGGAGTTTGGGGGGAGGAGGGGGCCAGCATGGGGCGTTCTTGAGCTGTGGGCACCCACCAGGATGGAGGGGAGTGTCCACACCAAACCTCACCGCCTGAGCAAATTAATGGGGACTCCTAAAAATCCATTAAACTCAGCAGAGGAAGGGTCAACCCCTGCATCTCCAGCCCCAAGACCAAGGAGTCACCCCCCCCACACACATGGACACAGGCCGAGTGAGGGGCTGGAGTTGGGGCAGACACCACATTCACAAGCTCTGCCAGCACCTGGTTGGACGGGCACTGGTGTGGGTTTGGGCTCCGCATACTAAACTGGCTGAGGGGGTCACTCCCAACTGCTCCCCCTGACCCTGCCATGGGGACAATCCTGCTGCCCCATGGTGGGGAGGTTAGAGCCCCCTAATGCAGCCTGATGGGGCAGCTGGTGCTCAGCAGGGCTTGGAAAGGGCACGAGGGGCCCCCCTCCCCTCAATACCCATCTGGGGCAAGCACCAGCCCTGTGGTGCCCAGCTGGGCCCAAGCCTCATTTATGTCTGACTGGTGCTGTCTCTTGACCCATTGAGCACAGATGGGTCCTGTGAACCAGCTACCAGCACTGCCTTGAACCACTGGCATGGATCATGGGGCACAGAGTCAGAGAACCCAGGAGTCCTGGCTCCCAGCATTCTCCTCTCCCTCTCCTGCCTCCCGCACTCAGAGAGCAGAGAGGACCGGGAACCAGGACTCCTGGGTTCCATTTCCAGCCTGGGAGGGGAGTGGGTCCAGTAGCTCAGGACTCCTGGGTTTTTAACCAACGCCCTGTCTCCAGGAGGGGAGGGAGACGCAGTGGGCAATGGAGGCTGAGCTGGATGCAGTATGTTTTGCAGCCTCTCGTGTTAAAGGGTCAGGGTGGGTATTGCCATGGTGGTGGAACTGAGGGAAAGATGGGGAGGAATAGACCCTGGGGGAAGTACCCCAGAGGGGGACTAGCCCCGCTGCTCCTTATGGATGGATGCTGTGGCCCCAGGACTGCCTGTGCCACCCAGAACACCCACCACTTCTTCCTAGCCTTGCCCCTCCACTTCATGAGGAAGTGGGCACCCCGTTCTACCCCAGATCCTCCCAACGTCACAAGGAAGCAGCCGCACCCATCCCCTTCCAGCACACAAGGAAGGGGATGACCTCCCAGCCCTCCTCCCCACCAGCCCCACTAGGTACCATGTGTCTTCCTCATTCCTCACTATGCCCCCTCCTGTCTTGCAGGTCCTGCCTGCTCACCCCTACTCCCACCATGCCTCACCTGTCCCACCTTGGGGCCTCTACCTTCTTCCTCCTCCTGGCCTTGAGCCTCCCGCTGCACCAGGCCAAGGTGGAGGAGGGGCTGAGGAGTCCAACCCAGGGAGCATCATCGCTGGATGGGGCTAATGTCAGCACCTTGTGCCAGGAGGCCTCAGAGTGCCAGGAGGGAGTGATCCTGCCCGTGTGGCTACCCCAGAACCCCTCGGTGGGCGACAAGGTGGCCCGGGCCATCGTGTACTTCGTGGCAATGATCTACATGTTCCTGGGCATGTCCATCATTGCCGACCGCTTCATGGCCTCCATCGAGGTCATCACCTCGCAGGAGAAGGAGATCACTGTGAAAAAGGCCAATGGTGAGACCAGCACCACCACCATCCGCATCTGGAACGAGACAGTCTCCAACCTGACGCTCATGGCGCTGGGTTCCTCAGCGCCCGAGATCATGCTCTCCATCATCGAGATCGTGGGCCACAACTTCCAGGCAGGCGACATGGGGCCCAGCACCATCGTGGGCAGTGCCGCCTTCAACATGTTTGTCATCATCGCTGTGTGCGTGCACGTGGTGCCCGAGGGCGAGACGCGCAGGATAAAGCACCTGCGCGTCTTCTTTGTCACGGCTGCATGGAGCATCTTCGCCTACATCTGGCTCTACCTCATCCTGGCCTGCTTCTCCCCCGGTGAGGTGGAGGTGTGGGAAGGCCTGCTCACTTTCCTCTTCTTCCCCATCTGCGTGGTGCAGGCCTGGCTGGCCGACCGCCGCCTCCTCTTCTACAGGTACGTCCAGAAGAAGTACCGCGCCGACAAGGCCCGGGGCCTGATCATTGAGACAGAAGGCGACGCAGCCCTCCCCAAGCTGGAGGTGGAGTTGGACAGTGCCCAGGCCAGCGGAATGGGCGAGGCAGGCAAGGACGGTGACGAGGAGGCCCGGCGTGACATGGCACGCACCCTGAGGGACCTGCGGCAGAAGCACCCAGAGAAGGACATGGAGCAGCTGATTGAGATGGCGAACTACCATGTGCTGGTGCAGCAGCAAAAGAGCCGGGCCTTCTACCGCATCCAGGCTACCCGCATGATGATCGGAGCGGGAAACATCCTGAAGAAGCACGCAGCCGACCAGGCGCGCAAGGCGCTGAGTCTGCCGGAGGTGCGCCCCGAGGACGACGACTCGCTCACCAGGGTGACCTTCGAGCCGGCGCTCTACCAGTGCTTTGAGAACTGCGGCGCTGTGGTGCTGACGGTGGAGCGGCGCGGTGGCGACGTGGCCCGCATGGCCGTGCGTGTGGATTTCCGCACCGAGGACGGCACGGCCAATGCCGGCTCGGACTACGAGTATGCCGAGGGCACGCTGCTCTTCAAGCCGGGCGAGACGCAGCGCGAGATCCGCGTGGGCATCATCGACGATGACATCTTCGAGGAGGACGAGTACTTCCGTGTGCACCTCAGCAACGTGCAGGCTGCCTGGGCCGAGCCGGGCGCTGAGCCGCCCCCCAAGGCCTGCCTGGGCCCCGCCGCCACTGCCACCGTCACCATCTTCGACGACGATCATTCCGGCATCTTCACCTTTGAGGGCGCCTCGGTGCGGGTCAGCGAGAGCGTGGGGGCCGTGCGGGTGCGGGTGCTGCGCACCTCAGGGGCCCGGGGCTGCGTGGCCCTGCCCTACCGCACCGTGGAGGGTACCGCAAAGGCTGGTGAGGACTATGAGGAGGCCGAGGGCAAGGTGGAGTTCCTCAACGACGAGATCACGTGAGAGACATGGAGGGGGGAGATGGGGGAGCGCCGAAGGGGAGCAGGTACAAAGGGGCAAGGTCGGGAAGGGCAGGGACAGCAAGGTGAGGGAGAACGGGGCTGGGGGAGGTTACAAGGATCAGGCAGCCGGGCTTTGGGGGAGCAGTGGGGGGAGGGGACAGCTGCTTAGGGGGCAATCAGGGTGCTGGATAGCAGGGAGAAGGGCACCTGATGTGTCTGTGAGGGGGACAATGGCCAGGGAAAGGTGGGTCAAGGACAAGGTGCGTGTGGGGCGATCAGAGGAGCAGGTATCTGGTGGGGAACCAAGGATAACAGGAGGGCCATGGATGGGGACTGAGGAGCACCGGCAGAGCTGGAGGGCAGAGCCCAAGGCTGGGCTAGCCGGGGGCTGCACATCAGTGTGGAGGGGCACTGGCAGGGGGCTGAACGAGGCAATTGCTGGAGCAGCCATTCTCCCCAGTGGCTGAGCCTGGAGCCCATGTGCGGTGCGTGAGCATCTTCACTTCAGCAGAGCTGGGAGCAGGGGATGTTTGCTGCAGCTACTTTGCAGCTCCAGATACCAGGGGTTCAACCTCAACCTCCTTGGGCAACTGGTAGGTGAAATGGAAAGCAGGGGGCACCCAGTCCCCTTCCCCACACTGTACATGGGCTTCCCTCCTCCATCCCTTGCCCCCGACCCCACTCCCCAATTCAGTCAACTGCACTGAAAATGGAAAACTAATTTCAGAGAAGGATACATTCCCCCCCCGTCACCCCTCCTGGTGTCTCCATGGCAACAGTGAGCTTTCCCCCCAGACATGAGCCCAGACAAGGGGTTGGGGGAGCCCTCCATCTCCTGTTCACCAGTGCAATGAGGGGGGAGGGGCGTGCATGTGATGGTGGTGAACCAGTGAGTGTGAGCAGGTGGGAGAGCGGTCATCCCCCCCAGGCGGGAGCAGAGCCCAGCACACCAGTACTCAGGCGAGGTGGGTACAGATCAATGGGGCGCAGCCATGGGCTGCCCCAGGAGCTCGCCGGCCTGCAGTGGGGTAGCTCAGGCCAGGGGTGCGGGGTGGGGGATATTAGGGCTCTGTATTGGGGGTCAGTGATAGTGGAGATCAGGGAGAACATTAGGGCCAGCTGGGGTGTATGGAGAGGGCACAGGCTGTGCTGAGGATGTGAGACGCTCTGTGCTGAGATCCCTACAGCTGGCAGATAAACCTCCCTTGCTCCCCCTCTGCTCTTCTCCCCCCCCCCCCCCAGCTGCTCCCAGCACCGCCAGAGCGAAGGGCCCTTTGTGCTCATAATTAGAGAGCAGAACAGATGGCGCGCGGGGGGGGGCGGGTACGGCCAGTGACTGCGCTGCTAGGGCCTGATCCCCAAGTGACCACATCCGGAGGGGTGGGGTTTGCAGGGAGCCCACAGCTGGGATAGCAGGGGGCTGGGGATCAGGACTGAGGGGGACTAGCAGAGCTGGGAGGGCAGTGGACTGTGGGGTAGAACTGAGGGGCACAGACAGAGCTATGTGGGGTGTGGGGGAGCCCGCAGCTGGGATAGCATGGGACTGGGATTGAGGGGCACCACAGAGCTGTGGGGGGAGCCTAGGACTGGTGAGCAAGAAGGGTGGGATCGAGGGGCACCTGCAGAGCTGGGGGGACTCTCCGGTTCACTAGTGGGGTGAAGCAGCCGATTCCCCTGTGCTCTGTTAATGGCCAATGGGATTGTGGGGCCTGGAGCCGCCTCCCCAAATGGCCCAAGCCCATTGGCTGATCCCCCTCTCCCTCACTCAGCTCTGCAGCATCCATTAACCCCCAACCTGCTGCTTGACATTTCGGGGAAGAGAGGGGAGCGATGAGGGGGGACAGAGATCTGTTTGAGGGGCGGGTGATGGTTTGGCAGGGAGGTGTCGCAGTGGAGGGGCTCAGTGGGTGGTTGGGGGAAGGGAGCAGAGGGGCGGTGTTCCCAGCTGTTCGCTCTTGTAATTACCTGCACCAAATTAGCTTTGAGTTGATGCCAGCTGGGGGCAGGGGATAGTTGCGGGGGGGCAGCCTGGGTAGCGGGCTGATTGTGTACAAGCTAAGATGGTAGCACAACCCCCTCCTTATGGGGCAAGGTCACCCCCCCCCAATCAGGGGCCCCAGACCCTCACCTGCTCCAGTTGGAGCAGACAGCCCAGGATGAGCACCCCCTGCTCCTCACATGCAGCGGCCTTATCACCCTGTGCCCCACAACCAGCACCCCAATCTCACCCTGTACCCCACAGCCAGCACCCCCATCTCACCTCGCCTCCCAATTTTTCCCTCTAGGAAATTCATCGAGATTAAAATAATCGATGACGAGGAATATGAGAAAAACAAGAATTTCCACCTGGAGCTGGGGCCCCCTGAACTGCTGGAGATGGGGCTGCGGCATGGTACGGGGGGGGGAAGGCACAGTCCATGGTATTGGGGGGTGCAATGTGGATGGGGCGCTGGGCAGCACAGGGAAGTGGGGTGCGGGAAGCCAGAGACTAACAGTCCCTCTGCCTCTTCTCACCACAGGTGACTCTAATGAGAACCGCCCCACTGAGGGGGAGGAGGGGACCGCCATCGCCAAGATGGGGTGTCCCAACCTTGGGGAACACCCCAAACTTGAGGTGGTGATTGAGGAATCCTATGAGTTCAAGGTAAGTGCCCAAGTGTGTCCCTTCCCTCCTTCCCCCATGCACTACCTGTGCCCCCTCTGCCCCATCCCTCTGGCTCCCCATGTGCCCCTTCTGCCCCCCGCACCCTACACCACCCCTCCCCAATGTCCCAGGTGCCCCATTCCCCCAGACCCCACAGCATCCCATGCAACCCTTCCTGCCCCCCTCACTCAGGCACCCCACCAGCCTCCCTTCCCCTGCTTAGCTGGGCCAGAGACCAAGTCCACCAGCCTCCCCAGAGGACATCTCCCACACTCCATACCTGCCCCCCACGTACTGTCTGCTCCAGTGCCCTTTCTGGCACAGCAGAATGGGGCGCAGAGGGATGATGCACCAGACTCAGGGACAGTTGCTCTCTTACCCCAGGAGTCCTTCCGCCCCCCACATACCTCACACAAGGCTGCCCAAGTCAGGAGGCCATTGAGGGGCACACATAGAGCCCAGGTGTGAGGGGGCGGTTCCCTAGGTACACCACCAGCCCCCAACATCTTCCTGCAGCTCCCAGCCTCCCCCCATTGAGCATCTCGGCTCTGGGCTTTGCTCCGCTCTGCCCCTATATTGCCATAGCTCCCACAATGGGCCTTGGGGCCAGAGCCGTCCCTTGGGTAGGGCAAACCAGGGCGACTGCTCCGGGCCCCGCGCTTTGGGGGGTCCTGTGGGCTGGTGCAATTGGCGAGTGCGATCGGTTCTGGAAGACATAGGCACAGGAACTAGGGGCATGGGGGCTGCCACTGATGCAGAGTGGGTCCCCCAAGCTGGCGGGGGCTGATTTGTCCCAGGCCCTGCACCCCCTAGAGATGGCCCTGCTTAGGGCTGTGCCCACCATCTCAGCCCTCTTTATTCCCCCCCACACACAGAGTACTGTGGACAAACTGATCAAGAAAACCAACTTGGCACTGGTTGTGGGGAGCAGCAGCTGGAGGGAGCAATTCGTCAGTGCCGTGACGGTCAGCGCTGGTACGGAGGGGTGGGGCTGGAGGAGGAGAGGCTGGGGGAGTGCACCCCACCCAGGGATGGGCAGGACTTGCGGGGGGGGGACCCTATTCTCTCCTGCCCCAGGGCGCAATGAGGAGGTGGGTGAGGAGCACTGGGGGGCTACAGGGCGGCAGTGGGAATGGGTACAGGGGATTATCCCACTCTTACCTCTTCTCCCCCCCGCCCCCACCAGGGGATGAGGACGAGGACGAGACAGGCGAGGAGCGGCTCCCGTCCTGCTTCGACTACATCATGCACTTCCTGACGGTGTTCTGGAAGGTTCTCTTCGCCTTCGTGCCCCCCACCGAGTACTGGGGGGGCTGGGCCTGCTTCCTTGTCTCCATCGCGCTCATTGGGGTGCTCACTGCGCTCACTGGTGACCTGGCCTCGCACTTCGGCTGCACCATCGGCCTCAAGGACTCAGTCACTGCCGTGGTCTTCGTGGCCCTTGGCACCTCCGTGCCTGGTGAGTGGGGCAGGGGGACTCCACACAGGGGCTCCATGGGGCAAGGGGCTCTGTGCCTGGTGTCACGGAGTCAGGGCTATGGCCCAAGCCTATAACCAGTCTCCTGGGAGTGACCTCTTTAGCAGGCTGGGCCCCAGGGACCCACAGCTCCACCGGGACAGGCCTTTGGCCTCCGAGATTGGGCCTTTTGGCAAGAGCTTTCCCTGTATCTCTCTGGGACTCCCTGCAGCAGGTCCAGCCAAGCCAGCAGGAGGCTTGGACTGTGCCCATTTCCAGTTGCAATGCTCCCCGGGCACTGAAAAGGCAGCCTTTTCTAAATGGGGTTCCCATCGATGAGTCACCTGGGTGCTACAGCAGCTGAAAGTACCCAGATTAGCACAGAGGAGGGGTTAAGCCGTAGCCTACCCATGTCAAATCAGCGCCCTGATGGGACAGCCAGGCTGAGCTGGACTGCAGCTCTGGCGCTCTCTCTCTCTCTCTCTCTCCCTCTCCCCCTTGTCTGTCTTCCCGGAGTGTTAGGTGTTGATAGTTCAGTCCTTGGGCATCTTTTTGTCTTGTGGGATGCTCATGGATTTGGGTCGGTTTCAGCCTGTTTAATGGCCCTGTTTGTTCCACCCATCTAGCCAGGCAACACCCACATCTCATGCCTCCTGCACTATCTTCGCAGGAGACTTACACTTATTTGTTACAATGCAAAGTGCAGAGGGAAACTGAGGCACGCATAGGCTTCATAAAAATAATACAGAAAATCCCCACTTTGTTACACATGGTGGGAGGGGGGTGTTGCATGCGGGGTGGGGTCTCTGTTTTGGGGTGGAGTGGGGCAGTTGGGGGGTTCTATGTTTGGTTAGCAGGGGGTGGTAGGGAATGAGGCATTGGGTGGGGTGCTGTACTAATTCCCTTCCCCATGTCACCCCCTGCATCACCCCCCCACTAACTTTTCTCTTCCCCTCTGCTCACTCCTCCAATGATCTAACTGAACTCTGCCCCAGTAACCCCCCATGCCCCACTCAAACCCTCCCCCTGCACCCTCACTGACCCTATTTCCCCTCACCCCTATTAATCCCTGTCCCTCTGTCTTGCCTCCATTAACCCCTCCCCCCATTAACGCTTCACCCTGTCCTCCCCCATCAGCTCCTCTCCCGCCATTAACATTTCACTCTGGCCTGTCCCCCTCCCCACTAACCTGCCCTCTTCCATTGCAGACACCTTTGCCAGTCGGGCAGCGGCAATCCAGGACCAATACGCGGATGCCTCTATCGGCAACGTGACGGGCAGTAATGCAGTCAACGTCTTCCTGGGCATAGGGGTGGCCTGGACCATTGCGGCCGGGTACTGGGCCAGCCAGGGCCAGCGCTTTGTGGTGTCGCCGGGCACGCTGGCCTTCTCCGTCACGCTTTTCACTATCTTTGCCCTGCTGAGCATCACTGTGCTGCTGTACCGGCGCCGAGCACCTGTGGGGGGCGAGCTGGGGGGTCCCCGCACCCCCAAAATCCTCACTGCCCTGCTCTTCTTCTGTTTCTGGCTCCTCTACATCCTGCTGGCTGCTCTGGAGGCTTACTGCCACATCCAGGGTTTCTGAGGGGTGGGGAGACCCCCATTCTCTGGCTGGTGGGACTCCCTCCAGCCTCAGTTCTGGGTGGGGAGAACTGTCCTGCCCCAGTTCTTGGGAGGCAAGGCCTCTGGCTGGGGGTGGGAAGCACTCACCAGCTCTGGGAAAAGCCCCTCACAACCCCTGGGAGGCTATGCCCCCCGCTCAGTGCTCGGACGTGAGGGGACATTACAGCTGCTGCAGGAGCAAAGGACATTCCAACCTCCCCCATCGCCTGCCCCCCCTCAAACTGGGGAAGCCTCCCACACTGCAGTTCCCTTTCCCCTCCCTGGACACCCCTCCAGCTCTGGGGAAATCCCCAGCCCCCACTCAGTTCAAAAGGGGACAAAGGACATTCCAAGTGTAGACTGTCCCCTCCAGTGCATTTTGGATTTAGCTGGGGCCAAAGGTCATTCCATCCACGCCCAAGAGCCCCTCCTTCCCCAAGCCCCTGCCACCTGCTGTCTCCCCACTTATGCCATGGGGTAGCAAGGACACAGGAGAGGGTAACCATGCCTGTAGGTGGCAGGATAGTTGGGGTGTGTGTTGGGGGGGCTGGCACACAGCAGCAGCCCCACCCACAGGGCTGCAAGGGTCAGCACACAAATTGCAGAGGGGGCAGGGGGAAGAGGGTCAGTCTCTCTCTCATCCACTTTGTTTTTAAACCTCCCTGCTCCCAAGCACAGGGATCCTTGTGTCCCCCCAAAAAACACCATTATTAATGGACTCTCACTGGGACAAGGGACCACCCCCTGGGATCTCAGTGAGGGAAAAGGCTCCAAATTCAATATTAGGGTCACCCCCATTGCCCTCCAAAACAGCACAAAGTCTTGCTAATGAAAATAGCAACAAATTGGGGTTCATTTGCCCCATCCATTCCATCCCATACAGAGCCCAGATTTCTATTCTGTTGATTTTATTTTATTTAAAAAGATAGAAAAGAATATTTTATTTTGTATTTAACAACAACAACAGAGCCCCACTCTCCAGATTCCTCCCCGGAGAACTGGGCTGTGGAGATAACTGATGCAGCCATACCCCCCTTCCGGTGCATGGTCTCCTGTCCTGGCGTCTGCCTGTAGTTAGCATTTGTGAGTCAATATATGTGTTTGCACTTGTCCATCTGTCCGTCTGTGTCTGCCTGTTGCTGGCTGGTTAGACCCCCAATGTTTCCTGCCCCTAGTAGTTCCCCCTTCCCCGTCACACCCCCATTGCCTGCATCTTTCATTTGTTTGGGGGGGGAAAAAAAAAAAAAAAAAAAAAGAGAAACATAAAACTTTGTACTAAAAGTGTTGTGTCTTTGTGCTTCAGGGTAGGGGGGACTGGCTGGGAGAGCGTGGGATGTGATACAGGGCCTTTCCCCCAGTTCACCAGGTCTGAGGGCCATTTCTTTTGGCTTCAACAAACACCAACATTCCTTGGCCTTTGGCAGAGCTCTGGTGAAGGGGGTGGGGGGAGTTGAACAGGGAGGGACCCTCCTCTCACACTCCCAAGTGCCAGCTGGGAGTCGCAGAGCAGCAGCTGTGTAGGGGGATGACACCTCCTCCCACCCACAGAACCTTCCCAGGTCCCCCCCCCCCGCTGCTGGGCTGTGGGGGGGCGGGGGGTAGATTTAGTCCAGCCCACAGCAGGTGCACTGCACCTTGGGTTCACAGGGGGAGCTGCTCTGTGGGCAGGACTCCCCCCACCAGAGAAGAGGCTAGTCACTCCCTGCAGGCAGATTTATTGAAATTCCACATTACAGACAGCCAGGAAAAAAGTTAGTCAGGGGCATTTTACCCCCTATCCACTCCCCCAATACAAAATAATCTGTAGAAGAATAAAAGGCTCTTATGTTACATCTGTCCCTGGGGAAGGAGGTAGTGTCACACCCAGCTGCCTCCCCCACCCCACAAAAAGACTACAAAGATACAAATCAGTAAAAAATAGGATTAAAAAAGATTTTATATAAAAATAACCCTTTTTATCCTGCTCTGAGGTTCCCCCAAGGATCAGCCCCAGGTCATGGGGGGGGGCACAACAGGTTACCCCCCCACAATCTCATCTTTGGGTGGGGGTTGTCAGGGCAGGGAACAGCCCCCACTTCACAATGAGGCAGCCCCCTGGCAGCATCAAGCCCCCTGAATAATCTGTGGGGCAGCCTCCCCAGAGGCATCAAGGTGGGGGTTGCTGATTAAAAAAGTAAAAATGTATAAAAAAGTGTGTCTTAGTGTATTTGCAGTGGCCCCACCCCATGTAGCCCCCCACCCCTGCACCCCCACCTCTTAGAGCACCCCAAAAGCAGAAACTGTGTGCCCCACTGGCCCAGTGCATGGAGGGGGCACAGTGCCACCTCCCTCTCCCCCCACAGCACATGCTGGTTGTAGAGGATGTGGAGGTGCCAGGGCGACCCCACGTCTCAGCAGTGGTCTCCCCAGTGGAGTGGCTGGGGAGGCCGTGTCTCCCAGCACGGTGTTCTCTGCAGCAGGAGCTCCGTGCCAGGCCCCCGGCTGTTTCACAGCACAGTGCTCTCATCCTCCTCTTCCTGAGGGGCAGCCCGGGGGTGCCCATTTCTCACCCCCACCTCCAGCTCAGCTTGGAGGAAGCAGCGGATCTCCTGGGGCAGTGCTTGTGCCTCCAGCTGGCACTCCCGCTCCAGCTCCTCCACCAGCTGCAGGGGAGGGGAGAGGGGTGTTGGTGGGGGACACAGTGGGAAAGACGCCCACCCCCCATGACTGTACTAGGGCCTGAAGCTGCACAATCTCTCCTCTACACTGCATGATGGGCCCACAGCTCCTCCCCACACTGCAGGCATCCAGGGCTCTCCGGGGGATGACCCTAGAACAGCACCAGCCCCCCACCTGCGGCACTCACTCCCGCAGGGTTTCCCCTGCTAGGGCAACTGGGCCCATGGGAGACACCCCCTGGCACTACCAGTCCCACCCCCTCCATACTCACCCTGGGCTCCTCCTCTTCAATTTGCTGTAGGATTTCCTGGTGCCCCGCCACAAGCTTCTCCTGGCGCCGCTTCTGGGCTTCCTCCAGCTGCAGAGAGGGGGCAAGAGAGCGTTTCTGGCAGGAGCAGACCAAGGGAAAGGGGTGCTGCGAGCCTGTCAGTGCCCATGGAACGAATGAGGTGCAGGACTAGCAGGAGAGCTGCCCCCACTAATGCTCAGATCTTACAGGGATCCCATGTATCTGCGGAAGCACAAGTGGGGCAGCTGGCTCTTCTCTCCCCCCGGAATGGTCAATGTGGGAGGCAGAGCGAGGCAACATGGGGGGCACTCACCCTGCGGATGGAATTCACTGATTCATTGATGTGTCTCCTGTTAATCTCGGTCAGCTCCCTGCAGGGATATGGGGGAGGAAGAGACAGACCATCAGGCAGGACAGCCCCTTCCCATGAAGGGTCAACTCCAGCCTGACCACGCTCAGAACTGGCTGGGACATACCGCCCGCCCTCCCAGCACAGGGATCTGTATGCCCCATCTATCCCCCAGTGACACAGGGATCCCTGACCCAGGATTCATATTGCCTTCCCTCCCCACTGCCCCCATGTGCACTGCGGTCCAAAGCCCTAGCCCAGCCCCAGCCCCAGGAGTGGCAGGACATGTGACCTCCCCCAGCACTGGCCCCACCCCTGCTAGCTCCCTCCTTCCCTGTTCCACCCCTAGCCCCCGCCCCCCACTAACCCCTTCCCCCCGCAGCAGCTCACTCCCCTCCTCCCCACACTAGCCCAACACCGCTAGCTCCCACTTGCCCCTGCCACTCACACATCTTTCTTCTGCTTCTCCCGGGATTTGGCCTCTGTGATGCTGTTGTGCCGCTTGCGGTCCAGGATTTTCTGCAGCTCCTTCTTCTCCCTGGGGAGGGGCACAGATCTATCAGACTTGTGGGGAGCAGTGTCCTGGGGAAACTGCCATCACCTGCCCCCACCCCCAGCACCCACCTCTCACTGGTCTCCTTGACTCTCTTCAGCTGGGCAGCCTGGCAGTCCTGGGCAATTTCCCGCAGCCGCTGCTGGGCCTTGTGGGTGGGGACAGACAGGAGCAGTGTCAGGGCATTTGCTGTTAGATCCCTGACCCTGGCACCCTCCCTTCCCCCAAACTCCCCTCCCAGCTAGCAATCCCGCGCTGCCCCCACCAAAGTGCTGCCCTTGCATTCCACGCCCCCATCCCCTCCCATCCCAGCTCCGGAACCCCTTCCTCAGATACCCATGTGTAGTTCCCCCGCGGTTGCAGGGGATCTTTGGGAGCTGCCCTGTGCCCTCCTCCGGAAGGGCACTTGTTTCAGCTGCCCCTTATTCTGATGCTCCTCTGCCCGCCCTCCTAGGTACCTGTTGCAGGTGCTCCTTTTTACGGGCTCTCTCCACCTGGTGCTGGGTTTCCCGCAGCTGCAGCAGTCCCCGCAGCTGCCCCTCCTGCAGCTCCAGCTTCTGCCGAGACACTTCCTGCTCCAGTGCCTCCAGCGAGCCGTTGGCACTGCAAGGGACAGAGACTGTCAGCATGGTGGGTGCTGTGGGTCGGGATTGAGGGGCACCAGCAGAGCTGGGATAATGGGGGCTGCGGATGGGGACTGAGGGGCAGAGTTGCGGGGGGGGAATCCTAGGGCTGGAATAACAGGGGGTTGTGGGAGAGGCAGTGGTAGGGGCTGAAGGTCAGGACTGAAGGGCACCAGCAGAGCCATGAGGGGCCACTCACTCCTGGTGCCCACGGCGCAGGCTCCGCTCCACTTGGGAGCGGCGCCGGAGGCTGTCGCTGTGCAGCTGGTGAGCCTGGGTGCTCTGCTTCTTGTTGAGGCTGGAGATGTTCTTCATGTGCTTCTTGCGTAGCTCCTTCAGCTCCCGGTACTGCTTCTTCAGCAGCTTGATGTAGCCCTTTTGCTGCCGCAGCTCCTCCAGGGACTGGGGAGCCACCTCTGGAACAGAGTGAGGGAAAGAGGGTCTCAGCATCCCCCAATCCCTGCATACACAGGAAGCCAGTGCTGAGATGCAGCTGCCTCTGGGGAGGGGCACAGGGGGCTGGTAACAACAAAGCTGCCTCCTCCCATCACCCCCAAGCGGAGGGATGTGGGGTCAGTGGGAGGCAGTGTCCCATGCTTGGGCGCAGTCCTTACCTGCAAGGACGCTGGCAATGAGGTCGTCCCTTTGCCCTGCAGGGAGGAGGAGGCAGTGGTTAGGGGGAGGCATGAGGAGAAAATCCGCCCCAATCTTTTTCAGCCCCCACAAAGGGCTACAGTTCTGAAGACTTGACTGGATCTCAGGGGTCTCTGCCATTATGCACCCCACACATGCCACTGGGATTGGCTCCATTGCACCATGACTCTGTACTCCCCATCACAGGAGAACCCCCCATCCTCATGCAGCCTATGAGAACCCCTCCCTTTATAGGGGACACTCCCTCCCCCACATTAAAGGAAAGCCCTACCCAGCAGAGGGTGCCTCCCCCAGCTTATAACCCTGGCCCCCCAATGAGGACAGGACTCAGGGATCCCCCTTGCCTGGGCTGGCGACACTAGGGCTGCCGGCAGGGGGCAGCAGGACAGTGGGTGGCTGTCGGGAATCCGTGGGGGGCTCGGCCACCACATCAGCTCGCTGCTTCCCAGACGTTTCCCGCGGCTTCTCTGAATTCTCCTGGGGAAGAGAGGGGTTCGAGGATGGGTTCAGTGGGGGAGACAGAGGGCTCCCCTCAACCTGTCCTCAAGATCCATCCCCCACCAAAACGCTTGTTGATTCCTTCCTAGAGCCCCCACCAAGCCACACCTCTAGACAGAGTGAGATCCCGCCCCTCACCAGTACCCCATTATCCTCAGACTCAGATCCACTGCCCCCCAACTAGCCCTAAGCATCCCCCATCTGATACCCCATTCCGCTTCTCCCTCAGAGCCACTACTGCACACACCCTCTCTCTCCCAGATCCATTGGCCCCCATCCCCCACTCACTTCACTGTCTCCAATCAGTGCCACCAGCTGTTTTGCCCGCTGGTCCATGAGGCTGACGTGTTTAATGGGGTTGATCAGGGCCTCTGCGTAGTCTAAGAGGTAGAAATAGGAGGCTGAAAGATGCATGCGAGGGAAATTCCCACCCAAGTCCCCACCACAGCCCCCCCGTTTACCCTCTCCCCCCCACCACATCCCAGGCCACACTCCTTCATCCCTCCAAATAGACACCCTCTTCCAGAGACACCTCATCAGCCCCAGCTCCCCTCCAGCCAGCCCCACAGCAGGACACCCTCCCATCTGTCCCCCATACCCTGGTGGTCATCTGGGATATAGTCATTGGCTTCTGTGTAGACCAGCAGGGCGGGCAGGCTCAGGGGCTGGTTGCTCTCACTGCGCAGGCAGATGTAGTGGTACCCTGGTCGGGAGGGCACAGAGACGGGGGGGCGGGTGTCAGACCAGACCAAATGGGGGGGAGCACCTGGGGTTTATGGGGGCACTGTGCCATCCCATTGTTGGGGGCTGGGTAGGAAGTGCCCCATGCCAAGATCACCATCCACAGGGGACGGGGACAAGGCTGCCCACAGGGCACTAAGGGGGGGAGGGCTGACAGAACTGGGGGTAGCGTGGGGGGAGGGGCAGAAATAACTGTAGGGGGAAAGAGCAATGCATCATGGGGCACAGCAGGGGAATGCAGCACCTCCTGCACCCTGCTTGCCTGGAGCAGTGCATGATGGGGACCACTGCAGGGGGTTCTGGGTAATTCACATCTCACAGATCCCCTCCCCATTGCCTCAGTGACAGGCCTAGAGTAATGCATGATGGGACCAGGTCTAGCGCTCATGGGGGGAGGTTGTGGGGTAACCAGCACTTCCCCCATCCCCCCATTGCCTTGGCGACAGGTGGGGTGGGGGCAGGGACCCCAGGCGGCTCCGCTTACCGGACCGGATGGCTGAGACAGGCAGGATCCGGTGCCCGACAAATTTACCCCCCTCCTCAAAGACAGCAATGCGCAGGGACGCCAGCGTGGGCAGCACCACCTGGGGGAGCAAAGCGGGTGTTAGATGCTGCCCCTGGGACCCACAGGAAGGGAGATCACCCACACCTGGGCTGGGGCAGAGGCTGGACACTCTTCCGGCCCTGCCCACCCAGTGTTATCAGCTGCCCCCGTCTCCTCCCACCGCTGCTCCAGCAGCCTTACCTTGGGGAAAACGAAGGGCTCCTCATCCCAGACGGGGTTGAAGGAGTTCCCCTGGGATGGGCGCGTCCGGAACTTGCGCTTGGTGTCGACGGGGAGACCGAACATGTCTACTTCCACGTAGATGCCCACCCGCTTGTCTGACAGGAACTGCCCCGAGATTATCTGGGGTGGGGGCGGGGGGGGGGGTGGAAGAGGGAGAGAGAGAAGGGGTCAGAGTCACTAATGACTGCCCACATACCTCTGATCCTACCTGACACCCCCACGTGCCCCTGACAAGCTCCAGCCCCACTTGCCCCCTATGCCCCACACACCCATGTGCCCACAACACACCCCATCCCCCCGTCATGCCCACCAGGATGGGTTGGCATCAGCCCCCCAGCTCTCACCTTGACCTTGACCATGTTGGCCACAATGCCGTCCACGATGTTCTCAGTGAAGGGGTCGAAGGGCTTGTCCTCACGCCGCATGAACTCGGGCTTCAGCAGGTACCCACTGCGCCGGTTGTACTCAAACATGCCCAGGTTCAGCTGCATTGGCAGGTCTGGAGGGTAACAGGACCCCCACGAGGAGGTGGAGATTAGGGGCAGGGCACTGAAAGACTGTGGGGAGCCCTAGAGAGTTGGGATGGGGAACTCCTCATTCACCCCCACCCCGACATCACTGGCACAACCTCAGTGGGGGAGGGGGTGCCAAATTAATGGCACTAAGAGAGAGGTGCTGAGGGAACATGACACAGTAATGACTCCCAGGGACTCCAATCGCACTGGGGTCCCCCTGCACCAGGGATTGAGAGGCACTGGCAGAGCTGCGAGATAGCTGGGGGTCATGACTGAGGGGGATCCTCACCGAGGGACTGGAAGTTGAGTGCCACCATCTGGCAGCCGGCGTTCCAGAAAAGCTGGGGCATGTAATTGGAGGAGTCGACCCGTGTGCCCTTGGGGTAGATGCGGCTTAGCTGCTTCTTGTTATATCTGGGCGCATGGCGGGGTGTCAAGGTAGTAGTGGGGGCTGTTGGCCACTGTCTCCCCCACCAGGAGCACCTGCTCTTACCCTGCAGCTCAACATCTCCTATGAACCAACCTTCCCTTTTCCTGCCCTCCCCACTATCCCCCCACTGCTCCCTGCCCCCCCCCCCACCAAATCTACCTCTGCCTTCCCCAATACCCCCACCACCACCACCACAGCTCCCTGCTCCCCAGTACTGCCCCCGGCAGGATACTCGACAAATTCCATGGGGCTCTTGGTGAGCTGCTCCAGCCCCTTGGTCTCCACGAAGGACGACATCTCGAAGGACTTGTCCCGCTCTGTGGGCAGTAAGGGGGAGTGCATTAGTGCCCCCCTGTGGAGAAACCCCTTCCAGCAGCATCAGCCCCCAGCCACACCTCCATGGTCAGCAACACCCAACCCTCCACTGAGCCCACCCAGACAGCCCTGCCTCCCCCACAGCCCCACCAGATAGCCCTCCTCGAATTCCCCTCCCCCTAGACCATCACACCCCATCCATCCTCACAGATATCCCTGCCCACTCCTCCACTCTCGCTCCCCTTGCCCCTCAAATCCTATCCCCCCATAACTCCCCAAGCATTCTGCCCCCAACCAAGCCCACTGCATAAAGAGCTCCTACCCCCCAGCCTCTCAGATCTCAGCGCCCCGCACCTCTCTGCCCCCCCAGACAGCCCCCCACACTCACTGCTGGCGGCCTGGAAGGATTTGAATTTGACGGGTTCAATGTAATTCACCAGTGTGGACATCTCCTCAGTGGCATTCACCTCACTGCTGGCCGTGCCCTGTGGGGGGTGGGGGTGAAGGGTCAGGGCAGCCAACTTACAGGTCCCAAGGCCACTTTCCCAAGAAGTAAAGTCCTCTCTGCAAAGGTTCAGGGGCTGGGCAGGCACACCTGGCTATTGACCCCCCACATCTGCCATTTCAGTGCTGCTCACATCCTAGTCACCCCCACCTAGTAACCCCCCACCCATGTTACAAAGCAGGGGGCAGGAGGGGAGATCCCCCCCTCAGGGCAACCCCCGGAAATGGAGCCCCATGGCCCCCCTTTACCTCATCTGTTGTGGGCTTCTTGGGGTCTGGCTGCTCTTCCTCCTCCTCCTCTTCGCTGTCAGCCTCCCGGTCTGGGTGGGGTGGGGTGGGGGAGAGAAGGGTTAGAGATCCCAGACCATCAGACACACCCACCCTTAACCCTCCCGAGAGTCACTCCACCCCCTGTCCCCCACCAGGGAGACCCAACCTCGCTGCCCCCCAGCCTCCCCACGTTGCCTTGCACGGGATTGTCACTCCAATGCCCTAGCCCCAAACCCCACCACAGTCCCCTTCCATACACAGGCGCCCTGTCGCTCAGACCCTTCCTCCCAACATCCCCCTGGGCTCTGATGTGGCGGGAGGGGATGTTAGTGATGGGACATGCCTCCCTCCCTCCCCACTCACCAATGGATTTACGGGGCTCTGCCAGCTTGGCCAGTCTCTCCGGTGGCGCCTTCTCCTCCCCATTGGCAATGACTGGAGGGGTGGCCCCCTTGTGCTGCTCGACATAAGGGGAGCCTGGAGGGGGAGGGGTGTGAGCACCACAGAGCGGAGGGGGGGGCACCTTGTCCCCCAGCTCCCCAGTGACACAGGAAATGGAGGGTGGACCCCACATCTAGAAGGGATGTTTTGCTGTGCAGACCCCACGGCAGGCCCACAGCACCCAAGGGGGGTATCGTATTCCTGCCCCACCCACAAGGGAAAAGCTCCATGGGCGGGGAACATGCTGCATGGTTGCAGGGAGAAGGGAGATCGCGGGCAGAGCCTGGAAGGGAAGCACTGCCTGATTCCTCTCTCAGCAGCTGTGGTGGGGGCCAGGCTTGTCTACACCCAAGGTGTCCCTGAGGTTGGTGGGGAAAGGAAGTACAAAGCCCAGGGTGCTTGGCAGGAGGGAGAATGAGGGTGGCGCTGGACATGGGGGCAGTGAGCGCAGATCCAGTGGGTAAGTGGCTGGCACTAGCTGGGAAGGGGTACATACCCCATGGGAGCCAGGGTGGATTTGGGGTATGTACCCAGTGGGGGCCGGATCCAAGGTACATACCCTGTCAGGGGTGGGGCGCACTGGCTGAGGAGGGGTACGTACCCGGTGAAGGCAGATCCAGGACAGTCTTTTCTCTCTCCCTCATTTTTTACTTCCATGTGCGGAATGAATTTTGTTATGTGCACCAATATGGAGATGATGTGTGACATATCACCTCCATACTGGTGCATATAACAAAATTCATGTGGTGGGGCCAAGCGGTTCAGAGTGTGGGAGGGGGCTCAGAGCTGGGGCAGAGGGTTGGGGTGTGGGGGAAGTGAGGGTTCTGGCTGGGTGTGTGGGCTCTGGGGTGGGGCTCCCCAGGGATACAGTGGGGATAGAAGACTCCCCCCTACAGCTCTCTCTCCCCGCAGCAGCATCTGGGCTGAAGGGGAGAGACGCCTGTCCCCCGTCCGCAGCAGGTCCAGACGAAGGGCGCCTGTACCCCAGCGGCAGCAGGTCCGGGGCTGGGCTGGGGCCGGTGGAGGGGCGCCGTGGCAGGTCTGGGGCTTGGGGAGAGGTGCTTAATAGGCAGCTGTGCAGCCATATAACTTAGAGGGAACTTAGATCCAGGGTACACACCCTGTGGGAGGGTGGCACTGGCTGGGAAGGGGTTCGTACCCGGCCGGGGGGATGGGGATCCAGGTTACATACCCTGTGGGGGGTGGGGCGCACTGGCTGGGGACGGGTACGGGAGATCCAGGTTACATACCCTGTGCGGGGTGGGGCGCACTGGCTGGGGAGGGGTATGTACCCGGCGGGGGGGGGGGGGGGGGGGGGCGGGGGATCCAGGTTACATACCCTGTGTGGGGTGGGGCGCACTGGCTGGGGAGGAGTACGTACCCGGCGGGGGCAAGGGCAAATCCCCAAGGCCTGGCCCTGCGTCGCTCACGGTGGACTCCAGCAGGCGCTTGCGGATGCTGCTCCCCTCGGGGCCCTTGCTCGCCCGCCGCTGCCGCCGCTTCTTGTTTTTCACCAGGATGCGGCCCATCAGCTCCTGGGGGCTGGGCAGCACCACGCCTGGTTGCAGCTGCGGGGGAAAAGGGTTAGAACAGGGCCAGTCAGCCATGGGGGATGGAGACCCCATGGACGTCTCCATTCTCTCCCCCCAAACTCCACTGACCCAACTCCCTCCTCCAGACACCCTGTCTGCTCCTCCATGCCCAGATATTCATGACCCATTCATCCACCCCCCACTTCCCCACACTCTCCCAAATACCCACAACCCTGACCTCCAGCTTCTTGATACACTTGTCCCCTGCCCCCCATTCCTGGATACCCCTCCTCCTCCTCCTCTCCCCCTGGTACCTCACCCCCATGCCTAGATATGCCTCTTTCTTGCCCCCATGCCTGATACCCCCTTCCTTGCCCCCCACTTCAGCCACCTCACCGGGTATTTCTCCAGGGGATCGATCAGTAGTGCATCGCCAAAGATGCTGCGGCAGTACTCGGCCATCTTTGCCTGCTGCTTGGCCCTGAGGGCAGAGTGAAGGGGCCATTAGAACTATGGAGCCCCAGCCTCTCCCAGCAGGACATGCCCCAGGGAGCAGGATGGGAGTACTGGTGGGGGGCCATGGGGATTACTCACGAGTCAACATGGTTCTCAAAGGACAGGATGACAGGGAACGGGGAGGTCTTGAAAGCGCTTTCAGCAATGGCCTCAATCACCTCCTAGAGCCGGGGGAGATCACAGTCAGGGCTGGCATAACAAGGGGCTGCTGGTTGGGACTTAGTGCACCAGCAGACCTGGGGGAGTCCAGAACCGGAACATCAGGGGACTGTGGGGGCCCTAGTATCTTAATGGAATTGTCACAATCCTGGTGAAGCTGTCATAAGCAAATTAGGGAGACGTGGTCTCGATTATATTACTATCAGAGGGATGCCAAACTGGATGAAAGGCCCTACTCAAAAGGACAGTTATCAATGGTTTGCTGTCAAACCGGGGAGGGGGCGGAGGAAGAGGAAAGAAGTATCCAGTGGGGTCCCACAGCTTGCCCAAGGGTCAGTCCTGGGTCCAGTACCATTCCACATTTTCAGTAATGACTTGGATAGTAGAGTGGAGAGTGTGCTCATAACATGTGCGGATGACCCCAAGCTGGGAGGGGTTGCAAGCACTTTGTAGGGCAGGCTTCGAAATCAGAACGACCTTGCCAAATTAGAGAAGAGGTTTGAAATCAATGGAGATGAAATTCAATAAAGACAAGTGCAGAGTATTGCACTTAGGAAACTAAAATGAGATGTACAATTACAAAATGGGGAAGACCTGGCTAGGTGATTGTATAGCTGAGACGGAGCTGGGGCTGATAGTGAATCACAATTCGAATGAGTCAACAACATGATGCTATTGTGACAAAGGCTAATATAATTTGGGGGGAGGGGGTATTAACAGGTATGTCGTATGTACGACATGGGAGGTAACCGCCCTACTCTACTCAGCACTGGGGAAGCCTCAGCTGCAGTACTGTGTCCAGTTGTCCGGTTCTGGGCATCACACTTCAGGAAAGATGTGGACAAATTGGAGAGTCCAGAGGTGAGCAACAAGAATGCTAAAAGGTTTAAAAACCCTGACCTAGGAGGAAAGGTTAAAAACACTGGGCTTGTTTAGTCATGAGAAAAGAAGACTGAGGGGACCTGCTAACAGTCTTCCAATATGTTAAGGGCTGCTATAAAGAGAATGGGGATCAATTATTCTCCATCACCCCTGAAGGCAGGACCCTAATGGGCTTGATCTGCAGCAAGGAACATTTAGGCCAGATGCGAGATAGACTCTAAGGGTACCTCAGCTCTGGGACAGGCCTCCCACCTCTGTCACTGGAGGTGTTTAAGAACCGGTTGGCAAACTCCTGTCAGGGAGGGTCGATGTTTATTGGTCCTGCTTCAGCACAAGGGGCCGGACTTGGTGGCCTCTTGTGGCCCCTCCAGCCCCACAACTCTGGGAGCAGGGGAGGGTCCCAGGGGTGCGTCGGTCAGCACCTTGAAAGGGATCTCGGTTGTCATGGTGAAGCCGTGCGTGATGAAGGGCTCTTCGTCCTGGGGCCGCCCCTTCCAGCAGTCAAGTTCGATGCAGCGGCAGCCGCTCAGCAGCACCTGGCGATACATCTCCACCGAGGAGTTCCCAGTCAGCTGGCCCGCTGGGGCAGGGAGGGACAGGTGTCAGCATCAGCACCCCATGGATGCCCTGACTCTCCCAGACTCCAAACGCACAGACCCCCGCCCATACATACAGACCCCCGGCACACAGCCCTGACACTGTAAACCCACCCATGCCACAGACCCCCACCCAACCCCCATACTCAACTCACAGACCCCCCCCGCCCCAGCCTGCCCATACGGACCCTCAGAGCACAGTCCTGACCCTGCAAACCCCATACTCAATTTACAGATCCCCGCCCCGTCCATATATACAGACCCCCCAGCACACAGCCCTGACCCCGCCCAAACACAAACACAAACCCATTGATCCCCAACCCTCAGACCCTTCCACGCGCACACCCACCTCGCATGCTTGCCCCCCCTCCCCCGCCAACTACCACCACAGGGAGGAGGAACAGGGGTCTATGAGGGGGGATGTGCTAGGGCCATCCCTAGGGACGCCGGGGGTCCCCCAGACTATCTTGGCAGTTGCGGAGCTCAGAGCGTCCTAGGGGACAGCCTCCCCAATACCTACAAGGTAGGTGTTGTGGGAGGGGTTGATGGGGGGGCAGTTTGGGCCCCCCCGCACCTGTGAGGGAGGGGTTTATGGGGGCTAGTTGGGGGGGGAGGGGCTCTACCTGTGAGGTAGGTTTTGTGGGAGGAGTTGATGGAGGGGTGGTTCGGGGACCCCCACCCGTATCTGTGAGGGAGGGGTCGATGGGGGTCGCCTGTACCTGTGAAGGAGGGGTCGATGGGGGGCAGACTGGGGGCCCCGTACCTGTGAGGTAGGTGTTGTGGGAGGGGTCGATGGGGAGTGGTTGGGGGGGGGCTGGCCCCCGTACCTGTGAAGTAGGTGTTGTGGGAGGGGTCGATGGGGAGTGGTTGGGGGGGGGAGGAGGCCGAACTTGTGAGGTAGGTGTTGTGGGAGGGGTCGAACTTGTGAGGTAGGTGTTGTGGGAGGGGTCGATGGGAAGTGGTTTGGGGGGGGAGGGAGGCCGTACCTGTGAGGTAGGTGTTGTGGGAGGGGTCGATGGGGAGTAGTTTGGGGGGAGGGGCCGGCCCCCCTACCTGTGAGGTAGGTGTTGTGAGAGAGGTCGATGGGGAGTGGTTGGGGGGGGGGGGGGGGGCGGCGGCCGTACCTGTGAGGTAGGTGTTGTGGGAGGGGTCGATGGGGAGTAGTTTGGGGGGAGGGGCCGGCCCCCGTACCTGTGAGGTAGGTGTTGTGAGAGAGGTCGATGGGGAGTGGTTGGGGGGGAGGGGGCGGCGGCCGTACCTGTGAGGTAGGTGTTGTGGGAGGAGTTGATGAGGAGTGGTTTGGGGGGGCCGTACCTGTGAGGTAGGTGTTGTGGGAGGAGTTGATGAAGTAGCTGCTCAGCGGCTGGCTCATGTCGTCGCTCAGGTCCAGCTTTTCAGGGGGGACGATGCTGTTCTCCTCCCCCCCCAGGTAGCGCCCGAACCCCTCCATGGACATCTGGTCTGGGGGGCAGGAGGTTAGTTAGCCCACAGCAGGGTGCCCAGTCCTTCCCGCCCCCCTCCTGCCATTCCCCTCCCCAGTCTCCCTCAGCCCTGTGCCAGGGTTCCCCGCCAACCCTGCCACTCCCCACTAGCTCTCCCCGTCCCCGCGGGGCTCACCACGCTCCAGGAACTGGCGGTTGGGCTCATACTTGTCGATCAGCTGGCGCACCTGGGCACAGCTGAGGGGGGGGTATAGCACCTCATTCAGCCGCGGGTCCCGCTGCCGCTGGTTGATGAAATCCATCAGCTGATCCAGGCTCAGGTAGGGTTTCCCCTTCGCCCCACTGTGGGGGGCAGAGATGTTACCCACCAGGCAACACCCTCCACAGGCAACCTCACCCCCACAGCACCCCCCATTTGGCAGATCACTGCCATCCCAGTTAGCTGCTGAACCCCCCTCCTCCAACCTCCCTGGTGGCTGGGAGCCTTCCTTCCCCACCCCACAAACACACATAACCCCTCCCCCTGCAACATCCCCAGTGCCACCCCGCCAGACAATGGACCCTCTCCAGATACCCTCAGCAGGTTCCACCCTGCCCCCGATTCCCAGACTTCCCCCTGCTCCTGACAGTGGACCCTCTGCTGCAGCCCCAAGGTCATGCCCCAGACACGGGCCCACCCTCCCAGCAGCACCCCGCGGGGGCCGGCACTCACATCTCCAGCAGGATTTTGTCAATGTCAGGCCGCAGACAGAGCTTGTTCAGGAAGCGCTCAAAGATCTCCAGGGTGAACTCGTCCGGCTTGATTGACTCGCTCTGAGAGGAATAACAAGGGTGCACGTCAGTCACTGGGGGACACGAGGCAGCTGGGGCAGGTGGCTGGTGGGGAGGGACGTACCCGATTGAAGTTAAGGCCACAGGACTCCAGAGCTGTCTCCACACGCTTCTTATCGGCTGAGAACATCTTCAGGATGCTGGGGAGACAGGAGAGCGGGAATCCTGCGGTTCGGACTGAGGGGCACCAGCAGAGCAAGGGTTGGAGGGGCAGGCTGTGGGTTGGGACTGAGGGACACCAGCAGCGCTCAGGTTGTGTGTGTGGGGGGGCGCTGTGGGTCAGGATTGAGGGCACCAGCAGAGCAGTAGTTGGAGTGGGGCTGTGGGTCGGGACTGAGGGGCACCAGCAGAGCTCATCTTCAGTCAGAGAGTTTGGAAACAACACCCATGGGCCTGGTGGGGCCCTGGCTGCTCCCTACTACAGTAAAGGGAGCAGGAGGCAGGGCGGGAAACTTACTTCTTCACTGGGATCCGGCTCTCCTGGTTCACCTGGAGTTTGAGCCGGGTGTAGCTGAGGGAAGGAAACAAGACAGAGGTTACAGAGCAGCAAAGCCTGGCCAGACACCACTCACCATAGTCAGCTCTGGGGTGGGGTGCACAAGCTGTTTATACAGCGATCCCTTGCCCAGTGTTGGGATGCAGATGCTTCTGGGGCTGCGTACGGGAATCCCCTTCCTGGTGCTGGGATGCAGCCACCTCTGGAGTAGGGCACACAAGCTATTTATATAGGGACCCCTTGCCCGATGTGAAGACATACGTTTTCTGCAGGAAGGTGTTGCGAGACGCATTTTGGGCCAGAATGTTCATAGCCAGTTTGAACAGCTCCTCGGTCCAGACCTGGAGGGAACAGCGTGGGGGAAAAGAGATGAGAGACTGTAGGGCTGCTGCCCCCTTCCTCCCTGTGTAAAGGATGCCCTCTCCCCCACCCATCAGTGAGCCAACAGGGTGCACTCCCATGGGACATAGTTTCTAGGCACCACCCTGCCCCGACCCCATCTGAGACGCACCCTCCAGTCTCCACCCCCCACTCACTTGGCAACCCCCAGCCATCCACTACCCCACCCTTCTCCATTTCCAGGGTCTCTCACACATTGCTGATTACCCTGCTCGGTCCCCACGGCCAACCCCCTCCCCCAAGGACTCCCCTCCATTCCCCCCTACCCCGTACTGTCCCCCGTGTCCTGCCCCCCCATGCCCCGTTGCTTACTCCTGCTTGCTCCCCACTCACCTTCCCCCACTGGCCAGTCCCCCTCCCCACCCACATCTCCCTCAATTCCCCCAGGCACTCAACTGTCCCCCCATTCCCAGTATCTCCTTTTCCACCCACCCCTGTCAGCCCCCACTCCAACATCCTCCACGCCACAGTTGGCAACACTCCCCATTCATTCCCCCTCCCTATTGCCAACTCTGGTCCCCTGCCAGCTGCCACTCACCCACCACGCACTCACCTTGGCCACGTCCTCCTGCACTGCCATGAAGTTCAGGAAGCTGATGTTGACGAGGTCCGGGCCATGCACCACAGTCAGCAGGTTCTCCTCGGGCCGCGGCTCTGAGCCCCCCAATCCCAGCATCTCCCGCAACTTGGGGTCCTGCCATGAGTTGGGGGGATGGTGTGAGCAGCAATGCTCTGCCTGCCAGCAGAGAGTGCTGTAACATCACCCCCCGCCCCCTATGAGGAGCAGCACTGGGCAGCTCAGCCAATCAGGGTTAAAACCACCCCCCACTCCAGGCCATCTCTGGGATCATGAGCCAGTGCCCGGCTCCCCTGCTGTGCCCCCGCTGTGTTTTGTAGGGTCTCCCAGCGCAGGCCAGGATTAGGCCCCCAGTGCATTATGGTAGGATCTCCCAGGCACCCTATTCCTCTCCCACATCAGGCATGGCTTCCCCACAGAAGTGAGGGTAGTGTTAGACCTAACCCTGCCCCTCACTCTCCCAGCTCCGTCCTGGAAGCTCTCTTCCCATGACAAGGAATTTGCAGATGCTCCCTAACTGGGGCCCAGGGTGGGGCCGGAACCTAAAGAGGGAGGGGGTGGAGCTTGGTAGGGATCACTCAGCTCCCCAGCCAACCCACACTGGCCATGGGGAAGCTGGAATGGAGGACAAGGTTCCTTATTGTAGGGTCTCCCTTGCAGGGGGCGGCATGCACCAGTTTATTATTGAAGAGTCTCCCTCCATCCCCTCTCTTTTGTTGTCGTAGGGCATCTCCCTGCATGTGAGGAGGGTGGGCTACAGGCACCAGTTTGTGATTGTACGGTCTCTTCACCCCCACTCTCAGCTGGTCCTGGCAGAGCCTCTCCCTCACCTTTGGGATTCTGGCATAGCGCCCAGTCCGCGTGTCTCGAATGGAGCTGATGTCCAAGATGTCAACTTCCTGCCAGGGACAAAAAGGGGGGTGGGGGGAGATGCCCCTTAGAGCTGGAGCAGTGCCGGAGGTGGGGTGGGGAGGAGTTCCTGCCTAACGGTCCAGGCTCTGGGCACCAATCCCAGCCACATGTAAAGCAGCTGCCAAGGAACTGCTGCTGGGGGAATCCCTGCTGCATCTCCTCCTCCCTCCAGGATCCTGTACGCACCCTCAGCACAGGAGGGCAGGGACACCAGGACAGGAAATGGGGGGATGACACAGGGTAGGGGGCTATGTGGATCCAGGAGTAAGGAAAGCTTAGGAGAGGGACCATCTGGGGCCTGGAGAAGGGAGACAACCCCACCCCTTGGGGTGTGCGGGCGGCAGTGGGGGGGCATTTCCTGTGTGAGGCCCGGGTGGCTGTGCTGGAGGGTCATGGGAAAGGGCAGAGAGGGAGAGGGGCCAAGCCAGAAACGCTCTCCCCCACATCCCCACCCATGGCGTGCGTGCGTGCGGGGGGGGGAGGGGAGGGGGGGAGACAGAAACCACAGCAGAGCTTGGAACCTGCCCACCCTTTGTAGCTGAGAGAAGTACAAGAATTTCCACACAGTCCCTTCAGAGGGGATGTACTGCAGCCCCCCCCACCCCCCAGCCAGCCACCAGGAGGTGTCTCAAAACTAGCCGCCCTTGGGAAACCAGCCCTTGGGAAACCAACGTAATTCAACACAGGGGCCGGAGAGCAGCAAGAGTGAAGGGGCAGGGTTGGGGGGAAACCTGGAATGCAGACTGAATCAAATTCGACTCTCCCACCACTCAGCACCCCCGAGTTCTGCCCTTCCCACCTCTACTCTCTCCCCCACCCTGTCCCACTACCCCCAACCCTCTGCCTCCCTCCCCCCCTCTGCAAGAACCACCCTCTCCTAAGAATGTATCAACACCATAAATCAGAGTGTGGGGGTGGGGCACGCTGGGGAGACAAGACTGGGGGAAGGAGGGCTCACCCCCAAACTGAACCTGGCGAGGGAGGGGGCAGGCAGGTGACCACCCCTTGGCACCACCCCAGCAAATTCCTGCCAAACAGGCCTGGTGGCTCAGCCCCAAGAGCAAGTGACCCAGCCTCCCAGGCCAGCTCCAGGAGAGCAGCAGCAAGCTGGCTGAACTCTTGGATATTGCAACCCCAGCGTGTCCCAGCAGGGGGCACTGTGGGGTATGGGGTGGGACCACCAGCTGTGGGGGGAGCTCCCATCCAGTGCTGGCCTCTGTCAGCAGGGGGCGCCATAGGAAGGACTGGCTGGGAAGAAGTGGGGGATGGCTGACAGACGTTTCCGGCCATGGGGCCTTTCCCGTCTTGCTCCCTGGCTGACCTCGATAAGGGCAGGGAAAGTGCCAAGTGTTTCCGGGCTCTGTCATCTCAGCAGGGCTCGATGGGGACTTGGTGGGGGAAGGCAGAAACCAGCCTCAGCTCAGGCCATGCGATACAAGTGTTGCCAGGGCCCTACCATGTGGGGTGCGTTCCAGTAGAGGAAGAATCCCAAGGGGTCAACCCGCAGCGTCACCAGGGTCTGGGTTGTTGGCTCCTGGGGGCATAGAGAGGAAGGAGTGTCAGTGCAACTGGCTCTGTTCCTGATCCTGACCCGCACCCACCCTGCCAGCGCAGCCCTGGGCTCTTCCCTCCCCCAAATAGCTCTGCCGGTGCCCCTCAACCCCAACCCATGCCCCCAACTACCCCAGGCCTGGGCTCTATCCACCCCCCAGCTCTGCCAGTGCACCTCAATCCCAACCCACAGGCCCCTGCTATCCCAGCCCTTCCGGGCCCCCTCCCCCCACAGCTCTGCCAGTGCCCCTCAACCCCAACTCACAGCCCCCTGCTATCCCAGGCCTTGGTTCCCACATTCCCTGGCCCCAGCTCTGCTGATGCCCCTCAATCCCTACCCACTGCCCCCCATGTAGTTTGGCTGGTTTGAGGCCAAAGCTTACTCTGGTGACTTTCCTGCACATGCCTATCCCTCCGGATGCTTAGTGCCCCTCAGCTCTGTGGAGTCCCAGATCTTACTACATGCAGGTATTTCTGGCAGGGGTGGGCACATGGGGAGTATCAGCCGGGGTGAGGGGACAGGGGAGCCCTGGCCTGGAAGCTCTACTGGGGGGAATTAGCCACGGGCAGAGGGTGGGGGAGCCCTGGCCTGGGAGTTCTAGTGTATGTGTGTGTGTGTGGGGGGGGGGGGGAAATTAGCCATGAGCAGGGGGTGGGTGAGCCCTGGTCTGGGGGTCCAGGACCTGCAGTGCTGGTGGCAATCCACAGTGAGGGCCTCTCCAAGCCCAGGCACCCCCCATATGGAGCTGTGAATGCAACCTAAGCAGAGAGCACTACCTATCCCAGGTCACCCCTCCCCCAGCAAGGCAGGGCACTCCCCCAGACCTAACTAGGTCTCCCTCCTCCACATGAGAGCATCTTATAGCCCTACCCCAGGGATCAGACACTGGGAGGACATGGTGGGTGTTATTAACTCCCCTCGCTTGGAGAGGCCCCTTGGCTCCTATCCTGGCTCCCCAGGAGCCAGGATTCCCCCTAGGCAGTGCATTGTTCAAGTGTGAAGGGGGGTAGGAAATCAATGGAGACCTGATGTGCTTCTTCGTCAATGGCCCCTCTGTGCTGCTGGCTTAAATGCAGAGAGTCGGGGGAGGGGGAGTCAAGAGCCAAAACAGACTAGAGAGAGACTGGGACACAATGGGAGCTCCTGGCTACTCCAGGCCAGAATCATCCAGCAGGGGGCACAGTAGGAAGCAGGGCAGGAGGTGGCTGTGGGGGGAGCTCCCAGCTGCTCCAGCCCGGCCCCTCCCAGCAGGGGATGCAGCCGGGAGCATTTGCTGAGGGGATGGGGGCTCAGACAGCACCTGTTCACAAGGGAAAGACCTTAGACCCCAGATTCAGCTGCAATAAAACAGCATCACAAAGCCGCTCGTGCCCCAGGACTTTGCCCCAGAGTGGTGCGAAGGGAGTGCCCAACCCCCCAGCCTTCCTAGTACCACCCGTCCCAGGCACTGCCTGGCACCTGCCTAGCTTTGAACTTACAAGGCATGATCTGACACAGCTGCACATCAGAGAGAGCAGGGGCTGCGGGTCAGGGGCACCAGCAAAGCTTGGTGGGGGAGCCCAGGGCTGGGATAGCAGGGGGATGAGAATCGGGGCTGAGGGGTACCAGCGGAGCTGGGGCGCTGGGAGGGAGGGGCCCTGGGAGGCACCTTGCGGACTTGGCCTGGCCACACTCACAGCTAGTCGGGAAGTGGCTGGGGGGTGGAGCGGTGCTTGGCCAAGGACCTGGGAGCTTGTTTCTCTGAGCTGCGCAAACACAGTTAGGATTTCACATCCCGGAGCGAAAAAGAAGGGGGGATGCCAGTGCTGGGGGAGGGGGAGTCAGAGAACAAGAGGGCTGGGATCAGGAGACACCTCCCCACCTCCATCCCTAAATCTGGTCCTCTAGGGAAAAGGGGTTTCTCAGTCCTGGCTCTAAGGGCTTCTAACCTGCTGCCATGTCCCAGCCCAGAGGCGGCTGCACCTCAGTACTAAGCCCACGTGTGTGTGTGGCCGGGGGAGGGGGGGGCTTGGATAAGGCCAGCTCTCAGCCTCCTTCACGCCATCCGAATCTGCCCTGGCAACACGCAATTACGGTGTGAGCTGGGCACCCCAGGGTGTCAGGGGTGAATGGGGCACCCTGCTATGGGGTGGGGTGCTCAAGGCAGGGGAGGTTAACCTTCAACTGCATAACCCCTGCTGTTCTTCCACCTCCCAATAACAGACAGATGCACATGGAGATGTGAACCCAGGTGTCTGGGACCCTTTGCTGCCGTCACTAAGGGTTCCAAAGCAGTGCTCGACTCAATCAAACCAACCCATGGGGGGATGACTACAGGTCAGGACTGAGGGGCTCCTGCAGAGCTGGGTGGAGCCCAGGGCTGGGATAGCAGTGGGAGGAGGGTCAGGATGGAGGGATAGTCAGAACTGTTTCTATGCCTCACTAGATGGGGGTCTCTTACCCCCCCCATCTTTATCCCCTGATGGGGTCCTCTCTTTTCACCTCCCACTTCCTTATTTGGTTTTGGGGGCTGAGCTCCAAGCCACTGGGGAATTGCTGGGCCTGAGATTGTGAATCCAGCTGGTGTGGGGAGGACAAGCCAGCGAGATCCTATCACCACCCTGGGGTCGGGGAGCAGGTGGGTGTTGTCCCCCCAAACTGCAAGCCTCAGGACAGGCACATAATTCTCCCCCACACATGCAGTCCCATTGGACTAACTGAAGTTCCCCCAAAATTAGAAGTCAAACTACACCCATGCCTGGGGTCTTCCGCAAAATTCCTCCCCTTTCCTAGGATGCAGGGGCTCGGTGGACCCCCTGTGGAGGGATGCAGGAAGGAACTGGTGTACAAAGTGTGGGGGTATGTGCTGGGAGTGAATGGTGGGGCTGTCCCTAGGGGTCAAGCAGAGAAATTTGAGGATCCAGGGGGCAGCAGTGATAGGAAGTTTGGGGGGGCTCAACAGAGTCCTTCCCTTGCAAGCCGACTGGATAGTTTGGAGTACAATGCAGGGGGGCTTCAGAGGACAGGTATGGCAATTTTGGGTAGCTGAGTGAGGCTTTTGGGGGGCACAGGGCAGAGTCTGGGATGCCTGAGCAGGGCATTAGGAAGCTATACAAGGGGCACAGAGGGATCCCTCTGTGGATCTGGGGTACATGGCAACGCACTGTCCCCAAAGGGGATGCAAGAGGGAGGCAAGAAAGACCAGCTGCGTTGGGGGCTGGGGAGGATGGGAGTGTCTCCCCCAAGATGTCAAGGGCTCCCCCAGTATAATTTCCTCCCACTCTATGTCCCTCACCACTGCCAGGTTGCTATATGGGGTCCTCAGGATATTGAGGGGCTTTCTCCTGGTGGGAGTGATGTTGAGGATCTCCCTCCACGCGGGGGACTTCCCAGGAAGGAGACAGGAGGTGCATGGGGGCTCTCCTCTTCAGGGGAAGGGAGTGCAGGGGGATCTAGGTACATAGGGGGAGATCTGTCCTCCAGAGAGGGAAGTGCCTAGGGGAACTCTCCAGAGGGATGCTGGGAGGAATACAGGGGCTGTGGGAAACCTCTCTCCCTGGTCAGGAGCAAGAGGTGGAGGGAAGGACGTGGGTGGTGTGTGTGGCTATCTCCCGCGGGGGGGGGGGGGGGGGGGGAATCAGGTGCAGGTAGTTTCCCGGGCTGGGGGGCGGTCTCTCCGGGGGAAATCTCCGGGTGCAAGGGTCTCCCGGCCTGGAGGGAGGGTGCAGGGGTCTCCCGGGAAGGGACAGGACAGGACTCTCCTGGGACGGGCGAGGGTGTCTTTCTCCCCCGACTCACCTCGTCCCATTTGATGAACTTGCTGCCCCGGATCAGGGTCTCGGGGACCCGCAGCGGCTCCAGCTGCAGCGCGTGGACCCCCGGGCGCGCCCCGGCCATGGCTGCACCCAGCGCCCCGGGACACCCAGCCTAGCTACTTCGGCCTCTCCTGCAAGGGCTGCGGGAGGGGCGGGCACAGGCGCGGGGGTGGGGCTGGCTGAAGAGAGCCTTAAAGAAACAGCCACCGCCCCCAACCCCTCCGGAGGGGGTGCTGCCACTTTAAGAAAAAGGAGGGGGCAGAGAATGGGGGTGGGTGGGGCGCTGGCCCTTTAAGAAACTGCGAGGACTGAGCGACAGGCCCTTTAAGAGATTGGCGGAGGAGCGGGGGGGAAGAAATATCCTCTTCCTCCCTAGGGAGGGGCAACTTCTTAAAGGGACAGCCGCCCCGGAACAGAGGGAAGGTTTTGCAGCGTTGTTAGCTCAGGAACATTGACTGGAAGCGCATCATAGAAGTACCAGCCTCCAGAAAGGCTTCCCCCTCCCCCACCTCCTTCCAGAGGTGGGGCCTGGAGAGAGACCCTACAATAACAAACCATCTGGTGCTCCAGTGAGACCCCAGCTCTGATCCCTGCAGCACAGCGCCCTCTAGTGCCAAACTGGGGCATTGGGGCCAACACTGACTGCGTGGGGAACGTGCCCCCCTATTGAGCTTGCACAGCGCCCCCAACACGGTGCGGGGATATTGGGGTCACCACTGCCTGGGAGGGGAGAGTGCCCCCTACCGAGACCCCCAGGGGACTCCTGTCCACATCCCAGCTCCGCCCCAACCCACCCCGCAGAGTGTCAGATATTTAACAGGATCATTGCATAAGCCAGCTTGGCCAGCTGCCAGAGAGGATACAGCCTTCACTTTCAACTTCCTGAGGGCTGGGATCATGTAAAGAGCAGCAAGGGAAGAAGTGGGTTCCTATTGCCCCCACCTCCATATCCAGCCCAGGCTTGCAATCCCCCAACTCCATTCCTTTGCAATAGCACCCTCCCTCCCCAAGCCCTACTTCCTGTAGGTCCTATGTAAACAATACTTTTCATTCTATGGGGCATGGATTGGTAGGGAGCCACTGGAATGGGATGGGGAGCTACACTCCATACAAGCTAACCCCTGCCAACAGCTTCCCCCTACTGGAATAGCCCCTCTAGGGATTCAGCCCAAAGGGGGTGTTTGGGGATGTGTGTAAAAGTGTAGGGAAGGCTGGGATTTAATGGGGGAACTGTGTGGGGACGTGCCCCTGATGCCGGGGTTAATGATTCAGGAGCTGGGCTTTAGATCTCAGCTAATACTAAAGGGTCAGACACTGTGCAGCGCAATAAGGCTCCTCAAATCCCTCCATCCCCAAAGCTCCCTGGGCACCACGCACCCATCCCCCTCTATTTCAGGAACTCACTGCATTTCCCACCACCCCGTCCCTCTTCCCTGTTTGCCCCCTATTCCCATACCAGAATCCCCCATTCTCCCCCCCCATGCCAGGGTCCCCCATTCCCTTCTTGCCAGGGACCCCATGTACCCCCATCCCCCTCACCTTTCCTATTCCCCGTATTTCTCCTCTCTTTCTCTTTCAGGGTCTCTAAACTCCACTGGGACACAAGCAGTGCTGGGCTGGGGAACTGAGCTGGAAGATGTTGACTACTGCCATCAACCAGGCCTTTGACCCAAGCCAGTTCCAGACCCCTAAGCCCCCATATGAGCCAATACTGATTATGTGGGGAGAGCGGCCAGCACTGACTGCAAGGAGAGAGAGCCCTCTACTGAGCCCACCCACCCTGCTGCCTGCAGCACAGAGCCCCCCAGCACCAGATCAGGCAAGGGGATCCCAAGGAAGTTTCCAGCATGGCAAACAAAGGGGCATGGGGAGAGAACAGGATTCACCAGAGATGGGATCAGACCCAGGCAGCAGGGCCCCTGCCTCTGTGCACCTGCCACTCGGGGTCCTTGGGATGCTGTGGGGGAAATCTAGCCATCTAGTGCCTAGTGTGGGGAGCAGCAGGAGGGGGGCCTATTGCACACCCCTCTCTGACCCCCCACTCCAGCAATGCCTCACCTGCCCCCCCCCTGCAGTTTCCACAAATGGGCAATACTTTTCTGTCTGTACGGAGCCCCTTTGGGGCTATTCCCGTTGCCAGGCCCCATCTGCCTCTGCTCCTTCCCCTGGGCCCCATGCCAGCCTTTCTGGGGAATAAATAATGTGGGGAGGGGGGAAAAGGGGGAGAGGGCTGTGCCCTGAGGAACCTGGTGGGGGTGGAGCTGGGGGAATTTGCAATGAGACAAACAGGCTGTGGGGGCAGCTCTGGAACCAAGGGCAGCGCCTGGGTCTGGGGCAGGGTGGGAGCCATGGTGGGCGGGGAGCACAGTACTGATGTAAGCTAAAGAGAGTGTTTGGGTCTCAACTTACAAGGCATCTATCTGGATACTCCTCTCTGCCTGCTACCCAGTCCTGTGCTTTGCCGGTGCCCCTCAGCCACAACCCACAGCTCCCTGCTATCCCAGGCCTGGGCTCCCCACCCCACCTCTGCCAGTGCCCCTCAATCCAGACTAACAGCTCCACCCCTTCCATCTATGGGTGAATTCCATTTCCCTTTTGTCCTTGCTGCGACCATTCCACGAGTAGCCAGCAGGTGGCAGTGTCGGGCTGCAGCCCGCCGCACCCGCGCAGGGAGCAGCCTTTGTGTGCCAGAGTCTTTAAGTTCCTGAAACCCACCCCTGGCTCCATGAATGGATCTCACCCCGTCGCAGGTGCCACGCGGCGCTTCCTGCACCCAAGGGCCCTACGTGCCAGCGGAACAGTGTGCACCGACCCTAGTGCATACTCACAGGCTGTGGCAATGGGCTGGGTGCAGCCCCAAACACCTGCCTGCTGTATGGGGACAGCCCCTGGGAATAGTTGAGGTGGCACTGCACTAATGCACACATGCACAGAGGCTGCATCCGTGTGCTGCACGGCCTCCCTGCCTGTTGCACTGCGGCAGTCCAATGGAATGGTGCATTGTTGCAGCGTTCTTTGGCTCTAAGCTGCATAGGAAGAGTGCAAGGCTGCACTGACCCTAGTGCATGTTTATAGCTGCATCAGTGTGCCCCAAACTCTGTGCTAGCTGCATGTGGTCACAGCATGGGAATGATGTAGGCTGCATGACTCCAATGCATGCATATAGGCTGCATTGCTGCTGCACACACCCAGCATGCTCATAGCCCCCCTGCATGTTGCAAGGGGATAGTGCATTGGACCAGCGCAGGCTGCACTGACCCTAGTGCATGCTCACAGGCGGCATCCATGTGCTGCAGTCACCCCCCACACGTCCCTGTCTGTCCCATGGGGATAGTGCATGGGACTGGATTATGATACAGCTGCATCCACAGCACCCTGCCGCGGTGTGGATGCTGTGTGATGCAGATTGTGGGGTAGCACCCACCATCCCCAGCCATTACCATGGTGGCTGGGACGTCTCTGGGGAGACATTGATTTTCAGGCCCCTGCTCCGTTCTACCCACTAGTCTCCCCTCCCTGAAACACAACAGAACTGAAGGGCTGCAAGGAGATACCCTCACTCCCCTCCCAGAGCCAAGGATAGAACCCAGGAGTCCTGGCTTCCAGCTCCCCACACTGGGGACCCCCTCCCCGGGGGGCATTTAACCGGTGCCCTTGCCCCAGCATCCTGGGCACAAGGGCAGTGCCAGCGTGGTGCCCGGAAGGGTATGATCTGCATCATGCTGGGGGAGTGTGGTAGGAAGCATGGGGGGGGGCAGATAGCTGGGGGACTTGTGGGGACCACCCAAGGTGGTGCCAGCCACAGGAGTGCAAGGGGGGCTCCCTCTGGCAGAGTCGCTTGGGGGCGCGGGCGCAGAGGGAGGCTCGGATCAGGCCACGGAGGGTGTCACAGCCGGGCGCAGCTGCCGCGCTTGCTCCGGGGCCCTGGCCAGGCCAGGAAGCGTCTGAATCGCGGCTCTGTTACTCAGTCCCGGCCACGTGTTTCCCCGACGCCTTGGGCCAGGCCGGCCGCAGGGAGCCAGCTCTTAAAGGGATAGCGACCCCCAGGGCCCCACCCCCCAGGGCCCCGCCCCGCAAATTGCCAATGGGATCAGGGGTTGTGTGTTCATGGACTGGGGCCGGGGGGGGGGGGGGGGGGGGGGGATGGAATCTACTGAAGCGCTGCTCCTGCTGTCCCTTTGTATCCAGTTATCCCCCAACCCCCGCATCTCCTCTCCAGAGCAGCCTCCCCCCAACCCCGCTGAAACTTCTCTGCCATCACCCCTCCTTCTGCTGACCCGCTCCTCCGCCCCCTGGGCAGGTGGGGGGCTACACCCCAGCGTGGTTGCTAGCAAGCAGGAAAACATGCCCCAGCCCACCCTCCCGCCGTAGAGTTTTCCATGTGAGAAGGGGAATGTGAACCCAGGCCTCCAGGCCTTTCCATTCCACCCCTGTAAATCCCCCCCCCGCCGCCCTCTCCCCCATACCTCTAGCTCTACTAACTTCTCTGCAGGGAGCATAATACTGGTCTGTACTGCCCCTGTGCCCCACCCCAGAGGTGGCACTAACTGCAGCTCAGCCGGGGCAAAGGGATCCTCGGTCCTGCACCCCTCTCCAGGGACTGCTGCATCTCAGCACCAGGCAAGGGATCCCTGTATAAACAGCTCCATGCCCCACCCCAGAGGTGGCTGCATCTCAGCACCAAGCGAGGGATGCTTGGGTTGGGTACACAGCCCCCCTGCCCCACCAGCATGAGGAGCCATCACTAGATTTCCCAGCCACTCAGCTCTCACTGTCTCTACCCTAGTCCCTCTCCAAATGCCCCCCCCATCCCCTACCCCCTTACAAACTGCAGCCTGAGCCAGATGGGAAGGGGGGTTCCTTCCTTGCTATCTCCCAGGCTGCAGGGAGCTGCTCCTCCCCAACCATCGCTGCTTTCCCACAGCAGAACAGGAAGGATGGAGACATAGACAGGGACGGACATGAGGGGGGCAGCTCGGCTGTCTGTGGGGACAGTCAAGTCTAGGGGAGGGGGAAGGCGGGTTGGACAAATTGACAGCCGCCCTCTGCTCCTTTGTTATGGACAGACAGACAGACATCCCCCCTCCCCCCCATTGTGAGACAGAAGGACAAATGGGCATGCCCTGGAGAGGCCAGAGACGGGCAAGATATGGTGGGGGAATTAGATGGGGGAATGGATGGACAAACGGGGGGCGGAGGGAAGAAACCACCAAGAATAAACCCTGTGGCCTGGACACACAGCATGTGCAGGGGAAGGGCAGAATCCACCCTCCCCGCCCCCCAGCTCTGTGACAGACAGGCAGAACCCCATGGGGAAGGAGCAGACAGCCCCTGGGTATGGGGGGGAACGGAGTTTAGGGGAGGGATACCTCCGGGATGGACAGACGGGGGGGGGGCAGAGAGACAGGCCGATCGACCTTGGGGGGGGGGAAAGACCCTGGATGGGACAGAAAGTCGCTGGATTGGAGCCGAGCAGGCTGACCTCACTCCACCCCCTCCAGTGGGGGGGGGGGGGGATGACGGACAGACAGGCGGACACAGGAGGTGAGGGAGCGACGGACTGACAGACAGACCCTGCAGTGGGTGGCGGGGGCGCAGCCTGACCTCCCTTCCCATCTCGTGAGGAGGGTGTTGACGGACAGAAGGACGGGGGGAGGGGACGGACAGACAGACAGACACGCGGCCCCTTTAAGGGGGCGGGGAGGGGGCGGGGGAGGGAGGCGAGGAGCGAGCGATAGCAGCAGCAGCGGGACAAAGGGGCCGTCGGGGGGAGCGGATCGGAACCGAACCGGAGCCGGGAGGAACCGGTACTGCGGCAGGCGCGAGTGAGTCCCGGAGGCCCCGGCACTAGCACCCAGGACAGCGCTGGCCGGAGCCGGTACTAGGAACAGGGGCTGAGAAGACCCGGTAGCGGCAGCACCGGGCGGATCCTGTACCAGCAGGAGACGGGGCTTTTCCATATTCTGGTTCTGATCGCGGCCCGGAAACACCAGGAAGAAGAGGGGATCCGGACCCAGTTCGGGCCAAGGCAGCAGCATGACCCGGTTCTGGTCGTACTAGGTTCTGGCAAGAAGCGAATTGGGGTCCGGGAGGAGGATCGGCCTCAGTTCGGTTTGCACGTGGTCCCAGAACAGGCAGGACGGATGCGTGTTTGGTCCTGATTCGGTGCAGACAAGAAGAGAATCTCGATCCAGCACCTAGTTCTAGGCTGAAGGCGGTTCTGGTTCCGGCCTGGCCCGGTTCCGTGCCGTAGAAGGATCTGGCCCAGACTGCACGTGGTCCTGGTTCCTTGGAGGCAGAGCCCCGAGCCGGTAATAGCAGGATCCGGTTCTGGTTCCCGCGAGGGCAGGAGGCGGACCTGGTTCCTTCCATCGCGGTATCGGCAGCTGAAGGCGGCTCCGGTTCTGGACCCACGTGGGCCGGGGTCTGGGCTGAGGCAGCATCCGCAGGATCCACCTGAGAGCCGCTCCCGGGATCAGCAGCCGGGGGTCCTGAGCCCACGTGGGCCCGGTTCGGGGGGCAGCCCGTTCTGACCCGGTTCGGGTCCCCGGTCCGGCGGATGGCAGCGCCTTGCAGCCCGGAGAGCGGCCGGGCGGGGGCCACAAGCCCCCGCGTGTATTTCCAGAGCCCCCCGGGGGAGCCGGGCCAGGAGGAGGAGGAGGGGCCGGGCCGGCGCCAGGGGAAGGTCACGGTGAAATACGATCGCAAGGAGCTTCGCAAGCGGCTCAACCTGGAGGAGTGGATCCTGGAGCAGCTCACGCAGCTGTACGACTGCCAGGTACCCCGGGTCCTGGAACAGCCCCATCTCTGCCTGCCAGGGACCCCCGAGCCCCCAACTTCCCTGTCACCCCCACAGCCAAACCAGGGGAGTCCCCTCCCCCATTCGCCCAGGGACCCCCTTCCAGGCCCCAAAACCCACATCTCGCCCGGTCACATGATTGTGACCCCCAGCTGGGAGCCGCCATCCCACTCCGACCTTCACCCTGCGCGCCAGGCCTCCCCCAGGTTCGCTCTGTAGCCGGTGGATTTGGGGGTCGGGTTGGACAGCTGCTAACCCCCTCCCCCATTCGGGCGGGAGGGGGTCCTCCAACTTCCCCCAAGTTTCTCACGCTGCTTAGTTCGAGGATTTCCTTTGCAGGCGGTAACCGCTTTAAAGTCTCAGGGGGGACAAACAGGCAGCCTGGCAACCCTGCCCCCGTTTCCAAAGTCAGTGGGGCTGGATGGAATCTAAACAGTTAACTCCTAAATTGCCGGGGGGGGGAAATTACCCCGCCCGTTTGCCTCTGCCCTCTTTGGTGAGGGGTCCAGGGCATTTGGGAAGCGTTGGGGGCGGGCTGCTGGAATTAATCAGTTTTTGATGTTGGTGGGGGAATCCCCCCACGGGGGGGCACAGGCTAGTGTATGTGGACGCTCCCCCCAAGAAAAGGGGGTGGGGCAGCGGTGGGGGGAGGGCGGCCTGACTCTTCCCTGGCTTCCAATTGACTTGCTTCCTGTTTCCAAATCTCCGTGGGGATTTCGGTGACTCCCGCTTGCACACAGCGCTGGGGGGAGGGGCGCACGCAGGGATCCCTCCCAGGGGCTGAGATGCAGCCACCTCTGGGGGGAGGTGCCAGGGCTGTTTGTACAGGGCCCCATGCGCCATATGGAGCTTGTCTCTGAGATGGCTAATGGGGCTGTAAGTACCTGGAGCTGCTTGAGGGGCTGAATCTATTGTTCAGACTGGTGTCTGCCGTGCCCCCCCCCAGTAGGGGAGAGCCCAACTTCTGAATATAATTAGCCAGGGAGCTGATTAGTCGGGGTTCTTTTGCGGGGGAGAGGAGGTCTGAGCCTGGCTTCTGGAGTGGCGGGTGACCTGATTAGGCCGTTTCTGTTGTGCTGCTAAAACTCTTCCAACTGCTAATCCCCCCCCCCCCCCCCCGCCGGGTTCCCAGTCTGGTTTAGTGTGGGTGGGGGGAAGCTGGGTGATGGGGGTAGGTGTGACTGCTCCCAGCATGCACTGCTCGGTCTCAGTCCAAGGTGGGGGCTGGTCTGTTCTTTGCTGTGTCTGTGGGGAGGTAACTAGTTGGGGGGCTACCCCAGTGCACTAACCCCCCACATCATTTCCACCCCTTCCCCAGGAGGAGGAGATCCCAGAGCTGGAGATCGATGTAGATGAGCTGCTGGACATGGGCAGCGATGATGCCCGGGGAGCGAGGGTGAAGGTAGGGGGTGCAGCAGGGTCCCCCTGCCAGTGGACACACTGTTATTCCCGTGGGGCTCAGCTGGTAGTCCAGGGGGTTGGGGGGGGGAGTGCACAGTGGGGCTGGGACTAGTGAGGTGCCTAGGATGGTGGCAGGGGGTTGGTGGAGTGCCAGGCTAGAGGGGAAGGATTGGGGCAGCAAAGCACCACACTGTAGGGGATGGTAGCCAGCCTGGTGGGGGTAGAATCTGGGACAGCACTGACCTGGCTGCAGGGAGGGGCCTGTAGTAGCCACCCATGGGGTGAGGTTTCATGCCAGCTTGTTGAGATGAGGGGGGAGCTGGGATACAGGGCTGGGGATCATGCAGCCTGAGGGGGTGGGGAACCCGAGGGACAGGGTGGTGGTGGGGTCTTGGAAGCCATGGGGCAGGGAGCTGGCAGGGGAGGAAGCAGGGCTGGGAGCTACAAGGAAGGGGGATATAAGGTGAGAGCTGGGGTAGGAGATCCTGGTGTGAACCATGGGGCAGGGATGTGTGTGTGGGGGGGAGCAGGATAGCTGCACTGCAAGAACTGTTATGTTGGGGGTGGCAACTGGACCTAGAGGTGGATCTGGCCCGTGGGAGCCCACGCCCTGACCCTTCTCTCTTTCCCTTCCCCAGGAGCTCCTGGTTGACTGTTACAAGCCCACAGAGGTGAGTGACAGGTCCCCCTCCATCTCACACAGGAGCCAGAAACACTGGGACCCGCCCCCTGGACCGTGGGAGGGGAGGTGGATGGCTCTGGGCCCGCCCCCCCCGGCAGTTGTTGTGATCAGTCTGGGGTGGGGGGGGTGTCAGCAGCTGCTATTCCCTCTCCAGTTCCCCCCTGCACACCTGTCATTTTGGGGTGTGGGCTTCCTCTCCAGAGCTGGTTTCTGGGGCCCTCTGAAACCTACCACTGGGTGGGGCAGTATCCTTAGAGGATCCTGGGCAGCTGGGGGAAGGAACCAGCCTGGGAGGGGGTGGGGGCTGTCTATGAAGGGGAGCAAGGTCAAGTGGGTTAGGGCAGGATAAGTGGGAGTCCTCCAGCGCTCTATCAGAAAGGAAAAGGGCATTCCCCTCCTGCCCCCTGTAACCCTTCTCCTCTTCCTCCCCACCAGGCTTTTGTGGGGGACCTGCTCGACAAGATCCGAGGCATGCAGAAGCTCAGCACCCCTCAGAAGAAATGACCCCCCCACATCCTCAGACCCACCTCCCCCAGCTGAGGGGGTGGGGAAAGCAACCAATGGCACCAGGCTGGGGTGGGGGAATCCCCTCTCTAAAGTTTGGGGGTGTAGAGGGAGGGGCCCCCCCCTCCTTAACCTCCCCAGCGCATTGATAATCACTAGCCAGCTGGACAGCTCCTTAGCAATACCCCCATGTGAGCCCCCTCTTTTTTTGGTAGTGGGGGGCCCTAGGGGGGTTATGATTTGATATTTTTAAGGATTTTTTAATTATTACATGAATTTTCTGTTGTGTTTTTATATGAATTTAATAAAAGAGTTTGAGAGTTGGGGGGGGCTTCTGTTCTGCATGGGGGGGCTGGAGTGGGGCAAGGTGAGTGGTTTGGGGGGTGCAGGACCAAGGGGGGAAACTGCTGCAGGCAGGTTGGGGGCCAGAGGGTGGGACCCACTGGTATAAGTGGGCACTGGTGCATGTGTGGGGGACACTCCCAAGTGTGGGGGTGCTGAAGGGCACTATGTGGAATGGGAATCAGCAGGGCTTCCATCTTGGGGTGACCACCCCCTTTCCCAAGCATGGGGACTGTGGGTGGATACCCCCATCTGAAGAAGGGAATGGGGGGCAGGTCCAGACTGGACCCCATTTTCCCAGCAGGGGTGGTGGGATCCCTAGCAGGGTAACACTGTGTTTCTGCCAGCAGGCCCAGCCAAGATGCTAATTGTTGCTAATGGGGAGTGGGGGTCATCAGTGCTAAGGGAAGCCCTCAGCATCTGCAAATCACCTGGGAAAGACAGGCAGAGGAAGGGCCAACTGAGCCCCACCCAGGGGCTTGGCCAAGGACTGGGGTGCACAGCGCCAGTCAATGGTACCACCTCGCACCCCCAGAGCAGCCCTTCTCCTTCCCCACACACAGCCACTGCCAGCTCTGCACTCCCCAGGCCCTCCCGCCCGTGGGAGGCAGCTGCTGTGGCAACCGGGTGGCAAGGGGGGTCCCAGCACTGGCAACAGGCTGGCTGTGCTCAGGGGGGGCTCCCTGGCCCTGTGACATCCATGCCCCAGGAGGCCAGTTAGGCCCCATCCAGGCCAGCCTGAGTCCCTCCCCTCCCCCGCTCGTGGCAGGGCTGAGCTCAGCACGGAAAGAATGTCCCTGGCTCCTGGAACGAATCGGGCGGCAGCCGCACTTCGTGCTTCCGGCCTGAGGTCACTGGTCGGCTGGGAGCCGGCAGGACAGGGCTGGGGCCAGCACCCCACTGTGGTGGGGACGAGTGTGCTGGCAGCCTCCACTCCACCGCACCCCAGCCCGGCTCCCTGCCCTCCAGCAGCAACCCAGCTGGATCCCCGGTCCACCCTGCTGAGTAATGGAGGATGGGGCTGACCAGATGGGCCTGGCACTGCCCCTCCCTCCTCTCCTTGGGCAATCCACCCCAGGTCTGCCAGTGCTCCTCAGTCCTGACCTGCAGCCCCCCGCTACCCCAACTCTGCCAGTGCCCCTCGCTCCCGACCTGCAGCCCCTGCTATCCACCCCGTGTCCCCCTCCAGCCCCAGCTGTGCCAGTGCCCCTCACTCCCGACCCGCAGCCCCTGCTGTCCAGTCCCGGGGCCCTCGTGAGCACAGGGTGTGGCTGCTGTGTCACAGGGTGGAACTGGGAGCAGGCTGAGTCACTGCTGCTGGTTCCCACATGCTGCCCGCTCTGCCTTTGAAGCTGGCCTGCAGCAGGTCAAGGCCTGCCCCCAGCTCAGCTCCTCGGCTCCAAGCCAATGCCCTCTGGGAGCCACTGCCAGTGCCCTAGGCCTCCCTTCTGCCCTGCCCATGCTGTCCCAGGCACAGCCCCGCCCCAGAGTGAGCAGCCCCTCCCATCCCTGTCTGGGAGAGCGGGTCACAGGCAGAGGGGCTGCCAGCTCTTGCCAGGCACCTGGTGCCACCATGTGGCGAAGGCAGGCGGTGCTGCTCCATGGCAGGACGGTTCACAGCACCTGCCTGGAGGCAGGGGAGAACCCAGAAGCCTGGACTCCCTGCTCTGACAAGCCCCCGCTTCCCTCCGAGATTGCACCCAGGAGCCCCAGCTCTCCATTTCCTTTGCTCTGGGCTTGCACTGCCCCTGCACCCACTCTCCTCACACACTGGGCAGCTCCAGTCTGTGCTTTTATTTTTGATCTTCCAGGATTTCTTTTGAACACCCCTCTGCTCCCCCGTGTGACTGTGCGCGCACACACCATCCTTCCCCCCACCAAGCCCAGGCCCCCCAGACCTCTTCCCCACCCGCCCACAGCCAATGCCGCCTGCCTACAGCTCCGGTCGCCGCTCAATCTTCAGCAGCTCCACCTCGAAGATCAGTGTTGCACCACCTGGAGGAGGGCAGGGCAAAGTCAGAGGGGCATCATGCAATCCTGCCCCACTCCTCCCCCACCCAGGCAGGAACCCCCTAGCCATTCTGCACACCAGGGACCCTATGTTGCTGTGGGGGAGGGGAGCAGGGGAGGACCTCACTGCCCGATGGCCAGATAGGGGCCCTGCTGCCTGGGGGGCAATTGGGGAGGGGCTGCCCTAGTGAGAGACTGGAGGGAAGCTGTGGAGACCTGAGGGGCTGGCAGTTCATACAGATGGCACCACTGTCCCGAGGGACAGGCAGGGACCAAGCACATGGGGGACACAGTGGCCTTACCTGGGATCTTGGGTGGAGCCCCTCGGTCCCCGTAGCCTTGGGAGGAAACAGAAAAATTAAAGCAAGAAACCGACACCCCCCCAGCCCAATGCGGGGGGCGGGGGATGGGACGGGGGACGAACACACAACTACTCCTGGAGGGAGGAGAGGTTTCGGGCAGGGGCTGAGCAATGGGAAAGAGGCCAGACTGGCACAAAGAGCACCCTCTCCTAAATGTCAGTGTCTTTTGGGCACCCAAAGCAGTGCCCCTCCTTCCCCCCACCTGCTTTCCCACAGGGGACTGGCCTAGGAGTGAACATCCTGATGCCTCTCAGTCCTGACCCACAGCCCCCTGCTATCCCAGCCCCAGGCTCCCACCTCTACTGATGCCCCTCAATTCCCACCCACAGCCCCCTCTGCTGGTGGTTCTGGGCAGGTGACTTTAGCAAGACGTGGAAACTGGAGAGAGACCCAACAGTTTGATCATTGGTCCCTGCCTGCTAGGGCTGGATCAGAGCTGGCGTCCCTTAGAGGAGAAAGGCCTTGTACCCCGCTCCCCCTGCAGAGTGGGTCAGTCCAATCCCTGGCTACCTACCCAGCTCGGAGGGAATCACCAGTTTCCTCTTCTCACCCTCGCACATCCTGAAAGGAGACAGCAGTGAGACTTGCTGAGTCAACAGCGCCAGACCTCTCCATCAGACCCCCCCTGCTCCCCTCCACAAAGCCCCTTTAAGGAAGCAAAGACAGGATCATATGCTTATTGTAGCCCAACTGCAGCAAACATCACCCCTGCAGCTTCCCTATTACGCCACCACTCAGAGCCCTCTCCTGGGGCAAAAAGCTAAGGCCGGAAGGCAGGACTCCTGGTTTCTACCCCCAGCTCTGGGAGGGGAGTGGGGCCCCGGGGGCTAGCGTAAGGTGTGGGGGCGGTGGGAATAAAAGTCAGGACTCCTGGGGGAGGGGAATGGGTCTCAGGGGCTAGAGCAGGGGCCTGGGAGGCACAACTCCTGAATTCCACTCTTGGTCCTTCCACTGACTCACTCTATGGATCTTGGGGAAGTCACCCCCACACCCTTCTCTGCCATCAGTAAAATGGCAGATAACTCCACTTCACAATGGCAAAGAGCTCAGGGCACCTCTGCCGCTGATCGTCTGTGCAGGTAAAATGAATCATGGGCAAGTTCATGGGAGAGTCGATATTGCCCAGATTCCTAATGTCTGAGGCCAAAATTGTCAATGGACTATCTACCTTCAACTGCACATGACAGCTAGAAATCCCCCACTGGCACAGACTGCTGGCTAACCCCAGTCACACAAACAGCAGGTATTTAACAGAATGAATGTATTGCACATGCTGAAATCTGGCAGAGTTCAACCACCTCCATTGTACCTCAGTCAATAAGGGCCTCATGGGGATCTGAAGGTGAAGGGGCTCAAAGCCTGCTGCTGATCCAGGGAAGGCGTATGGTGTAATGGCTGCATTTGGACCTCTAAGCCCAGGAATTGGACTGTGAGCATCAGTGGGATTGCCAGTCTCCAATTTCCCTTGCTCGGACTCATCTTTCCCAAGGGCTGCAGTGGATTCTCTATCATGGCAATTGTTAAATCAAGATGGGATGTTCTTCTAACAGCTCTGCTCTAGTTCGGCCAGAATGAGTCCAATGGCCTGGGACAGGAGGTCAGGCCAGATGGTTACCGTGGGCTCTTCTGGCCTTGGGATGGATGAGTGCGCAGGAAAGACTCAGTTCTAGACCTATCTTCGGTACTGCTCTGGCCCCCATCCCCACTGGGTCTGGGCACCTCAATCTTTAGGACAGGTCTGAGGCTGGGCAGAGCTATTATCCCCACCTGCAGATGGAGAAACCTAGTGACCTGCCCATGCAGCGAATGGAACCAGGGCTTCCAGAGCCCTAGGCGAGGGCCCTGTTTGTCTTACAGTAGCACCTAGGAGCCAGCCCCATTCTGAGAACTAGCGATCTAAGCAGCTCTAACCACTATACCACCCTCTCCCCCAGTGGGGAATCACTTTTGGGGCACCTGACCACCCCCTGGCAGGTTTGGAATCCCTACCAACCCTGTTGCTTGACCCAGGGTGGCTTACATGCATGAGAATCCATTTTCTGCTTGCTACACACTGCCAGTCAGCTCTTGGTTATAAGCTCATCCACCCCGTGAACCACTGCTGGCTCCAAAAGCAAACAGGGCAGCCCAAACCAAAACGACAATAGGCTTAAAAACCAAGATTGGTTGAGAAGCATAGGAGACAGTCATAGTGGGGAAGACAGTAGTGTCAGAAGAGCTGCTGCTCATTGGGCTATGTGGTGTATCCACCCCCCATGGGGAAAAAAAAAAATCCAGGTATCCACCTGTAACCACTGCTAGGGATGGAACAGCGTGTGGTACTAGCTTGGCTATGGCCACTGACAGTTGAATAACGTAACTGGAGCAGCATGGCATAATATTCACCGTGTCTAGAGGTTAGAACAGAAGGGGCTGTTCTAAGCCAGGACTTCTGGATTCTATCCCCAGCTCTGGGAGGGGAGTGGGGTCTAGTGGGTTAGAGCAGCGGAGGCTGGAAGCCAAGACTCCTGTTTTGTCTACAGCTCTGCCGCTGACCCAGAGTAGGACTAGGCGGCATCCATTTTCAAAGAGAAGAAGCTGTTAATCTCTTTGCTGTGAAGTCACACAGAATGGAGAGCCCCAGCGATCGATGGCTGGCTGGCAGTGTCAGGAAGATCACTGCCAACAGGGCAGGTGGAGCGAAGTCTGAATTAAGGATCAGGAGGCATGTGGAGAGTGTGGGAATTGTGGTCATATCCGTATGAACCATAGTCGTGACTCAGTTTCCCCACCCATTTGGGATTGCCACCCCCTGGTGGGAAGGGGTTACTTTCCCCTCTAGTGCAGGGGAGAAGGGAGAGCTGCTGGTCTCTTTAGCGGGGGGCCGATGCATCAAGAACTGTCCCTAGGCAGGGAGCCCTGGAGAAACACTGGGAGTCCTGCTGGCTGGCCACAACTGCCAGCCAAGGGAGAAGGAGACCCAGACACAGCAGGGCGGCACCTGGGCACCAAGAGGCTGAGGTCACTGTGATCAGATTTCAGCTGCCAGCACTCAGTGTAGGGAGACAGAGAGACTCCAGGCTTTGGACCAGAGTGGCAGGTGATTTCAGCTTTGTTTTCCATTCTAAGATGGCCCGTTTAACGATGGAGGCCAAGTGACTAATAAACACCTGCCTGTTTTGGAAAGGCTGCGCCGGTCGCTGCAAATCCCTGTTGGTTGCATCACGCCCTGAAGGGATGAAGTGTCTACCAGGCACTAGTTGGGGAGCCACAGGGAAAGAGGTGATGCTGGAGCCCAAGGGCCCCGTCTCAGAGCAGTGGGTTTCACCCTTTGTCAAAGGGGGCGGTTCTAGGCTGTAGCACAATGCAGTGGATGCTCCAAGATTGTACAAAGGCTGGGGCATGGATCGCTCTGCACAACCATGCCAAGGCTCAGAACAGGAGCTGCTTGCCCCTCCCGCTGGTCGAGTAGGAGCTGGGTGGGGAGGGCAGGGCTGCAGCCGGTCCTGACTGTGCAGTGCCTGGGACAGCGGAGGGTCCTCAGGGGCTACTGTAATAAACGTGATTAACACCAGAGAAGGGGGAGGCCAAGTGACATATAGAGAGAGGCTAAAGGGGACTGTGCCACGTGCCCCCCCACAAGCTGGACGCCTGGGTCCCTCACTCTGTGATTCCAGCCACAGCTTGAGCTGAGGCCAGGCTCAATGTGGGGGGACTGCTCTCTGAACACCCCCTCCCCCAACTTGCAGGGCAGGACTTTACCCAAGCAGGCCTTGGTCCCAGCCTTTGATGACTTGGCCCGTCCCCAGTGAGAAGATGAAGGGCTGGTCACGTGGGATGCTGCTGTCAAACTCGGTCCCGTCTTCTAGCTTGCCCTGTGGAAAAGGAGGGGGTGAGATGGAGGGGCCTGCCCCCAGCTAGACACTCCCTTCTTGCAACACACAAACATTGCCCCAGGAGCTACTGGCAAATACTTGTGCCCTTCCTTTCCCCTGCACTAATGGCGCACCAGGGACATTGGCTGGCTAGGTCTCTCCTTGGCCCCAGAACCTTGGGCTAGCTGGTGCCTCCCATGCCTGCTGGCATACAGACCCCCTGACCCTAGCTGGTTGGCACTGCCCCCTTCCACGCACCCCTTCCCTACCATGGGGTAGCACTCACGGTGTAATGCATGTGCAGCACATCTCCCTTGCGGGATTTGATGGGGCAGTTCTCCACCCGCTTCTTGACACCAATCTGCAGTTTTCTCTTGCCCTCAGTGCCCAATGCTGGCTGGCAAAGTGCCGACAGGCAGAGTGTGAGCAGCGCTGTGGCCTGGCTCATCTGCATCCTGGAAAGACATGCAACGAGAATCCAGATAGTGGGGGTAAACCAAGAGACTTGCCCTCAATCCCAGCCAGTGTCCCCCCCCCCACTGAGCTGGATTGGAGCCAGCCCCCCTAAAGAGGAAAGTCCCCATATCCTATTCCCTTCCCCTGAGCCAACCAGTACCCTTGCCCTAGGACCAATTCAGAGCCAGCATCCCCTAGAGAGGAAGGTGCTGTCATCCCATGCCCTGGGCCTGAACCAATCCTCTGCACACCCCATGCCCCCTCCCCCCAACTCAAACACACAGTGACATGCTGTAAATATTTTAAGCCCTCCCCTGGTCCTTCATACTGCTACCCACCCCTCCAGATCCTACCCTAGGCATGCAGCAGTGCGTTGTCCATCCGTCCGGATCCCCCCCGTCCCGGCCTGGGAGCCTCTGGATGCCCCACTTACCTGTCCTCCAGCTGAAGGAGCCTCTCCTCCTCTCCCTTCCCTAGTAGCACCACTGCCCTCTTGTGTTTCAGCCAGAGAATCTTGTGGACGATGGGGTCTCCCTAAGTCCACCAAGTCTCCCCACCTGCACCCCCTAGTCTAGCTCTCCTCAATGTGATTTCCCCATCTGTATCTCCATTCCCACTCCCCAGTGTGCTTCAGTGGGGTCTCCCTACCTGTGCCCCCCATTCCCACCCACCCAATGCGCCTCAGTGGGGTCTCCCTACCTGTGCCCCCCATTCCCACCCCCCAGTGATATCTGCTCCCCTAACAGTGTGTGTTTGCAGTTCCCCCCAATATCAGGCCCCACGTGATGCACATTGCCTTTGCCCACTTAGGGTGCCTCATGCCTCCCCTCTCCCTGCCCAACTCTTCTATCCCCCGCTTTCTGGAGGGTCCACATCCGTGCCTCCCCTTGGTCCTCCTCGCCTTTTGTGGCCTCCCAGGCCCAGACCCACATCTCCCCAGCTCCTGCAGGGTCCCTCACCTTGTGCACCCAGATGTCCCCAGGTCCCCCTGCAGGAACTGGCTTCTCCCTCGGGATCCACACTTGGTCAGGATCTGTGGGGCTCTCCCCTCTTCCACCACGGGTTCCCCTCGATGCCCACCTGTCCTGGGCACCCCAGGGAGGCACCTCAGTCGCTGGGGAACTCTTGATATGCCTGCGGGGCACCCAAACCTCAACAGGGCCCTGCCCCCCTGCCCGGGCCCCCTGCTTCCACTCCCTATGGATCCAGATCGCCTCTCCCTGGCCACCCCCCACTGGGACCCTCTGCGGCCCTTTCCTCAGGGGTAGATCCCGCTTGGGCCCCACTTGCCTCACAGACTCCTGGCTTCCCCCAGCCCCCCTCAATCCGTCGTGACCCTGGGAGTCCCCCCTTCCTGCACCCCCAGACTCCTGGGACCCCCCAGCCCCCAGCTCAGCCCCTCTCAATCTGCCGTGACCCTGGGAGTCCCCCCTCCCTGCACCCCCATGACCTGGGCCTTCCCTCTCCGGGCCCCTCGCCCCTCTCGCTGGACCCCCGCTTTCTTGGGGCTCCACGTCCCCTGCTGGGGCCCCCCGCCCCTGGGCTCCCTCGGGACCCCCCATCCCCCGCTCTCACCTCCTCGCCAGACCCTGCTCCAAACCCCTCTGCGCAGCCGCCGGCAGCTCCCACTTCCTGATTGGCCGGGGCCGGAAGCCGCCATCTTCCTCATCACGTGAACAGCGCAGCTCCGTGTCACGTGACCAGGGGCAAGCGCATTTCCGATCTGGCTGCTGGCGGCGCAAAATGGCGTCCATGGGGGGCGGGTCCTTTCTGCTATGGACGGGGTTCACCCCTCAGGGACACGCTCTGTGACCTCAGATAACCTTATATGGCCCTTTGACCCTCTGTGACCCCTGACCCCATGTGACCCCCCCCAGTGCCCACCTCTGACCCCAGGACCCCGATGGCTCATGGCGACCCCTGCCCTCCCAGTCCTAGAGCTCCCCCACCACCCCTGTTCCCCTGCCTTGGCCCAGCCCTTCCCCCGCTCTGCACCCCCATCTCTAGTGACCCCTGGCATCCATCAGTATCTCCCAGGATCTGACCCAGCTCCTGCGACCCCCCAAGGCCCCCTTCCTGACCCCCTCACCCCACACACTTGGGCCTCCCCCTGTCTGTCAGTCTGTCCCAGGGCCAGAGGAGAGATGGCACCTTCCCCACATGGCCATGCCCATTATCCCCACTAGGGGGTGCCAGTGCCCCATGACAGCGCTGGAGCGAGCGGGCTTGGTGGGAGGGGAGGGTTCCCCCCCTTTATCTTTTCCTTTCCCTTTGCTTTTCCAGTGCCAAGTGCTCACCCGGCTTGCTAGTTGTACAGGTGTGACGGGGCTGGATCTGATGCTTCTCCTGCCTCGGGGAGGCTGTTGGAACCATTCACTCAGTGCCCAGGGCGGCAGTTGGGGGTGGCTGACTGGGGTGGTAAGAGGATGGCAAGGGGTTTATGGGGGGAGTCCTATTATTGCCCTGAGAGGTCCCTGACGCAAAGGGGTTAACATCACCAACCAGCTCTGTCCCTGGCATCGTTGGGGCCTGCAGGGCTGTGCTGCTCCCTCCTGGAATCCCAGGGGGCATTTTGCCAGAAGATGGGGTGATTAGATGAGATCTGAGGTCTCCTGCCATGGCTATGTGCCAGTTGCAAACTAGGGTGGTGGTAATTATAGCTGACGTAAGCCAAACACAACCCTCCCCTGTCCCTGGGTATTGCTGGAGAGCATGATGTCTGGGCTGCACCACCCCCAACCTGAATTCAGATCCTGGCATCCAGGTCATGATACCCCTGTCCTGGCTTTGGGGCATCCAAGCCATGACACCATCCTGCCTTTGGACCCTGGCATCTGGGTCATGACACCTCTGTCCTGGCTTTGGGCACTGCTGCTTTGGCTTGCAACCTCTTCCATTTGCCAAGGGCTATTGCTCCAGCCCCCTTTGTTTCTGATCCCAAGACTCTTGAGCCCTGTCCCCCTCACTCATGGATCTTGCCTCAGGAGGCAAGTGATGTGTAGGTTGGGGAGCCCAGGGTTGGGTTAGCAGGGGGCTGTGAGTCAGGATCAAGGGGCACGAGCAGAGCTGGGTGGCAGGGCAAGGCTGGGTTAGTAAGGGGCTGTGGGTTAGGATTGAGAAACACAGGCACAGCTGGGGTGGAGGGTAGCCCTCTATTTCTGTGCCCTAGCAGCTGCATGGCACCCCTGCTTGCCCAGCATGGAGTACAATCTGCAGCAGTTCCAATGCCTAGGCCCTGGCTCATTTCCCCACTGGCCTTGGCCAGGGGCTGTGTCTCAGGGGCGTAAGAGGGAGCTGTCTGGAGAGCCAGCCAAGCCCCCCACAGGACTCTCCAAATATTGACTTGTCCTGAGGGCTCTGACTGGGACCAAAGTGCGGCCAGAATGGAAATCAGCTGGGCAGAAGCTGTGGGGGGAAGCCCAGTGCCCTGGCAGTCTTCAACCCCTTCCAGAGCCCTGGATAGAACCCAGGAGTCCTGGGTCCCCAACCATTAGACTCTGCTCCCCTCCCAGAGCCAGGATAAAACTCAGGAGTCTTGGCTCCCAGTCCACCTCCAGTGGGGCACGGTGCCATCTCTCTCTGCCCCCTTGCTCATGGGATGCTGGGAGGGCTGGGGGATGTTTATGTCTCAGGTTGCACTTAGTGCCTCTGGGGTCAAAGTCGCCCCTCCACCCCTCCCCCTGCCATTTCCTGGAGCTTCTGGGTGGGGACAAAGTCTGGAGGCAGCGGGTGCAGGACAAACAAGTGGGTGCAGGACAAACGAGCAGTCCTGCCTCCCCAGCTCCCTGCCTCACACCTTCCCATCCTGCCTTGGGACCCTGGCGTCCGGGCTGGCTTGGAACCCCAGTCTGGCTTGAAGCCCATGTCAGGGCAACAGCACCCCTCCAGCCTGGTGTGAGCCCCTGGCATCCAGGACCCTGCCCCCTGCCTCGCTTGGGACCCTGGCATCCAGGCTGCACTGTTTCTGGAGTCAGACCCCACCTGTTGAGGATTCCTGACCCCTTGCCCCCGGACCCCAGGTCCTCATGGCACCCGCGCTATGGCCCTGCCTGTTCCCCGCCCCCCCATCCCAAGCAGCTTACGTGCACCAGAGCAGGAGGCCACAGCCATGGACTGATAAGAGATTGGAGCGAGCGCTCAGCTATGGGCCCTCTGCCAGGCTGCGTGGCTCCTTATCAGCCAGAGGCCATGCCCCCACCACCCCCAGGCTCCCTGAGGCCATGGCCTGTGCGGGAGGGCAGAGGCTTGCCCTCAGATCCCCCTCCTGACCAGCCATTGGATCCTGGGAGTTTATCCAGCTGGAATCAACACATCAGAGCCAGAGAGTGGGGTCCAGTGGTTAGAGCAGGGGGACTGGGAGTCAGAACGCCTGAACTCTGGCCCTAGCTCCGTCCACGTGAGACTTTGGGCCATCCTTCCCCCAGCTGGGTGCCTCATTTTTCCCTGCTGGGTGGCGAGGGCACCCTGCCTCCTCTGTGCAAATATGCAGGAAGCAGGTTTAGACCCACATTTTGCTGAAATAGGAGCCATTTCAGCACCTGAAGAAGCCCAGGGCAGATGAGGCAGGCTGGGCGACTGGCACATATAGTGGGAGAACAGGCCAAGGTGGCACAGGCAGAGCTGTGAACCTGGTGTCCTGGCTCTCAGCCCCTCCTGCTCTAACCCACTAGACCCCACTCCCCTCCAAGAGCTGGGGATAGAGCCCAGGAGCTCTCACCCTTGCACTCTTCCCCCTTGTAGATGCATGATGCGCCCTGATCCCTGCCCCTCCCCCTGGTACCTAGGAAGCCTGCTCTTGGGCACAAGATGTGAGGGGGTGGGGGCAGTGGAGCTGAGCTATCCCTGAGCTGCCCCCAATCCCTGTGTTACATGTGGCTCACACAGGCAGGGGCTGGCTCTGCCAGGATCCACCCCCTCCCTTTTTCCCAGGGCTGCTGCCTGGTCATGAAGTGCAGCATGTCTCTGTGGGCAATGCCAGCACCGGCACAGCTGGGCCCATTCACTGGTGCTGGGAACTAGAGTGACAGCGCTGCATGCTCCCAAGGGAGGGGGACAGGCCCCAGAGCCAGGAAGGGAATCCCCCACATATTCCCTCCATCCAGTTCTCTGATGGGTCTCAATGCTGACCTACAGCCTCCTGCTATCCCAGCCCTGGGCTCCCCATGGCTCTGCCCCTGCCCCTCAGCCCCTTGCAAGCCCACCTCTGGGCTCCCCACCCCCACAGCTCTGCCCAGGCCCCTCAATCCTGACCCACAGCCCCTTGTTGCCCAGCCCACCTGTTTTTCCAGTATCCCCACACAGAACATCAACTGCATCTCATGCTTTCCCAGCACCTTGTGTTTCCAAAGGATTCCATAATATGGCACTTGTACAGACAGGAATCCCCTGCCCAGTACCAAGATGAAGCCACCTCTGGGGTGGGGTGCAGGGGCTGTGTATAGAGGGATCCCTCACCTCGTGCTGAGATGCAGCCACCTCTAGACTGGGGCGCCGTGGCGGGGCTCTTTATAGAGGGATCCCTTGTCTGGCGCTGAGATGCAGCCGCCTCTAGGATGGAGCAGTAATTTTTCCACACACACCAAGCATGAAGGAGCCCTCAGCCCTGGGGTGAAGAGCTCGTGGGTGTAAAGGCTGCCACACTTTTGTGGAGCATAAACAAAGGCACCGGCTCAAAGGTGAAAGGCCAATAATCCCCAAGGATTCTCTCTCCACCCCTGCTCCCCTACACAACAGAGGACCCCCTCCAGCGAGGCACTCCCCAGCCGGTGCAGTATATAGGGCACCCCACAGAACAGCAGCCCCGTCCAATCCGGCGAGTCCTGAGAGCGGGGCATGCTCCCTCGACCTCCTATAGGTGTTTGTGGGGGGTCGTGCGCTCACAGCTCTGCGGGCCGGCGTGTCTTATCCATTTAATAGCTTTGGAGCCGGATACCAATGTGCGGGCAGTTACAGCAGCAGGACGTGCCCTGGGAGGGTCCTCGAGCTGGTGCCCAGCCTCCCCTTGGCTCTGGCAGGGAAACGGGGTTTGATCTGGGGGGATGGAGAGGAAGGTGAGGGCAAGCATTAAATTAAAGGGGTTTGGGGATGAGCAGGGCAGTGAGGGGTGTGTGTGGAACTTTAAATAACGACGAGGGGATGAGAGTCTGGCCAGCAGAGCTGGAGCGGCCTTGGTGGGCATTGAAGGAATCTGGGGGCCCGAGTCCTGGAGGGATCCCAGGATCTGGTCCCCAATCCTGGAGGGGCCCTGAAATCCATCTGTCCTAGTCCTGGAGGGGCCCAGGATCCAGCTGCCCCAGTCCAGGAGAGGCCGTGCAAGATGCAACCCCTCCTGACAGGTCCTGTCCAGGCAGTGGATAATGGGGTCTGACCCCCCACATGGTCCCAGGAGTCCTCTCATCAGGTCCATTCCTGGGCAGCCTTGCTTGTCTTCCTTGTGCTCCTCTCCAGCAGGGGGCGCTCAGGGCCAGAGTCTTGTCCTGGTTCCAATGCAGAGCTGGGCCTGGGGGGGGAGAGGCTGGTCCCAGGTCACCCCCCTCCCCCGTCAGATCATCTGCGCAGCTTCTCACACCTCAGGGGAGAACAGAGTGGCTCAGGGCACTTGGAGGGGCCACGCAGGTTCAGGGACACCAACCTCAGGACCCCCAACTCCCCCAGCCAGAAGCACCTCCCTTGTCTCAAAGCCTGATGGGGGAGGAGTTGGGGGCTCTATCCTGCAGCACTAATTGGGGAGGGTCTGTTTGGCCTGTGAGGGGAGTTCAGGGGGTATCTCCAGCCCATAGGGGAGATGGGGGTCTGTCTGTATGAGGGGGGGGGGTCATGGCTGCCTCTGGCCCATGGGGAGATGTAGGTGGGAATCTGTCTGGTCTGTGAAGGAGTTTGGGTAGGTCTCTGGTCCAGGGGGAGGTTGGGGGATCTGTCTGGTCCATGAAGGAGTTTGGGGTGTCTCTGGTTCAGGGGGAGGTTCTGGGATCTGCCTGGTCTATGAGTGAATTTGGGGTGTCTCTGTTTGAGGTAGAGGCTGGAGGGTCTGCCTGGTCCGTGAAGGAGTTTGGGTAGATCTCTGGTCCACTGGGAGGTCCGTGGGTCTGTCTGGTCCATGAGGGAGTTTGGCGTGTCTCTGGCCTGGAGGGAGGTGGGGGGAGTCAGGGGGTCTCACCTGCACGAGTGCTCATTGAGCTCCAAGCCCCGGTCCTGGCAGTGCTGGGACCTGCGCCGGCAGCGGCACTGGCATGTCTGGGGATCCTGGCGCCTCCGTTTGTCTGGGCAGGGTGGGCAGAAGGGCCTGGGGGGAGGAAAGAGTGTATAGGGAACCCCTATGGAACAGCACCCCCTCCCACTCCAATTCAAGAGGGTCTCCACATAGGGGCGGGGGGAGCCCCCTTGCCCCAACCCTCATGGTTCTGGAGGGGGCTTTGATGCTGCTGGGCTGGGTAGTCCACCCCTCCTTTGATCCCCCATGAGGTACAGGAGTGGGGGGCATGCGGCTCCCACAGTTAGAAGTGAACCCCCATAAGGTGTGGGGAGCATTCACCTGATCCCCCCTGCTCACCCCAGTTCAATGCCCCCAATGCAAGCAGAGTTAGTAAGGAAGTGGAGGACATGCAGGGACTGGAGGGTGCATGTGGGTCCCTGGACATACAGGTAGGGGGAGTCTCGTTCAGGGGGTCTCTTCCTTTTGTGTTTGCGTCCAATGCTGTTTTTCCCCTTGGGCTGCTCAGGCCTGTGGAGAGAATCAGAACTGAGCTCCCCTCTCAGCCAGCAGGGGGCGCTGTAGGGAATGGGGTGGGAGCCCTGGCTGTGGGGGAAGCTCCGGTCTCTCCTGCCCTGGCCTTTCCCAGCAGCAGGGTGGGGAGCTGGGGGTCCTTACCTTTCTGGATTTACTTGGCTATTTGTCTTTGGTCTGCAAAAGAAAAAAGGGGACGCCAGGTTAACAGGGAAATGAGGTCTGCTGAGAACTGCCCCCGCCCCCGAATGGGGATCAACCCATGGGGGGCAGTGCGATGCCCTAGGAGGAGGGAGGGGTGCCCCCTGAAATGGGGGGGTGGTGCAGTGCCAAGGGGGAGAGACCACAGCAGTCACCCTAGGAACCGGAGAGCTCACGGCCCCTCCATGTGCCTCTGTGGGGCCGCCTGCCTGAGGTGGGGGGGGGGGGGGGTCACTGGCTGCCGTGGGGTGTTCAAGCTTTGGCTAAGCTTGGAACCAGTGGGGTCACAACTTGGGGAAGACTGAGCCTTGTGGGTGCAGAGATGCTTTGGGACCCCCCTCAAAGCCCCCCATACTCTCAACAATAAACACCCCCCTCACCTGCACTCGCAGGCACTGTGCTCCTGGAAGGCCAGCTGGCCCAGGTGGCTGTGCAGGTAGCGGGTTTTCATCACCTGGGGGGCAAAGAAAGGGTGAGTGAGGGGGGCACCAAGTGCCAAGGGATTGGGGATCAGCACACCTTATGTAGGGTGATGCCAAGGCCCAACTCCCCAGCATACACCTCCCCTCAGCTCCCCCCTGCCCTCTGGCATTCCCCTACTCCTGATACCTGCTCTTCTCAGCCCCTGGCATTCCCCTATCCCCGATACCCGCTCTTTCCATCCCCTGGCATTCCCCACCCTCAGTGCCTGGCTACCCCCTGCCCTCTGGCATTCCCCTCCTCCTGGTGTCTGGCTCCTAGGCCACCCCATGGCATTCACCTACCCCTGACGCCCAGCTCCCTCCCACCCCAGCTTTCTCCTCCCCCCAGTGCCTGGCTCCCCCTCCCCCTCCAGCATTCCCTTCCCCCAGCTGTCTGCCCACTCCTGGCATTCCCCTATTGCCAGTGCCTGGGTCTTCACCCACCTTCCTCTCTCCCCTGCCCTCCCTCCCATTACCTCCATCACCACCACATGCATGCGGGTAGGCACGCACTGCAGCCCCTCATCGGCGCAGCATCCGGCGCAGCGACGCAGGGGCACACAGGAGGGTGCCAGCAGGTGCTCCACCTCAGCCGGGTGCTCCTCGCTGACGGGCACCAGCATCTCCTTCGGCTGGCAGAAGCTGCGGTTATAAACTTCCATCCACTGCATCACTGCGGGGGTCAGAGGGGGACAGTGCCAGGACTCAGCATGCCCTGACAATGCCAACTGACATGGCCCAGGCACTCCCCCCCGCCCCCCGCAGTGTGCCCATTGACATCCTGCACACACAGACACAGCAGGCTCTTGCCAGGTACTGGAATGCAGCCACCTCTGGGGTGGGGTGTGAGGGCTGATTATATAGGGATCCTTCATCCAGTACTGAGATGCAGCCACCTCTGGGGTGAGGTGCTGTACCCCCAACAACCCTCAAATGTGCCCCCTCAGCACTGCTATCCTCGAACACGTCCCCCTGCCTTGTGGCAGCAGCCCCCCAACCTGCGCCTCACCCCAGTCTCTTACCTTCCCCCAGTGGGTGGGTCCCCTTCGTCTGGGGCTGTGGTGCCTGGAAAGGAGGAGATGTAGGCAATCAGGCTCAGAGTCCTAGGAAATGTGGGGAGGGGGGAAGGCTGGCTCCCCAGGCTCGCTTGAGCCCCATCCCCCCTTCGTCGAGCTCTGGGGGAGCCCCCACCCCACTCCCCCCTTCTCCCCACTCCATTACACACCAGCCTCAGAGACCCCCCTCCCCTCTTATAACTGTCGCCCCCCCATACCCAGTGGAGCTCCACTAACCTGCAGGCAGTCAGACTAGGTACACCCCCAAGAGACCCTACAATAACAAATCAGCAGCTGGGGGAAAAGTTGGGAGGGACAGTTCCCCCTGGTGTGTGTGGGATTAGGGGCAGTGGAAAAATCTTTGGCTGGATGAGCCTGAGGAACTGTCCCATCCTGGGCAGGGCAGAAAGGGGACCCACCCCCACAGCTCACTCACAAGGAGTCATTGGCCGAGCAGGAATAGAACCCAGGCGTCCTGGCTTTTAGCCCCGCACCCCCAATCCACTAGATCCCGCTGCCCTCCCAGAGCTGGGAATAGAACCCAGGAGTCCTGGCGCCCAGCCCCTCCCCCCGTGCTCAGGGGCGGGGAGGGGCACGGTGGGGCAGGGGTGAGTGGAATCTTGGCAGCTCCGGAGGTCAGGGCAGCAGGAGCCGGGCAGAGGGGGTGGATCCCTGCAGGAACCGGAGGGGCTGGGCCGCTAGGGAGACTCTGGAGAGGGGGAATCCCAGGCGGGCGAGGGGCGCTTGTCTGTCCTGGTTCCCCCTGTCTTGGGCGCTACCCCGGACACTGCAGCTCAGCCCCAGCGCTACAAGTCCCCAGCCTGCGCGCTGGCTCATGCCCGGGGCCCCCAGCAAGGCCAGACCGTGCGCTCCCCCCACCCCTCCCCCGGTACGAGGCGCTAACCCAGCGAGACCCCCTGTGTCTGCCCCTGCCGGGATGCGGCATCCCCACAGCGCGTCCTCCACTGATACGGGAGAAAGGGCCAGGTCCCTTCCCCAGTGCCCGGCTCCCTGAGCCCCCCGTGCCCGGCTCCCCCAGTGTCAGCTCCCCCAGTTTCCCGCTGTCCCAGGCCCCAGTGCTCGGCTCACCCAGTGCCCGGCTCCCTGAGCCCCCAGTGCCCAGCTCCCCCCAGTGCCCTCCTGCCCTGAGTCCCCAGGTACCCCGCTCCCCCCAGCCCTCCCCGCCCCCCCGTGCCCCGCTCCCCCCAACCCGCCTACCTTAGCTGCGCAGCCGATCAGCTGCAGGGCTGTAGCCAGCAGGAGGTGCAGGGTCTCCCGGGGGGCTCTCATGGTGCCAAGCCGGAGTGTGGCGGTCCCCTAGCGCTGGTGCCCAGGGCGCCTGGCCGGCAGCTGCCCCCTACCTCCGGCAGCGCCCGCAGTCCGGGGCACTCGCATGGTAGCTCCGAGCGCTGGGCTGGCGGGATGCGGGGCACGGACCCCTCGGCCCTGGGAGTCCCCCGAAGGCAGCGCAGGAGCCCCGCTCCGCAGTCCGTGGGGAGGTAAATCCAAGGACCGGGCCCCGCCCGCGCGGATCAGGCCGGGCACTGACCGGCCCCAGGGGGCCCCGCTGCCGGGGGCGGCTACAGGTGCATCGGAGCCCGCGGGGCCAGCGCGCCTGCAGGAGCGAGCGGCTCCGAGTGAGCCAGGCGGCCGCGGTCGGCCAGGGAGAGGGAGCGGGGCTGGCTCCAGGGAGTGACTGATGGCCCGGCCCAGCCCGGCCCCGAGGGAGGCGGCAGGCAGCGGGAGGGGGGAGCGCGGGGGGACTGGGGGGCAGCAGGGCGGAGCAGGAGAGGGGTGATGGGCAGCGAGAAGGGGAAGGGAGGCAGGAGGGAGCTGGCGGGGGGAATGGATGGTACTTGGGCTCCCACCCAGGGTGGAGGATGCTGGGAACAGCCCTTGTGGTGATAGTGGGGAAAGGGTGGAGCGGTAGATGGGTGTGTGGGGAGGGATGGGTGGAGGGGCATGGGGATGGAGCGGGGGAGGGGGTGGGGATGGAAGAGGAAAGGAAGGGTGGGTGGGTGAGAATGGATGAGTGGGGACGGATGGATGGAGAGGTGGGGATGGTTGGAAGAATAGAGGGGTGGGTGAGGACGGATGAGGGGATGGTTGGAAGGATGCAGGGGTGGGTGAAGAGGGAGGGGTGAGGATGGATGGAAGGATGGATGGGTGGGGATGGTTGGAAGGATGGAGGGGTGAGGGAGGGGGAGGGATAGCTCAGTGGTTTGAGCATTGGCCTGCTAAACCCAGGGTTGTGAGTTCAATCCTTGAGGGGGCCATTTAGGGATCTGGGGCAAAAATTGGGGGCAAAAATTGGGGATTGGTCCTGCTTTGAGCAGGTGGTTGGACTAGATGACCTCCTGAGGTCCCTTCCAACCCTGATATTCTATGATTCTATGATGGATGGGTGATTGGAGGGGTGGATGAGGACGGATGACTGGGGATGGTTGGAAGGATGGAGGGGTAGCTGGGGAAGGATTGAGCAGTTGCTGAGCTGTGGCCCACGTGCCCATGTCCAGCACTGTGCAGGGGCAGCTCAGGGTGCTGGGCTGGCAGAGGCTGCTGAGCCCAGCTGGGGAAGTGCCCCCCGCAGGGGTGCAGGAGCAGCTGAGCTGCTGGCCATGGGGAGCTTGCAGGGGGAGTCACCCGTCTAGATTGGGCCCGTTCCATCTCTGGCCAGTGGAGCAGGAGTTGAGCTGGGCAGCCAGCTGCTCCCTACGCCAGCCACTAGGGGAAGCCAGCACATGCTGCTGGGACCTGCTGTAGCATGAGGTGCACTGGCGGGGAAATTCAGGAATCTGACCTGGGGTCCCAGGGCAGGGGAGACTGATAGGGCAGAGTGAGGGGGCAGGGATGAGTTAGATGGGTTTCCGTGATGGGAGAGGGGTCATGGAAAATGCCATCAATGCCTCTTCCTCCTTGGGCTCTGGCCCCCAGCACCACCAGAGCTAAACTCCTCAGCTACACAACTGCAGGGGAAGCAGATTTGATGCCAACTCCATCCTGGGCAGGGGGGCAGAGCAGAGTGCCTGGGGTGGGCTGCAGAGTGCTGATGGGGAGGATACACAGCTCACAGTGTTGCCTGGCATGAGATGGGCTTGGGAGCACTTCCTTACTGGGCACTTATTGTACGCAGAAGGGTTAATTCCCTGCTAATTCCTAGATCCTGGCTAGGCACTGCTGTGGGGAAGTTCACAGCGCCAAGGGGCTCTCCCTCCCAGCAGGGAGCTCCATGCAGCAGCCTACCTCCCAGCAGGCACAGTGGGGGCTGTGGCGGCTAAAGCCGTGACGCGGGCGGGGGATTAGCGGAGAGTGCTGGACGGAAACTATGTGTGAAATGTCAGAATTACTCCTTCATGCACAGGCCACAAAGCCGCACTCCCCATCTGGCGCCTGCCCAGCATGGGGTGTGTGTGTGTTTCCCGAATCCTCCCCCAACTCGTCCCTTTGCATGCACCCCACACAAGGACCTGGGGTGCGTGAGTATCATGCTCAGATAGTCACAAAGGGGCATCGGAAGTAGCAGAGAGAGAGAGAGGAATGGATGAGATAGGGATGTGTGGGGATTCATGGATGGACAGATACATAGAGAGGTGTCTATGGGGAGCTGTGGATGGTTGTGGATGGAGAGATGGAGGGAGGAGTATGGTGGGGATCGATGGATATAAGAACACAAAAAGGGATGTAGAAGGGAATTCAGGGGTGTGCAGGAGCCCTTGGGGCTCTATCTACTGTCCCGGCATTGGGGCTTTTGGATGCCCTGTGGGTTTAGCTGTTTCCTGGGGCAGTTGGAGCAGAGTCTGGAACCATGGCTAATTATCATTGGGGTGGTTCACCAGCTCCCCCCCGCCCAGGTTCTGGAGTCTCCACCCCTCCCAAGTCCACCAGCACAGCTCCCACCTGGCACTCCCAGTGCCCCACTCAGATGGGCGGATTCAGCCAAGAGCCCTGGCTGTGTAGAGGCTTGGCCAAGCAACTGCCTCTGCGGGGGGTGTGTGTGTGCTCCCCATAACTCTCTGATCCCCGTCCTGGCCACACTCGCTCCTCTGGTCCCTGCTCCTGCTGGTGGCGGCTGGATATGTGCCAGGCAGTCTCCCTCTCACAGTGTCTGCCCCTGGCCCCAGCTCATAGGGATGGAGACTAGTGCCTGGCATGGCATTGCGGTGAGGAAGATCTCAGTACCAGAGTCCCCTCCCAGACACTGCTGCAGAGAAGTTTGCAGCGCTGGGATCCCGGCTGGTTCAGAGGGGTTGCTGCACTCCTACTTCCACAGAGAGGGGCAGTGGGGACAGGAGAGGTCCCCGGGGCTCATCCCTGCTCCAAGAGCCCGTGTGGTGACACTGGGTAGTGCAGGCTGGGAGCTGGAGAGCTCAGACGAATCCCATGTCCCCCTCTCCGAAGCGGTGGTGGGAGCCCTCCAGGAAGGCTAACGGCACCAGGGCCATGGGCAGTGATTTATTGAAGGGAGGGGACAAGTGTGTGTGTGAGGTGTTCCCCATACAGCATCCGTGGCACACAGTCCCCCCCATATAGTGTCCAGAGCACTTGTCACTTCTGGGTGCTGTCCCCGCTGTGCCGGATGCGGTAGCGCTCTGTGAACTCGGCGTGTTTCTGGCGCAGGAGCTCCTGCTGCTTCTGGAAGCCATTGGCCCTGTGGGAGAAGAGGCGCAGGGGCCGGGTCACACTTGGGACAGTGGGGAGGGGGGCAGCGATGCTCAGCATCATGCACTAACCTATGTGAATGCACATGCTCTAAGATGCACTTGTGCATACATGCACACGTTAACGCAAGCGCAGGTACACACTAAAGCGTGGGTATGTGCATGCACTAGGATGCTAACACGCTAGTTCATGGGGGCACACAGGGTAACATGCTAAGACAACCTACTGCATGGGAGCATGGAACACATGCTTGTGCATGAAGCACACACTAACTTGCAAACACATGCCAGAACATGGGGGTACATGCTATTGTACAGCTGCAGACATAGATTCATAGATACTAAGGTCAGAAGGGACCATTATGATCATCTAGTCCGACCTCCTGCACAACACAGGCCACAGAATCTCACCCACCCACTCCTGCGAAAAACCTCTCACCTATGTCTGAGCTACTGAAGTCCTCAAATCGTGGTTTAAAGACTTCAAGGAGCAGAGAATCCTCCAGCAAGTGACCCATACCCCATGCTACAGAGGAAGGCGAAAAACCTCCAGGGCCTCTTCTAATCTGCCCTGGAGGAAAATTCCTTCCCGACCCCAAATATGGCGATCAGCTAAACCCTGAGCATATGGGCAAGATTCACCAGCCAGATACCCAGGAAAGAATTTTCTGTAGTAACTCAGATCCCACCCCATCTAACATCCCATCACAGGCCATTGGGCCTATTTACCATGAATATTTAAAGATCAATTAATTACCAAAATCATGTTATCCCATCATACCATCTCCTCCATAAACTTATCGAGTTTAGTCTTAAAGCCAGATAGGTCTTTTGCCCCCATTGCTTCCCTTGGAAGGCTATTCCAAAACTTCACTCCTCTGATGGTTAGAAACCTTCGTCTAATTTCAAGTCTAAACTTCCCAGTGACCAGTTTATATCCATTTGTTCTTGAGTCCACATTGGTACTGAGCTTAAATAATTCCTCTCCCTCTCCGGTATTTATCCCTCTGATATATTTATAGAGAGCAATCATATCTCCCCTCAACCTTCTTTTAGTTAGGCTTAAACAAGCCAAGCTCCTTGAGTCTCCTTTCATAAGACAGATTTTCCATTCCTCGGAACAGGTTTGTGTTTGTGTTCACATGCCCAGTAACACATGCTCTAGTGCACATGCCCATTCTCTAACACATTCGTTCAAATGTCCCAGGGCACATGCATACTCCAACCCATGCTGGTGAACACACACAATGTGTCATCTGCGCATGTTCTAGCACACACAGACGCTAACACACTAGTGCACCTGGTGTTGGACACTAACACACATTCATCCACACCCTCCAACACGCTTGTGAGCGTGCACGTGCACACACACACACACCTGCGTTTCCACGCCCACCCATTCAAGCTGATGGCCCCTGGCTAGTGGCTCATCGCTCCCCTGGCGATGGCTGGGGCGCATGTGGGGTGGGGGAAAGGGGAATGCCCAGAGGGCACTGAGGGCCAGCAGGCAGTGAATGGAGGGAGAGATTCCACCAATGGAGGTTGGTGGAAGCTGGCAAGGAGTGAACTGGGTGGGAGGGATCCCCGGAGGGTGGGGGGCAACATGGGTGAACAGAGCGGAGGGATTCCCAGAGGGCAGGGGACACCCACGAGGTGAAGGAGGGGGATGGGATTTCCCAGAGGGTGAGGGGAAGCATGGGCTAAATGAGGGGACAGACTCCCCTGACAATGGGGGGGGGGAGCATGGGGTGAACATAGGGAAGAGTCCCCAGGGGTTCTGGCAGCAGCACTTTATCCCAGCCCAACCAACAAACCTTCTGGGAGAGGAATCCTTGTCCCCAGGTATGGAGAGGGAAACTGAGGCAGGGGCTTGGGGAGCTGTACAAACCTGGCCCGCTCCTTGGATTCATTGTAGATGCTGGTTATGAGCTTGTCCTTCTTGTCCATGAAGCTGGTGTGCACCTCCTCCAGCTTCCTGCCGAGAACACAGGGCAGGGTTACACACCTTTCCCTGCACCCTCCTGTGTCGAGGGGTGGAGAGATGGATGGGGGCGGGTGGGGATGGAGAGTTCAAAAGATGAATGCAACCGCATGACTGGGGACGGATGGATAGATCTGTGTGTGTCTGAGTCTGTGTGTGGTCTGTGTCTATATGGATTGAGTGTGTGTGTCTGTCTCTGTGTTGTGTGTTCATGGTGGATGTGCTGTGGGTGTCTCTGTATGATGTGTGTGTATCTCTAAGGAGTGGGGTGTATGGTGTGACTATTCAGTGCAGTGTGTGTGTGCTGCTGTGCAGCATGTGTGTGTGTTATCCATGTGTCTGTGTAGCATGTGCGTGCATGTGTAGTGCAGAGTGTGTGTGTGCAGTGTGTGTGTATGTGTGGTATGTGTCTCTGTGCAGCATGTATGTGTGTGTGCAGTATGTGCGCGCAGTGTGCATCTGTACAGCATGTATGTGTGCGTGCAGTGTGTGTCTGAACAGGGTGTGTGTGCGTGTGGTGTGTATGTCTCTGTGTGGGGTGTATGTGCGTGTGAGGTGTATGTGTGGTGTGCTCCCGCCTTCCCTCTGCTCCGGGCCGCGCTCTACCAGGCTGAATGCTGAGTGCATGAGACCAGGCCCGAAGTGGCAGCTGGGGCTGGCTGCCCAGTGCCGGCTGACAGGGTGCCCGAGGGCACTGTCCCCTTTGCTGGGCCCAACCAGCTGGAGGTGCGGACTGCACTGGGCGCTGGACAAGGGGTGTGAGTGGGTGAAAAGTCAGGGATGGACTGACTCAGCGATTCTGGGGCCAGCGACAGCCCCGACCTTCCCCTAGAAGCTGCCATCTCCTTATGTAACAGGGTCTGCAGTAGGGTTACCATATTTGAACATTCAAAAAAGAGGACACTCCACATTGGGGTGCTGTCAGCCTCGCCCACAGTCCACTGCTGCTCCTCCCATGCTCCGCCCCCACTCTGCCCCAGGTCCCGCCCCCTCCCTACCCAGCCCCGCCCCCTCACCCCTCCTCACCTACCGCTGGCTTGCTGTGTCCCTCCTCAGTCCCCCACCCACCGCTCGCCTCCTCCCACTGCCACTCATCTCCTCACTCCCCTGCCAGAAACCCCCATGCCCGCCCTGAGAACCCCTGCCTGCCGCTGGCTCACTGCTTACCTCCTCACCCCCGCCCGCCTACCTGCCGCTGGCTCCCTCGCCGCTTGCCTCTTCAACCCCTGCTGCCCGCTGCTGGCCTCTTCACCCCCCTGCCTGCCTCTGGCTTGCCACCCGCCTCCTCACCCGCCCGCCCGCCAGCCACTGGCTCCCTTGCCGCTTGCCTCTTCACTCCCCTGCACCCGCTCGCCTACTCAGCCCTCCTGCCACAGGTCCCTCGGCTCCTAGGATCAGGGGCAGCCGAGGGGTCTCCACGTGCTGCGCCTGCCACAAGCGTGAGCTCCGTGCTCCCATTGGCTGGGAATAGCGCCAATGGGAGCTGCCGGAGCCACGGAGTGGGGCTTGCAGGTGCCGGCAGCACGCAGAGAGCCCTCCGCCCCCCCCGACCGAGCCTGACCCTACCCTAGGAGCCAGAGGGACCTGCCGGGGGGGTGAGGTGGGGAGTCCTGGCGGTACTTACCTGGGGCGGCTCCCGGGAAGCATCCAGCAAGTCCCTCTAGCTCCTAGGGTCGGGTCGGGGGGGCGGGGCTTGCAGGCGCCGGCGGCGGGCACAGAGCCCTCCGCCCCGCCCTGCCCCGCCCCTATCCTAGGAGCCAGAGGGACCTGTCGGATGCTTCCCGGGAGCCGCCCCAGTTAAGCACTGCCAGGACTCCCCACCTCACCCCCCGGCAAAGTCCCTCTGGCTCTTAGAGTCAGGTCAGGTTGGGGGGGCAGAGGGCTTTCTGCATGCTGCTGGTGCCTGCAAGCCCCGCTCCGTGGCTCTGGCAGCTCCCATCTAGGGTTACAATACGTCCCTATTTTCCCAGATGTTTTTAGATATTTAAAAATTCCTCCCGGATGGTGATTTAAGAACTAAAAAGCTGAACATGTCAGGGAAAATACGGACATATGGTAACCCTAGTCTGCAGCACGAGCGCCAGGGTGCCCCAGTGTGAGGGATGGGCAGGACACCCACCCCCAGCCAGGCCTCTGCTCCCCCTGCACCGCACTGCTTGCAAGAGCTGCTTTGCCAGAGGTGACAGGGGGGATTTACCTCCCTAGCTGGGGAGTGGCAGGCACTGAACCCAGGAGTCCTGGCTCCCAGCCCACCTCAGCACCAGGAGGGAAGTAGGAGTGGGTTAGAGCGGGGCAGGAGGCTGGGGGAACTGGAAGATGCTTTAGATAGACACAAATCACTAGGCGTAGTGCTGGGGTAACTGGGTGTGATTCTCTGGCCTGCGACACGCAGGCACCAAACTGGATGATCTCATGGTTGCTTCTGGCCTTACCACTGCTGATGACAAATCTAGCAGGGTAAAGAGGAGCTGAGGAGCTGCATCCCCCGGATGCTCATACTCCTCTGTCTGGCTGTCATGTACTAATAGGCTACTCTGCATACAGACTGGAGACCACTTTAACTTGACTGGGATTGGCACCATTGCAGGGAAATCACTGTGACCCCAGTGCAGGCACTTCCTCTGAACAAAGAGACTCTAGCAGCATCCTGCCCTGGGAAGGTGTCGGGGGGCTCCCCTGATCTGCCCCCTGCCTGGGGGAGGGCATCCCCCAATCTATGTCCTGCGTTGGAGGAGGCGTCCCCTGATCCACGTCTTGCGCTGGAGGGGGCGTCCCCCGATCTACATCCTGCACTGGAGGGGGTGTCCTCCGAACCACGTCCTGCGCTGGAGGGGGTGTCCTCCGATCTATGTCCTGTGCTGGAGGGGGCGTCCTCCAAACTACGTCTTGTGCTGGAGGAGGCATCCCCCAATCCACATCCTTCGCTGCAGGGGCCATCCCCTGATCCACGTCCTGCGCCAGACGATGCATCCGATGATCCATGTCCTATGCTGGAGGGGGTGTCCCCCGATCCATGTCCTCTGCTGCAGGGGGCGTGCCCCGATTAACATCCTGCACTGGAGGGGACGTCCCCCGATCAACGTCCTGTGCTGGAGGGGGTATCCCCCGATCCACGTCCTGCGCTGGAGGGGACATTCCCAATATAACTATTTCTGTTTCTTTACTGATCCAAGACCTGCCCCGGAGAGCAGCTCTCAGATTGTGAGCAATTTGAGGCAGGGACCGTCCATCCGTATATGCACAATGGAACTCTGGCCTCTTTGCTACTCCAGTACCAATAACAACTTCACAAGAGTAAACCAGAGAGGGGAGCCAGTCCCAAAGGCAGCAACACTGAACTGGGACCAGTTGGAAAGGCAAAAAGAAACCCCAATCCACACGAATGATCGCCTCAGCCCCACAGCTTTGTGTCTGCTCGATACTGTTAGAGAGAGCCACAGAGTTTAAGGCCAGAAGGGACAATCAGATCATCTAGCCTGACATCTTGTATAGACTGTCCAGAGTGTCACCCAGTTACCCCAGGATTATGCCCAGTCACTTGTGACTGATTATGGCATCTTCCAGAAAAGCACCAGGCTGGATTTGAAGCCACTGAGATGGAGAATCTACCCTCCCCCTTCTCTTGGGAGTTTGTTCCAATGGTTAATCACTCTCACTGTGAAAACTTGGTGCCTTGTTTCTCATTAGAATGTCTCTGGCTTTACTTTCCAGCCACTGGTTCTTGCTCTGTCTCTCTCCACTAGGCTCAAGAGCCCTTTAATTCTTGGTGTTTTCTCCCTGTGAAGCTGCTTACACACACTGATCAAATCACCTCTTGATCTTCTTTTGGAGAAGATAAACGGATTGAGCTTCCCAGGTCTCTTGCGGTCAGGCATTTTCTCCAGCCCTCGGATCATTTCTCTGGCTCTTTTCTGCACCTCCTCCAGTTTTTCAACGTCCTTTTTAAAATGTGCACTCCACGATTGGATGCACCATTCCACTATGGGTCTCACCAATGCCATCTATGGGGGTAAAATCACCTCCCTGCTCCTACTTGCTACTCCCCTGTTTATCCAGCCAAGGATTGCATTGGCCCTTCTGGCAACAGCATCACACCAGGAGCTCATGTTCAACTGGTTGTCCACTGAGACAAAGCAGTTACTTACCTGTGTTGTTACTGTTCTTCTTGAAGATGTGACGTGGACGTGTATTCCACATAGGTGTGTGCACGCCCAGTACACTGGAGCCAGAGAATTTTGCCTAGCAGTACCTGAGGGGGGCACTCGCACCTCATGTCTGCAGCCCACCTCTGGCTATATAAGGCAGTGCCACCCCGATCCCCCTCATTTCCTTCACGCTGATCATCAGGGGCATAGAGTTCGAGGCAGAAGGAATGGAGGTGGGCTGTGGAATACATGTCTGCATCATATCTCGAAGGATGGTCACAACACAAGTAAGTAACCATGTTTTCTTCTTCGAGTAGATGCAACCATGTATTCCAAGAAGGTGACTCTCAGGTAGGATTTGCATGAGGTGGGGGTTGGAATCTATTTTAAACAAGGATTGCAGAACTGCCTTCCCAAAGCTTACGTCTACTCTGGATGCTGCGGTAGCGGCATAATGTTTCATAGGCGAATCTCCAGATGACCAAGTGGCAGTCCTGCAGATGACCAATACTGAAACATCACTTAAAATGTCATCGCCACAGCCTGTGCTCCTGTACAATGAGCTCACAGCCTTGTGGAGGCATAGTCAGCCGTATGCTGTTCTGATACAGGAAGTTATCTCCTAGAGATCGTCTGCGAAGCGATTGCTTGTCCCTTCCTTCCGGCTGCATACAACACAAACAGGTGAAGCGAAGCACGAAAAGGTTTAGCCCTGTGCAGGTAAAATGCTAGACATGGCCTGACATCCGTGTGAAGACGCTGCTCCACCAGGGTTGAATGCGGCATAAGAAAGAACACAAGTAAATACACCACCTGCTTGAAATGAAACTGAGAAACCTCTTTAGATAAAAATGTAGGGTGCGGCTGCGAGGTCACTTTGTCTTTGGAGGAGTGTGTGTAAGAAGACTCTGCCATCAAAGCCTGCGACTCTCACCCTCTCCTCACAGATGTTATTGCCACCAAGAACGCAGTTTTTTTGACACAAAAGAGAAAAAGAAGATGATGCCAGAGGCTTGAATGGATGTCCCATCAGAGCCACTAAGACCATATTAAGGTACCACAAAGGAACTGGTTCTCTCAATGGTGAGTAGAGACAAAGGATCCTTTCAAGAATCTTGTTACCATGGTATTAGAAAATACCAACCTCCCATGGACGGGTGGATGAAACGCTGAAGTCACAGCCAGATGCACCCTCAATGAGCTAAGTAGGAGACCTGACAACTGAAGATGTAACAAATACTCCAAGATGTCCTGGATACCAGCCACCTTTGGTTGAACAATGCAGGCCAATGATCATATTAAAAAACACGTCCGTTTGGCTAAATCAGTCATACAGAGAGAGCTTCCTTCTATTGAGTAGAAACAGCCTCCAAACCTCGTTCTTCCTCCTCATTTAACCACAGAGCAGCCATGCAATGAGATGGAGAGATCTGAGTGTAGGATGGAAAATCTGACTGTGATGCTGAGTCAAGCAGTCGGGATGGAAAGGAAGGGATATGGAAGGCCAAACTGATAATGCAAGAAGGTCGGAGAATGAAGTTTGCCTCAGCCAGGCCAGAGCAATGAGGATGAGCGTGGCACAGTCCAATTTCAGTTTGACGATGACCTGTGGGATGATCAGAAGCAGAGGGAAAGCAAACAGGAGTGCCAAATACCAACTCAGGCAAAAAGTGTGGGCCAGGGAGCCCAGGCTGAGACACCCTCGAGATCAAAACAGCTGGCATTCTTCTGGTCTCTCGTGGGGAACAGGTCGATTGCTGGGATGCCACACGCTGCAAAGACAGACCACAGGACACTGGGCTTCAGGGACCATTTGTGTCACATGGGAAAATTCCTGCTGAGGTGATTTGTGAGTTGATTCTGGACCCTGGGTAAATGACTGGCCACCGGAATAATGCTCCTCCCAGTGCAAAACTGCCAGAGCCTGATCCTGAACCAGGCCTTTTGAGTGTGCTCCCCCGTGTCTGTTCTCATAGTACATCATGGTGATATTGTCAGTGAGTGTGTGAACCACTGCATCCTTAATGTAATTTTGGAAAGTGCGGTGGCCTGAAGCTCCACGATGTTGATATGTGGTGAAGCTTCCTGTTTCAACCACAGGCCCTGAACTTTCAGCGCCCCTAGATGTGCTCCCCAGTCTACCAGGAGATGTCAGTGACAACCATCCTGGTTGCTGGGGCCCGAGCGAAAGGAACACCCTGGCATATGTTGTCCTGAACTGTTCACCATAAGGAATCCAAGATCAGCAGAGGAAATCAGATCAGTTTGTCCAAGGGATAATGGGTCAGATGAAAGACTGACTTCAGCCACATTTGGAGAGGGTGAAGACACAATCTGGCAAAATGGACAACCTGCATTATTCCTGGGGGAATTCTGCGCCACCGCGCACATGCAGAATTCATGTCCCTTGCAGATTTCCCATCGTTTTCTGCAGGGAAGCAAAGGGAAGCCGCAAGAGCAGTCACGTTCTCCTCCCCAGCAGTGTGGGCACATCATTTTGGGTGCCTGGAGCAGCCAATGGAGAGGTAAATCACTGTGGGGAGGACCCGGCTGGGGACGACCTGGCTGGTGGTTCTTACCCTGCACCGGGCTCAGCTGCTAGTCCCAGCTGGGCTAGGGGAGGACAGAACTTCCTCTTCTTCTGCAATGAGCGGGTAGGTCCAGGTCAGACTTACCCCCAGAAACCTCCCTGGCTATAGGAAGCTCCGCACTCTCCCTCATCACTCCTCAGCTGCAGGGAGAGGGGTCGCTGTACGGGGAACTGCTCCCCTGTCTGCCCAACTCCTGTGCATCCGGACCACCCCATACCCAGACCTCCCCGCCGAGCCTCACCCTCCCCCTGGCATGGGAGGGACACAAGTCGACTGGCTGGGACCAGAACCAGAAGGCCTTTGCCTCCAGGATCTATGACCCTTTCTGGGATAGCCCTGTTGCCTTGGGGGAAAGAAGGACTTCCCAATGAAGCACTGTGAGAGGTACTGCTGCTGCTGACTGCCAGAATGGTGCCTCTGGACTGCTGGAGTATACAACCCTAAAGAACGCAGTGTGGCTTGTGAATCTTTAAAAGAATGCAAAGTCTTGTCAGTCTAGTCTGAGAATAGTACCCGACCATCAAAGGGCAGGTCCTCAATACTCTGTTGCACATCAGGAGCAATGCCTGAGCTTTGCAGCCATGACACCCTCATAGAATCACAGAATACCAGGGTTGGAAGGGACCCCGGAAGGTCATCTAGTCCAACCCCCTGCTCAAAACAGGACCAATCCCCAACTAAATCATCCCAGCCAGGGCTTTGTCAAGTCTGACCTTAAAAATATCTAAGGAAGGAGATTCCACCACCTCTCTAGGTAACGCATTCCAGTGTTTCACCACGCTCCTAGTGAAAAAGTTTTTCCTAATATCCAACCTAAACCTCCCTCATTGCAACTTGAGACCATTACTCCTCGTTCTGTCATCTGCTACCACTGAGAACAGTCTAGATCCATCCTCTTTGGAACCCCCTTTCAGGTAGTTGAAAGCAGCTATCAAATCCCCCCTCATTCTTCTCTTCCGCAGACTAAACAATCCCAGCTCCCTCAGCCTCTCCTCATAAGTCATGTGTTCCAGTCCCCTAATCATTTTTGTTGCCCTCCGCTGGACTCCTTCCAATTTTTCCACACCCTTCTTGTAGTGTGGGGCCCAAAACTGGACACAGTACTCCAGGTGAGTACTGGACACAGTACTCCAGGTGAGGCCTCACCAATGTCGAATAGAGGGGAACGATCACGTCCCTCAATCTGCTGGCAATGCCCCTACATATACATCCCAAAATGCCATTGGCTTTCTTGGCAACAAGGGCAACAAGGGCACACTGTTGACTCATATCCAGCTTCTCGTCCACTGTAACCCCTAGGTCCTTTTCTGATGAACAGCTGCCGAGCCATTCGGTCCCTAGTCTGTAGCGGTGCATGGGATTCTTCCGTCCTAAGTGCAGGACTCTGCACTTGTCCTTGTTGAACCTCATCAGATTTCTTTTGGCCCAATCCTCTAATTTGTCTAGGGCCCTCTGTATCCTATCCCTACACTCCAGCAGAGTGGACAGCACTGAAGCCAGAATGTTACAGAGGGCCTTTGCAGGCTCCGGGAGAGTGTCATTAATAGGGAGGGCTACTCTCCTCAGAGCAGATGGTCAGAGAATGTCGAGCAACTTCTGTGTATTCTCTTGTAAAAATTCTGCCTGGATGCCTAAGGAAGCAACCATATGCCACAAAAGGTCCTGGTATGCCTTGAAATCCTCGGGCACCAAAGGAGAAGAGGAACCTGGTACCATCAAATCATCAGGAGAAGACAAGCTGTCAAGTGCACCAGGAACAAATCCTCTTCCTGAACCACTGGGCCCAGATGAGACAAGTCTGGAGGCTCCTTGGGAGGAGCTCAACCGTTGTTTGAGCTTGTGGTGGGTCACCAACGTTAGCCACCAAGCGAACCGGTGATCTTGCTCTGGAGCAGGATGGAGAATGTGATCTCTGGGACCAGGAGGCCACAGTGTGTTCAGATAAAGCCCTGGTGGCCAGTTAGCACTGGGCCAGGAGCCCCTGTCCCGACTATGCAGAGAGTGTTGATCTTGGTACCGATACTGCTACGAGAACAGTCTCTGGCACCAATCAGGCAATGAAGACTGGGAGGAGGACACCAACATAGATCCCAAAGAGTCCCTGGTGGCTGTGACAGCAGTGGAGCCAGTCCCGATGGGCACACAGACTTGTCTGTAGCCCAACTTGGAAGCGGTTCCTATGCCAATGAGGAAAGAGGAATCAGCATAGCCTATACCAAATATGTGGCACCCACCCCCAGTGCTGGGGAAGGCATTGGTACTGAGGGTCAGCGGAGGAACTAAAGTAGAAGGCAGGATCTGCCGACAAAACAATGTCGGCGCTGAGGGGCGCACTAATGCTCCTTGCAGCCGGGCCTGGCACTGACCTCAACTCCATAGTCTGCAGTGCAGAAGGACCAGGCTGCTGTGTCTACAGACACTGTCTCTCTACAACATGACCAGACGGCGTCAACAATGAGGTGAAGGCCATGGCCCTGGCAAAGTGTTGGATGAGTGGAGAGTCTGGAACCGATAGGGAGAGTGAATCTGCTGCTGCCTGGTATGCCACCGGCATATGGTCTGTGCCAGGGTTAATGTCATCAGTACCAGACTTAGCAGATGCTCCACTCCCAGAACCGGCGTCAATGTTATTGACTCTTGGTGGTCTCAGCATGATACCGGAGAGTGATCTGATAGATCTCCCACGTGCTGGAAGTGGTACAGAGTCAATCTGTACTTTTTTTAGAGAAGGAGGAAGAGTCTCCACAAACCCTGGGATGGTCCCAATTAGTTTTATGGGACTTCTTCCTCAGCGCCCCTGAAGAGGGCGAACGGCTCCTCCTTGGGGGAAACACCAGCACTGGAACGTGGAGTGGCCTTGTTCACTGAGTCCAAAGGTCACCGCCATCAGATGCGGGCCTCAGTACTGAAACAGGCCTCAGGGCCTGCTTGAGAAGGTGCTGCTTCAGAGGTAAGTCTCTAGCCATCGGAGTTCTTTTGATAATCAGCTTACAAACAGAGCATCTCTCTTGAGCGTGTCTCTTGCCTCACCACAAGCTGTTAGGATTCGTCCCCCCCACCCACGATGGACAGGGCTTGAACCCTGGTGAGGGCATTCCACAGGACAATAAGTATCTAACTAACTCTAACGTAAGTAATATGATCTAGCTAACTATCTAACAACTATATACACAGAGAAAAAACACTCAGACAAATGTGATAATCACACAGAGCTCCGATGCCAGCCACGGGCACTGAGAAGGAACTGAGGGGGGTCAGGGCAGAACCACCTCATATAGCCAGACTCAGGGCTATGACCACAAGGTGTGAGCACCGCCCCTACAGGTACTGCTAGGCAAAATTCTCCAGCTCTGGTGCGCTGGGTGCGAATACATGGCTGCATCTACTTGAGGAAGAACCGAACTTCCATCCATTGGTTCTCACCAGGCCTAAGTCTGCTGAGCTGAAAAACTGGGGTTTCTGCCTGTGAAGGTACTTAGACAGACCTAGGTGCCTCTTTGTCTTCATGTGGAGATGCTAATGGATGGAGCTCAGGACAGTGCGCCCCCGCTGTGACACAGGTGTGTTACTGACAATGCAAAGACAGCGCCACACAGAATCGTGTTTAAAGGGTTCCTCACCCAGTCACAGGGACATTTCAGAGAGTTTAAAGCCCAAAGGGGGGTCTGAGTCAGAACTCCTGAGTTCTATTCCTGGCTCTGGGACATCTCGGTGCCTCCGTTTTCCCTCCCACCCTTTGGCTGTTTAGACTGTGAGTTGTCTGGATCAGGGATTGTCTTTCATGGTGTATCTGTGCAGTACCCAGCATAGCAGGGCCTGATCTCAGCTGGGGCCTTTGAGTTCTAGCATGCTTTTCATACCCTCTGTTAATATGATCTGCATTACGGTAGTGCTTAGAGGCCTCGACCAAGATCAGGGTTCCATTGTGACAGGTGCTGTTCAGACACAGGGACAGTCCCTGCCCTGAGGAGCTCACTATCAAAATAGACAAAGGAAGGATCATTATCCCCATTCTACAGATGGGGAAGTTGAGGCCCAGAGGGGGGACGTGACTTGCCCAAGGTCACCCAGGAGACAGTGGCAGAGCCAGGAACAGAACCCTGGTGTCCTGAGCCACAGCCCTGCTCCTTAACTGCAGGACTGTGCCTCTCCCATTTGACAGAGCAGGATTTTGCTAGGCCCATTCCAATGAGCCATTTGAAGGCTTGTCACAACCCCGGACACAACTCCTGCCAATTCCCTTGCTGTGCCTCCCCTGCTCCTGGTCACTTGGCATGCACAGTATGTCTCCAAGCCCTCCACAGAGGCTGGGGGAGTTGTACCAAGCCTGCATGTCACATCACTGATTGCTGTGCGAGTTCCCGGAGCAGGGACAGGCTGACGAGTCTCTCTTGCCTCTTGTGCCATTTCCCTAACACATGGCACCAGATCTTGTTTGCCAGGAGCCTGGGATCACAGGGAAATGGGGGTGGGGGAAATGTTCCAGCTGCTGATCAGGCAGGCCGCAGCCACTTCCCCTGTGCCCTGGCTCCCCCGCAAACACACGGTGCTTTGTCCATCGGTGCTGAGTGTGCACTCAGCACAGTCCCTTCACCCGGGGGAGTCCAGGCTCCAGAGAGCTGGGACAGGGCTAAAGCAAACCTGACAAAGCCGCTGCAGGGATCAGTCCTGCCTTAGTCTCTTGGGAAGTGTGAAGCAGGGAGGAGGGTCTGAAGAGGGGGATTCTCCGTTTCCTGGTCTCTCAGGGTCTGATCCTGTGGCTCAGCTCCCTTTCATGGTATCTTAATAACAGTCTGTGTTGTAGGAGCATATTTCAAAACAGACAGGCGGGTACTTGACATAGAGCGACACGGAACAATGGTGGCAGAGCACACACAGGCCAAGCAAACCTCTGCCTTCCACCCACCAGCAGAGCATTAACCGGATGGCACAGGTAGGCTCCAGTCGGGTCTCCCGCAGCTGGGCTCCAGAGACCGATTACAGCAGGCACACACACATACTTGGTAAAACACGGACTGCAGTGCAGAGCTACTGATGGGTTAGCAGAACCAACAGGCACAGATGGGCAGTGATGTGCTTGAGGCCAGAGAGACTGCTGGGACAGAACCCAGGAGTCCTGATGCCCAGCCCCCCTGCTCTGACCCTCTGACCCTCCCCCCTTTCCTGAATGCTCCATGCAGGGAGTCAATTACCTCCATCCCCCCACCCCCTGGAGGATTCAGCTGGGAAGCTGGAGTGGCTGATGTTACAAGTGTGTAACTGAGTGCAGGAGCAGACCCAACGGTGGCCCTGCTGGGGTTCATGTCACGGGGCATGTACCTAAGTCTCCCTCCTTGACAGAACCATGTCTGTCTCCTTGCCTGGGGGGCCTTGCTTGGCTGCTGCCTACTATCTAACAGTGCTTGGCTGTGCCAGTTCCGAGCCTGGGCACTGCTGCTGCCAGCCCTACCAGCTCTGATTCTGCCTGCACACCCTCCCCCGCTCTGATCCCTGTTGCCAAGGGGAGGATTAGCACCCTAATCAGGCCTAATTCAATGAAACACACTTGCTTAGGTCTGAAAGGCCTTGACACATAGCGGGCCACCACAGGGATTCATGCACCCCTACCTATGCCCAATTCCTCGGGCATCATGGGCTGCAGGAAAGAATGCAGAGCTGGGAGTCAGGACACCTGGCTCTGGAAGGGGAGTGGGGTCCAGTGGGTCACAGCAGGCAGGACTGGGAGTCAAGACTCCTGGGTTCCATTCCTGGCTCTGGGAGGGGAGTGAGGACTCGGATAGTGGAGTGGAGAGTATGATTATAAAATTTGTGGATGACCCAAAGCTGGGAGGGGGATTAGAATTCAAAACAACATTGACAAATTGGAGAATTGATCTGAAATCAACAGAATGAAATTCAATGAAGACAAGTGCAAAGCACTGCACAGACGAAGGAAAAATGAAATGCCCAGCTACAAAATGAGGAAGAACTGGATGGTGGTCATACTGCAGCAAAGGATCTGGGGGTGACAGTGGATTACAAACAGAATATAAGTCAACAGTGTGATGCTGTTGCCAAAAAAAGCGAATATCATTCTGGGGTGTATTAACAGCAGTGTTGTATGTAAGATACGGGGGCGGGGGGGGGGAGTAGAGTGGTAACTGTCTTGCTCTATTTGGCACTGGGGAGGCCTCAGCTGCAGAACTGTGTCCGGTTCTGGGCACCACACTTTAGGAAAGATGCGGGCAAACTGGAGAGAGTCCAGAGCAGAGCAATGAAAATGCTAAGAGGTTTAGAAATCCTGACTTAGGAGGAAAGGTTAAAAACACTGGGCTTGTTTAGTCATGAGAAAAGACTGAGGGGACCTGCTAACAGTCCTCCAATATGTTAAGGGCTGCTCCAAAGAGGACAGGGATCAATTGTTCTCCATGGCCCATGAAGGCGGGACAAGCTGTAATGGGCTTGATCTGCAGCAAGGGAGATTTAGGATAGGCAGTAGGAAGAGCTTTCTAACTCTAAGGGTAGTTAAGCTAGAGCAAGCTTCCAAGAGAGGTTGCGGAATCCCCATCTTTGGAAGTTTTTAGGAACTGGTTGGATAAACACCTGTCAGGGATGGTCAAGGTTTACTTGGTCCTGCCTCAGTCTAGGGGGCTAGACTTGATGACCTCTCGAGCTTCCTTCCTGTCTACATCTCTATGATGCCTAGTGGTTAGAGCAGAATGGGCTTGGAGTCATGATGCAGGGATTCTGTTTCTAGCTCTGGAAGAGGAGTGGTGTCTAGCGCTTAGAGCAGGAGTGGGCAAACTACGGCCTGTGGGCTGCATCCGGGCCGCAAGCCGTTTTAAGCTGGCCTGTGAGCTGCACAACGCTGCTCGGCCCTGCTCCAGCTGGGGCGCTGGGTCGGGGGCTGGACCACGCAGCTTGGCCCTGCTCCGGCCAGGGTACAGGGTCGGGAGCCGCACCACACGGCTCCCAGAAGCTGCGGCATGGCCTCGCTCTGGCTCCTACACCCTCCAATGGGAGCTGCATGGGCAGTGCCTGCAGATGGGGCAGTATGCAGAGCTGCCTGGCTGCGCCTCAGTGTAGGAGCCAGATAAGGGACATGTGACTGCTTCCGGGAGCTGCTTGAGGTAAGCGCTGCTCAGAGCGTGCACTCCTGAGCCTCTTCCCATGCCCCAACCCCCTGCCCCAGCCCTGATCCCCCTCCCGCTCTCCAAACCCCTCGATCCCAGCCCGGAGCACCCTCCTGCACCCCAAACCTCTCATCCCCACCTTCATCCCAGAACCCACACCCTCAGCCAGAACCTGCACCCCTTCCCGCACCCCTGCCTCAGCCCTGATCGCCCTCCCACTCTCCAAACTCTTGGTCCTAGCTTAGAGTACCCTTCTACACCCCAAACTCCTCATCCCCAGAGCCCGCACCCCCTCCCACACCCCAACCCTAACTTTGTGAGAATTCATGGCCCGCCATACAATGTCTATTCCCGATATGGCCCTCGGGCCAAAAAGTTTGCCCACCTCTGGCTTCGAGCACAGGTGGGGCTGGAAGTCAGCATGCCAGGGAGTCTGTGCCATGCACAGGATGCCAGGGAGTCTGTGGGTGGAGTGCACATGACTGTATGTCTGTGGCTTTCTCTGTGTACGTGTGGCTATCTGCGTATGTGCTCCCATTCACTGCGACTCACATCCTTTCGAGTCCGGTGAGTGCGTGGCAGGCCTGAGCAGAGCCCACACCAGGCTCTGATTCCCCCACACTGCCTGCCGTGAATCCTGGGATCAGGCCCCGCAGAGACTGAATCCCCCTTTGCCCACACCCAGGAAGGGCTGTGGGGAGGGGTGGGAAACTGGTGCTGGAGCTGCTGTCCTCATTGCATTCAACCCATGATCTGGGCACCATCCCGCCAGCACTAAATTCACACCCAACAGCAAGGGGCTGCCTTGAGTAAGGGTGCCCATCGTGGTGGCTGTGAATAACAGTGATCTAGACCCCCCAAAACTGGCATCCCCCAGGGCTGTGAGCTAGATGCCCCAAGACTGGCATCCCCTCTAATTCTGTGTTCTAGACCCTCCCAGGGTGGCATACTGTCCCACATTATGATCTAGACTCCCCAGATTGGTACCCCCTTCAGTACTGTGATCTGGACCACCCGAGACTGGCACCCCTCCAACGCCATGATCTAGACTGCCAGACTGGTACCTCCTCCAGCACTGTGATCTAGACTCTCAGACTGGCCCCCTTCCAGTGCTGTGATCTGGATTCCCGGACTGCCTCTCAGCAGAGTGACCTGGATTCCCAGACTGCCCTCTGGATTCCCAGACTGCCCCCCCTCCATACAGTTATCTAGCGCCCTCAGTGCGGTGATCTAGGCCGTGCCCCCTAGCCTGGCAGCTGTTCACTGTTCAGTTGTGGGAATCGCTAATGTGCTAAAACATTAATAAGAAATAAAAGGCCCCGATGGAAGCCCTGGGCAGCTGCTGATACTTCTGGCAGGATACACATTCTTGGGAAGGGTGACCCCAATGCCTCCCTAGGGCAGCTGGCATAAGCTCCATGCCTTGAGGGTGCGGGGAGAGCTGCTCCAAGTGTCAGCAGATGCCCTGGGACATTGGCTCCTCCAGGGGACTGGGCCCTGACTGGTGTTCGGGTTATGACAAACCACATTGTCAGCCCCCACACCCCTTGGCTCGCTACGCTGCAATAGCTGCTCAGACATATAATGCCTTACAGATGTGCGCCCGGCTGCGCTGGACAGTGGGAAGCTGGGCTGGGGTGCCAGGGGTCCTGCTGAGATTGTGGGGGGAGGGACATGGGCTGGTGTATGTGTAGGAGATGTGAAGAGTGACACTGGCCATGTGGGAGTCTGAGATCATGGAGAGAGGCATGGGGGCCCGTGGGGATGTGAGTGGGAGGCCGAGATCATGGGGGGCTTGCACTAATGGGCGTGGGTGGGGAGATATTGAGATTAGAGGGGCCTTGGGCTGGTGGGGGTGGGGACACTATGGCGCAGGGATGGCACGGAGGCCCCCAACCACACCCCACGCAGCACAACTCCAGACCCTTTGACCCTAGGTCTCCTTGCAGAGACATGCTGGGATGGCACAGAGCAGGCCAAAGGCCAGTCAGGACAGCACTGGATGGCTTCTAGAAACGCAATGAGATAAGACTTCACCCCACAACCAGAGTAAGGGTCAGGACAACCCCCCACCCCAGCTGAGTTTTCTATAACCCTGTCAGTGCTAGGACCTTGAGGGTGCATGCTGGTGCTGATCTGCCATGCCAGGGTTATGGGTGGCAGTGCCAAGGCGTGTTATCCCCCATTCTACAGAGAGAGAAACTGAGGCACAGAGTGGGGCCAGGAGTCAGTGGAGGCGGGATTCCTGGGATGGAGGGGTGGGGCTGTCCCGGTCCTGGGAAGGACACTTCATACCAGCTGCCCCTTCCCCGAAGCCCATTCCTCCCATCCCACTGTGGATCCCATGCCCCCCAGTGTGGGCCCAGGGACTATCTCCAGGCACTGGGAGAGGGAGTTGTGTGGGAGGCTCAAAAGGCAATCTGGGGAAAGGGGCATTTCTATTGGCTCTTGGGGAACAACCCCTAACAGTGAGAGCACGCTAGCCTGAGCAACAGTCTCTTCCAAGGGTGGAGGAGTGAACTGCTAAGACCAGAGTCCTGGGGACCTGGTGAGCCTTCCTCCTGGGGGGGGGAATTGCCTGGAGGCAATGATTCTGCTCTGGTGGGGGACACTGTGTAGTGCATGGGATGACCCTGCCCTCGGACAGGGGATTGAACTCTGAAGGCCCCGAGCCCTCTCCCAGGCAGGCTGTCACGCAGTGCCCCACCAACCCCTTGCCCCCACTACCTGTAGGCCACGTAGTGGGCGGCCACGCTGGCCAGCATGAGGAGGAGGCAGTAGCCAAAGAGCTTCCGGTTCCAGTGTTGCCTCTGCTTGGCCTGGGTGCCTGAGAAGGCCTCGGCGCGGTGAGTGCGGAACTGCTCCCAGTAGCGCATGTTCTCGTCGGGCCCTCGGCTGCTGGGAGACAAAGGGGCACTGATGCGGGCCGTGTTGGGGGCAAGGGTCTGACCACAGGGGACTGCTGGCCCTGGACAGGACTCCTGGGGTGTCTCCCAAGGATCGAGCCTCAGGATCAGGGCAGGGGGCCGGGAGTCAGGACTCTTGGCTTCTATCTGCCCATTGGACCAGTCACCTATGAAATTCCCAAAGTATCATGGCCACACGTCCCTTGCGGTGCTGATAGGGCTGTCTTGCTCTGGCAGCCTGTGAGACTCAGCACAGCCGTCCTGCCCCTCCATGCAGGGTCCACGAGCCCAGGGTGCTCTGGGCTGCCCCAGAGAATGGCCCTGCCCCAGCACACGCAGTCCCTCTGGAACGGTCTCTTCCCAGGGCTGGGAGATGCAGAGAGGGACGTCCCAGCCTGGGGACCCCTGCGCCAGCTGGGAGCGCTCGCCTCACAGTGTGTCTGCTGGGGTCACACTCACTCACTCCCCTGACACCTCCCCCCAGCAATGCCTACGTGATGGCATGTGAGCTGTGGGGATGGCCCTACCCTGGCAAGCTGCCAGCCCTTCTGGGGGGCCTGGGGCCGCTGCAGGGGACTCAGCAGCCAATGCAGCCAACCCAGCCTTGCAGTCCACAGACCCCATTTCCCCATCTGGGGTGGGGCAGATATGTGGCTAGATGGACCCATTAGTCTGATCCAGGGTGGCAGGCAGGATACCGGTCTAGATGGGTCCCTTAGTCAGATCCGGGGGTTATGGGGGTGACTGGGCTGGATGAGCCCCCTGGTCTGACCCGGGGGTGGGGATTAGCGGGCTGGATGGGCCCCCTGGTCTGATCTGGGGGGTGGGGGTTACCAGGCTGGATGGGCCCCCTTGTATGATCTGGGGGATGGGGGTTACCAGGCTGGATGGGCCCCCTTGTCTGATCTGTGGGGTGGGGGTTATGGAGCTGGATGGGCCCCTTGGTCTAAGCCAGCACTGGGAGGACAGTGAGCTATCATATCTCAAACAAGTCTTGCGGGGGGGCTGGTCTCCATTGTGTTATGGAGACAGCGGCCCAGATGGAGCAAGCTACGGAGCCAGATCATTAGACTGAGTGGCGAGCTGTTATGGGGCGAGGGGGCGGCCAGGGCAGGATGGGCCAAGTGGCCTTTTCCTGTTTAGCAGCTTCCTGACAGCCTGATGCTCAACAGCTTGTCAGTGGCAGCTGCTCAGGTTTCAGCTGCAGCTCCCAGCACCTCTGCGCTGGCCTGAGGTCCCTGTGCTGGCCCTTCTCAGCTCAAACCTGCACAGGATTAGCAGGGGCTCAACACAGCCTCGGCTTTGGAGCCAGCCTGAGTCTCCTCACTGGCTCAGAACCAGTGTGGGATCAGTGGGTGCAGACATGGTGCGGGGGGCAGCTGGGTAGTGAGGACTGAAGGTTGAGAAGAGTCAGTCAATCACGTTGACAGGTGGGGGGATACCAGGCTCTGATCTCTTACCCCAGCATCACCTCTGTGCCCTGTGCCGTGGCCCTGGTGCCCTTACCTGGTACTAGGCCTGGGTCCCAGGTCTGTGAAGTCAAAGGGGCTGTGCTTGGGGCTGCTGCCCGCGGTGGGCCTGGCTGCGTGCCAAGCCCGCTGGCTGTCATAGAGCCTCCTGCTGCCCTCCTTGCTCAGCACCCGGTAGGCCTCATTCAGCTGGACGAACTGGCTGTGCAGGTCGGGGTTTTTGGGGTCGCTGTCAGGGTGCAGCTGGGGGACACAGAGACAGAGGGGAGGGTGAGGGCCTGGGCAACAGCATCGGACTGAGGATCTACCAGCCCAAGGGAGCCAGCAGAGGGGCTTACACAGCAAGCCAGTGCAGGGCCAGCCAGGGTGTGAATCTACAGCACGCCCACTAGCTGTCCACTAACTGGCCATATACACGAGCCCTAGCACACCAGGGCAGCCACAATGGCAAAGCAGTGCTAGTGTAGGCCTGACTGCCCCCTATGCACACTCATGCACCCCCACACCACGCACTCCTCCCCTACCACATGCAAGCACCCCACACATGCACATGCATCCCCAACATGCACACTCATACATTTGCCCCGTTTCCGCACAACACACATCTCGTCCCGTCCCCCACAACCAATCCTAGGGCCCAGGCCGGCAGGCTCAGGAGAACACAGAGCTACAGAACCTGCCCCCAACACTGCATGCCTACCCCACTCTCGTCAGAGCTGGCCCATCGCTCACGTTTATGGGGTGCAAATCCCCCTGGAATGTAAATAGGCTCCTGGTTAAGACCCCGCCGCGCGCTCTTAGACCTGCACTGCCCCCGCTTGACGCAAGTACAAGGGGGCCATGCTGCCATGAGGTCACACAAAGGGCATGGCTAGAGGCTTGTATACCTGCCAGCTTGTGTGTTCGTCCCGGGTGACTGGAGAGGGAGAGCCCATTTCACCCCACCCCTCCAGGAGCAAACTGCAGGGGGCACTTGTTTGGTGAAAGGAGTTTCATTGGGTCTTTCTCAGGCCACATTTCAAACGTCACTGGCCCAGTCAGGAGAGACAGTGTGTGTGACAGCCTGGCCTTGTGCCCAGGGCACTGAAGTGGGTGTCAGGACTCCTGGGGAGTCGTTAGACGAGGGGGTCCCTTCCAGAGCTAGGCATAGAACCCCAGTGCCCTGCCTCTCATGCCTACCTTTCTCCACAGGTACTTTACTAGGCCAGGGAGGGGAAATACAATTGTTAACAGAAGAATGTGCGCATGCTTGTGCAGAAGGGTGGGTATGTGCCATGTGGGTATGTGCACGTATGCACATGAGCGACCAGGATTCTGTGCCAAGCTGGCTGAGATAGCAGGGCCTGGACTAGAGTGCCCTAGAGGCTAGTCTGATTCCTGTATCTCACAGGCCACAGGACGTCCCTGAACTATTAGGAACAGGGGAAACGTTTGGGATAGGGGAGCCTACACAGGAAGGATGGGCTCCACCTAAACCAAAGTGGATCCAGACGGCTGGCACTTAACATTAAAAAGGTTGCAGAGCAGTTTTTAAACTAAGAGATGGAGGAAAGCCAATTGCTGCAGAGGCGCACGTGGATCGGACAGAGACTTCTCTTAGAGGAGAGTCTATTGATAGAGATTCTCTAGGTTTTAGTCAGGAGGAGAGGATGGAAGAGAATAAAGTATGGGACAGACTGGACAAGAAACATTCACATAAAGAATCTGACACATCAGAAAAGGGCAGACAAATAAACAGTGACAAGTTTTTAAAGTGCTTGTACACAAATGCTAGAAGTCTAAATAATAAGATGGGTGAACTACAGTGCCTCGTGTTTAAGGAGGATATTGATATAATAGACATCACAGAAACCTGGTGGAGTGAGGACAATCAATGGGACACAATCATTCTGGGGTACAAAATATATCGGAAGGACTGAACATGTAGTGCGGAGGGGATGTTGGGACTATATGTGAAAGAAAATGTAGAATCAAATGAAATACAATTCTTAAATGAATCCACATGTTCCATAGAATCTCTATGGATAGTAATTCCATGCTCTAATAAGAATATAACAGTAGGGATCTATTATCAACCACCTGACCAGGACAGCAATAGTGACAATGAAATGCTAAGGGAGACTAGAGAGGCTATCAAAATAAAGAACTCAATAATAGTGGGGGATTTCAATTATCCCCAAATTGACTGGGTACATGTCACCTCAGGACGAAATGCAGAGACAAAATTTCTCGATACTTTAAATGACTGCTTCTTGGAGCAGCTGGTACAGGAACCCACAAAGGGAGAGGCAACTCTCGATCTAGTCCTGAGTGGAGCGCAGGATCTAGTCCAAGAGGTAACTATAACAGGACCGCTTGAAAATAGTGACCATAATATAACAACATTTAACATTCCTGTGGTGGGAAAAACACCTCAACAGCCCAACACTGTGGCATTTAATTTCAGAAAGGGAAACTATGCAAAAAGGAGGAGATTCGTTAAACAGAAATTAAAAGGTACAGTGACTAGAGTGAAATCCCTGCAAGCTGCATGGACACTTTTCAAAGACACTATAATAGAGGTTCAACTTAAATGTATACCCCAAATTAAAAAACACAGTAAAAGAACTAAAAAAGAGCCACCGTGGCTTAACAACCATGTAAAAGAAGCAGTGACAGATAAAAAGGCATCTTTTAAAAAGTGGAAGTCAAATCCTAATGAGGTAATTAGAAAGGAGCATAAACACTGCCAAATTAAATGTAAAAATGTAATAAGAAAAGCCAAAAAGGAGTTTGAAGAACAGCTAGCCAAAAACTCAAAAGGTAATAACAAAATGTTTTTTAAGTACATCAGAAGCAGGAAGGCTGCTAAACAACCAGTGGGGCCCCTGGACGATCGAGATACAAAAGGAGCACTTAAAGACGATAAAGTCATCGCAGAGAAACTAAATGAATTTTTTGCTTCAGTCTTCACAGCTGAGGATGTTAGGGAGATTCCCAAACCTGAGCCATCTTTTGTAGGTGACAAATCTGAGGAATTGTCACAGACTGAAGTGTTACTAGAGGCGGTTTTGGAATTAATTGAGAAACTGAACAGTAACAAGTCACCGGGACCAGATGGCATTCACCCAAGAGTTCTGAAAGAACTCAAATGTGAAATTGCAGAACTATTAACTATGGTTTTAACCTGTCCTTTAAATCCGCTACTGTACCCAATGACTGGAAGATAGCTAATGTAACGCAAATATTTAAGAAGGGCTCTAGAGGTGATCCTGGCAATTACAGGCTGGTAAGTTTTAATGTCAGTACCGAGCAAATTAGTTGAAACAATAGTAAAGAATAAAATTGTCAGACACATAGAAGAACATAAATTGTTGCACAAAAGTCAACATGGTTTCTGTAAAGGGAGATCATGTCTTACTAATCTATTAGAGTTCTTTGAGGGGGTCAACGAACATGTGGACAAGGGGGATCCAGTGGATATAGTGTACTTAGATTTCCAGAAAGCCTTTGACAAGGTCCCCCACCAAAGGCTCTTCCATAAATTAAGTTATCATGGAATAAGAGGGAAGATCCTTTCATGGATTGAGAACTGGTTAAAAGACAGGGAACCAAGGGTAGGAATAAATGGTAAATTTTCAGAATGGAGAGGGATAACTAGTGGTGTTCCCCAGCGGTCAGTCCTAAAACCAATCCTATTCAACTTATTCATAAATGATCTGGAGAAAGGGGTAAACAGTGAGGTGGCAAAGTTTGCAGATGATACTAAACTGCTCAAGATAGTTAAGACCAAAGCAGACTGAGAAGAACTTCAAAAAGATCTCACAAAACTAAGTGATTAGGCAACAAAATGGCAAATGAAATGTAATGTGGATAAATGTAAAGTAATGCACATTGGAAAAAAATAACCCCAACTATACATACAATACGATGGGGGCTAATTTAGCTACAACTAATCAGGAGAAAGATCTTGGAGTCATCATGGATAGTTCTCTGAAGACGTCCACACAGTGTGCAGTGACAGTCAAAAAAGCAAACGGGATGTTAGGAATCATTAAAAAAGGGATAAAGAATAAGACAGAGAATATCTTATTGCCCTTATATAAATCCATGGTACGTCCACATCTTGAATACTGCATACAGATGTGGTCCCCTCATCTCAAAAAAGATATACTGGCATTAGAACAGGTTCAGAAAAGGGCAAATAAATGATTAGGGGTTTGGAACGGGTCCCATATGAGGAGAGATTAACGAGGCTAGGACTTTTCAGCTTGGAAAAGAGGAGACTAAGGGGGGATATGATAGAGATATATAAAATCATGAGTGGTGTGGAGAAAGTGAACAAGGAAAAGTTATTTACTTGTTCCCATAATATAAGAAGTAGGGGCCACCAAATGAAATTAATGGGCAGCAGGTTTAAAACAAATAAAAGGAAGTTCTTCTTCACTCAGCGCACAGTCAACCTGTGGAACTCCTTGCCTGAGGAAGTTGTGAAGGCTAGGACTATAACAGGGTTTAAAAGAGAACTGGATAAATTCATGGAGGTTAGCCAGGATGGGTAAGGAATGGTGTCCCTAGCCTCTGTTTGTCAGAGGGTGGAGATGGATGGCAGGAGAGAGATCACTTGATCATTACCTGCTAGGTTCACTCCCTCTGGGGCACCTGGCATTGGCCACTGTCGGAAGACAGGATACTGGGCAGTATGGACCTTTGGTCTGACCCAGTATGGCCGTTCTTATGTTCTTAATCCCTGGCTGAATTAGAGCAGATCTAACACAGCCTGTGATAGAGAATCCACCACAGCCCCAGGGAAGTTGTTCCATTGGTTAATTACCTCACTGGTACAAACTGGCACCTGAGTTCTAGTCTGAATTGCTCTAGCTTCAGCTGAGTCCAAGCATCTCTGGCCAAGGTCCTTCCTCTGGGCTCACTGCCTGGGGATGGAGATGCTCTCACTCCTGACTCATAGGCCCCAGTGCTCCCGGTTCGGGCTGCAATTGCCTTTAACTGGATGGAAGAAAGGGCGCTGGATATTTTCAAAGTTAACAGCCAATGATTTCCGTCCCCAGCAGATGATGACTCCTTTGTTCCTGCAGACTCCTCCATCCCCAGGTGTGCAGGGACCTGCTCCCAGTCAGCTGGGCGTGTCGGCTCTACTCATCAGAGCAGCTGACTTCATGCTTGGGACAAAGAGGAGAAGGGGTGGAGGATCCAAGCGGCTACCCACAGTCTGCTCTGGGAGCTGTGATTTGGTCCTGCTCTGTACAAGCAGCCAGGCCAGGCTGGATCCAGGAGCGTGCCAATGGCCTATGGCCACCTCTTTGGGTTAACCCTTTGCTTGCCTGCATGCAAAGATCTCAGAGCACAGGGAATCCAGTCTCCCAAACCTGCCTCAGTTGAGACACATGGACGGGGGAAGAGGCTCATCCAAGATCACATTGTAAGTTGGTGGTGGAGCAAGGACTGAACACAGGTATGGAGAGGCCCAGCCACCCCTGCTAATGCCTATTCCCATCATGCTAAAATCCAAGCCCTATGCAGTTAGGGGTCAAAACACTCCTTTTCTTTTATTAGATTTATGTTTATCTATTTAATAGTTTAATAGACTAGAAAAGCCCAAAGCAAACATGTTGACCTTCTTGAAACTAAACACTTTGATGTTGCCCAATCAACATTTTTGTTTGGAAATTTTGGCTTTTCGTTACAATTTGGAACTGATTTTTTTCCAGAATTTTGGAATTTCCCACCGAATGGAATTGTGTTTTCCAACCAACACTTGATTTAAGCTTCTTTGCCTTGGCTGGAAATCTACCAGTGTCTCCCCGCAACGCTAGTCCCTTTGCCCCAATTCTCAAAGGCCAGGGGACACCTTGGCCTCAGACACTGTGCAAGCAGTCCTAGACACATGGAGGAGTTTACAGGTGCTTTCAAGGAGACCCTGGCCCCTACCTGGCATTCCTGAGGGCAGGCTGGGACCGACTGGTGACTCCGCAAACATCAGAATCCATGCCTGCCAGCCCCTGTTGTGTTCTAAACCTAGAGCCCTCCCAGCTTAGCATAAGTAGGAGCTCTGGGACTTAGTCAGTTTCTCTCTAGGGATGGCTGCAAAAGGTATCAGAGTACCTAGGCAGCAGGGTGGAGTGGGTGGGGCACTGGACTGGGAATCAGGAGACCCGACTGCTATTCCCAGCTCCGTTACTGAATTTGGGAAGGTTGCTTCCCCTCCTACTCTTTGTCTATTTAGGCTGGCAGCCCTTCAGGGCATGGACTGTATCTTGCTATGAGCTGGTGAAGCACCTGGCATGACAAGGGTCCTCGATTTCGACTGGGTATCTGTGCAGCGCCCAGAAAGACAGGGAGCCCCAATCTTGGTCTGGGACCCGTGCAGCACCCACCACGACAGAGGCCCCAACCTTGGTCTGGGGTCTGTACAGTGCCCCGCATGAAAGGGGGACTGATCTGGAACCGAGATCTGGCACAACAAGGAATTCCAATCTTGGTCATGGGTCTGCACAACGACAGGCCCTGGGCAGCACTCAGTGCAGTGGGACTACTGGACCTCAAGAACTTCCCTGCTCTCCAGTCCTTGATCCCCCATGCTGCTTTCTCTCCATGACTCTGCTATGACCCAGCTGTCTCTTGCAGGCTGATGAGAGCAGTGAGGTTATCATAGAAATATAGAGCTGGCAGATACTTCAGGAGGCCATTTAGTGCATCCCCCTGGGCTGAGGCAGGACCATGTATATCTAGAACAGAGGTGGGGACACTACGGCCCGCAGGCCACATCTGGCCCGCGGCAGTGTGTCTAGCTGCGGCTGCCAGACATGGTGCTCTGAGCGGCATGGTAAGGGGGCTGAGGCCGGGGGGTTGGATAAGGGGTGGGGGGTCTCGGGGGCAGTCAGGGGACAGGGAGCATTTGGATGAGGCCGTGGTTCTGCGGGGGAGTGGGGGTGGTCAGGGGACGGGGGGGTTGGATAGGCGTGGGATCCTGGGGGGCCTGTCAGGGGGCGGAGGTGTGGATAGGGGTCAGGGGACAGTGAACAGGGCGTGGTTGGATAGGTGTGGGGTCCTGGGGGGCCTGTCAGGGGTGTGTGAATAGGGGTAGGAGGACTGGGAGCAGGGGGGTTGGATGGGGGGCAGTCCCAGGGGGGCGGTTAAGGGTGGGGAGTCCCGGGGGGGCAGTCAGGGGACAAGTAGCAAGGGGTTTGGATGGGTCAGGAGTTCTGAGGGGGGCAGTCAGGCGAAGTGGGAGGGGGCGGATAGGGGCTGGGGGCCAGGCTGTTTGGGGAGGCACAGCCTTCCCTACCCGGCTCTCCATACAGTTTTGCAACCCCAGTGTGGCCCTCGGGCCCAAAAGTTTGCCCATCTCTGATCTAGACCATCCCTGGCTGGTGTTTGTCTAACCTGTTCTTAAAAACCTCCATGGAAGGGGATTCCACAACCTCCCTACATAAAATGTTCCAGAGTTTAACTAGCATTAGAGTTAGAAAATTTTCCCTAATGTCAAACCTAAATCTCCCTTGTTGCAAACTAAGATGATTCTTTCTTGTCCTGCCCTTGGTGGACATGGAGAATAACTGATCCCCATCCTCTTTATAACAACCTTGTACACATCTGAAGACTGTTATCATGTGCTTCCTCAGTCTTCTCTTTTTCAGACTAGACATGCCCAATTCTTTTAACCTTTACTCACAGGTCAGGTTTTCTAAACCTCTGATCACTTTTGTTGCTCTCCTCTGGACTCTCTTCAATTTGTCCACATCTTTCTTAAACTGTGGTACCCAGAACTGTGGTACCCAATACTCCAGCTGAGGCCTCACTTGTGCTGAGTGGAGTGGAACAATTACCTCCCATGTCTTTATATACACCACTCCTGTTAACACACCTCTTCCACAAACACAGACCACTCTGAGACCTTTTTGCTTGTAAACTGTGTAGTTGATTAGTGTTTTAATCCCTCCATCAATGCACAGCAGTGTCTCCACAAATTTACACATTGTATCTCAACTTTCTGACCCCTTCTCCAAAAGGGTGTGTGTGTGTGAGGTGTGTCTACTCAGAAGGAGAAGTTACTCGCCTTGTGCAGTAACTGGTGTTCTTTGAGATGTGTGCCTCCTTGTGCCTTTAATCTGAGATTTTTGGTAATAATGCCTGTTTGGCCCGTACATGTGCCCTGTGGTTCCTCATGCCCACTCAGAGGCTATTTAGGGCTGTGTGGACGATCCGCCCTCAATTCCTTCTCTACCACAAAGTCCCCAGAGGACACTCCAAAGTGGAGGGCAGACAGTGGAGAACCCATGGGGACACACATCTCAAAGAACTCCAGTTACTGCACATGGTGAGTAACCTCTCCTTCTTCCAATCGTGTCTCTATGGATGCTCCAGTTCAGGTGAGGTCAGCAGCAGCACCCCCAGCTGAAGATAGTCTTCGGAGTTGAGACCAAGACCGAAGACAACACAGCATTTCCAATGGCAGCATCTGATCTAAAAACTGGACCACTGCATAATGCTTGGAGAAGGTATGTATGGAAGAGCAAAATGGCAGCATTACAAATGATCCAGAATAGGGACATTCTTGAGTAATGTCATAGAAGCTGATAGGGATCTTGTGGAATGGGCCAACATCCTAGAAGGAGGCTGCATATCTGAAGATTTATAGCACAATAGGATACAGTCAGAGATCCACCTGGAGAGTCTCTGGATGGAAATGGCCAAACCTAACATAAGTGGCCAAAATAAGGATGGAACTGGTTATGTACCAATTCCAGAACTTCACCACTTGGGCACAAAGGCAAAGGGATCTGAGTCCTCCCTGGTGGTTGAGACAGAACATGCAAACTATGTTGTCTGTGAGAATTTTTATGGACTCCTTCCTGGTTAGAGGCAGGAAGTGGATACAGACAGTCCTACTGCCCTCATTTTGAGGAGGCTGATGTGTAGTCATGTCTCTTAGGCAGATCAATGTTCTACCTACCAGGTGACCCTTCTTAATAATAGCCTGAATCTGCTCATGCTGGTCAGCCAGCAGATGCTCAATAAAGGTGGTAAATTTGGCATAATTTGAGTTATTGTATTTAGCCATGAGAGCTTGATAGTTTGGGATCCTAAACTGCAGAGTGGAGGATGAGTAGGTCTTTTTGCTGAATAGATCAAGGCATTTTTGGTCCTTATCATACGGTGTGGGTTTTGCATGATGTTGTCTGCCATGTTTGTTCATTGCCTCCACAACCAGGGATGGGTTGGATAGGTGAATAGAATCTTTAGCCAGTGTGTAATATTTCTTATAGGCCCATTTACATGTTGGCAGAATTGTCGCAGGGCTCTGCCAGATGGATTTTGCAGGATCCAACAGGGCCTCATTAATGGGCAAGGCAACCTGAGTAGCTGTGATTCCCTGACCATTTCCAAAGGAATCTGGAGGGAATCGGCAGTGTGCTTCATTAACTCTTGGAAGAGTCAGACGTCATCAGCCACAGTCAGTGGGGGAGGCATAACCACTTCATCTAGGAAAGAGGAAGAAATATCTATTTGGGGAGTAACCTCTGTATCTGACCAGGCCTCCTGCTCATCAAAGGATTCTTTCGTCTGAGGTAACAGCGGAACAGTTGGAGTAGGGGAGTGTCTCCCCCTGTATTCCCGATGAGAGAGACTAGGGGCATGGGAAAATTGCTGACGATATACAGCCCAAGGATCCCAGTCTGGCCACTGGGGAGGTCCAAAAGGTCCAAAAGGCATTCACTGGTGCTCAAACCAGATTGGGAGAACATGGTCCTCATTATGAGTCTCAGTTTTAGCTCCTGATTTTTAATGACCCTGCCCTTAAAAGTGGCGCACATGGGAACACTTTTGCGGGATATGATGCTCTCCCAAGCAGCGGATACAGTGGGAATACCTGTCAATGACCAGGAGGGCCTCCTGGCAAGAGACGCACTACTTGAAGCCCAGAGAGCCTGGCATAACTCAGGGCAACAGTACGTAGCAGGGGAAAGTCTCCCTCCCCAAAGGGCAAGAGGATCAAGAGAAAGTCTCTCTAAATCCTTCAATAGAGGGTAACAAGGCTAAGCGACTGCTCCATCTCAGGCCAAGATGGTTGAGAAGGAACTGAGGGTCACCCACACAGCCCTATACAGCCTCCGAGCAGGGCGTGAAGGAACATAGGACGCATACCAGGCTGAGCTACCATAAATCTCCAACTAAAGGACAAGGGAGTAAGTGCCCCTGAAGCAGAGCACCCACAAGGAGACTATTCAAAGAAGAAGACTTTCATTGTCAGGCTCCCCTAGCCTTCTGTTTCTCTCCTTCTCTTTCCCCGAGCACTCCTTCCAGTGCCCTTTTCTACAGTGTCCTGGGGAATGGGTAAATCGGCATATTTACTCAGCAGCCCCAATCTGGCCTGGTAGTCAGGTATACCTCTGTCCAATTAGGCCTTCTCCAGGAGAACCTAATTAGTACTAACAGTGACCAGAGTGCAGGCTTAAGTGCCAGCCCTCAGCACTCTGTCACAACACCCCAGAACGATATTTGCCTTTTTCCACAACAGGATCAAATTGTTGACTCAAATTCAATTTGTAATCTGCTCTAGCCCCCAGATCCTTTGCCACATTACTGCAGCCTGGCCGGTTATTCCCCATTTTGTATTTGGGCATTGATTTTTCCTTCCTAAGGGAGAGCTTTGAACATGTCTTTACTGCATTAATTTAATCTCTCCACCCTTTCCCAGCAGATCTATACTAGAAATGACTCTGTACTCTCTATACCCCTCGGGAGAGGTCTTCCAAAGCTGTTGCTCTGTTGACTCAAGAAAGCGGTATTAACTTTTCCCTCCCAGCTGTCTTCCATTCCCAGCCCCCGCCCAAGTCAGCTGCCTAAGCTTTTACAGAGCACTGTGATGCTGATCCAGCAATGGGGCGGGAGGATGGGATGGACAGGGCTAGCCAAAGCCCCATTGGAGGCTTTATCACCTGGCACGGACCAGCAATCATCTTTGTTCCAGAACGACCCACCTCAGGCCTGGCCAGACCTCACTGATATCACTTCTCTTGGCTATGGAGCTAAGCAATAGGAAATGGAGAAATCCAGAACAGTGAGGCTGTGTCCCAGGCATCCCAACATGCTCCCCCTTCCAGCTCTTTAGCCAAGCCAGCTGTCGAGATGCTCAGGAATTTTTCTGTGGAAAACACCAGCTCGCCAAAACCAAACCGTTTGACAGGAATGCATCAGTTTTGAGGAAGCTTTAGTTGGGAAGATTTTCCAGGCTCAGGATGGGATTTCTCGTCCTAGAGAGAGAGAGATGCGCCAGCAGGGCCCATTTCCCTGGGCAGGATCACCCCTGCATGCCATTCCCCTGCCACACCCCAGGATAGCACTCAGCTGGGATGTGGGAGACAGAGCTTCAATCCCTGCTTCGAATCAGATATAGCAAGGACTTGAACCTGGATCTCCCATGTCTCAGCCAAAAGCCTATGCCGGGGTGACTCATTCTCAAACCAGAGAAGGATCTTGGTTTAGTTCCATATTGGAATGGAAACAAATGTCAAAACAATGACATTTTTTACGATGGAGAATCCTCGTTTTCCAGACAGACCCAGTCAATTTCCTTTTGAACTGCTGTCCTCAGGGAGACTCATTGCTCAGTGTGGAGGGGGGTTCTGATGCCACTCCCCACCTGGCTCGTTGCTCTGACAACACCCAGGGGTGAGATGCTCACGCCATCTCCCTATTTAAAAGGGTGGGAGCTTCGATTCTGCAGCCCAGACATCACTGATGTCCCCCCATCTGATAGCACAGGGAAGAGCAGCTCTGAGTCCCTCATGGAAAAACCCTTGTGAGTGAAGCCAAGAGGGTCCTATAGAACCTGATGGGATACAACGAAGAAGCAGACCTTTTCTATAGGGGGTCGGGAACCACCCACTGGGGCTGAATAGGAAAAGAGAGAACCCCTGTAGATAGAAGCTCTCATCCCCACTTCAGTTCTATAGGGCTCTCTCCAAAGGTAAATCCCTCCATGGGGGGCTAAATTGGAATATTTATCACAGAGGCATGGGAGGTAAGAGACAGACACCCCAGCAGCAGCAGGGCTCACCCCCCTGGGCAGAATCATCCCCTACACGCCATTCCCCTGCCCAGGACAGAAAGAGACACCCCAGCAGGACCCAGTGCAGGATGCTCCCCTATGCGCCATTCCCCTGCCCAAGCAGTGGGGCAGAACTGGTGAGCTGCAGCCTGCTCCCACAGACAGGGGGAGGGTTTGGCCTGAGGAGTCATGGGCCCAGTTGGCCCTGTCCCAAAATGCCCTTCTGCAAAGAGCCACAGGGAGTAGTCCAGGCTGCAAACAGCAGGGGCTGCAGGGATCCTTCTCTGAGGACTCCTACCCCCGACAGCTGGGGCACAGATGTTGGGCTCTGGCTCCTGCTGACTCACTGGGCTCCTGCTCTCCGCTTTGGCTCTGGAGCTTGGAGCCAGCCCAGCCCCAGCATGGGTTAGTAATAAGAAGCCTTAGGCAGAGCTGCAATCTAGGGGAGTGGGTGGGTTGGAGCTCAGCTTAGTTGCCCAGCTCTCCACTCCTGTGACAAGAGCCAGCCTTGGGGAAGGGGGGGCATGAGGCGAGCCTCCTCCCTGCTGGGTAATGGCATCTGGGACGAGTGAGAGGCTGTCCTGGCTGCTCCATAGGGCTGGCCAGATGGGAGAGGAGGATCCTGGCTGATTTGGATCCCTGCACTTCAGCCTGGGAGACTCAACTGAATGGGACCCAGCAGAGGCAGAGTTTGCAGCCAGACTCTATTAAAATTATGTGTATCCCACTTGCTAGGTGCTGCACAGACCTCAGCTGAAATTGGGGCCCCATCATGCTGGGCGTTGCACAGACCCCAGCCAAGACCAGGGGCCCCACTGTGCACAGACCCTGACTGGCACTGGGGCTCTCATTATATCGGGTGCTACACAGACCCCAACTGAGATTGTTGTGCATGGTGCTGCACAGACCCCAACCGAGACTGGGGCCTCCACTGTGTCCAATGCTGCCCATATCCTGACCAAGATCATGGCACTGTCATGCTGGATGCTGCATAGACTCTGACCCAGATGAGGACCTTCATTGTGCACAGTGCTGCACAGACCCTGACTGAGATAGGTCAGACCCTAGACTGATCATACTAGGCACTGCATAGACCTGGACGGAATATGGCTCATTGTGCTGGGTGTTGCACAGACTACAACCAAGATTGGGGCCCCCTCCTGACTCATAAATTGCAGAATAAGTGTGAAATCAAGAAGATGAAATTCAATAAAAACAAGGGCAAAGTACTACACTTGGGAAGGAAAAAGGAAATGCCCAAATACAAATCGGGGAATAACTGGCTAGGCAGCAGTACTGCAGCAAAGGATCTGAGGGTTCTAGCAGATCACAAATTGAATATGCGTTGACAATGTGACGCTGTTGCGAAAAAGGCAAATGTCGTTTTGGGATGTATCAACAGGAGTGTCACACGTAAGACATGGGAGATAACTGCCCTGCTTTACTCCCCACTGGGGAGGCCTCAGCTGGAGTACCGTGTTCAGTTTTCGGCACTGCACTTTAAGAAAGATGTGAATAAACTGGAGAGTGTCCAGAGGAGAGCATAAAAAATGATCAGTGGTTTAGAAAACCTATAAGGAAAGATTGAAAGTACTGGGCATGTTTAGTCTACGGAAGAGAAGGCTGAGGGTGGCCATGATAAGTCTTCAAATACTGAGGGCAGGATACGAAAGAATCAGCTTAGCTTGTGGCAAGGGAGCTATTAGGAGAAACTTTCTCTAGTGAAGCACTGGAACAGAGCTTAGCTAGGGAAGTTGTGTCCTTAGAGGATTTTTAGAACAGGCTGGACAGGGATGGTCTAGGTTTACTTAGTCCTGCCCCAGCACGAAGAGATGGACGAGGTAACCTCTTGCGGGCCCTTGCAGCCCTGCATTTCTATGATTCTATGATTGCCTGGCAGCCAGCTCAGGTTCTGACCTGGTGTGCCTATCCCATTGGCTGTCATGCGCCACGCCTGCTACTGATATTCTAGCTGGTTTCTTAATGGTCCAGAAGGGAAGCTTTGCTAAGCAGTAGTTGCAGTAGGAAGAGCAACACAAATAAAGCAGGTGCTGCTGGCTTGCCTTCCAGAAATACTGAAGCTGAAACGACCTTCAAATGTTACGACTTCACAGGGGCCCATTTGATCCTCTATGTTCCACAACAGAACCAGCTTGCCATAAGTGATTAACTGCGCAGGAGCCAGGACACCTGTCTTCTAGTCCCAGCTCTGGGCAGAGAAGTGGAGTCTAGTGGTTAGAGCAGGGAGTCGGGACTCCTGGTCCTGGATTCTACTCCTGGTAGAGCAGGATGGCTTGGAATCAGGGCTCCTGGCTTCAATCCTTGGCTCTGCCATTGACTCCCTGTATGACAGTCCCCTTTTCTGTGCTTCATTTCCCCTCACCTGTAAATGACTTTGGAACAGAGGCTGTCTTACTACATGACTGCGGAGTGCCCAGCATCACAGGGAACTGATCTCTGTCTGACCCTGTAGACACTACTGTAATATGAATAACAATAAAGTAGATAGTTACAGAACAGCCTGTCCAGAGGCTTCTCCCTGAACCCCACTATATGTGTGAGGGCAATCAGGAATAAGGAACAAACTGGTGGAAATGGGAATCAGATCCCACATAGAAAGCGGATACACTCTTTGCCCAGCCTGAATTACAGCTCCTTTTCTGTTCCTAATGCAGCTGGAATTAATACGAGGCCTTTTTTCTTCCGAAAGAAAAAAATAACAGCATCATTTTTCAGGCCCTTATCACCCTGGAACATCTTTCTTTGAGCCCTTGAGTGATGCCAGCATCGCTCTGGAGAGCGGGTTTGTAAGTGAGCCACAGACACTCTGCAGGCACAAAAATATTATCATGGACAAGCTGTTTTGTACAATTTCATTGGTGATTCAAAGGCTTGCTTTATTGTTTAAAAGCTAAGGGCTTTATCCTGCTTCAGCTGAAATCAGTGACAAAACAGCCCCTTTATTGTAGGTTTTGTGGTAGTGCCTAAAGGCTCCCACTGAGATCAGGGCCCTGTTGTGCCAGGCACTAGACTTTGACTGAGATTGGGGCCCCCACTGTGCCCTGGGAGATGTGGTTGAGCTGAGGAATCCAGCCCATAGAGGAGAATGGAAGCACAAGGCTACCACCCCCTCTGACCCAGTTGAGTGGTGTGTCTTGGGAGTCACAGAACTGTGGGTGATGAAGCCTGCACAGAATGCAGCCCCTTGGTCCAGGATGGATTTTCTTTTGGCCCCAGAACTGCCAGCAGAGGGGCATACTCGAGGACATTGTCCTACGCCATCTCTCTCGCAGCTCACTCTTGCTGCTGCAGTGGCTTCCATTTGCAATGCTTGTAAGTTGCATGCACACTCGGCTGCTGTCCACAGCAAGGGTGCCGGTGGCTGGGGGCCAAGCCTGTAGCTTTGGCTGAGCTGGTGGAGATAGGAATCACTGCACAGTAGCTGCTACTTGTGGCTAGCTCATTCCTGCTCCTACAGCTGGGCATTATGGGAGGCATTAGTGCAAGCATGGATGGAGCTCCAGGATGCATTGGTACATCCATTGCGCAGGTGTGGCTCAAGGCCAACAGCCATGTCATGGCCACCAGGTCCCTCCCATGGTCAGTTTGCCATCAGTTGCTTCCTTTGGGAGTCACAGGTGCTCTCAGCACCTTGCAGAATCAGTTCCTGAGCGTGGGTGCACCCCCTGGAAGAGCAGGACTTTGCCTCAGTGCCTTGCTACTGTACTCCACCCAGAGTAGGCTACAGCCCAGCTGACCTTGCCATGCACCATGTGCTCCTAGGGATGACTGTGATGGGAGTGCATTTGACCTGGGACTCTGTTCAACCTCCTTTGGGGGTTTCTGAGTGGGAAATGCCCCACATCTTGCCTTTCCACTCAGGATGTGGCAGCAGTCTCTTTGGCAGCATCTCCATGCCCTAGTGTTGCCCATTGTTGTGGTGGGTGAGCGTCCCTCACTGCCCAGCCCCATTTGAAGAGCCTGGCACAGAAAGGCATGAAACTCTGCCTTCCCCAGCTCTTCACATCATCAGTTTCCTAAGAGAACGAACTCCCCAGCATAAGTCAGAGAGCTGATGTTTGCACTTCTGAGAGCTGAGGATAGAACCCAGGAGTCCTGGCTCCCAGCCCCCACCACTGTAACCATTAGACATTACTCCCCTCCCAGAGCTAGAGACAGAACCCAGGAGTCCTAAATCCCAAACCTCCACCACCCTAACCATTAGACCCCCGCTCCCCTCTCACAGCCAGAGACACAACCCTCGAGTCCTGACTCCGAGGCCGGCTGGAGTAACCACCAGACCCCACTTCCCTCCTAGAGAGCTGGGAACAGAACAGGCATCTCCAGCATTTTGCTTTCTCCCCACTGGGACACCTAGGTGACAGAGGGGACAGATCTGCACTGCTGGCTATTTGCCACATCTCAGGGCACTCCAACCACACCCCGCTCCCAGTTGATGCACGTGGCCCCACCTCATTAGAGCATGGAGGAGGAAAGATTTGGCAGACGTTAAGGAGTTAAGACACCCCTGCGCGCCTGACAAGCCTATAAATCCTCATTAAGGGGTTTTTCGCTAGTTAAACGATTTGATGCAAGAAGTGGGGCCTTGAGGTTGTTGTTTCAAAGCAACAGGTCAGAGCCGACAGATGGACCTTCCCATCTCATTAACTGTCCCAGGCAGGCAGGCAGGGAGGGGGCGGCTCCCTCTTGATGGATCAGATTCGGAGCCCACTAGCACCCAGCCCCATCACCAGTCCCAGGGCTGAGCTCCCCAGATCCAGATGGGACTGGAACGCTCCTTCACTTCTTTGGTGTTTGGAGCCTTTCCCTCTCTTGTCCCCCCTCCAAACTCCCTCAGCCGACGCAGCACAATCACTCCATGCACTGAACCCCCAGGAGGGCAATTCACAACAGCCATGAGAACATTTCACAATGCAGTTATGGGGAATGGACTTGGAGGGGATCCTGTACACCACGCATACACTGCATACATACCATACATAGAACACGCACTAGACACCCGCACTGCATGCACATCCACACTGCATGTGTACTCACACTGGATGCTGAGCATGCGCACTCACAACATTCACATACACATACACACACACAAAAATGGCTCATCTGTCCTAGCTTGCACTTTTGCACCAGTGCAAACCCCTCATGGACCAAGCAACTCTCCCCAGCATGAGCCACCCCAGTGCCAGCCATATTTTACAGCAGTGCAGCATGTTTCATGTTTGCCTGATTTGCCAGCACCTTTGCACAGCTGCGAGCGTGACCTACACCCCAGTCAGAGTGAAAGCACTTTGCATAGTGTGAGCAGGTGCACAAGTGCAGCCAGGCTTCTGGTGAAAGTGTGCTGCAGCTGTAAAAAAGTGACTGGCACCAGGGCTGCATGCCCTTGTGCCACAGAAACATGCAGACAGAGCCTACCTGGGCTCTCTGAGGCTGCTCTACGTTTATACCCGCAGCTAATGGGCAGCTCCAGGCTGGCCAAACCTGTAATCCATCCCGGCATGCCAACACAGTGCTGGGCTTGGCTGGAGCACCCTCTGCTGGTTGTCAAGGAGACTCAGCTGGCAGAGGGGAGCAGGGTGGCTGGGCCCACGGACCCGACCTGGGTCAAGGTGCAGCTACAGAGTTCAATAGTGATTTTGTCTCTAACGGAAGGACTCCCAGCATGCAATTCTCTGAATGACAGTCAAGTGCCTGGCACCTTGCTTGTCCATGCCAGCGGGTGGCTCTGCTGGCAGCTGGGTCAGGGCAGTGGGAGTTCTTGAATGCCTGCAGCTGAACCTTCCCCTGCTTTGCTGGTGCCAGTCCCTCTCCTCCCCTTTGCTTCCAGCTGTTCCCCTTTTGCCTGCATCTGAGTCGCTGCAGACCAGTCCCCGGTGCATTCTACTGCTGATCAGTTTCCCCCACCCAGGGCCTCCCCAGACTATGGCAGAGAAACAGCAGTCAGGGAGCTCTCACTCCATTCAAGGGGTCTCAGTGCATGGGGAGAGGGAGATCGCTAATCCACAGATAGAGAAACTGAGGCATGGAGTGGCCAAGGGACTTCCCCAAGTCATACAGGGAGTCAGTGAGAGAGCTGGGACTAAAACCCAGGAGTCCTGATTCCCAGCCACCCAATCCCCTTCCAAAGCCAGGAACAGAACCCAGAGTCCTGAGGTAGTTTAATAGGAATAAGCAGCAAATAAAGAGGCCTTTCTATACCACTGTCTCTAACCCGGACTCCAGCTGAGGTTTCAGAGCACAGGTCTAAGGCCTTTGGGTATGAGAAGCCATCATGGCTCCCATCTCTGCAGCCCATCTGTGGTGCAGCCCCAGTGCCTTCTTGGGGTTAACATCAGAGGTGGGGCTCTGTAGTCCTTGGGAAGGGACCCTCAGGCCCAGGAAAGCCCCTCTTTGCTGCATTGGAACATACCTCCCACAGCCTGGGTTCTGGGAAGGCTGCCCCCTACAGCCCATCTGCCAAGGCGCAGGAGACACCCCACAGTCTGGGCATTGGAAGGCTGCCCCCTACAGCCCAACTGAGAAGGTGCAGGGGACACCCTGCAGTCTGGGCACTGTGCAGGCTGCCCCTGACAGCCAGGCTGCCAAGGTCCAGGGCTGACCCACTTCCCTGTTATTACATCCAAGGTTGCAAAAGTGCCACTTCCTAAGCAGCAGGTTAAACTCCTCCCTGCTTCCCCTTCATGGGACAGAGCAAGCTAGCAGCTGCAGCACAACCTGGTGGGCAGGGCACTAACTGGGACTTGCAAGTCCTGGGTTCCTTTCCCTGCTCCAGCCTCCACATGGAGTGATCTGCTGTGGGTGTGTCTCCACTGCAGAGTGCACCTGGGTCTGGGAACCCAGGTTAGTCACACCCTCCTGCAAGTAGCCACACCAATGGAACTAGCCCACGCTGGTGCTGCAGTAGCCCGGGTTAGGTGCAGAGATTTCTGGAGGTGGATTTCCAATGGTTTGGCACCTACCATTGGACCCAAGCTTTTCAGGTTGGCACCTAAACAAGGCGTAGATCTTCAGGAGACTTCAGCCCCTCACAGTGCTCCTTTGACAATCTGGCCTCTGTTGCAAGTGTGCTGCTTTTGAAAAGCCATGCCTCGGTTTCCCCACCTGTAAAATGAGGATGGTATTTCCCTGCCTCCCAGGTAGCTGATTACTGACAATGAGCTGCTTGGTTACTGTCCCATAGATGTGTGGGCACAATTGGGGACAGATACTCAGACCCAAGGGGCTCTGCAGGACATTAGTGGGTGCTGCTCCCCTCCTGGCTGAGGGAGATTTCCTGTGTTAGGTAACCTCTAAGGAGCGGGATTACAGTCCTCGTGTTCACTATGGCTTGCCAGAGAGTTAACGCTCATTCACTATGTTGTAGCGGGAGAGTCAGTGTTAAAGCCTCCGGGCCAAACACCACGCCCTGCAGCCATGCCACTGGGGTATCAGCCAATCATGCTGAAAAGCACAGGGCCTGTTTGGTATAGTGTGACCAGATAGTAAGTATGAAAAATTGGAACAGGGGGTGGGGGGTTATAGGAACCTATATAAGACAAAGCCCGAATATCAGGACTGTCCCTATAAAATTGGGACATCTGGTCACCCTAGTTTGGTATCAGGATGGGAGACTGGGGTTTAATGCAAGGAACGTTTGGGGTAAGAGCGCTCTCTCTTTGCAGTCAGTGCTGGCCCCAATGCCACAGTGCAGCTTTAAGGGGTGCTGTGCTGCAGAGAGTGGGCTGTGAGTGTGCACAAGGGTGTCCATGCGAGCGTGAGTGCACAAGAGTGCCTGTTCAAGGTGCCCATGGGAGCATGTGAGGGTGAGTGTGTGCAAGGGTGTGAGCTGCCCATGTGAGAGTGCATGAGGGTGAGTGTGTGTGCATGAGTCCACAAGCTCGCGCAGGTCGGCCGCCTGGCACCCAGCTGGGGTCAGGGAAAGGCGGGTAATAGAGCAGAGGAATGTGCCCCCAATAACTAACACAATGTTAACCATCTCCGCCGGCCAAGGCAAACAGGGAGTGGGAAAGGGCTCAGTTAAAGATTGATCAAAGGCTGGCTGTCTCCAAAGACATTTCAACATCGCTGTGTTCGCTCTTGCCAGTTTATGACACACGCCCCTCCCCGGTGTTAGAGCAACAAGCGAATGGAGCCCTGCTTGGCTGGAGGGAGAACGCTCCAGGCACGCGGCCCTGCCGGCCAGCCAAACTCTCAGCAATTGCAAACAATAGCTCAGGCCTGGCGTTGGAGGCCAGAGATGGGGTTGGCGGGAGCTGGCCACATACGTAACTCTTCCCTGAGGTGGGGCCTGGATAACACAAGGCACGTGGCTGTTCCTAGAAGGGATTCCAAGAGAGAGGACGTGAGGTTAGTATTGTCACTCATACGACATGACTTTGCTATCGACACTGATTTTAGGTGGAAGGCACCCAGATGTGATGGTGATGGTGAAGCAGGAGAAAATCCTAAAACAGATTATAGTAGTACCCAGAGATTGCATCAGAGAGTGGAGCCCCCATTAGCTAATGCATGTGCCAAGGCAATCTGCTCTGAATGCCTCCCCCAGCCCCACAGCATTCTTGTCCTTTACACACACACACGCACACACACACCCATGCACACCCACAGCATTCCTTCCTGGCAAACTGTGTTCTTAGGAAGGGGAGGCACACTTTTTTGGGACCAACCATTTCACAACTTGGACCTTGGAAGGCAGCTGCCGTGAAAAGATTCCCTGGCCCAGCTGCGCAGGGGGCTGGGCAGAGAGGCAGCTTAGGTTTCCTACCGGGAGCGAAGGAGTCAGTGGTTTCCTTGATCAGGAGTGGTTGCGCTAAGAGCAGCCCTCCCACACCAGCACCACCCAGACGAGTGGGGCCTGTCGCATAGGCCCAAGCAACGCCAGATGCTAGCGGAACAGGGATTAAAGAACTGAAACACAGGAGGGATGGGAAAGGCCTTGTGGGTAAGACACCGAGCTGGGAGTAAAGAGATCGGGGTTCAATTTCCGGCTCTGCCACAGACTCTCCGTGACCCTGGGCAAGTCACATCAACTCTGTGCCTTACTTTCCCCACTTGTAAAATAGGGAGACTAATTCTTTGTGTATTTAGACTATGAACTGTCTGGAGCAGTGAATCTCTCTCACTAGGTATCTGGGCAGGCCCAACACAATGTGGGTCCCCACCTCAGCTGGGGACTGGCACAACAGCAGGGCCAATCTCAGTCAGAGCCTCTAAACACTGCTGTCATATAAATAATAATGAGACAGTCCCTGCTGGATGTGCCCAAAACATGCCCAGCACAGATGAGCCCTTTCCACATTGGAAAATGGCCACTGAAAAATTCCCCCAACGTTTATTTCACTTGAAAATGGGCAGAAATAGAGGACATGCTCGACATTCTAAACTGCATCAGTTTCCCCGCAAACCAACAGCTGCTGGAGGGGAGATCACTGCTAGGCGCAGGTGGGGTGGAATAATGTGGTAGGAGGTAATAACGATCTTTGGGAATGGCCCCCCTCTGGGGCAGAGGGAAGGGACTCTCCAACAGCATTTGGGCGAGATCCTCAGCTAGAGCTCTAGAGACAGAACTCAGCTGAGGAGCAGTCCCCACATTTCCAGGCCAATCCCCAAGTGTTTTGCCCTCTGCTCCCAGGAAGTTCCTCATGTAGTGAGGGAGCTGAGCCCTGAAACCATGTCCCTAGCTCATGTGCCTCCTACAGACCTCCTGGCTGCTGCTCCTGGCCCTGCCCAGAAGCTGGGAGCTTCTTCCAACTGCTTGCTGGCCGGAGAGTTGTGTGCTGCTTGGAAGCAGTTTCTTAAAGGCCGGGCCCCAGGGTTGAACTCTTGCTTCCTGCACACATGGAGGGGACAGAAACAGCTGCACACAGATGGTCAGGGATGTGTCAGTGTGCATGCTCCTTTGACGTGGGTGACTGAGGATATAACTCCTTGCTCCAATGGGATACTTGGCTTAATGCGTTGACTGTTATGATTACAGTAATAGAAACCAGGCTGATATCAAGGCCCCATCACTCCAGGTGCTGCATAGACTCCCACCAAAATCAGAGCCCCCATTGTGCTAGGTGCTGCACAGACTCCAAATGAGATCAGGGCCCCATTGTGCCAGGCATCTCGCAGACCCCCACTGAGATTAGGGACCCATTGTGCCAGACACTGCGCAGATCCTCACTGAGATCAGGGCCCCCATTGTGCCAGGCACTGTGCAGATACACAGTGACAGGAAGTCCCTGCTCCAAAGAGCTCTCAATCGAAACAAAGGAAGGATCATTATCCCCACTTTACACATGGAGAAACTGATTCCCAGGGAGATGAAGTGAATTCCCCAAGGTCACTCAGGGAGTCTGTGGAAGAGCTTGGAACTGAATCCCAGTGTTCTAAGCCCCACTCCACTGCCTCGCCCACAAGCCCACATCTCTCCTGTTTTGCGCAGAGAGATTTCCCAGGGTGCATTTCAAGCAGACATTTAAAATCTCAGTGTCCCAGCCCATGCCCACTTCCCTGCTGTCATCCTGCTCCTAGTAATTTTAAATGCAGAGCATATCTCAGAGACCTCCCAGCCTGGGAATCCCATCAAGACTGCACTGAGAGAGACATGAGTGATTGGAGCAGGGACAGACTCCCAACTCCCAGCTCTGCTTCCCAACTGCAGACTAGCTTCCACGGATGCTGCAGCCAGCCCAGAGGCAGGCACTGATGCTCTACGAGATCTCCCCTCACCAGCAGATCTTGACACACACCGGGCTGGGTGGCCCAAATGCAACCCTCCCACACCCCCACGTGCAATTCTGAGTGCATCACCACTCCAATCTAGCTATTTATATGACCCCATTATTGTAGTATCTCAATGCTTCATAGTCTTTAATATATTGATCCTCGTAATCCCCTGTGATGCTCCCATCATGTCAGGCGATGCACAGATGCCTGGGATCAGGGCACCACACAGTGCTGGCTGCTGCACAAGACACCCTGACTAGAACTGAGCCTGCCGTTGTGCCAGGCACTGCATAGACCCTTGCTCAGAAACAGGGCTCCAGCCCGGAATTGGGGCTTCCCGCCATGCTGGGTGCTGCACAGACACACACTGTGAGATAGTCCCTGCCCTGAAGAGCTCACTGTCTAAACAGACAAAGGAAGGATTGCTATCCCCATTTTACAGATGGGGAAACTGAGGCGCAGAGATGCTAAGTGACTTGCCCAAGGTCACACAGGGAGTCTGTGGCTGAGCAGGGGCTTGAAACCAGGTCTCCCTAACATCTGAGCACCTAACATCTGAGCCATTCTCCTCCCCTGGCACAGGGCATTAAAATCAGGCCCACAGGTCCTTCAGACATGAACAAAATGGGTACAAATGATTCCAGGTCTGGAGAACCTGCCTTGAAGTGAAACTGAAGGAGTTTGATCTATTTAGCTTATTGAAGAGAAGATACAGAGGTGAGTTGACCCTGGTCTATAAGCACCTCCATGGAGAGGAGCTTTCTGAGAGCAGAGGGCTCTTCAATCAGCAGACAAAGGCAGAATGAGATACAAGGGCTGGGAGCTGAAGCTGGAAAAATTCAGAGTGGGGCAAATCTTTTTTAACAGAGAGAGCAATTAACCATTGCAGAGATGTGCTGTTATGATGGAGGGTGCTGGTGGCTGCCAGCAAGTGTGTCTTTGATCTCTGCGCAATCACAGATCCTGGTAAAGCTGATGGGCATTCCAGCACCTTTCACTCAGGCTAAATGAGGGAGCAATTAAATGACCCTTTGTATAGTGATAGCTGAAACAATAGAAGCCACTGTCCAAGGCATGGACCATCATGGGAAGGCCTGAGAAGAAGCTGAGTCATGTGGCTTGAGGGGTTTCCCTGGAGACTGATTGCAAACAGGGGGGCTGGAGCCTTGGTTTGGTTACAGCTATCTGAGTGTGTGTGAAAGGAATCAGAAAGGAAGCAAGGGAGAGAAGCACATGGTAGCATTCCCTGAAATGCAGGGCCATTTAGACATGTAGTACTACAGGGTCTCGATGCATGAATGAGAGAACGGTTTTTGGAAGAGGGATTTAGGTTTATTAGAAATTGGGGAATCTTTCGGGGAAGAAGAAGCCTATACAGGAAGGATGGGCTCCACCTAAACCAGGTGTGGTCAACCTATGGCTCCGGAGCCACATGCGGCTCTTCAGAAGTTAATATGCGGCTCCTTGTTTAGGCACCGACTCCGGGGCTGGAGCTACAGACAACAACTTTCCAACGTGCTGGGAGGTGCTCACTGCTCACCCCTTGGCTCTGCCAAGGGCCCTGCCCCCACTCTACCTCTTCCCTCCCCCTCCCCTGAGCCTGCTGTGCCCTCATTCCTCCCCCCTCCCCCCCCCCAGCCTCCTGCACACCACGAAACAGCTGATCATGAGGTGCGGGGAGGGAGGGGGAGGCGCTGATTGGTGGGGCTGCCAGTGGATGGGAGGTGCTGGGAAAGGGGTGGTGGGCGGAAGCTGATGTGGGGCTGCTGACGTATTACTGTGGCTCTTTGGCAATGTACACTGGTAAATTCTGGTTCCTTCTCAGGCTCAGGTTGGCCACCCCTGACCTAAACCAAAAGAGAACCAAATTTCTGGCATGTACAATTAAAAAGGTTGTAGAGGAGTTTTTAAACTAAGAGCTGGGGAAAATCTGACAGGTGTGAAGGAGCACACGATTCAGATAGGCACATCCCTTAGGGGAGGATTTATTAAAGGGTATACTTTATATCCTAGGAAAGAGGAGACGGTAGAAGATGATAAAGTACAGGGAGGCACTGAAGAGAAACAGTCAAATGAAAAAAGAGTCCCATTCAATTACATCATATGAAGGCAGACAACTAAATATTGACCAAATTTATAAGTGCTTGTATACAAATGCAAGAAGTCCAAATACTGAGATGGGTGAACTTGAGTGCCTGGTATTAAATGAGAATAGTGCTATTAGAGGCAACACAAAAACTTGGTGGAATGGTGATACCAGGGTATAAAATATACAGGAATGACAGAGTAGGTTGCACTGGTGGACACAAATCAGACGTCAAGAATTACAACATTCAAAAACCAGTCGGAGAACACTTCAATCTCCCTGGTCACTCCACTACAGACCTAAAAGTTGCAATATTACAACAAAAAAACTTCAAAAACAGACTCCAAAGAGAAACTGCTGAATTGGAATTAATTTGCAAACTGGACACGACTAAATTAGCCTTGAATAAAGACTGGGGGTGGATGGGTCATTACACAAAGTAAAACTATTTCCCCATGCTTATTTTTTCCCCCTATTGCTACTCACACCTTCTTGTCAAATGTTGGAAATAGGCCATCCTGATTATCACTACAAAAGGTTTTTGTTTTTTTTCTCCTGCTGATAATAGCTCACCTTAATTGATCAGTCTTGTTACAGTGGGTATGGCAACACCCATTTTTTCATGTTCTCTATCTATCTATCTAATCTATCTTCCTACTGTATTTTCCACTGCATGCATCCGATGAAGAACTGGTTAAAAGATAGGAAACAAGGGTAGGAATAAATGGTCAGTTTTCACAATGAAGAGAGGTAGATACCAGGTCTACGAAGGATCTGCACTGGGATCAGTGCTGTTCAGTTTATTCATAAATTATTTGGAAAAAGGGGTAAACAGTGAGGCAGCAAAGTTTGCAGATGATATAAAACTACTCAAGATAGTTAAGTCCGAAGCAGACTGTGACGAGTTACAAAGGGATCTCAGAAAACTGGATGATTGGGCAACAAAATGGCAGATGAAATTCAATGTTGATAAATGCAAAGTAATGAGCACTGGAAAAAATAACCCCAATTATACATACAAAATGATGGGGTCTAAATTAGCTACCACTGAAAAAAAAGAGATCTTGGAGTCTCTGTGAATAGTTGTCTGAAAACATCTGTTGAATGTGCAGCAGCAATAAAAAAAGCTAACAATGTTAGGAACCATTGGGAAAGGGATAGATAATAAAACAGAAAATATCATAATGCTGCAATATAAATCCATGGGACATCCACACACTGAATGCTGTGTGCAGTTCTGGTCACCCTAGCTCAAGAAAGATATAACAGAACTGGAAAAGGTACAGAGAAGGGCAACAAAAATGGGTAGGGTATGGAACAGTTTCCATTTGAGGAGAGAGTAAAAAGACTAGGTCTGTTCAGCTTGAAAAAGAGACGACTCAGGGGGGATATGACTGAGGTCTATAAAATCATGACTGGTGTGGAGAAAGTGAATAGGGAAGTGTTATTTACCCCTTCCCATAACACAAGAACCAGGGGTCACCCAATGAAATTAATAAGCAGCAGGTTTAAAACAAACGTAAGGAAGTACTTCTTCACACAACGCACAGTCAGCCTGTGGCACTTGTTGCCAGGGGATGTTGTGAAGGCCAAAAATCTAACTAGGTTCAAAAAAGAATTAATTAAATTCATGGAGGACAGGTCCATCAATGGCTATTAGCCAACATGGTCAGGGACACAATCCCATGCTCTGGGTGTCCCTAAACTCTGACTGCCAGAAGCTGGGACTGGATGACAGTGGATGGATCACTTGATAAATTCCCCTGTTCTGTTCATTTCCTTTGAAGCATCAGGCATCAGCAACTGTCAGAAGACAGGATACTGGGCTAGATGGACCCAGTATGGCCATTCTTACGACTCTGAGAGGAAGCCAAGAGAGAGTGCTTCTTTTGGGCATGGACTGGCTGGAATGGTAGGCTTGAAAACTGCCTCCTACTGTTTATTTCTACTGACTTCAGGGAAACAGGACTTTGTGACATTCTTTGTAAATATACAGGTTTGCATTAAAGAAATATCTGACTCACAGTTTCATAGATAATAAGGCCAGAAGGGACCACTGTGATCATCTAATCTGACCTCCTGTATAGAACAGGAGGCCCTGAATTAATTCCTGGTTGAACCACAGCAGATCTTTTAGAAAAACATCTAATCTTGATTTACATATTGTCAGTGAGGAAGCATCAACCGCAGCCCTTGGGAAGCTGTTCCAATGGTTAATTACCCTTACTGGCAAAAAACTGAGCCTTATTTTCTGTCTGAATTTATCAAAGCTTCAGCTTTCAGCCATTGGATTTTGTTGGACCTTTGTCTGCTAGACTGAAGAACCTTTATTATCAAATTTCTGTTCCACATGTAAGTACTTATTGATGGATCAAGTAACCATCTCTGTTAAACTAAACAGATTAAGCTTCTTGAGTCAATCAATACAAGACATCGTTACCAACCCTTTTAATCATGCTTGTAGCTCTTCTCTGAACCTCCTCCAGTTAATAAACATCCTTCTTGAATTGTGGACACCAGAACTGGACACAGATTTCCAGCAGCAGTCACACCAGTGCCAAATGCAGAAGTAAGATAACCTCCCTACTCCTATTTGAGATTCTACTGTTCATACATTCAAGGATTGTTTTAGCCCTTTTGGACACAGCATCACACTGGGAGTTCATGTTTAGCTGATTATACGCCACAACCCCCCAAATCTTTTTCAGCGTCACTGCTTCCCAGGATAGAGTCCTGCATCCTGTAAATATGGCCTACATTCTTTGTTCCTTGATGTATAGCTTTACATTAAAACACATATTCTTTGTTTGTGCCCAGTTTACCAAGCTTTTGCTTACCAAGAGATCCAGATTGCTCTATCAGTGACCAGTCCTCTTCACCATTTACCACTCCCCAATCTTTGAGTCATCTGCCAACCTTACCAGTGATGATTTTATGTTTTCTTCTAGGTCATTGATAAAATGGTATATAGATTAGGGCCAAGAATTGATCCCTGTGCAACCCCATCAGATTGCACCCGCTCAGTGAGGATTGACTATTTACAATTACATTTTGAGACCTATCAGTTAGCTATCTTTTAATCCCTTTAATATGTGCCATGTTGATTTTGTATCATTTGAGCTTTTTAATCAAAATGTCGTGCCGGACCAAGTCAAATGCCAGACAGAAATCTATTATGTCAGCACTATGACCTTTATTAATCAAACTTGTAATCTCAGCAGGAAAAGACATCAAGTTAGTTTGACAGAATCTATTTTCCGTAACCCACGTTAATTGGCATTAATTATATTCCCCTCCTTTCATTAAATTATTAATTGAGTCCTGGATCAGTCACTCCTATCATAAAAGATGCTTCTCCCCCTATCAAGAACACGCCAGCAAGGTCCTGCATATTTCTGCTTGGGCCAAGGGACAACAGTACCAAGGGACACAAGGTCCTGAAATCGAGGTTGGGCAGCTCTTTCTAAATGATGCTCTAGCTCAAACAGAGTCTCTGGGCTGCAGGCAGGAATCCCTGGGGGATTCTCTGGCCTTGACCTGATATCTATTAAGCTGGAGGAGGTTTAAAACAAGTATTTTGCTTCAGAAGCCACCACCACACACCCCCTCTCCCCTAAAAATCAACATACATCCCCAGGCACTGGCAGAGACAGGATCATCTCGTCTTGTTAACATGGAAGCCCCAGGAAGAAACAACATAGGGATTAGTTTTCAGAGTAGCAGCTGTGTTAGTCTGTATCCGCAAAAAGAAAAGGAGTACTTGTGGCACCTTAGAGACTAACAAATTTATTTGAGCATAAGCTTTCGTGGGCGACAGCCCACTTCATCGGATGCATAGAATGGTCTGGGGAACATCTTCCAGCCACATCAAAGGGCCTGCGTTGCCTCATAGGTTCAAAGGCTGGAAGGGACTATTAGAGCACCTAGCCTGACCTCTGGATAGCACAGGCTAGAGAAATTCACCCACTTCCCCTGGTATTGAGCACAGTCACTTGTGTATGATGAAAGCCTCTTCCAGAAAGGCAGCCAGGCTGGATTTGAAGCCACTAAGAGATAGAGAATCCACCACTTCCTTTGGCAGCTTGTTCCAGTGGTTAATCACATTCACTGTTAAAAATCTGTGGCTTATTGGAATGTGCCTGGCTTTAGCTCCCAGCCACTGGCTCTCATTTGGCCTTTCTGTGCTAGACTAAAGACCCTTTAGTACCTGATATGTTCTGCACATGAAGGCACTTACATACAACATACAATAATAAGTCACCTCTTGATCTTTCTGAGAAGCTGAACAGATTGAGCTCTTGAAATCAGATGATATGTGCTTACAACGCAAGGGTTTATGCTGGGAATCAGGCAGGACCAGGCCAAACAGTTCCCATGCCACTGATATTTCTATATAGTAGCATTCTGAGCTCACCTGCTTCTTGTCTGCCACCCACACACCACGGTGCTAAGGAGATGTCAAGCTAGATTCCCTAGTTGTGTGTGAATTGCTACTTTGACAGTCGGCTCTTTGGGCAGGGACTGTTTTTTTGTTCTGTTTGTACAGGGTCTAGCACAATGACTGGGGCTCCTAGGCGCTATGGTAATACAAATAACAAATAATAATATCCTGAATACATTTCTGTCTTGTGCTTTAGGTATTTATGGGAGGCACATGGCCTAGGACTCAGGACACCTGGGTTCTATCCCCAAATCTCTCCCTGACCTTGGGCAAGTCCCTTCTCAGCTCTGTGCCTCTGTTTCACCTCTGACCCTTTGTCCACTTAGACTGTAAGCAATCTGGGACTCAAATTGTCTCTTGCTCTGTACCTGTGCTGCACCCGGCACAACGGGAGCCCCGATCTTGGTCAGGGTCTGTGCAGCGCCTGACACAATGGAGGCCCAAATCTCAGCTGAGGCCTGAAATTCCTACTTTAATATACATAGCAACAAATTTGCAAAGCGTTAAATAGTAAGTTCAAGATTTTCTAAAGCATGATTTTCTAGGGGACTTCTGCGTACTGATTTTTAACTGGATTGATGCTCTTAAGTCAATTAGCTGGTTTCAAAAATCCCACCCCAGAGGTTCAAGGGAGGGGCCAGAACCTGCCTGCTCTCTTATTTATTTGCATCAAAGTAGCCCCTGGACAATGGGGTGAGATTTTTTAAATCAAATAATTGACTTAGAAGCACAAGTGAAAAGTCAGCACCCAGAAGCTCCAGCTCCAGTGCAGGACCCCACTGCGCTAGGCACTGTACAGACACTGAGCAAAGAGACAGACCCTGTCCCACCTTTAAAGGGCCTCAACTTCAGAATTCCAATTCTCAGTCTTATTTAGAACATTAGTACTCTTTCAGGTGTCTTAAATTGGGGTGCTGAAAAAATCACTAGCCGCTTTTCAATGTCTTATTCTACAACAATGATGGGGACATCAAAATACTGAAAGGTTATTTCCTGTAGAGTTACCTCCTCTCCCCTCATCCCAGTGGCTTGGCAAGAGATTGGATGTAATACAAAACTTGGCTGGGTTTGCTTAGCTCACATTTGCTCTACTTTGTATATTTGTAACTTTCTATTTTGGGAAAAGTTTTTTCGGGGGGGGAAATAAAGCCATAAACAACCAGTTAAAGCAGCCCTGATGACAATACACAAGGCACCCAACTAGAGGCAAAGCAGAGCATATTTCTGTAGGAGCATGACTACATTATTATTATTTCTTAACATCTTCTCTCAGTTATTTCACATTAAACAAACCAGTCACCTCATCCTTTTCTAATTAAGATTCCACTCTTCTGGACTTGCCATGTAGACAACTCAGAATTGGCAGCTTCCTATTCCCAGCTACTGTGGAGTGGTGCTGTTCAACAGCTGCTGTGTACCACCCCAGAGGCGGCTGCATCTCTAGGGGTGTAGGGAAGATGGGTTCTATCCCAGTTCTGCTGCTGACTTGATGTGGGACCTTGGGCAAATTCCTTCTCTGCTCTATGGCTCAGTTCCCCTCCCCTCCCCTCCCCCACAGGTTTGTATCATTAAATGTCAAGTTCTTTGCGGCAGGGACTGTCTCACTGTTTGTCTGCACAGCACCTGGTAAGACTGGGGCTCAAATCTTGGCTGAGGGTCTGTGCACTATCCAACACGAGGGGGGTTCCATTCTGAGCTGGGGATCCATGCAACACACAGCACTACTGGGGCTCTGATCTCAGCTAGGGATCCATGCAGAATCTGGCACACTGCGGGCCCTGATCTCGACTCTGGGTCTTTGAAGCACCCAGCACAATTGGGGTCCGCATCTCAGCTGAGGATCGATGCAGCACCTGGCTCAAGTGGGGTCCCGATCTCAGCTGAGGATCCATGCAGTGCCCAGCATGACTGGGGTCCTGATCTCAGCTGGTGCTCCGTGCAGCACCCAACGTGATGGGTGCCACAATCTTCACCAGGGGCTACTTTGATAGAAATAAGAGAGCATTCAGGTTCTGGCCCTCCTCTTAAACCCATGGGGTGGGAGTTATGAAACCAACTAATTGATTTAGGAGCAGAAGTCCCGTTAAATGCCACCACCCAGGAGCCCTAGTCATGGACCAGGACCCCACTGTTCCAAGTGCTGTACAAACACAGAACAAAGACAGTCCTTGTCCCAGACAGCTTCCACACCATATGCTCAACCTTAAGCATATGAGTGGTTCCAATGGACACCACCAGGACTTAAAGGCAAGCACAGGCTTAAGTTCTGTATGGGCCTGGGCCCAGAGTTCTCAGTAATGTGCAGGATTGAGACCTAAATACCTACAAGCAGCAAGCACAGGAAGGATGGCGTGGTGGTTAAGTCGCTGCTTTAGGACTCAGGAGACTTGTGTTCAATTCTTGCTCTGCCCCAGACTCCCTGAGTGACCCTGAGCAAGTCACTTAGCTTCTCTGTGCCTTGGTTCCCCAACTGTACAATGGGAATAACAGCACTGCCGTGCCTTACAGGAGGGTATAGGGAGAGAGACATTGGGAGGTGCTCAGGTGCTATGGGGATGAGGGCCAGATAAGCACCATAGATAGAGAGACATACCAAATAGACTCTCTGTGTATGTTTGCCTTCAGGCTTGAGCCTACACTCTCAAGCTAACATCCAGCTGAGACACAGCCGCCCCTCCAACACAGCCGGATCTTTACACACTTGCTGTAAGCGTCATCTGGACACACAATGCATGCAAGCGGCTGTGATAAGGCTCAGCCAGATTTCCTCCGATGGTGATTAACAACTGGGGCTGAGTGTTCACAAGGTGTGTGTGGGAATGATAGCCAAGGAGGAAATTCCTAGGCCAGCTGGGAGCAGTGGAGCAGGCATCAAATGCTAAAGCCATAGCTGGTGCCCAAAACAGGAGGATATTTTAGAGCAGTGTCTGGGCATCCTCTAACAGGAAAGGTCAGAGGCGCTTTGAGGGGCTTAATAATGAACTGGGCTGACATCAGAGCAGGGCGGAGGAGAAGAGCCACAAAAATGATTGGAGGGCAGGGAAAAAAAAACATACAGTGAAAGACTTAAGGAGATTCATGTGTTTAACTTATCAAAAAGATCAAGACTAGACTTGATTACAGCATATAAGGATCTTTATGGGGAGGAAATCCTGGGTACTAACGGGCTGTTTAACATAGCAGCGAGAGGCAGGACAAGAACTAATGGCTGGAAGTTAAAGCCAGACAATTTCCAGTAAGAAAGGCACAAATTTTTAACAGGGAAGGTGACGAACCACTGGAACAAACTTCCATGGGAAGTGGCAGACTCATGGATTTTTAAGGCAAAAAGGTACCACTGTGATCATCTAATCTGACCTCCTGTATAATACAGGCCCCATAGGATGGCCCAGAATTAATATCTGCTTGAATAAGAGCACATCATTTAGAAAAACATCAATCTTGATTTAAACTTTCCTAGCGATGGAGAATCCACCACAGCCCTTAGGGAGTTGTTCCAGTGGTTAACTACCCTCACTGGTAAAAATTTACATCTTAATTCCAGTCTTATTCTGCGTCTCTTGATGTCTCTCTCTCTCTCTCACACGCATGCGCGCACGCACACACACACACACACTCTGCACCAGATTGGAAAACCCAACTAAAATGTTGCCTCTTCCCTTTTGGAATGCAACACAGGGTCCCTCTCCTGCTCTAAACACTTCCTTCCCAGCAGTGCCCTCTTCAGGGAGGAAGGGGAACGGCAAAATGTATCTAACGCTCAAAGACATCAGGATATAAAGAGTTAATGGTAGGAGGAATGTTTTTTCAGGCCTCCTTTTGCTAGGAAGTTCCATGTGATTTCCAAACAGATGGGGTGTTGACAATTGCCTTGGCTGGGCTGGGATCCTCCCCCAGCTCAGCACAGGCTCCCGCATTCCCAGTACCATTTGCTGCTTGCGTAACACAGGGGCCCCATTAGTAGTGGGAGCGGAGGTCACAGATGGTCAAATATCCCAAGCAGAATCGATCATCATTTATTTGCTCTGGTGGCTGACGGGAACTGGCAGCAGAGACGCCAAGGGCTAGATGAAGGATGGAGACGTGGGGAAGCCCCATACCCCATTTGTTTAACTGGCCAGGGTCTACCAGTACCATGTATTAAGCCCACACCCCTCCCATAGCTGGGAAGAGAACCCAGGAGTTCTGACTTCCAGCTCTGATTTATTGATGAGAAGTGCCAGATAAGGTTTTACTGTCATTCTTCTTATTACTACCCTAACCCACTCCCTCCCAGAGCCAGAACAGAAATTGACTCCCAGCACTCCCCTTGTCAAGCCAGGAACATCACCCAGGCATCCTGACTCCCGGGGCTTAAGCTTAACCACTAAAACAGCCATGTGCTATGCCAGGATGCAGTTCCCCAGCCTTTGCCAGCTCTCACACCCTGTTATCCAGGCCAGGCCCACAATGACAAACACTGGCATAGCAAGAGTCACATCCCGTACCTTCTTTGACTTGGCGAAGAAGGCTTGTTTGATCTCTTCCATGGTGGCATCTTTCTTGATTCCCAGCAGGTCATAGTAATTGCTGAGGCCAGACCTAGGCGAAAGAAGGTACAGGTACGCTTATCTCTCTGAGCCAGTTCCAATTCCTTCCTCTTTCAGCCAAAGCAGGGTGTAGGATCCAGGCTACAGACCTGCCACCAGGGCTGGACTGACAGCTCCGGGGCAGAGGGACAGTGGAATGGCAAGCTTCCCTCAGCCCCCATACATCTGTGCTAGAGGGACTCTATGGGGAGGACAGGGGAGGTCAGAGCCCACGGCTCTCTGCCAGGAAACCCCCAGACCGCTGGTGATGGGGACACTGGAATGAGATAGTAAAGATTGATGCTCTTGCCCCTTCAGTCCGAATGCTTCTCCACTCTCCAGAGCCCCACAGGGCTGTTTCTTTTAGGAGAAGTCAATGCTACAAGTCCGGTCTGTTCTGGAACCTGAGGCAGTGTGTTCTAGTGGGCAGAGTACTGGAGTGGGGACTCAGGACACCTGGGTTCTATTCCCTGCTCTGCCCTGGGCCTGCTGAGTAACCGGGGGGTTACTTCCACTCCCTGTGCCTGTTTCCTCGTCTGCAAAATGAGGATAATGCTACTGATCGACTGTGCAAAGCACTTTGAGATGAATAGACGAAAAGTTAGATAAGAGCTAGGAATTTATTATTATTATAATAATTGATACAATCTGGCTTATTTGCAAAGAAAGGGCACAAAGTCCTGTTTCCCTGAATGCAGCAGACACAACCAACAGTAGACTGGCTCCTTGCCACAAAATCCCCACGTCTGCCCCTCCCATGGACTCTGTGCCCAAGAAGCTCTGTATCTCTGCTCCCTCTCAGGGTCCCATTCGAGACTCTTTCCCCTGGCTACCTGTCTCTGACACACACAGCCTGCAACTGATCTCCCAGTGCTGCATTTGCAACCCAGGAACCCCTTCAGCCTACGGGGCTTAGCTCTGGCCTGCCAACAATACCAGGGAACCTACGGTAATTAGACACCCGACATCCATGAATTTCCAGGGGTACATAAACCCTAGCCTAAATATACACACCTCTCACCCAAACCATCCCTGGCTATGTCCCACACTGCTGTGGGTCTCAGGACACCCTGCCACCTTCACACCATCGCTACCCAGGGCACAGCAGTGGGAGAGGGCACGGCCTGTCTTCTGGCAGAAAGTGCCAGGGCTATTTGTTGCTTGGTTGGCAGACAGGGCCATGGCTACTGGTGTGAGGCATTTACAGATGGAGCTGATATTGGGTGGAAAAAGAAATACAGCTCTGGGATTTCCAAAGTGATAGGTATTGAGCAAGGTCATTCCGAGGGAGCAGGGAAACTAACTGGATTGTGCTACTTGAGAGAGAGAGAGAGCGTGTGTGTGCGTGCCGGTTCTTCTTGAGATGCAGAAGATTCATTAATAACCCAGTGGTCAGGGCCTCTGTGTATGTGTGTGTGTGTATGTAAGCAAATGAGTTCATGTGTCAGAGTGAGTAAACAAGCGTGTGGGTCAGAATAAGCAAATGCAAGCAAACTTGAGTAAGTGAGCCAATGCATGTGTGAATATTTGTGAGGGAACACAAGTGTAGGTGAATGAGTATGTGTCTGAGCGAGCGAATGCATGTGTGGGCATGTGCAAGAGCAAGTGAGTGTAGGGGTAAGAAACTGTGAACAAGTGAGTTAGTGAGTGAATGTGTAATAGTGTGATCAAGTGAGTGCATGGGTAAGAGAATGAATCTGATGGTCCTCATTGAAGAAGAGACTTATTAGTAACCCAGTGTGAGTGTGCAAGAGAGCAAGTGTATGCACACACAATCCAGAGTGTATGTGTGAGTCTCTTTCTCTCTAGAACAGTAATTCATTAGTAACACGCTGAACCAGGCGTGTGTGCGTGTGTGTCTAACATTACCCAGCTGTGTATATGTCATCTCCATAAACTTGCAGACATAAGCCCCTTTCCGTTGTTAGTTGCACAGGCCCGGAAGGGGAATGAAACACTGATGTTTTTACTGTCTTGTCCCATTGCCCTTTTGTTTGTGATATAAATCTTGTTAATTTAGCTGGAGTCTTTGCAAGCCAATCAGGTTTTAGTTAAACAGGTGCAGCCCCTGGGAAGAACTTGTGTTATGCTGCATGTCACTTTACTCTCATCCCTCCACCAAAAGCAGAGTAAGGCAGCATAACCCAAAAAAGAGATACTCAAAGAGAGACACAGTAGGAGATGGTGCCCCAATACCACGTTATACTCACTCACCAGTTTGAAAGTGTGGTAGAAAATGCCCGTAGTGTGGCACTTCTGCACTGAAAGCAGCACTGGCAGACTAGGTGGGGGATGGACAGAGGCATTTTCAGAGCCAGGGAGCAGCACGCAGAGAGCTGGAGGTGATTCAGATCTGTAAGGATGGGGAGAAAAAGACGGATGTTGGAAAAGCATATGGAAACCACTGATGAAGTGCTGGCTCTTTGAAATGAGCCATTGGTCATTTATCAGCCTAGGATAAACTTCCAAGAGGGGCAAATAAGAGGTCAGGCACCAATTAAGCCCTGCTTAGCTGGGTACCAACCCTCCATACACTTATGCACATGTTGGGTCTACATGTGGCAGTAAAGTTATGCACTTTCGTAAGTTAATGCAGGATCAGGGCCCTGGTGTCGGGGGCTTTGTGCTAGCTCTCTGCCTTCACTCACAATGTGCATTGGCCCTGGCTATTGTCCCTGGTCACACTACATCTCCCATAATGCACCATGCTCTTCCTTCTTGCTGAGCTGCTGCAGCGCCCCATGACAGTTATATTTCAGGTGCCTCATGTTCCCACGCTCTGTAGGCTGGACTTCCTGGTCAGACTACATCTCCCAGGATGCATGGTGGTTTCTCCTCCTGGAAAGGCACTATGGGAGTCCCTGGTCAAGTGCATCATGGGAGATGTACTCTGACCAAGGACCCCAGCCCACAGAAGAGAATGGGGATGTGATACACCTGAAGCATAAGCATCTCCAAATGTAAATATTTTGGCTTTTTGGCAGCTGGTATTTTGACAGGTGGCAGATGCTTTTCAGGAAACATTTTAATAAAGCCCCCAATTTTCTATTAAAAAAAAAGTAAAACTTTCCATGTCACCTTTCATTTATTACTGCACCAGCCCCCCACCCCCACATCAAGATCAGGAGCTGCCATCACCACAAAGGGCCTCCTGACCACAGAGGCACACAGAAAGAGGCAGTCCCTGCCCTGAAGAGCTCACAGTCTGACTAGGTGAAAAAAGGGTTATGGCCCCCATTTTACAGATGGGAAAACTGAGGCAGTAACTTGCCCAAGGTCATGCACGGAGTCTGTGGCAGAGCTGGCAACTGAACCCAAGCCTCCTGCACCCCCACCCAATGTTTTATATACAGAACGGAAGGGGGTCTTGTGGACAGACAACACTGGGGGCCTTGCTCTGGCAAAACTCCCACTGATGTCAAGCAGGGATTTTTACCCAATTGTAGCATCAGGCCTAAAACCCCCCATTGCCCACAACACGCTCCTAGCAATCGCAGTTCTGCATTAAGCCAATGACTCAAATCTAATCTCATGCTTCAGGGTTTCAGCTGGTCACCCGCAGGGGTTAATTTTATCCCCGGTGTCCATCTGTCTTCTGGGTTGGTATGTTTGTCTTCCGCGGAAGCATCAGGGACTGGCCACAGCTGGAGCTGGGATCCTTACTGGGATGGACCAACGCTCTGAGGTGGTTCAGGGAATCCTTTGCCTCAGATGCCTGGCTGGTGTGTTTTGATCCCATGCTCGGGTCCAACTGATTGCCAGATCTGGGGAAAATTCCTAACCTGACCCCATGTCAGATTAGAAGGGACCTTGGGGGTTTTTCACCTTCCTCTGCAGGATAGGGCGCAGGTCGCCTGCTGGGGGCCTCATCAAGTCCCTGCCACTGCAGGGGCCTCAGGCAATGGGGGACCCTCAGTCTCTACCTGGGGCACACAATAGTTTAGTCTCTTGAGGACTGAAATGCTTTACTCTTCTAAAGTAATTGGGCTCAATACAGGGGTAAATGGATGAAATTTAATGGCCTGTACTACGCAGGAGGTCAGACTACATGATCCTTTCTGACCTTGAACTCTATGGAATCTATGAACCCCAGCTGCCCCTCCTGAATAAACTGGGGGAAAGATGCCTACAATCATCAACAACAAATAACAATAGATGGGAACATTCATCACAGAACCCAGAGCCCACATGCATCCCCAAGGGAACAGCCTCGCTTCCCGTCAGCACAGGAGCCAAGCAGAAGCAGGGCTGGGAAACATGTTGTTCACCGGACAAGCCACTGTTGCTTGCCAAACTGGTGCACAGCCCGGGCGCTGATGCTTGGGCTGCATCCAAACACCTGCCTTCATAGTGTATGCAACACTGAGCGGTCCAGAGATAATGAGCTAGGCACCAAAAATCACAAGATTGACTTCACAATCATGATAGTGTTCAAAAAAATTGCATTCTGGTTTTTGAGCCTTTAGGGTGCACACTTTTGGGTGTTGCACAGTTCACAGGGGCCTGGAAGTCAGGACTCCAGGGGTCTATTCTGAGCTGCGGAGCGGGAGTGGGGTCTAATGAGTTAGAGTGGAGGGCTGTGAATTAGGATACCTGGGTCCTATCCCCAGCTCAGTGAGCTTGTGTTAGTCATTTTCATTCTCTGTAAGCTGGATCTCTGCTCCCTCGCTGGGCTATAGATCCTATCCAACCTCTATCTCCAGGACAGAGCCCAGAACAGGATATCAGCTACGGATTCTCCCAGTGGATAAGGATTTGGATGAAGGAGGTAGGGAGAGTGGCAGCTCCCCTCTGTGTGAGGGGGTGTCCCCCATGCTCCCAAGGTTTAACCCTGAAAGGCCCACAGCTGATTTCACTGCAGCTCAACGTTGGGGGGACATGAAATTTGCCAAGGATAAGACAAGCTCATGGGGATGGAAGCAGAGGTACACGCTGTGGGATGCCAGAGCCTGCATGCCCTGACAGAGATAAGCGGCACTGAGCTAATATATGAGTGTGCAGAGCAGGGGGAAATGGGAGTGTGAGTTTGGAGAGTGTGCAGGGAGATCAGTGTTCAGAGCATGGGGAGAGCGGGGGGGTGAGGCTCCTGTTAAGGAGACTCTGCCGACCAGAACAAACAGGCAGGCATTCACGTCATAAGTGGCCAAGAATAACACGACGGTCGCATTCCAGACCCTCGTGCGGCAGCTGCTGGAAGGATGGGGTGGAGGGCAGTTTGTGCCATTCTGCCAAGCCCTCCACATGTGCTGGTGACCCTGGCCCAGCAGTGACCCCTCTCCCTCTCACAGGCAAATTTCCTGTGAACCCAGCTTGGCATGGACCTGACAGCCCAGGGAAGGACTGCCTCGTAGTAAGAGTCCAGGATGGAGAGTCATGACTCCTGGCTTCTATCCCCAGCTCTGGGACGGGAGTGGGGTCTACTGCTTAGGGCAGGGGGGCTGGGAGTCAGGTTTGGGGGGGTTGGGAGAGGTGGCTGTGCAGCAACTGGTACAATAGGGGCTCTAATTTCAGTGGGGGTCTACCATAAATAATAAGACCAAATTATAAATAGTAAGATAGTGAAAACCTCAGACTGTGATTTGGGGCAGCAATGTAGCGCAGTGAATTACACCTTATGGAATCCTGCTTTCTTGGTTCTTTGAAAGGCTACAAGCGTAGCTTTCCACCCCACCCCCACTCAGCTGTTCAACAAAACAGCGGCCGGGCCACCCAGTGTTAAATAAAAAACCCCGTTAATCACCCGAGCTAGCAGCACATGAAGGAGAATTGTGAAACGCTTCAAATGAGGGAGTTGGGCTTTGTGAAATGAGGGATCAGCAGCTTTCCTGGGCTCAAACGTTTTGAGTGCTGCTGTGCACGTGTTAACCCTGCACTGACTGCAGGGCTGGCAAAGGAGAATGCTAAAGGGCTGGAAACAGGCCTGCTAGTCAGAGACTCCAAGAGCTTATAAGTTTATAAATACTTATGTGGGGAACAGAAATTAGATGAAGGTCTCTTCAGTCTAGCAGCCAAAGGTCTAAGAAGATCCAAGGGCTGGAAGCTGAAGCTAGACAAATTCAGGCTGGAAACAGGGCAAACATTTTTAACAGAGAGAGTCATTAACTATTGGAACAAATTCACAAGGGCTGTGGTGGATTCTCCATCACTGGCAATTTTCCATTCAAAACTAGATGTTTTTCTGTAAGATCCGCTCTAGTTCCAACAGGAACTAATTCAGGGCTGGCCTATGGCCTGTGTTATACAGAAGGTCAGACTAGATGGTCAGTGGTCCCTTCTAGCCTTATGGTCTGAGAATCGATGGCTTGTGCAAGCTCTGGGGAACGCAGTTTGCTTGCAAGACACAACCTTGTGAGACGTCAACAAAGACAATTGTCTGCTTCACACCTAGCCAGGTCTCACCTCCAGAACCTCCCACTGCAGCCTTTAGGCAAGGGACTGGACTGACCCATGCAGCAGACTCCAGCCGTGGACTGTAACCATGTCCCAGCATGCACTTTGGGTGAAATTTACCCTTGTGCAAAGGTCCAGAGTGTGGCCTATGCACCACTGAATCCGTCTCTATAGAACTTAAATGGTGCATAGTCACTGGGCTAGAGAAGGATCTTATTGTTAACTAGCTGGACAAGAACTCAGGAGGTCTGGGTTCAATAAATAATCCTGGAGAGGAGAAGGTGGGGCACAGAGAGAATGGGGGACCCTGATATGGGGAGAGTGGGGAATGGGGGCCTACAGACTCCTTGGCACAGAGGAAGATGGAAAGGGGGCACACAGAGCCCCTGGCATGGGGGAAAGGGTGGAGGGAGTTGTGGGGAGTCCCTGAAATAGAGGGGGATGAAAAGGTGGCACCCAGGTAGCTTGGGAGCTGCAAATAGAGGAAGGCAAGGAGCTTCTGATGTGTGCAATCAGCTCGGCCGACAGAAGCAACAAAGTGAGCGACCTTCTGTCAAGTTTACCTTTGCCTGTTTAGACAGTAAGCTCTACAGGGCAGCGACTGTTTCCTACTCTGTGCAGTGCCCAGCATGATGGGGGCCTCAATCTGTCAGAGGGTCTGTGCAGTGCTTGGCATGATGTGGGTCCCCAACACTGGCCAGTGCCCAACACAAACAGGAGACCCCGATCCTGGCCAGGAGCCTGTACATCACCTGGCACAACATGATCCCAGCTGTGGGACCTGTGCAGCACGACCGTAATAACAATAATTTAATTTTTCAATATGCATCCCCATCAAACAGTTAAATTCATCGCCATGGTAACTGAGCCAGGACCCTTTCTCATCATATATCCAACTCTGAAAAGGAATCAATGCTTTCCTGCCTTTTTTTATAACAATTTCCCATTCTGAAAGCAAGCCAGCTAGCTGTAACCACTCGTTGGAGAGACAGAAAATTAGCACGGCGTAATACAAACTTATCTGCCTGGTTTGTTTTGGCAGATGTATTTCTATACCAAACAAACATAGAGTCTCCAACTAGCAGCATGCATTGTACAGTCTGAGACCCGCCTGTCAAGGAGGTTATGAATGGTGTCATTTCTTTGCCATTACAGATAAAAGCAGAGCTGCCGTCTGTTTGACTTTCCAAAGCTCCTTAGAGTCACTCAGGCTCTATCCACCCTCACCCCACCCCATCACAAGTCTGAGGCAGCCCCATAGCTGGAATCTCATAATTCTGGGTCTTCTGAAGTTAAAAATAACCTCCATGAGCAGCGGGACACTGGCAGCTCAGGAAAGAAAAGAGGGGAATTTAGACAGGATATCAGAAAGTGACAGCACCAGGAAACAGCTGTGGTTCGCCAGCACAGCATAGATCCCGTTGATGTTTCCCTTTCGTCCTCACCTGTTTCCTTTGTACTAGGGAGAAGGGGACCTGCCAAGGACGTGGGATGCTGCAAAATGATATTCAGCATTAACCCTGGGAGCAGGAAGGGGAGGAGGAGAAAGGTTATAATGCAAGCAGCTATGGTACTGGAAGCATGGGGCTCAAGCAGAGTAATCACGTTTGCTCACTCTGTATAATGCTCAAAGCCTAAACACACTGCTGCTTTGGCTGGGTTATGAGACCCAGAACACAATAAGTGCCACTAGAGGGTTCACAACCTATTTAAAGGGATTCCTGTACATAACACTGCTGTGCCAGGCATAAAGCCTGGTTGCTCGTGCCATCTGGGATGATGGGTTCTTAACCTTGGCTATCCCTAAACCAGTCAGATTAGATCTCCTGTGCATGTTAGTCAAAACAGATCTCCAGCAAACAGCCCCTCACACCTTTGGTGTTTCTGCAAGACTCTGCGCTAGGGGATGACGCCTAGACCTGGTGCCAACCCTATGCATAGGGGAATTTTTCACACCCAGTCTAACAGGTAGGCGCATCCCCCACAAGCCCCTTCCTGTAACAAGCAGAGCTCAGAGATGGAGGATATTTGGGGCCGGTCCTGTGCCCCTGGGGAACAAATCTCAAAGTGTTCAATTGCATTTCGTATATGAGACATATGATTGTGAGAACACAGTCTTCTTCAGTCAGGCGGGAGGGAAGAGAAGAAGGTTGACTCTGGGTTGGGACTCAGAACACCTGAGTTATTCTCAGCTCTGGCATTGACCTGCTCAGTAACCTTGGGCAAGTCACCGCCCCGCTCTGTGCCTCAGTTTCCCCCCACACCTTTTGTCTATTTAGATTATATATTCTCCGTACCTGTGCAGCACTCAGCATAATGGGAGGCCCTGATCTCTACCTGGGGAGCAGTCTGTGCAGTGCCTGGCATAAGGCTCCCCCAATCCTCCCCCAACTCCATCTTCTTTCAGAAGAACTGAAAGAACATTCTGCAAGGCACTGAAGACAATAAGACAATGTGCTGCATGTCACTCTAAGATTGGATAGGCTTCTGAAGTTGACGGGCAAGGTTCCCCTGGCGATAGATCATATAGGCACTAATTACACTGTGTCACAGGGAATCTCGCATATAGCAGATGACTTCAGGGAACTCAGAAGTGTGCTGAAGAAAAAGAAAATCTAAGCTATCTTCTCTGAGATCCTTCCTTCCCACGAATGAAGGAAGACAGAAGATTCAGGAAGTGAACTGCTGGCTAGGTAAGTGGTGGAGCGTTTTGGTTTTGTGGAACGTTGGTCAAACTTTTATGGGAGAGAAACTGTATAGTTTGGGTGGCCTCCACCTCAGTAGGAGGAGGACCAATCTCTTTGAGGACAGGCTGGCTTGAGCAGTCAGCACAGGGTTAAACTAATAACAGAAGGGGAGGGTAAAAAGAGGGAAGATATAAGCACCCAGCACAAAATCAAGATGGGGGAAACAAAATAAATAAAGGAACCAAAGGACATGGAGAAGAAATTTTTGAATTGCCTCTATACCAGGGGTGGACAAAGTATGGCCCGCGGGCCACATCCGGCCCACGGGACCATCCTGCCCAGCCCCTGAGCTCTCAGCCGGGGAGGCTAGCCCCCGGCCCCTCCCCGGCTGTCCCCCCTCCCCCACAGCAATCTTCACACGGGTAGCGCAGCTTGTACCTGCCCACCTCCAGGCTTTTAAATAAGCCTGTCCTGCCGCTCTGAGTGGCATAGTAAGGGTAAGGGGGCAGGGGGGAGGGTTTGATAAGGGGCAGGAGGCCCCGGGGGGCAGTCAGGGGACAGGGGGCAGTTGGATGGGGCAGAGGTTCGGGGGGGGGGCGGTCAGGAGACAGGGAACAGGAGGGTTGGATAGGAGGTAGGGTCCTGGGGGGTCGGGAGGGACAGGGAGCAAGGGGGGTTGGATGGGGGTGGGGTCCTGGGGGGGCAGTTAGGGATGGGGGTCCCGGGGGGCAGTCAGGGGACAGGGAGCAGTGGGGGTTGGATAGGCGTGGGAGTCCCGGCGGGGCCTGTCAGGGGGCAGGGGTGTGGATAGGGGTCGGGACAGTCGGGGAGAGGGAGCTGGGGGGTTGGATAGGGTGTGGGGTCCCGGGGAGGGGTGGTCAGGGGACAAGGAACAGGGGGGGTTGGATGGGTTGGGAGTTCTGAGGGGGGCAGTCAGGGGGCGGGAAGTGGGAGGGGGCCAGGCTGTTTGAGGAGGCACAGCCTTCCCTACCCGGCCCTTCATACCGTTCCACAACCCCAATGTGGCCCTCAAGCCAAAAAGTTTGCCCACCCCTGCTATATACCAATGCTAGGAGCCTGGGTAACAAACGAGGAATTGGAATGTTTCATTTGTGGGTATAAATTTGATCTAGTTGCTATTACTGAAACCTGATGGGATGATTCACATAATTGGAATGTTAAAATCAATGGTTATAACCTATTTAGGAAGGATCGAGTGGGCAGAAGGGGAGGGGGAGTGGCACTCTATGTCACAAATGGCTTTGCCTGTTTCCGAGTCACTGAAAATGTGGAAGAAAATTATTTTGAATGCTTATGGATCAATGTCCTAACAGATAAAGTAGAAGATGGATATTGGTCGGTGTCTGCTACAGACCACCAAATCACACTAGGGAACACGATGACTGCCTCAGTACTCACCAATCTACTATGTGTAAGGCAAAAACTTGCATGATCATGGGGGACTTCAGTTTGAGTGACACATGCTGAAGGTCTCATGCTACCAGTACTAAAACATCCGCAGTACTTCTAAACAGTATAGAGGAAAATTTCCTAACATGAAGTGTTGCAACCAACATGAGGGAATTCTTATTAGACCTTGTCCTAACACATAAAGAACTGATCACAAAAATAAAAATGAATGGTACAAGCTCAGGTACATTTATAAAGCGCAGGCAGAATAAATATACATACTTGGTGTTTTAACAAGGCCAATTTCACAAAGCTGAAAACAATTATGAGCCAAAACATCTGGGTAGAGAATGCAATCAAAAAAATGTGAATGATAATTGGGAATCATTTAAAAACACCTCACTTGATGCCCAAAAAGCCACAATCTCACAACTGAGGCAGAACTGTGGTGGTTAGAAAACCAATCTGGTTTAGGAGGGAAGTGAAGGCAGCTATAAAAAATAAAATATAGTAAAAGCTGTGTTATCCTACACTTTACCAACCGGAAAGCTCTATAAACTGGCATTTTTGATCTTCATTGAAAGTCCGGTTTACAGTCCGGTTGGTGCGGGGCCACCAGGCTCCCTACCGGGCTCCACGTGGCTCCCCGGAAGCGGCAACATGTCTCTGCTGCTCCTAGGCGGAGGAACGGCCACAAGGGGTTCGGAGTGCGGGAGTGGTGTGGGGCACAGGCTCTGGGAGGGAGTTTGGGTGCGGGAGGGGGCTCAGGCCAGGGAGTTCGGGAGCGGGAGGGGGTGCAGGGTGCCGTATCTGGGCGGTGCTCACCTCGGGCAGCTCCTCGCAAGGGGCAACCCATCCCTGCTGCTCCTAGGCAGAGGCCCAGCTAGGCGTCTCTGCGTGCTGCCCCACCCCGCCCTGACTGCTGGCTCCGCAGCTCGCGTTGGCCGGGAATTGTGGCCAATAGGAGCTGCGGGGGCAGATCCTGGGGGTGGAGGCAGCGTGCAGAGCTGCCTAGCCACAGCTCTGCCAGCAGGTGTTGATCCTGCAGCTCCCATTGGCTGTGGTTCCGAATAAATATTTCTGTTCTGTATTGGAGGGAAAAACAGATTATATACTCGTATCACATGGTGATGATAACACTCCTTCCGTTCCACTAGTATCTCTGGAGGATGTTAAACAGAAGCTACTAAAGTTAGACATTTTTAGATCAGCAGAACCAGATAAGTTGCATCCAAAGGTTTTAAAAGAGCTGGCTGAGGAGCCTGCCGCACCATTAATGTTGATTTTCAATAAGTCTAGGAGCACTGGGGAAGTTCCAGAAAACCAGAAGAAACCTCATGTTGGACCAATTTTTAAAAAGGGTAAACAGGATGGCCCAGATAATTCTAGGGTGTCTGTGCAGTGCCAAGCAAAACAAGGTCTCCAATCTTAGCTGGAGGTATCAGTGTAGCGGCCAGCATGATGGGGGGTTCTCAACATCAGTCGGGGGGTTCCGTGCAGTGCCTGACACAACAGAGGCCCTGATCTCAGGTGGGACTCTTAGATGCTACTTGGATACCCATAATAACTAATAGACTGCATGCCATGGTGATCCCTCTAATTGCTCTGCAGGCTGTCTCCCTTTCTCCCACCATTTGTCTGACTTTGCTTCTTTGCAGTGAACAGAAACAATACCCTGCACTTTGCACACTCCCTTACACTGTGCTCTAGATCTCTTCCTGTTCAATCAGGAATTAATCCTATGAGCTGTGTTATACAGGAGGTCAGACCAGATGATCAGAGTGGGCCCTTCTGACCTTGGAATCTATGGGTACATCTACACTGGAATAAAAGACCCAGGACACTGGCCACGGCTGGCCCAGGTCAGCTGACTTGGGCTTGCGGGCTAAAAACTGCCGTGTAGGCTTTCAGATTTGGCTGGAGAATGGGCTCTGGGACCCTCCCCTCTCAGGCTCCGGCATGAATCCGAACATCAACACAGCAATTTTACAGCCCCACAGCCTGAGCTTTGCGAGCCCAAGTCAGCTGACCCAGGCCAGCTGCTGGTGTTTAATTGCTGTGTAGATGTACCCGATGAAATCAGAGCAAGAAAAGCTCCCAGTCCGAGCGGGTAGCGATTTACACCCTGCTTTGCCCTGCTGTAAATAACTGCACGGTGTATATGTGAATCCCCCTGGAAAACAGCAAGTGCCTTTCATGTGATACTCATCCCTTGTCCCCTCCAGCGGGCACCACTGAACCTGCCTCTTGCTGCATGGCGGCAGAACACCTGCACTTGGCATTTGTTTCCAGACGTGTTTGCTGAAGCGCTGAGCCTGCAATCCAGCCCTTGGGTAAATGTCGGGGAGGTGAGGGAGAGTCACTACCCTTTTCGCCTACTCGACAGCCTGACGTGTTTATTTGTGCAGTTAGCAAAAACACCATCTGGCTGGTTACTGCACAGAGACCACTAAATCATTCTGCACCATTAGCCGTGTCAAAAACAAACAGAGGGAAGATGCCAGGCACGAAGTTTCCAAAGGGCAGGTACTTGTGACTTTAAGACGTCACAGTCCACTCATGTAAAGAGCCTGATGACTGCTACTGGACCTATTGGAAAGAAAGGAGGGATGAGGCTTTTTGATCTGTGTCTGTACAGTGCCTAGTGCAATGAGGTGCTGGCCCATGGCACAACCACAATACGCATAATAAATAACAATGAGGACAATTACAATTACCTGGCATTCCCTTCAGGTTTTGTCTACGTACTCACATCGGCATCATATCTGGGCATCTCATAGTCACTCACAACTGCCCCTGGCCTATGAGATAGGAAAGTACCATCCTCCCTATCTTACACATGGGGAAACTGAGGCAAGAGAGGGGGGAGTGACTTGCCTTAGGTCATGGGGAGTCTGTGGTAAAACCGGGAATCGAAACCAGATCTCGTGAATCCCAGTCCAGTGCCTTAGCTACAAAAGCACTGCTCTTCACAGGGGCAGAGTTAGGTGAGAATGTCCTAAGTGCCATTTCACTTCAAAAAGCCATCCTTCCTTTAGAAATGTTTACAACACCAACATCTTTGAGAGTGGCAGGAGCATTATCTACGTGCTTTACAAAGGAAATCAGGGTCATTATCCCATTTTACAGATGGAGAAACTGAGGCACAGAGCAGGGCTATGATTTGCCCAAATTCAAATGAGGAGTCAGCGGCAGAGCTCCTGAATCTCAGCCCACAAAACCATCCTTCCCACTCTCACAGTTCAGGCATAAACCGACTTCTAGCTGACAAGGGTTAGGAAGGAATTTTCTGTGGGGTGGGGGAATTATTCCCAACTTCTTGCATCTTCCTCTGAAGCTTACGGTACCAGCTACTGCAGAGGACAGGATACTGGTCCAGACGTACCCCGGTCTGATCCGCTGTGACTATTCCTATCATGATTGCACTGCTGCCAAAGGTAACAAAGACTGGTGACAACAGATGTGGTTTGACACTAAATTCACAAGGTTCATTCCCCAGCTCTTTGGACAGAGCAGTGTCACACCACCAGGAACTTTCATATGCTGTAGCGGTCGCATTTTTAAGATGCCATTGTGAAGGCAAAGTGCCACTGGATCTAATTTAGGAAGGAGTTTGGACCTGGATTCAACCCATCTCAAATAGTCCTTAGCCCTTCTCTAGTAATGCTTTTCATCAGCAGATCTCAAAGCCCTTTACTGAGGAGAGCAGTATCATTATCCAAATTTTACAGGTGGGGAAACTGAGGCACAGAGTGGGGCCATGACTTGCCCAAGGACACCCAGCTGGGCAGTGGCAGAGCAGGAACAGAACCAGTCTCTCAAGACCCAATCCAGAACTTTAGCCACTTGGCAACACTGCTTCCCAAGGATAGACATGTATTTGCCATTTTCCACCAATGTGGGATATGAATCAGAGATTTGGACAACAATAAGTGTCTCAAACAATGTCAAACTGCAAGTCAAGGAGAGAGCTGGGAAAAGAACCGTTCTAACCACTGCAGCCAAAAAGAGAACACAGGAGTCCTGGCTCCCAGAACCCCTTCTCTAGACAATACTCCACCCCCAGAGCCAAGAAAGGGAACCCCCAAGTCCTGGCTCCCACAGCCCCCTTCGTAACCTCAAGAGATTGCTTTCTATCAGAGCCAGGAACAGAACTGGCTCCCGGGCCCTTGCTTTAATCACTAGGCAGTACTTCCTCTCAGGGTCAGAAACAGAATTCAGGAGTCCTAGCTCAAGATGCTGCTTAAGAGCAGTGGCGTCATTCCCGTGCAAGATAAAAAGCACACAGCTGCAGCCCCCTGCCTTGGCAGTGCACCGCATGGTATGGTAGCCGAAGGAGTGGCAAAAACCTCTCTCATGCTTAGATGAGGCCTTGCTGTCAGACAGAACACTGCACCATTTTTGCAGAGGACACAGCCGGCACTTCGACAAGCTAGTGGGTAATCCATCCCATTCATCAAAGCCCCTGCAAAGCAGGTGGAACTCTAACAAAAAGACCACTGCTCTCTGCCCACGGCAGGGACACAGACGCTTGTATAACCCACTGGTCGGTGGGTGGGCATGAGTCTGTTACAATGCCAGCTACAGAGCCTTGGTTCTTCGGCTCAAGTTGTAGGAGCTCATACTTTGAACTCTGGAGGCTCCAGGCTCAGTGCGTGTGTAACCCAGGAGGGTGGAAGTCATGCTTGCAGGGGACAGGAACACAGGCTAACCCCTTTGTTGCAAGACTGGGGTAAAGTGCTTCTTTACATCCCTATCCAGTTGCCTGTACAGCTGGATCCCCAGTTTTGGACCAGAATTCCCAACAAATCAGAGGGGAGGGGAGAATAAAAGATTAATACTTTTTAAGGCCAGAAGGACCATTAGATCATCCAGTCTGATCACCAGAGAATTTCATCCAGTTACTCCTGTACTGAGCCCAATAACTTGGGTTTGACTAGAGCATCTTCCAGAAAGGCAGCCAGTCTGGATTCGCAGACATCAAAAAATGGAGACTCCACCACTTCCCTTGGGAGTTTGTTCCAATGTTTAATCACTTGCACTGTGAAACATTGGTGTTTAATTTCTAATTGGAATGCGTCTGGTTTTAACTTCCAGCCATTGGTTCTTGTTCTGCCTTTCTCTACTAGGTTAAAGAGCCCTTTTGTACCTGGGATTTTCTCCCTATGAAGGTACTAAGGGCTCAGCTACACAGAGAAATTTCCCAGCATAGTTACAGAGGAATAATTATTTCACTATAGTGGTTATGCCAATATAACTCCCCCAAGTGGACACTCCATACTAGAATGAAAGGGATTTTATTCCAGAATAAACTATCCTCACAGGGAATTCTGCCTAGTGCTCTGTAGAGCTACAACGGTCAATTTCCCCAAGTAAACAAGTCCTCAGTGACTTTCAATGGGGCTTTGGCTCCTAAGTCACTTTTGAAAATGGGACTTAGGCATTTTTGAAAATTGTATCCCTACACTAAACCAAAATACACCTCTTTTAAACCAAAAATAAAAGGGCCAATGTGGATATTTGCTACGGTTTAACATCATACCTTAAATATAATCAGAGCAATTTCTCATTTAGATAAGCTCTTGATATGTGTGTGTACAGTACCTAGCACAATGGGGTCCAGAGCAAAGTCAGGGACTCCTGATCTACACATTGATTTTGTACCAATATCACTGTTGGTTAAGGCAGTGATTTCTTTACTGATATAGTGATACCGGTGTTCAACCCCTAGGGTGGACGCAGTTACACTGGGATAAAAGTGCCTTACACCAGTATAGCTTATTCCCCTTCGCTTAAGGAAATCAGCACAAATATAGCTCCAGCCACTCTAGAGAGCCTGGATTGCTTTAGCTACACGGGTGCAGCTTTTGCATACAGACAACCCTTACGCAACCCTAACCCAATGGGGCTGTGATCTCAGCTGGGAACTCTATGCACTACTGTAGTAGCAATAAGAGATAATATTACAATGCTGGTTTGTGAGTACAGAGCTGATTTTGAAACCCTGGCCCCTTTCAGCCAAAACACCCTCACAAGACTCAATCCAGCTATGAATTCACTGTTCAAACTATTTTTTAACCAGCAGACAAAGCAGTGGGGAAACACAAGTCCATTTGTTTTCTCAGTAATCTTGTAGTATACAGAGTGCTCTGACTATCAATCCATTCCTTGCCCAGACCTCGCAAGTTGCATCCCAGAGAGAATGGCCACAGCTGAGCGGAAAGCAGGAATTTAGAACAGAAGGGGCTGAGGCAGCAAAAATTTCACACCAAAAAGCAACTTGAATGGAAAGCTGCTAAAAGCAAGCAGCACTGAAATAGCTCCAGGGACTGGAGATCAGGGCACAGAATTGTGTAGCATATAGTATCGAGGGACCATAATTTTGCATTTACCACATGATGGAAATGTAGGTGGTCTGGTTGTTAAACCAGGGTGGCTGTGAGCCAGGACTCCTGGGTTCTGTTCCCAGTTCTGGGAACAAAGTGGGTTCTAGTGGTTAGCATAGGAGACTTGGAAAGAACACCTGGGCTCTCTTCCCAGACCTGGGAGGGGAGTGAGGTCTAGTGGGAAGGGGGTCTAGGAGTTAGGACTCTTGGCTTCTATTCCCAGCTGAGTGGGGAATGTGCTCTAGAGGTTAACATAGAAGGGGGACTGCATCAAGACTCCTGGTTCTCATCCACTAACTGTTACTCCTGGGGGAATTCTGTGTCAAAAAATAAAAATTCTGCACCAAAAAAATAAAAATTCAGTGCACAATATTTTAAAATTCTGCAAATTTTATTTGTCAAAATAACACTACATAATCATGCCAGTTTCAATTATTTGGAAATTTATTTCAAAATACCTGTCAGCAAATATGTCTGTAATATTACACACACACACAAAAATTCCCCCAGGAGTAGAGAATTAAAAAAACCCCTACTACAACCCAGTTCCTGTTTCTCTGCCCCACCACCCCGAGCCCAGCTGGAGGGGCCAGACACTCATAACCCCTCCCCCCAGAGCCCAGCCGCAGGCCCCCCAAAACCAATACACCGGAACCCCCTCCCCTCCAGACTCCAGCCGCAGTGCCCTCCCAACCCAGATACCTGCACCCCCTCCTTCCCAGAGCCCAGCCACAGGGCCCGCCCTTCCATGTAGCTATATCCCAGACTAGACTTGCTGTGGCCTATTTCATAAAGGAGGGGCAGAGCATTTACACAGCTGGCCTGCACCCAGCAGGGATCCATTCTGAGCGCCCTTACTACCAAACACAGGGGCATGCAATGGAAGAGCTAGGGCGGCCCTTGGATGGAAATACCAACACAGCTCAGTGATACACCTGGTAGATTGCTTGTTCTGTTGGAGCATGCCCGCAGCTACTTGCATAAGGGCCTCCTCTGTGCACACTCTCTCTATCATGGGGATTTTATGCCTCATGATGCCCACTACACCAGTGGAACGTCAGGGTTGGAAGCTGAGTAAGTGGGACCAGTGTAAACTCCATTTTGCAGCAGTGCATTGGGGGATTACATCCACTTAGCTACATCAATCCAAACATGCCCACTTTAGACAGGCTGTTTGCCAACATGGAGATCTCTTTGCTATATCCTACACCTAGGGTCGCCTACTGGCTGCACTGGCACTCAGCAAAAAGCCATTATTCCAGTGCCATAGCAACTGCCAATCCTCCTGCTCATGAAAGAGGGGGCCTTCCCTCCAGCCCTCACCACCTTATCCAGCCTCAGAAATCTCACATTTATTACTGCAAGCTCCGGAGATCAGGAACACTGAACTACTGAACCCAGGCTACAGAGAACATTACGTGGCCCACAGATATGAGTTCCCCTGCAGTTGAATCCCATTGCTTTTGAGCACCCTCAGCAGGGTGAGTGGCAAACATAACACCCAGTGGTACAGCCAAACTGCTTGAGGCCTGCTGGGATATAGCTACAACATAGATCCATAGATTTTAAAGGCATGAGAAACTTTAGGTCATCTAGACCTGGTCTATGCTTAGAAGTTTTGCTGGCGTAGCTACGCCTAGGGGTGTGAGTCTTTGCTGACGCAGTTGTGCCAGCGAAAACCCTGGCGAAGATGCAGTTTTTGCTGTAATAGATTATTTCACTTGGGGAACTGGTATAAACTATACTGGCAAAAATACTTTTTTTTCAGTATAAACTGCTTCTACACGAGGAGGGTGGGGGGAATTTGGGATGTGCAGGGCTGCAGCGGCCAGAGCAAAAGGCAACTTTCCCCAGCTCCAGGGCTGTGGCTGCCGGGTAGAGACCCCCCTGCTTCCCAGCCCCAACCTGGGGGCTGCCGCAACGGGGGAAAGAGGGCACATCCATCACATTAGAAAGGTAAGACTACTGATATTAAAATATGAGTTGTGTGCTTTTATTTGTAGAACAAAAAACAATAATTATTATTAAAGGTTTTTTTATAGAGCGCTTTTATCCAAAGCGCTTTATAATAGTTAGCTAATGGTACAAACAACATTTAGAAAGATCATTAAGTGGTCCACCGAGACCCGCAGCAATTTTCAAGGGGTCCGTGGAAAAAAAAGTTTGAGAACCACTGCTTTATACAGAATAGCTGATACTGCTAATAAACCCTGGCTCTTCTATAGCACCTTTCTTCTGTAAAGCTCAAAGTGCTTTACATAAGGTCAGTATCATTCTCACCATTTTACAGATGGGGAAACTGAGGCATAGAGAAGTAAAGAGACTTACCCAAGGTGACTCTGCAGGCCAGTAGTAGAGCTGGGAATAGAACGTTGGTATCCCAAGCCCCCAGTCCAGTGCTCTGGCCACTAGACCACACTGCCTTCCTGGAATCCCTCACACCAAGGCCTTGCCGGACTAGAATAAAAGGGATGGCATTAGAAAGTGTTAGCTCACATGTTAGAAGCGTCTAACCAAGCTCCCAATTTTACCACCTAGACAGATTTCACTATCCTACCAGGGGACCTATCTGCATCTTTAGGCACCTAAATCTCTTTTAAAATCTGATTCTTAGCCCTTCAGTCTGGACCAACAAAATCAGCATCAGTCAATTACACCTAGGACATAGTCCTGGAAGGGACCTGTGGGGTCACTGAGTCTAGTCCCAGCTACTGCAGGCAACACCATCATATAATCCCGGGCATAAATTTATCAAATTCCATGCTCGAACTAGTTTTGTTGTTTGCCCTCAGCTGCTCCAGAACTCCCTCCTCTGATGGGCAGAAACCCTCTTCTCATTTCCAGCTAAAATTTATTCCTGCCCCATTTATCCCCATTGGTTCTTGTGCCAACATTGTCCTTTAGCTTCAATAGTTCTTCCTCCCTACTTGGGATCCCTTCCGGAATGGATATATTTATAGAGAGCAACCAGATCCCTTCTCAGCCTTCATCTGGTCAGGTTAAACAAGCCCAACTCTTTCAGTCTCCGCTCATAAAATTGGCTCTCCATTCCCCTGATCAGCCTAGAAGCACTTCTCTGCATGCAACATAACCAAAGCTACTTTGACCAAATGACAAACATTGCTCCACACCTGGATATAACTTAATATTCCCTGAGTTTAAGGCCCAAATTCAGAGTGTTGTTTAATTTTTTTTTAAGTTTTACCAAACACAGTAATAAATGTCTTTGTGACCTTAAAAACCCCCACAACACAATCAAATAGAATTAGATTCTTTGGGTAAATATCCACACACACACCCGATCAGCCTCCCACCCATATGAACAAAGAATGCTGTTCACATGGCTCTGATCCTGATTCAGGTCACAATAGAAATAATTTATAAGAGGGAAGACTGTTAAAGGAAAGATTTCAATCATTTAAACTTTGGATGGTCTTGTGGTTAAATAATAATCCCTAGCTCTTATCTAGCACTTTTCAACAGTAGATCTCAAAGCACTTTACAAAGAAGGTCAGCATCATTATCCCCTTTTTACAAATGGGGAAACTGAGGCACAGAGAGAGGAAGTGATTTGCCCAATGTCTCCCAAGATTGAAGCACTGAACTGGGACCCAGGAGATCTGGGCTCAGTTCCTGGCTCTGCCATTGGACTCCCTGTGTGGGAAAGTAATTCAGTCTCTCTGGGCCTTAGTTTCCCTGTCTATAAAAGAGGGGATGATCTTTCCTACCTGTTTAGACTGTAAGCACTTTGCAGGTAGGGACTGTATTTCCCTGTGTGACACTTAGCACAGTGGAGGGGCCTTACTCTTGGTCAGGGTCAGTGCAGCACCACAGTGGGGGCTCCAGTCTCAGACAGGTCTGTACAGTGCCTGGTACAATGGGGGGCCGATCTCTGTCCAGCACGGCCGTCCGGCACCCAGCACAATGTGTTGGGGCCTCTAGGCACTATTGTAATACACATAATAATAAATAGTCACACGGGAGTTAAAGATCAAATCTCAAAAGGTGGCTGGAGATTTTTGGTGCCTGACTCAAGAGGCCCAGAGGTGCTGAGCACCCACAGCTCCCTGGACTTCTGGGTGCTGATTAGGCCCCAAGCCCAGCCCCCCAGGTGTGTCCAGCTTGGCCCCCAAACTTGAAAGGGCCTTTTCCATTAAATCACTTTGGCTTTCACCAGCCAGTTGGGAACAGGGGTAAATCACAGCGTGTGAGCCAACAGCTCTGCCCACCCCGGAAGAGCCACGCCCTGCCAGAGAAAGGGCTCTGCGGCTGGGGGTACACTCACCAGTGGGGGACTGGATGCGGGAGGGGGAATGGGTGACAGTGGGGGGCGGGTACAGGGGGCAAGAGGTGGGGGGGGGGGTGCAGGTGCCACAGGGGAGGGTACAACGGTGTGTGCGGGGCAGAGTTGTCACGGGGGGAAGAAGTTGCTGCCGGGGAAGGGGGCAGATACTGCAGGGGGGCAGTTACTACGGGGGCGGGGGCATTAGCGTGGGGGTCACTTGCTGCGGGTGGGCAACAGTGGAGGCTGCAAGGGATAAAAAGGGGGCGAACCAGGGGGGCCAGGCTGATGGGGAAGGGGGCGCTCGGGGAGGGGACAAAAGAGCCCCCTGGAGGCGCAGGGCCCGCACGGGGCGGGGGGGAGGGGGACTGGTTGCCATAGAGACTCACACTCTGGGCCCCCGCCGCCATTTTCCAGCCTCCTCCTGCAGCAGCTGCCCGGCCCCGCCCGCCGGGGAGGCGGGGCGACGGCCGGGCCCCGCCCCCAGCCACGGCTATTGGGCGTCGTGGCGGAGGCGGGCTGGCGTAGCAGGGTGGAGCTCTGCGCTGCCGCCTGGCACTAGGCCGGGACAGCGGGTCCTCTGCGGGACGGGGGTCTAGCCCCTGCCCCGCGCTGGGAGTCAGGACGCCTGGGTTCTGTCCCAGCGCTGGGAGGGCAGTGGGGGCTGGGAGCCAGAACGCCTGGGTTCTGTCCCAGCGCTGGGAGGGCAGTGGGGGCTGGGAGCCAGGACGCCTGGGTTCTATCGCCAGCCCACCGCTGACTTGCTGCCCATTGTAAGGCAGCACAAGCCTGTAAACCCCTGAGATCGGGCTCTTCTGCTGCCTAGCCCTCAAAACAGATCTTCAGGACCCGCTATGAGGGGGTGGGGGCTGGAACACAGACTTCAGCTCCCTGCCTGCGCTAACACATATGGTTCCCATGATCCCCAGTGCTGCCCTCGCGCTTCTCTAGCCTGCTGGAGCCCTCCAAGGCTCTCCCCTCAGCCGCTTCCACCTCACCACCTTCATTCAGGATCCCCAGCGCGGAACAGACACTAATGGCAACAACTGTTAAATCAACCTCTGTTTCCCCACCTGGCCCCCTTCCCTGCATGGCTGCTTCCCTCCACTGTTAGGATTCACTGGGCAGCTGAGCACCTCTTTGTTCCCTTGCGCTGCCCTGGCCTCAATGACGGTGCACCAGCTGGAAGTAGCAATGGGCAGATGCCAGGGAATTCAGCTGCTGCCTCCATGCATAGAGTGTAGTGTAGCATTATTCCCTTCTGACCTCCACAGTTAGCCAAAATTCAGGGTAATGTCAGTTAGGATTGAAGCTGGGCAACATTTTTCAGCCAAAACATTGCACCCAAAAATGCAGATTTAGGTTGACCGAAAAATTTTGTGAATGTGTGTCAAATTTGCCAAATTGTTTTGGTTTTTAAAAAATCCAAAATATGTTGTAATTTTTGAAAGGAAAGATTTCAGGTTTTCCAGTTCAAAATGACTTGTCCTTTCAAACTTTACTTTGATTTTATTTTAACAACATTCAGAGAACGCATAAAGTTTGGAAACCAAATGGCTTGATTGAAACAGGATTTTTTTCCCCAACTTTTTGATTCACCGACAAATTTTAAAAACTTTCAGTTCGAGTCAACCCTAGTTGTCTTCAATTTTTCAGAATGGTCAGCAAACTGGAAAATCAATTGTTTCCCCATCTCTTGTTTGGAGGAAAAATTGATAGTGGAGTCAGGTATCTTTGTTGCAGTTCTGTTTGTCTAAAAAGATTGCACAAAGTCCTGCTTCCCTGAACGCAGGAGGAATCAAACTGGAGACAGTTTCTTTGCTCACAGTCCCAAGCCTCTTTCAGGTAGCACTTAGCCCAAAAAGCTCTCGCTGTCACTGAGCTTTTCTCCCTGCTTGTCCAGGCTGAGCCCCTGGCTTTCTGATCCTTCTCAGCTTCTCTCTCTCATGCACACCTCTGCTAAAATGATACCCATCAAACACCTCTGCCCACGTGCACCTTGTTTTGGGCAATGTGACATATGCCTGTGGTTGGGGCAGAGGTCCCTATTGTTTCATACAGTTTTAAGTGTATAGCACAGGCCACTTAGTTTTGCTCACTTACCCCTATATTGAGCCCAATGACTTCAGTTTGCCCAGAGCATTTCGGTCCTCCTCAGGAAACTAAACGGTTGTGTGCTGCAGGCAAAGAACAGGAGAAACCAAACGGCCACCCATGCCCGAGGACCCAGTGATGGCAGGGAATTGATGAGGTAAGACAGATGACCCACACACACACAGTGACCCATGCTGCAGAGAAAGGTGAAAAAACACAAAGGTCCCTTCCAATCTGACTTGAGGGAAATTTCTCCCTGACCCCAAATCTGATGATCAGCTGGATCCCGAGCAAGCAGCCAGGCAGCTAGACAGAGGATTAACTGGATTCTGAACCACCTCAGAGCCTGGCCTACCCTCTCTAGTGTCCAGTCTCCAATCCCTGATGCTTCAGAGGAATGCAAAAAAAGCCAAACAAACCTAGAACACACCAGGCCAATTGTGCATTGGAGGTAAAATTCCTTCCTGACCCATTTCAACCACCTGAAAAGGAGTGTAATTGCTTTTACATGTGTCCCAAATGAAGGGCAGTGTTTACACCCACTGGTTTGAACAATCTTTCACCTCACCCATAACAGTCGGAAAAATGGGAATTGCCAGACTGGATCAGAGTCATGGCCCATTTAAGTCCAATGTCCTGTCTCTGACAGAGACCAGAACCAGATGATTCAGAGGAAGGTGTGAGAATCACACAGTGGGCAGATACAGAGTAATCTGCCCTCATGAAGGTTTGATCCAACCCCTAATAGAGACTGGATTAAACCCTGAAACACAAGTATTTATGTCCCTTCCAATCCTCTTGTAAAACTGTTCACTACGAGAACTCTGGAGGTTGTGGTGAGCCCTGCAAATGCCCCATTGCTCTTTGAAGTTCCTGGCTTCAATTTAAAACTAAACATCTTTGTTACTGCCTGTGTGATTGTAGCAGCTAGAGGCCTCAGCTGAGACCATGGCCTTGTGGGCGCTGCACAAACCCTGACCGAGATCAAGCCCTTGTTGTGGTGGGTGCTGCACAGAACCTGACTAAGATCAGGGCCCTCATTGTGCCAGGTGTTTCATGGACCAGGCCAACATTAGTGCTTTATTCTGCCGGGCACTGCACAGACACACAGCGAGAGTCTGTTCCTGCCCTAAAGAGTTTACAGTCCAAAGGACAGATTATTATCCCATTTTACAGATGGGGAAATGGAAGCACAGAGAGATTGAAGGGCTAGACCCAATAAGGGACATATGCTAAGTGTTGCAATGCCTAACTCTTGCTACCTAGTGGCATCCTGAACCTTGAGTTGGGAATCCATGCACTATATGGAGAGAGTTAAGTGCAGAGGACAGGAATTCTCAGAAGCCAGCAGGATGAGCAGGGACCCATCTAAGTTAGTAAGGAGTGAAGTGCACAGGAAACGGGGGGAGCTTAGGGACCAGATTCACAAAGATACTTAGGCACCTAACTCCCATTGAGCTGGCCCTCTATGCACCTCCCTCTGCTTGGGATTCTCAGCCATGAATCCTCTCCTGCAGCCAGGCACCTAAGCCAGGATATTCCTTTCTTGTATAAAAGCACAGAAACTCCATCATACCTAATAGCCTAGTGGTTAGGGTACTCCCCTGGGATGAGGCAGGTTTGGGTCCCTGCTCCAAGAAATATTTAATATTTATTCAAAGTGAAACAGCTTTAACAGAAGAGAATGATGGAGAGAGACCCATCCGAGAGTACCCTAGAGCTAGGCTTGGCAGAGTGCGATTTTTGCATGCGTATATATACATCTTCTGCTGCCTAATTCCTATATAAGTTTGACAGATAATATCCATGTTTATTTGTAAGCTTTTTTAAAATCAATGTAAGTGTTCACAGTTGCAGGAAATTATGGGTAGAAATCAGACAATGGGTGGGGGGGTTAGACAATAATTATTTAATGGCAACAGACATTGGGTTTCAAAAAGTTAAAGCTTTATAACTGTTAAAACACCAATTGTCAACATCACATGTCCAAATATACCACGTAAATATACTTAAATCAAACTCTCCTAAGTTCTCAAGCCACATTTCTCTTACTTTGCCTGTCTGTACATTGCAGTTATTATCAATAGAAATATTTTTGTAAGTTTGTGTATGTAGGTGAAATCGATGTCTGGCCATATTTGCTGATCAAAATCTTGTCCTTCCAAGCCTACCTGTTGCCCAGTGGTCAGGGTGATCTGCTGGGTTGTTTGAGACTGAGCTGAACCTGAGTGTCCCACATCTCAGGTGTGTGCACTGACCACTGAGCTCCTGCCTATTTTACACACACGCTGCCTGATAGGTGTGCTCTGAGCACGCCTGCTGGACGGGACCCTGCTCAGGGGAATGTCTAGTAAAGTTTGAGAATCCCACTGCAGTTGAGGAATGAACAAGGGCTCTCAGTAGCTGTGGGGTGACATAAGGACTTAGTGACTGTCTGTAGAGTTAGGTGGCAGCTGAGTGGGGATTTTGGGAATGTCAGTGGCACTTAAATGTTGAACTTAGGCACCTACAGAGGCAGACACCTGAGTCCCTTTGTGGATCTTGACCAAAATGATTTGTCCAGGGTCACATAGGTAGTTTGTGGCAGAGATGGATATTGAGCCCAAATGTCCTGTACCCCAATGCAGCACCTTAACCACACCACAGTCATTCCTCTCATTTGCATTTGAAGTAGCCACATAGATAACTGATTTAATGGCTGTGAAGGGCCTGCTCTGAGTTCCCAAGGGACCTGCCATGCCCAGCGTGTGCCCATTCAATGGCTGACATGAGGCAAAATGCCCAGGCAAAGCAGCTCAAAGCCAACACAGGGACTCTAAGGGGGGAGGCAGTAGCTAAGCAGATCTGGGGCTCTGTGTCAGCTTCAATGGTGTTGTGGGAATGAGACCAGGAGGGGGGGCACAAGACCATTGGCAACAATCCCCCTTTTGTCAGCATGGCTGCGATGACCTCATCCTGTCCCGGGGGACAATGCCCCCCGTGTTCCCTGGCTGGGGGATCCGCGACAATGAGCCCAGTCAGGGCTGGCAAGCGGAAGTGGAGCCAGGGGAGCGGGGCAGCTAGGCCCCATGGAGTGGGGGTGACAGGGAGAGCTGGCCCCCCACAATGTGACAGGGAGGTTAATAAATCCAGGGGGGAGAGGGCTGGGGTTTCCTGCCATCTGGGAGCTTTGAAGCTCTCACTATGGTCCATCCCCCCAGCCATGAACACACACCTGGAGGGAGAGTTAGCCCTAGAGGGGAACCACTTGCCCAGAGTTGCTGGCAAAGCCAGGATTAGAACCTAGGAGTCCAGGTGTGTGGGTGTAGGTGTGTGGGTATGGGGTGTTAGATCTCATGGTTGTATGGCCCCGCCACCAAAGGTGGTGGGGGGATTAGGGAGAATAGACAATGGACTCAGATGGGACAGAGCTCCCACCCCCTCACCCCTCCCACCCCAGGATGGACATTTGGGGCAGGGTTCACACTAGTCACACTAGTCACTGTGTCCCCATGGCAACGATGTGGCAGAAATACACCCGGAGTGCAGGATGACTCAAAGGACCCCTTCCAACCACAAGACCTGACTCCTCGCTCAGAATGGGGATAAAATCCAGTGGTCCTGACCCCCATCCCCCCTGCTCTAGCCCACTGGACCACAGTCCAGGATACAACCTAGGAGTCTTGGCTCTCACTATCCCACCGCTGACCATAAGATACTTTTCTCTCCCAGGAGCTGGATAGTCAGGATTAAGGTTCTCTCACCAGCTCTGGGAGGGGAGTGGGGTCTAGTGGTTAGAGCAGGAGGGCTAGGAAACAGAACTCCTGGGTTCTCTCACCAGCTGTGGGAGGAGAGGTGTGAGTGTGCGCATGTGTGTGCACATGCAGGTCCCCTCCCCAGGTTTGCAATGGCTCCATTCATTAGAGATCTGCCCCAGAAAAGCCGTATCTAATCTGACTTGTAATTGGTACTAATTAGCGTTAATCACAGTGGGAAACACAGACCGGGGACCTTGGCTGGGGACGGGGGACAGAATGGAGCTGCTAATGAGTGGAATAGTGTTTTTTTTCTCTTTCTGCTCCTTTATTTTTAAAATCGCTTGTGTTTTCCCAGACAGGCCGAGCCAGCAGGACCATGAGGAGCTATCCCTGCTGGCAGAATCATGTTTTTACTGACTGATTAAAGCCACGATTTCCAGCTACTTGGAACTTTAAATAAGTAAGAACCTTAGAGATCTCGCACGCTCATTGGTCAAATCTTCCCAGCAAAATAAGCAGCAGCTTTCCGACCGGCTTGCTCAGCCACACAAATAATTTTCTTTTGGTGAATCTGTGCTTAGCCTTGTGTGAGGGATCAGGAAGCTTCCGTAAAGTGACCATATTCGGGTGTTGTGTCCGAGATTTCTATCCCCCCAATAAGAGTGTTGGAGAAGTTTGGCAAGTCCCGATTCCTCCCCCCGCCCATCTCCCAGAGCTGGAGATAGAATCCAGGCGCCCTGACTCTCAGCTCCCCTGTTTCTAACCCACTAGACCCCACTCCCCTCCCACAGTTCATTCACATCAGCGGTGCTCCATTGGCATGACAAGCATTGTCATACATGTTTGATAAACTCAGATGCCTCTGATTTCTGCCAGGGGGTGGGTACAACCCTGCCCATAAGGGGAAGGGTCACACACTGCATATTTTGGCTCCATGCCCATGTCACTCCTGCCCATTGGAACCCCCTGGTGACTGAAATGCTCCTCATAAAGTGGTGTGGGAGGAGCTGTCTGGGAGCTTGAGCCATCTAGTCACATGCTGGAGACATAGGGTGGAATGGGCAGGGAGCTTGAGCCACCCAGCTGGGTCTTGAGCCATGGGGTGGCATCACTGGTGGCGAGCTACAGCCACCCAGCTGGGTAGCAGAGCCATCAGGCAACACAGCTGACAGCAAGCTAGAGTCACCCAGCTGGATACTGGAGGCATGGGGTGGCACAGGCGGCAGGGCGCTAGAGCCACCCAGCCAGATACCAGACTCTCGGTGCAGCACAGCCAGCAACGAGCTAGAGAGGTCCCTTCCAACCCTGATATTCTATGAGACCCCCAGCTGGATACTGGAGCCATGGTGCAGCGCAGCCGGCAGGAAGCTAGAGCCACCCAGCTGGATACTGGAGGCATGGGGCGGCAGAGGCAGCCTGGAGGTAGAGCCACCCAGGCAGACACCAGAGCCATGGGGCGGCACAGCCGGCGGGGAGCTAGAGCCACCCTGAACCAATCAGCGCGGCCGCAGGCAGCAGCTGACTTCCGGGAAGGGGGCAGCTGGGGCCGGGCCGTGGAGCTGGAACTGGAGCTGGAGGTAGCGAACCCGCCGCGGAGCCCGGTGCGGGGCTGCGGAGCGGAGCGCCCGGGGCTCCCGCGCTGGGGCCGGGCTGTGCCGTGGGGTGAATGGCCCCACAAGGTGCCCGGGCAGGCTGCCCTGCAGGGCTGGGGTCAGCCGGCAGCAGCCCCGCCCCCTGTGCTCCTTGCCGCCGGGGAGGCGGGGCTGTCCGGTTTATGGGCAGCCAGGAGAATAGAGACGGCGTCCACGGCTCCCAGCTCTAACCGCTAGACCCCATTCCCCTCCCAGAGCGGGGAATAGAACCCAGGTGTCCTGGATCCTAGCCCCACCCCCCAGCTCTCATCAGTACAGCCCCAGAATTATATGTGTGTGGAGTTTAACTGGCAGCTTGGGGTCTCGCCCATAATGACCCCACCACCCCTACGGGCCCCTTCCCCGGTCAGAGGGGATGGCATGAGCCTGTGGTACTTCCCCTCTAGGAAGTGGCTGAAGCCCAATCCCCACCCCAATCTGCTCAATGCACCAGGCAGCCTTAGGGCACACGCATTCTGTGGGCAAGGGGCTTCTCAGTGGGATGGGGGAGATGTGTGGTGCCCATGCAGCTAGCTTGCCGGGGCAGTAGGGGATGGCATGTGGGGCCCATGGGGCCCTCTCTCTGGGGCAGTGGGGGGCATGGTGCCCATGGGGCCCTCTCTCTGGGGCAGCGGGAGCCAGATCTCCAGGTGAGAGGGGGAGGCTTAGTGCCCCTGGGGCCAGGTCTCTTTGGCAGTAGAGGAAGGGGGGGTGTCATCCATGGGCCTAGATCTCCTGGGCAGGAAGGGGGCATGCAGTGCCCATGGGGTCAGTTCTCTGGGGCAGTGTGGGGAGGTACAGCATCCATGGGGCAATCAGGGGCATGTGGTGTCCTTGGGACCAGCTTTCTGGGTGGGTGCAGTGCCTATGGGGCCAGCTCTCTGGGGCAATGGAGGGCATGTAGTGGACATGGGGACAGCTCTCTAGCTTAGGTGGGGGAGGGGTGCGTGGTGCCCATGGAAGTGGCTCTCCAGGGTCAGGGGAGGAACACAGTGCTCATGGAACCATCTCTTTAGGGCAATGTGGGGCCTTGGTATCCATGGGTTTGGCTCTCCAGGGTGTGCGTCATGGGGTGGTAGTCTGGCAGAGAAGCTGAGTGATCCCCATCTTTTCCTCCCTCCCAGATGCCCTGAGCCTGGTGTCCAGGGACGGGGGGCACAGGGAAGCACCATGGATCCTGAGATCTCCATCATGCTGCAGTGTCCGTCTCCCAAGGGCCTGGCAGAGACAGAGGTGCAGGCTGAGCTCTCCCCAGCCTACGACCGGCGCCAGCTGCCTGGGGGCCAGGCCTGGATCGACGCTGTCTGGGAGGCCCGGTGCAGCCACAGCCCCTGGCTTTTCAACGGCTCCAAATTCCGGCTACACTCAGCCCAGCTGGATGGGGGCTCCCTGACCTTTCGCTTGGGCCTCACCTGCTACAAGGACTTCCTGGGCACCAACCGGGCTGGCATGGCCAGGCACCTCCAGCAGCAGGGGCAGCAGGACTTTGGGGACAGCCAGGCCTACCTGGCAGAGCCACTGGGAGTGGGTGCCATGGTGCATACTGCCGATGACTGCTTCGTCTTCCTAAGGCGCAGTTTGAGGGTGGGCGAGGCACCTGGCCTCGTAGACATCCCCGGGGGGCATCCTGAGCCACAGGTGCGTCCACCCAGCACCCCTAGAATGGAAAGGCCCCAGCTCCCATTCCCCACCCCCGATGCAGCCAGTTCTCCCCCACCCTGGGAAACCTTAAATCCTACTTCCTGCCCCCACTGCACATCTCCTGGACTCCCTGTAAGCGCAGGGATGTTTTTTTCCCTGGCATCCACCTCCCTTGCTGTGTTCCACTCCAGAGGTGGCTGCATTTCCTGACCCTGGGCTCCTTCCTCTGCTGCAGGCTGTGGTGGGGGACGTCCCAGAAGAATCCATCCGTTTGGAGGATCTCCCCAGACAGATGGTCGTCAAGGAGATCTTCACCTCCATCCTGCGGGAGATCCGAGATGAGGTGAGAGATGTGGGGTATTGGCTGTTGGTGTCTCTGTGCTCTGCTGCCCTTCATTAACCTGCCTCCCTGCTCCATAGGTCAACCTGCCACTGCCCACCCTAAGCCAGCCAGTGCTGCTGGGCATTGCTCGGAACCAGACCAGCGCAGGTCGGGCCAGCGCTGAGTTCTATGTCAGGTAATGGGGCTAACTCAGGGCACAGAGAGGCCCTAGGGTACAGGGAGAGCTCAGGAGGCAGAGGCCCGATTTGGCGGATCAGGCTCAGGCACTGTTGATTTAGCTGCTGGCTTAAACCCATTTCCTGACTGTTTTGGATCTAGAAGCTAGAGGAACCCTGAAATTGGTGATTGATGGGATGGATCCAATCAGCAGTTGAAGTGCAACCTCCCCCCACATGCTGGGCCCTGGCTTCCTCTACCATATCCTCCCTACCCCCCAGCCAAAATAAACATACTAGCATGGTGCCAAGACTGGGGCCTCACATTGTGCCAGGTGCTGCACAGACACACAGTGAGACAGTCCCTGCCCTAAGGAGGTCGCAGTCTAACTAGACAGAAGGATAGTTATTCACATTTTACAGATGGGTAAACTGAGTCACATAGCAGGGATGCCACTTGCCCAAGGTCACAGAGAGAGTCAGTGGCAGAGCCAGGAATAGAACCCGGGGGTCGTGAGTCCCAGTCCTGTGCTATTACCACAAGGCCAGGCTTCAACTTTGCTGCCCATAGAGACAGAGAATAAACAGGGATAGCTGCCATTGGACCTCAGGCCCGGTTGTCTCCGTTCTGCTAATGGAGCTGCCCCATGTCCCAGGTGCAGTCTGACGTCGGAGCAGGTGAAGCAGAGATATGAGATCGGGGGGCCTGAAGCTCAGGAATCCACGGGCATCATCTTTATCAAGAGAGAGGTAAGGGGAGGGCACAGCCTGGCAGATGGGAATAGAACCCAGGAGTCCTGACTCCCGGTCCCCCTTCTCCAATCCACTGGATCCCACTCCCCTCTTAGATCTGGGAATTGAACTCCGGAGTCATGGGGGAGTCCCTGCTCTCCCAGCTCCTGTGGTCGATAAGGGTCACACATGAGTTCTGGGTGGTGCCGGCAGGTACCCTGCCTCCCTGCTCCCTGGTACTGACCCCGTGGTGTCCCTGTGCTTCCCCTGCAGGATGTCCTGACTCTGGAGCAGACCGGAGAGATGTGGAGGGAGCTGTGCCCATCTGCCAAGGGGGCTGTCAGACTCTACACCCTGGTGCAGGGTGGGGGGCAGTGACAGGAAGGGTACTGACCCCCCAGGCCACCATGGGGGCTTATCTGTGCCAAATTGGGCATCGACAGACCCTGCAAGCTCTCTGCACACGCCAGCCCTATGTCATGGAGCCAGCAGGAGGGGGATCACTGCAGGACCAGACTCACCTTTCCAGAGGCAGGGCCCTGCCCTGATCTGGGTCCAATTCTGGCTGTTTTACCCATTGCTGTTGAGAACCCATCTCCCAATAAAGAATTTATTCTTTGACTGCAGTGGCAGGTGCTAAGCCTCTGGCATGATCCCATTTACCAGAATGCACTGGGCTGGCCCAGCCTGGAAGGAGGCAGCAGCACCTCCCCATACCCTCCTATCTGGATGATCTCAGCCAGCTGCCACCAGAACTGAAGAGAGAGAGAGAGAGAGAGTGGGGGAGGGACTGGCTAGCTCAGGGGAGTGTGGAGTGTGATTCGGGGGTCTTTCCCTTCTAGGGGGCACTGGCACTTGGCCTTTCCCTGCTTTAGCCCCTTCCCCAAGGGCTACATGAGCTCTAGGGGGAATCCCCATGCCCCAGAGGGGGGCTGGTGCACCCCGGAGACTCTGATGGGCCTGGGGCACCATCCCCATGCTAAGGAGGATGAGGGACACTGGGTTCCCCCAGCTCTCTGGCCTGCATTGTCCAGTCTTACTATGCGGCAACCCCTCAGCCGGCCCTCTTGCCCCAGGGCTGGATACAGCACTAGTCGCTCATGATGATAATACAGAGGCCTCTGCCCCATCTCCCCTCCCAGAACCAGGGAGAGAAACCAGGAGTCCTGACTCCCAACCCCATGTTCTAACCACTGGACCACACACGCACCCCTCAGGTAGAGAGGGGACAAAATTCCTGGGCTCCGTGGGGTGTGGGGGTCTAGTGGTTAGATCTGGGCAGGATCTTTCCCCAGTCAAAGCTGGGCAGTGGATGGGGATGGCCCTGCATACCTATGGACATCCCATTCATGTCTGGAGGCGTCAGCCATAGGGGTCCTGGGATGCTGGGGCCCTGGAGACATTAATCCTGGTCTCGGCCGGCCCGAGGGCAGCTCAGCCCCTAATCGGCTCAAGGAGGGGTGAATGGCTAGTTTGATGGTGAGGCCTGGAATCCCAGCTGATTAATTGTATTCAAGTTGCCAATAAGCTGGATAATCGGAGCTGAGTGGAGGGAACGCCTAAAGCTTTGAGATGCAGCCTTCTCTCACGCCATCCCAGCCTAGGATCACCCCTGTGGGAGCCCATGGACTATGGATGGATACTTCCCACCAACCCCATCTGTCCTGAGTCCCCTCGGCCTTCTCCCCATAAATTGCATTAATCTGCCGTGCCCCAACCCTGGGGGAAACTGAGGCACGGATAAGGTGATGGATGTGCCTGATGTCACACAGTGAGGTAGTAAAATCAGGAATAGAATCTACACGTCCTGATGCCCAGCCCCGCTGCTGTAACCACTAGGATTCCCTCCCTACCCAGAGCTGATAGTAAACTTTATCATCATCATCATCATCATATTCTTTGCAACTGCCTTGGCTGGTGGAATGAACTAGGCCAAGGGTGCAGGAGTCAGGGCCTCCCCCTGCCGTCCATATCAGTGGGTGGTGCTGCGGAAAGGGCTCTGTGCTTCAAGGAGGTGAAAGGTGACTCTAAGAGCACAAGGTGCTGCCACAAGCCAGCCTGACTCACTGAGTCACCTCCTGCTGGCGAGGGGCTGCTGTCATGACCTCAGCTACCGTCAGCTCCTGCCCCCAACCCCAACTTTAACCCCTAGACCCCACTCCCTGCCCCGTGCTGAGGATAGAACCCAGGGGACCTGACTCCTAGCTCCTACCCAGAGAGTGGTTTGCACAGTGTGGGGTACCTCACCCTTAGCCTCAGTTTACCTGTTCTTAATTTCACCCCATTTTTTCCTCATTTACCCCCCATAACACCCTCTTTTCCTGCCCTTTCCCCTGTCTCCCACTGCCCTGGCTTAGGGTGGGGCTGGCATCTGGGACGATTCCTTTGTAGCAGGGCCGTGGCCCTTCAAACCCCCTTTGCAAACAGGAGACCCAGCAGCTGGCAGCCAGAGCTGGAGCTGCCTGCAAAGCGGGTGTGGGGCGCCACCATGTGTGGCCAGGCAGCAGTGCCGGGCCTGCTGCAGGGTCTGGACCCAGCCCAGAGTAGAGAGGGAAGGGGGCGGGTGGATAGATGGGGATAGGCAGGCAGGTGGAGAGAGTGACCTGAAGAAGAGCCCTGTGAAAGTTTGGGAAGTAGGTCTAATAAGAGCTATTACTCCATGCGCCTTGTCTGACTCAGATAGGTGGGCCTGGGCCTAGACAGACAGTCAGAGGCAGCGGTGGAGGATGAACCCTGCTTCCACGAACCCCTGCCCCCCTAGATTATTCCACCTTTGCCCAGTAGGGGGAGTCTCCCCCCGCCCACAGCAAGTGCCCCTGGCGCATGTGGGAGCTGGAATACCAGGCTAGTTGGGTGCCCAGGGCTGACCACTCCTACCTGAAAGACTACAATTCCCAGAAGCCTTTGCGGCCCAAAAGTTCGGCCTCCAGGCCACGACCTTGCCCATGATGCTTGGTGGGTGGAGCTGGAGCAGTTGAGTTCAAGTTTGCAGCTGTGGTTGGTGGGAGACTGGCAGTCTGGTCTGGGACTGGGTAACTGTCCCAGGCAAGGGGGCGCTGAGACAGAGGAGGAGGGGAGCGAGAGAGCTGGGGAGTCAGATTGCTGGTGGGAGAGTGGGATTGGTTGGGAGGGGGTCCTGGGGGAGGAAGACAGGAGAGTGGGATTGGTGGGGAGAGGGGGCAGGCGAGTGGGATTGGTGGGCAGGGGCTCTGGGAACAGGGTAACTGCCTTTAGGCATTCTAGGGAGGCTGAGGCTGTACAGAGCCCAGGAGCAGGGTGGGAACGACTAGCATGGATCCAGGGGGAGCAGAATCTCAGCAGCCCCTCCCTAGGGCTCCTGGGAGAGGGAGCCGGAAGTCTGGGAGTCGAAAGAGGCACCAGGACCAGGTTAGAGCTAGTCATGATTTCCCCTGCCCCAGACTCTAAACCCCAGCCAGTCTCCTCCCATGGCTGAGCTGGTGACACCTGTCTCCATGGCCAGACTTCTTGCAGGGGTTCTCCCCTCCACTTCAGGCTTGGTTGGGTGGGGGTGGCAAGAGCTGACAGGAACCCCTCTCTAGGGGTGAGTTGGGACTAGAACCCAGGAGTCCTGGCTCCCAGCCCCCCTACTCTAACCCATTAAACCTCTCTCCTCTACCAGAGGTCGGAAATAGAACCCAGGAGTCCTAGCTCCCAGTGGCTCATTCAGCCCTTTCTACTGAGGCTGGTAGTGGTGGTGGTGGGGGGGGTTCCCTCGGGGATGAGCCCTCACCACTCCCTCCATTCTCTGTTCCCCATCTCTTTCAGAATCCAGATGTCCGTCTGTCCAAAGCCTTGTCCTATGTTTTGCGTCATGGAGCAGCCCAGCTGGGGCTGGAGATGGGTGCTGGTAAGTGCACCCATACTCCCATGCATCTGCTCCCCCTGGCCTTGCAGGCAGGCTTCAGAACAGCACCTCTCCCATAAAGAGAGAGCTACTGAACCCCAGCAGAAAGGACTGAGACGGGGACCCTCTGCTTAGGTACAACCCGCCATAGCTGACATGGGATCCCTGGCCTGCGGCTGCCCCTGACTCTCCTACCTGCCCCTGGGGCCTGAAAGGTCAGGGGGTCATTATGGGGGGCACTTGGTATTGATGCATGTGCTCCCTGCTCCTAGGGAGGTGGTAGGAGAGAGAGCACAGAGAAGGGGACTAGGGCTGGGCCTGCGATCCACAGACTCATTGCACTAAACAGCCCAGCCCCTTGCTCCAGAGGGTGTTCCCCCTCACAGGTTACTGGGGGCAGGGGTGTGCTGACATAAACTGGCCTGCCCTCTGCTGGAGGGCCCATGGATGGGCACTGCCCCAGGACACCTGGGTTCTTCAGCCCCTTAGTACCCTGGGTTGGATCTGAGGAGAGCCTGAGGGGTGTGGTAAGGGTTAGGGCATCATGTGGAGGCCAAACTGGTCTTGTCCCTCAATCACCCCAGTGGATTGCATAGGGAGATGATGGAGTTAGACAGATCTTGGCATAGTTGGTCTAGGGGGGTGGGAGATGGGGTAGATCAGGTCGTGGCCTTGCCAGTCAGGGGAGGGACGGGTTAGAGTATGTGAGGACGGGTTAGAGTACGTGAGGACAGGTTAGGTCTAGGCCTTACCGGTGGAGGTTGGAGGGATGAGTAGGAGCTGCAAGGGGGTGTCAGTCTCGGCTGCACTAGTTGGGGGTGCAAAGGGGGTTTAGATCTTGGCCTAGCCAGTTGTGCGGGAATGCGATAGGGCATGCGAGGAGGGGCAGATCTCACCCTTGCTGGTTGGAGGAACAATGGTGTACGTGGGGGGCGGGGTGTTGTGCAAGGAGGGAGGATGAGGTAGGGCATGCAGGGGGCAGGTCTAACCCTCGCTGATTATGGGGATGGGGAGGATGTGACAGGTTGAATGAGGGGGTTGGGATGTGGCAGGGCAAGCCAGGGGGTCAGGTCTTGGCCTAGCCCATCGAGGTGGGGATGGGGCAGGGTGAGCGAGGGGGACAGGTCTCTGCCTAGCCCGTTGGGATGTGGGAAGGGGGCAGGTCTCTGCCTAGCCTATCATGGAGAATGGGAGAGGACAAGGGGGGTAGGGATGCCAGGCCTCGGCCTAGCCCATCAGGGTTTGGGGGTGGGGCAGGGCAAGCAAGGGGAACAGGTCTCGGTTTAGCCCATCAGGGTGTGGGGAGGGGGCAGGTCTCGGCCTAGCTGATCTCATCTATCTCCCCTCCCCAGATGGGTTCCTAGACGTGGCTGCCCTGCTGAGCCTGCCCCGCTTTGGGGGGGTCTCTGTGGCCGATGTGCGACACGTTGTGGAGACTAACGACAAGCGCCGCTTTGCCCTGCGCCCCCACCCTAGTGATGGGCGCTTGCAGATCCGCGCCAACCAGGGGCACTCACTGCAGGTGCTGGGGGAGGGGTGGTGGGCAGCAGAGAGGGATCCCTCTTCTGGGGAAGTGGAGGGGGGCAATTGAGTGGTGTGGGCAGGGGAAATCCTACAACCTGGGGCCCAGAGTGCGGGGGATGGGTCAGAGCAGGATAATCACTCTCCCAGGATTAGGAGGAGTCAGGGGGCAGGACAAGATCCTTGCTTCAGGGAATAGGGGGCAGGGGCACCTGGGACATAAGAAGGGGCAAGAGAATGGGGGCTGGAGGGATGCCGAGAGGCTGATGGGGGCTAAGGAAAGCACAAAAAGGGACTCTAGGTCAGAAGCTCCATTGTGATATCCTTCCATTCCCTCACCAGCAGGTGTCAGAGCTAGAGCTGATCCCACTGCTGGAGCCCACAGCCCTACCCCAGACCATAGCCCATGGCACTTACCTGCGGCACTGGCCGGCCATCTGCCGGGGGGGCCTTTCCCGCATGGGGCGCAACCATATCCACCTAGCACCTGGGCTGCCCGGGGATGGACATGTCCTCAGCGGTGAGTGTGCATGCTGTACTGGGGAGAGAATCTAGGAGTCCTGCCCCCCTGTCCCTGGTGCAGTAATGGGGAGCTCTCTCTGGGGGTGGAGGGCTGTGGTCCTGAGGGACACTGGTGGCTCTGTGTACAAAGCCCAGTCAGCTGGGGGGATGTGGGTGGGTCTGGGAGTTGCTCCCCATAGCCCGCTTTTGACCACCTCTTTGACTATTGATCCACAGGGATGAGGCAGGACTGTGATGTGGCTATAGTGATTGATGGGCCCCAGGCACTGGCAGGTGAGTAAGGGGACGGGGCGGGCAGTCTCCGGTGGAAACAAAGAAGTTTCCTCAGCCCTTCCAACTGAGGCACCTTCTCAGCAGCAGAACCCAGGAGTCCTGGCTCCCAGCCCCCTCCTCTAACCACTCAATCCCAGTCCCCACCCTGAGTGGAGGATAGAACCCAGGTGTCCTGGTTCCCATGGCCCAGTGCCTGTGCATTGCTTCCCCATGCAGATGGGATCCAGTTCTATCGCTCAGCTAATGGTGTCATCCTCACACCGGGTGATGCTGAAGGCCTCTTGCCTCCCCGGTACTTCCAGAGAGTCCTGCAGCTCCGGCCTGACAGTAAGGGTCTTCCCCACCCTGCCTCCTACCTTCTTGGGGGGAAAAAAAGGGGGGGCGGCTTGGCACTGGGGGTGGGACAGTCTCTGACCTCTCCATTACCCCCACCCACTAGAAAGAGGGGAAGGGACTTGTCCAAGGTCATATTGCAAGTGGGGCGGAGGACCTAGCAGTCCTGACTCCCACTACCTCTGCTCTACCCCACTAATTTCCACTCCCCTTCCCACGCTGGGGATAGAACCCTGGAGTCCAGGGAGTCACTGTAGAACCCTTCCACAGAGTCACAGACCTGCTCGACATGGTGAGAGCTTGGTTTATTATTCTGTGTTTGCAGTCCCAGTTGACGTGCCCGGCTGGCAGCTCGTGGCAGAATCCAAGTAGCTGTGGTTTTGATCTGTTCCCAGGGAGTGGCAGAGAAGTGCCCATGAGCCGGTGGAGGGTCCTGTTATTCCCTGGCATAGTTGGCAAGGGCAGGCAGGTTCAGGAAAGCCAAATTCTGCAAACCCATTTCTGAATCCTTCTCTCTTTCAGGGCGTTTGCTACCCCTCGAGTGACTCTCACAGGGTCCAGGGCCATGGCATGGAGGAGAATCAGGCAGGAGAGAGCAGTGTAAAATAAAATCCCTATTGTTCCATCTGCTGCAGGCTCTTTAATCATCTCTCTTCTGGATTTGCTTGCCTTGCTTCCCCGCCCCCCTCCCCCACCGCTGGGGTAAGGCATGCTGGCTGGGGACCTGTACTCCCCCTCCCATAGAGCACATGCAGGAGTGCTGGGGTGGCAGGGAGCACGAGAAGGGATGGGTGGATTAAGGGGTGGCTTGGGCTGGGGTTGTGTAGGCCATTGCAGGGTGGTGGTGTCATGGTGTGTGGGGAATTTGAGGAGTAGCAGGTGTTGGGCTGGTTGGGTTGGTTAGCTGAGTGTGTATGGAAACGTGGAGACTGGGGTTGTGGAGCATGGGGGAAGTGGCTTGGGAATGTGTGTGTAGGGATTGGTGGGCTGTGTTGTGGGTAGGAGGGAATGGGGGTAGGGGACTGTGTTGGGTGGGTATGTTGGGGATAGGTGGTTGGGATGGGTGGGTGAGGGCTGCTCCCTCCCTGTTGGCGGGGCCAATGTTGGTCCCTGCTGCCCCCTGGTACCCAGCAGGGGATAGGAACAGTGCTGAGTGCTCACAGGGCCTCGTGGCCCCCTGTCAGCTTGTAGAAAAGCTCCTCATCAAGGCCCCGGCCCTTGTCGGTGGAGCGGGTGGACAGGAAGATGTACCCCCCGATGTACTCGTGCACGATATTGCACCTGGCCGACACACAGCTGAATGCCACATTGATGTGCTCATCAAACTCAATCGCCACCTGGGAGAGAGGACAGTAGTGAGGGGCTGGTTGGGGAAGAGAACACACGAGTCCTGGCTCCCACCTTTTAGTGTTGTTAGAAACTGGGGAACCTTTTGGGGAAGAAGTAGCCTGTACTGGGAGAGGATGGACTCCACCTTAACCAAAATGGAACCAGATAGCTGGCATGTAAAATTAAGAAGGTTGCAAAGGAGTTTTTAAACGAAAAGCTGGGAGAAAGCCAACAGGTATGGAGGAACGCACAGCTCGGCAGAGACATCCCTTAGGGATGAATTAATTCAAGGGCAGACTCGATATCCTAAGAGGGTAGGAAAGAAGTTGGTAAAGTACAGATAGAAGCTAGGAAGCAATGGTCAAACATACGAATCTCATTTAAACATAACACATGAAAGCAAGTGACTAAATATTGACAAAATGTACAAGGGCTTATATACTAATGCTAGAAGTCTAAATACTAAGATGGGTGAACTAGAGTGCCCGGCATTAAATGAGGATATTGGTATAATAGACATTACTGAAACTTTGTGAAACGAGGCTAATCAATGGGACATGGTAATACCAAGGTATGCAATATATAGGAGTGACAGTAGGTCACACTGGTGCGGGTGAGGTGACACTACATGTTTATAAAAAGAAAAATCAAAAAGGTGAAAACCTTAAATGAATCAAACTACTGTAAAATCTCTATCAGTAGAAATTCCAAGCTTGAATAATAAGAAGATAGCAGTAGGAATATACTACTGACCACGAGAGTGACTGTGATTGCGAAATGCTAATGGAGGTTACAGAGGCTACAAAACCAGAAATCACAGTAATAATGTGTGATTTCAACTATCATATTGACTGGGTAAACGTCACCTCAGAATAGGGATGCAGAGATGACACCCGTAAATGACTGCTTCCTGGTGCAGCTAGTCTTGTAACCCACAAGGGGAGAGACAATTCTTGATTTAGTCTGAAGTGGAGCATAGGATGTGATCCCAGAAGTAACTATTGCTGAACTGCTCGGTAAAAGTGACCATAATGTAATTAAATTTAGCCTCCTTGCAGGGGGGAAAATACCAACCCAAACACACACACCCCCCACCATGGTTACATTTAACTTTAAAAAGGGAAACAACACAAGAATGAGGATGTTTGTTAGATGGAAATTAAAAAGAACAGTCACGGGGGTAACAGTGCGGCCTGCAGTCAGCATGGAGACTACTTAAAAATACCATCATAGAGGCTCAGACTAAATGTATACCCCAAACCAAAAGAGACATGGCTAAGCAACAGCGTATTGGAGGGGAAAAGTCACCCTTTAAAATGTCAGGTTTCAGAGTAGCAGCCATGTTAGTCTGTATTTGCAAAAGAAAAGGAGTACTTGTGGCACCTTAGGGACTAACAAATTTATTTGAGCATAAGCTTTTGTGATCTACAGCTCACTTCATCAGATGCTCAAATAAATTTCTTAGTCTCTAAGATGCAACAAGTTCTCCTTTCCTTTAAAATGTGGAAGTCAAATTGTAGTGAGGAAAATAAGAAGGGGCACAAACTCTGGCAAGTAAAATGTACAAGTGTCATAAGACAGGCCAAAAAAGAATTTGAGAACTAACTTGCTAAAGATGCAAAAACTAACAATAAGAATTTTCTTAAGTACATCAGAAGCATGTCAGACAATCAGTGGGGCCACTAGACAACCAAGGTGTTAAAGAAGCACTCAAAGAAGACAAGGCAATCACAGAGACGCTAAATGGATTCTTTGCATGGGTCTTTGCAACAGAAGATGTAGGGGAGGTACCCATATCAGAGCTATTCTTTTTGGGTGACTAATCGGAAGTATCGTCCCACATAGATGTGTCAATAGAGGTGGTTTTGGCACATATTACTAAAACTAAACAATATGAAGTCACCAGGACCAGATGGTCTTCACCCAAAAGTTTGAAGGAAGTCAGATATGAAATTGCAGAACTGTAGTATTTAACCTATTGCTGAAATCAGCCTCTGTAGCAGATGACTAGAGGATAGCTAATGAAATAGCAAATTTTTAAAAAGGCTCCAGAGGCAATCCTGGCAATTACAGGCCAGTAAACCTAACTTCAGCACCAGGCAAATTGGTAGAAACTATAGAAAAGAACACAATTATCAGACACAGAGATAAATACACTTTATTGAGGAAGAATCAATATAGCTTTTGTGAAGAGAAGTCATGGCTCACCAGTCTGGTGTGATGATTAAGGGTATGGAATGGCTTCCATACAAGGAAAGACTAAAGATTAGGGCTGCTCAGTTTAGAAAAGAGACAACTAAGGGTGTGTGAAAGATAAGGGTCTATAAAATCATGAATGGTATGGAAAAAGTGAACAGGAAAGCATTATTTACCTTTTTCCAAATTACAAAAACCAGGGGTCCCCAGATGAAATTAATAGGCAGCAGATTTAATACAAACAAGAGGAAGTTCTTTTTCACACAATGCACAACTAACCTGTGGAAGTCATTGCTATGGGATCTTGTGATGGGCAAAAGTATAACTGGGTTCCAAAAAGAACTGGATAAGTTAGTGCTGGATAGGTCCATCAATGACTATTTGCCAATATTACCAGGGACATAACCTCATGCTTGGGGTGACCCTAAACCTCTGATTGCCACTAGCCAGGTGGATCACTCCATGCCTCCCGTGTTCTGTACACTCTGGCTGAAGCTCTGATATGGGCCACTGTTGCCCAGGATACTGGGCAAGATAGATTAGGGCTTGACCTAGTAGGGCAGTTCTTATATTCTTAGAATCAGTTACAAGATAATAGGGTTAGAAGAAATAGCCAGCATGGATTTGTCAAGAACAAATCATGCCAAACTCACTTAATTTCCTTTGTGGACAGGATTACTGGCCTAGTAGATGGGCCATAGTCCCACATGACACTCTCATAAGCAAACTAGGGAAATGTGGTCTAAATGAAATTACTGTAAGGTGGGTACACAACTGGTTGAAAGACAGTCCTCAGAGTAGTTATCAATCATTCACGGTTGAACTGGGAGGATGTATCTAGTGGGGCCCTCCAGGGGTCAGTCCTGGCTCCAGTACTATTCAATATGTTCATTAATGACTTGGATAACAGAGTGGAGAATATGCTTATAAAATTTGCAGATGACACCAAGCTGGGAGGGGTTGCAAGTACTTTGGAGGACAGGATTAGAATTAAAAATCACCTTGACAAGTTAGAGAAATTGGTCTGAAATCAACAAGATGAAATTCAATAAAGGCAAGTGCAATGTACTACTCTTCAGAAAAAAAAAATCAAATGCACAATTACGAAATGAGAAAGAACTGACTACGTGGCAATGTTGCTGAAAAGGATGCAAGGATTACAGTGGCTCACAAACTGAACGTGAGTGTCAGCACCTGCAGAAATGGTTAATATTATTCTGGGGTGGTGCAAGAGTGTTGCATGTAAGATATGGGAAATAACTGTCCTTCTCTGCTTGGCACGGGGGAGGCCTTGGCTGCAGTACTGTGCCCAGTTCTGGGCACCACATTTCAGGAAAGATGGGAACAAACTGGAGAGAGTCCAGAGCAGAGCTACAAAAATGATAAAAGGTTTAGAAACCCTGATCTAGGAGGAAAGGTTAAAAACACTGGGCTTGTTTAGTTATGAGAAAAGACTGAGGGGACCTGCTAACAGTTTTCCAATATGTTAAGGGCTGCTATAAAGAGAATGGGGATTAATTGTTCTCCATGGCCCCTGAAGGCAGGATAAGAAGTCATCCTTAATCTGCAGCAAGGGAGTTTCAGGTCAGACATTAGGGAAAAACTTTCTGACTAAGGGTAGTTAAGCTCTGCGACAGGCTTCCAAGGGAGGTTGTGGAATCCTCATCACTGGAGGTTTTTAAGAACAGGTTCAACAAACACTTGTCAGGAATGGTGGAGGTTTATTAGTCCTGCCTCAGTGCAGTGGGCAGGACTTGGTGACCTCTCAAGGTCCCTTCCAGCCCTACATTTCTGTGATTCTGTAGACCCCACTTGCCTCCCAGAGCCAGGCAAGAGACTCCAGGAGTCCTAGAGCCCATCTCCACCATGCATGAGCACTGGAGAGGAGAAGACCCAATACAATCGTGTCTCCTAGGGCATTCCCCTACACCCCCTCTCCCTGTGCCAGACTCCATGATGGCTTGGCATTGCTCTTTATAGGCCCCAGCAACCCCTTCCCTGCACTGACCTGACGGATGTCCCAGTTGACATTCCACTGGCGCATGTTGCTATACCGCCAGGTTTTCACCATGTCTCCCACGCCCAGGTCAATTCGGATCAGACGATTATTGGCGATGCCCAGGATCTCATCCTTCCTACTGCCCTTGAACCTGCGGAGCGTGGAGGGGCTGGGGGTCAGGACTCCTGGGTTGTATTGCAGTTTGGGGGTGGCAGTCAATGGATTGGAGCAGGAGGGGCTGGGGGTCAGGATTCCTGGTTTCTATCCCTAGCTGAGCGGGGAGAGGAGTGAGGTTGAATGGGTTGGGGGTAGAGTGGAAGGGCTGGGCTTCGGGACTTCTGGGTTCTATCCCTGACTCTGTAGAAGTGTGAAGGGGGGTCCAGTGGTTAGAGCGGGGTGGGGGTGGGGTCAGGACTCCTCGGTTCTACCCTTGGCTCTGTGGGGAGGGGTGCCTCACCTGACCACAAAGTAGGAGATGCCGAAATCAGGCAGTGACTGCCAGGCCTGGATAAACCTCATCTTGGCCTCGGTGAGTGAGAGCTGGGCCACATTCTGATGGGCCTCCAGGATGCGCGGGGTTAACTGTGGGCAGGAGACATGGGTCAGTGTTCCAGTGTGTTCCAGGCCTGATCACTGCTTGGATGGGAGACCTCCTGGGAGGTTGGGGGGTGTGCTCCCATCACAGTCATTGCTGGCCCCATTACCCAAGTGCAGCAGTAGGGAGTGCTGTGCTGTAGGGGGCAGGGCAGGGCGGGGGGCTCAGTGCAGGGCACTGTGCTGCAAGGAGCAGGGTGGGGGGCTCAGTAGGGGTGCTCTGCCCTTGCAGTCCTGGCCCCATTACCCAAGTGCAGCACTAGGGGGAGCTGTGCTACAGGGGGCATCTCCTCTTGCAGTCAGTGTTGACTCCATCCTGGGGCCAGGGGTGCTGTGCTTCAGGGAGTGGGGCAGGGAGCTCAGTAGGGGTTGCTGCCCCAACCCCCACCTACTTGTTTGGGCTTGAATTTCTTCTGGTAGCGCGGGGACACCAGCCACTGGGTGCCTATGGCCTCGGCATCGGGGGCCACGGGCGCGTCAGGACTGGCTCTCTGCAGCTGCAGGAAGGACAGGATGTTCTGCACCTCAGACTGATACGTGCTGTCTGCCATGGTCCGGCCCTTGGCTGCCAGCCGGCACCCTGCCATCCAGCGGGCATACTGCTGCTCCTGTGGGGGGGAGGAGGAGGAGGAAGGGAAGGGAGGGAGTTAAAGGAGGGGGAGGCACTAAAGACCCCCAGCTGGGACCACCACTGCAATGCATCTCAGTAGCCAGACCCTGCAGCCCCTTTCTAGAAGATAATCCCATTCACCCACCAATTCACAGCCCCTTCCCCCAGTATAGCCCCACTGCAGCCCTCCCTTTATGGTGTAATCCCACTGCCCTTTCACTCCCCACAACCCTCTTCCTACATGGTACAACCCAAATGCATCCCCCAGTGTGAGTCCCTAGGGTATAACCCACCCCACAGTCTGATCCCACTGCTGTCCCACAACTTACGTCCTCACAGCGCAGGTACACCTCGCTCATCCCCTCCGGAGAGGGCACCAGCAGTTTGATGCAGAACTTTTGGCCTGAGACGTTGACATCTGGTACCACCTCACAGCCTGAAATTGGTGGCAGGGGGAGTGGAATGTAGCATAATTGGTGATTAAAATGCTTTACTGTGTCTGCAAAAATACCTCAAAATCCCATGGGGCTGGGGGACAATCTCTCGCCTCTGTGTTGACCTATGGAACTACTTGCCACAGGAGTTTTAAGGAGGCCAAGGCTTCAGGGAGATTAGATCTGGCTGTTAAGTTGATGCCAGAGACCATTGACTGGCTGTGAATGGCAGGGGCCAGTAAAGAAAATCCTGTCCTTTTACTTTCAGTTAACTGTGGAACTCCCTGCTACTGGCGTGCAAAGGGCCCAGGAGGTTGGAACAGAGAGGATGTGAAAGGGATTCCCCTGCACCCTGGGCGCTGACAGCAAGAGACCTTCATGCTGCAGTTGGAATATACATGATGGGAATCCCGCCCAGCATTGCCTGGTGAGGGGAGCTCAGTGTTGAGGGAAGGCTTATGTTCAGTTCTCTGAAGCAGCAGACTTTGTGCGAGCTGGGACACAGCGGGCTAGATGAGCCCATCTGTCTGATCTGGGAGGATGCGGGGAGAAGAGATGCCAGGGAGAGGGGATACCGTACTCACCCTTGAGACTGAGCTGCTGCACGGGCTCACCCAGGGCCTCCTCACGGCTCTTGTAGTAGGAGATGGAGGTCTCTTTGAACACTACCCAGTACTGCTTGTAGCCCTTCAGCGTCAGCTTGCGGGGCCTGTGGAGGGGGGCATCAATGCCAAGGTGGAGGGGGCACAGTTGGACACCCCCCAGATGTGGGAGACACACACAGTCCCCCTAGGACCCTGAGCTGTGACATGGGGCGGGTGCAACAGGATAGCTTGGGGGATGGGGTCAGGCATGTTATTGGAACTGTGAGCACTAGACCCCACGTTGCTCCCAGAGCAGGGGTGGAACCCAGGAATCCTGACTCTCAGCCCCCACCCCCAAAGTGAGGATGAGAGTCTGAAGCTCACCTGAATATCCGGAGATAATCCTTCAGCTCAGGGATGGTGGTGAGATTTTCCTGTCAGGAGATCAAGACACAGTCACCCCCTGCTACTCCAGTCCGGCCCCTCGATGCCCCTCAATCCTGCCGCCTCCTGATATTCCAACCCTGGATCCCCCCACAGTGCTGCTGGTGCCCCTCACATCCGCCCCTTACCAGCATGTCCGAGGTTGATGTCCCCCCCTCCAGCTTGACCTGGAGGTTGGACAGGGCTGAGTCCAGGTCATCCAGGCCTTGCTCCCCGGCTGGCTCCGTGGGGTCAGCACTCAGGGAGAGCTTGTTGATGTGATACTGGAGGGCAGGGGGAGGCCGGTTAGTTGGGGAGAAAGGGGAGGGAGATCTTCACCACCCTCCCACCCAGATAGCCCCCACATGAGATTGGCCACTGGCTTGACCTGCGGGGATGGATCCTTGTTCACCTGGGTGGGAGAGCTCCAGAGGTAGTTAGTCCTGGCCCCACTGGGTGAGCTCTGGGGAAGACAGACCCCAGCCCAGCTGGGGGTGGAATGTGGAAATATATTGGGTAAGGGTACTCCGTAGCGGGGAGGGACTAGATCCCCACTAGGCGGGAGTGCTTGGGGGACAAATGGGGGAGCAGATGGATCCCAGCCCAGCCGGGTGGGAGGGCTCCAGGGATGGTTACTCCTGGCCCCACTGGGTGAGCACTAGGGAAGGTAGATCCCAGCCTGATTGTGGGGTAGGCGGGGGTGTTCCATGGCCGGGGAGGGGATGGATCCTGGCCAGTTGCGGGTGCTTCATGTGAGGGAGGGAAGGGGATGGCTGTGGGGGAATCCCTGGTAGGTGGGGGTGGATTCCAGCCCAGCAGGGGGAGGTGGATCCTGGCCTAGCTGGGGGTGGGGGGCGGAGGTCCAGTACCTGCAGTGCAGCGAAGACCATCATCTCCTCCTCGGTGCTTTCGGTCTCCTCCAGCAGCACGGCCCAGCGTGCCTGCTCATACAGCTGGGTGATGCGCACTGCGTCGTACTGCAGCATGGGGGACAGGAAAGGTGGGTGGGGGTTAGGGGGTCAATGGGGGAAATTAAGGGGAAGGAGCGGGGAGGGGGTGGAACAGGGGTCTGGAGGAGAGTTGGGTCGGGGTGGAGGGAAGGAGGGGTCCTGGGCTCCAGATCCAAGAAGTCAGTGTAGGTTTGAGGGGGGAAGGGAAAGTCTGGGGAGAGATGATGGGGTGTGGTAGGGGTTGGAGTAGCCAGGACAGGCTGGCTGTATTTGGGGAGTGAAGAATGGACAGGAGACCCCAGGGGAGAAGGGTTGGAGGGGAGGGAGACACACAGGGGTCCCACCTTGGGCTCCAGGTCAAAGAAGCTGTAATATTTGAACCGCAGCCAGAGCTGCTCGTTCTCCCGCACGTCCTGCTGCATCAGTGACCGCGAGGAGCTCAGCCACCTGGAGGGGAACACGGGAATTGTCATATTAGTAAGAACAGGTGTGACTCAGTTTCCCCACCCACTTGGGATTGCCACCCCCTGGGTGGGAAGGGGTTACACCTTCCTCTCTAGGACAGGGTAGACGAGATGGCTGCAGGTCTCTATCTGGGTGTGGGAATGCACCATCAAGAACTGTCCCTAGGCAGGGAGCCCTGCAGCGACACTGAGACCCCCGCCAGCCAGCAAAGGGAGGCTGAACATGTGTGACCAGCACCAGGCAGCTGGAGATCAGGGACAGGAGGCGGCTTCAGCCTGGCCCACACTTAGCCCGGCAGAGCTCTGTGGGCTGGGGAGGGAGAGGGCAGTGTCGCCGCAGAGCGTGAACCCTCGTGCAGACACCCTGATCCCAGCATGGAAGGGCTTTGGCCACCGTAGCTGGGGAGAGCTCAGCAGGTGGAAGCACCCCCATGTGGGTAGAAGCTGCATCCCCCAGCAGGGGCTGTGGGAAACTCTGCCAGTCAGGCCTGGGCTAGGAACTGGGCTGCCCATATAGCACTCATAAGGCAAGTCAGGGTTGGCTCTCCCCGTGCCCTGTCGCTGTAAGGATGGAAGGTCTGCCCACCGTGGGGTGCCCCCAAGGGCTCAGCAGCAATGGGGGAGGGAGGGTTCACTCTTGGATACTAAGGGTAACACTCCACCCTGGTCTAGGAGTGAGACCCCAGCCAGAAAACAGGGGAGACTGGCAGGAGCCTAGGGAACGGGGCAGGTGGCTGCCAGCATGGACTCCAGGCTGAGCCTGGCTTCCCATGCTGCGCTAAGGATGCTACGACGCTGGGTCCCAGGGGACTGGTAAACATTGGCTTGCTCTGAACAGGCTGCACTGGGTCACTGCAGGGCAATCAACGCAGAGGAACCTCTGGGGAGATATAGAAAGACATGGGAGTCTGGACTCCAGACTCCCCGCCTAGATGTGCTGGAGTCGCGGGACTCATCCTAACTCCATGGCCCGGCCTGCCGGGGCGCCGTTAGAGGTGACGGTATAAAGGCTGGGGGTACAGATTGCCCTGGAAATCCATGACGGGACCCAGCTGTGGTGCTGCCCCCAGGCATAGAGCCAGCAGCCGCAGCTCTCCCAGTGCCCCTCAAGCCCAGCCTGCAGCCCCCCTCTCTCCTCTCACCGGCTGTTGATCTGGGCCTTCTCCATGAGGTTGCTGGGCCGAGGCATCTTCAGCACGTGCTCGGGGCTCAGGCCAGTCCAGCTCACTGACAGCATCCGGTAACAGGCCTCGGTGGTGGGGCTGTCCGAGAAATGGGCCGGCATCCCCCGGAACGGCTGCTGCTCCGCACCTGCAGGGAAAGGGAGGGCTTCTGCTTTGTGCACAAGGGGGGGTTAGCGGCGCCCAGGCAGATGCCCGCCGCCAGGTGCACACACAGTAGGGCAGGCTCTTGCACCACTGCTTGTGCTCACTAGTGCATGTACCTTCTGGCACAAGCACACAGGGGTGCTCTCACATGCACTCACACTAATGCACTAGCATGCACGCTCACCCCAGCACTCGCAGGAAAGCACACTCACATGCCCCTGCCCACCCCCTTCGCCCGCACTCACTGGCTGGCAGCACCACCCCGCTGAGGTCAAAATCATCCTCTGTCCCCAGCACCGGCCCCTTCCGCTTCTTCTTGTCCTTCTCCTCAGGCGCCCGCAGCAGTGACAGCTCCTCGGCATGCCGGATACCTGAGGGGAGGGGACACGGGGTGAGGGAGCTCCCCAGTAAGGGGGCCTTCCCCCATCTTCCCCTTATTCCATCTGTCTGGGCCCCCTGCCCCTCTCCCCCAAAAGCCCCATCCCTCCTCCCCGAGCCCACCCAGGCTTTTCTCCCTACTTTTGCTCCCCTCACCCCTTTGTGCCCCCCTACACACCTCCCCGACCCCTGCTCCTCCCCTTACCGCTCCCCTGGGTCACCTCCTCACCCCAGACACTGGCCCATCTATGCTCCTACTCCCCACCTGGGAAGGGGCAGCCAGGGGAGAAGAGCCCCAGGCGCTAGGTAGATGTGATGTCACTAATTTGTCATGACTCCCCATGCACTTTTTCCAGACCACTTTAAGCACTGCCCCCTGCCCCACACCTCCAAACCCCCTACCCCTCTGCACCCTTTGCCTTTCCCTCCTCCACAACTCCTGCCCCTCCCTGTTGCTCACCCTCGATGTCTACCCCCTGCATCCTTCTCCACCCTGGCCCATCTATGCCCCATCCCCACCCGGGCACTCACTCAGCACCCTGCAGATGCCAGCCACAGCACGGAAGACGGGCTCAGAGAAGCTGGCGTGGATGCGGATCATCCGCCGGTTGGGCAGCTGCAGCCGCACAGGCTTGTGCTGAGGTGTGTACCGGAGACGGGCGTCTGCCTGCAGCCCGTACTTATCCAGGGTCCAGTTGGTCTTGAGCAGCCAGAGTTTCTTCTGCTCCCACCAGAGTGCATGGTCTGACCAGTTCTGCTTCACCTCTGGGGGCAGAGCACAGTAGTTTGCACAGGGACCCCTTGTCTGGCACTGAGATGCAGCCACCTCTGGCATGGGGCATGGGGGCTGTTTATACAGGGACCCCTCGCCCAGCGCTGAGATGTAGCCAGTGCCACCTCAGGGTGGGATAGAGGAGGTAGCTCCCAGTATAAGGAAGATGCTGCAACCCCAGGAGCTGAACTGCGCAAGCCACACACACAATACAACTACAGACTTCTAAACCAGAGCCATGGCTCCTGGGGCAGGGTCCTGGCTTCCCCACGCTAACCACTAGGCCCCATTCTCTTCCTGGAGTTGGGAGAGACCCCAGGTGTCCCAATTCCCAGCCCACCCTTCTCTAAGCCACTAACCTCCCCCTCCCTTACCAGAGCCAGGAATAGACTCCCGAGCCCTGAAGGCTATTTATAGCCATAGGCTCTAGCTAGCTGGCCCCTTATCAGCCTCCATCCAGGGTATGGGCCTCACAGTCTCCAGCAGCAGCTACAGCTGCTATCTGGCACTGCCAGGGGAAGGTCCCCATACCACATAGACTGGCCACAGGAAGACATGGCACAGGCCCACCTCATGTCCTGGGCAGATAAAAAGACACTTCCTGTTGCATTGGTCCCTGGGCGCCCCCTCCCACCAGGCCCCAGGCCCCTCCCTCTCTGGTACCGAGGGGAGTAGGGAGATGTGGGCAAACACTGTAGGGGAGTACAGGACAGAGGGAAGCACGTGGGGACAGACAGATGGATGGAGGGGGACGTGTGGGACTGATCAATGGATCACTAACACCTAAAGAACAGACAACTGGGCAGATTAGAGCCCAGACAGGCGTTCCAGGGTTGGCCCACCCCCTGGGTAGCCCCCATGCCCACAGATGGCAGGTGCTTGTTTCCCTGACACAGAGGGCAATTCTGGGGTAATCAAGGGGGTAGGAGGCAGTGCCCCAGCCAGACCCCAATCTTGTACAGAGTAGGAGGGGAGAGACAGGAACTGAGGGTGGAACTGGGCGATTGGGAGTCGCTTCCCTGCATCAGGACCATGACTCAGCCTGCATCATGTGAGAGACTGGCAGGAACAGCAGGGAGTGGGGGTCTAGAGGTTAGAGCAGGGGGCTGGGAGAGGACTCCTGGGTTCCGTTCCCAGCTCTGAGCTGGGCGGGGGGGGGGGGGGGGGGAAGGGAATTTGAGGTACCCTAGGGTAAAGGGTTGGGGAACCCCCTCTGATGCTAAGATGCATGATGCTGGGAATCCCACAGCAGGAAGTTGCTGGCTACTAGAGGGGGAAGTGCAGCAGGGAAATTAAAGGGACAGAACCCCACCATCCACGCAGGGGCTCACCCGTTGTGGGGAGAAGTGTGTAAAGTGGGGAGGGGATTTAATGGAAGAGGACACCCCTCCATGTAACCCACAGCAGCAGGGGGGACCCCACACTCACTGATCTTATCTACAATCTGCAGCATGATGCCCCCAATGTGTACATCCCCGGTGACTCGCAGGGTGAGGGGCTCAGCCTCGGGCCCCAGCTCCTCCACAGCCACTCTCAGCTCCCAGGAGGCATCGATGTAATCCCCGCTCGCCGTCTTCAGCCCAGCCATGGCGAGCCCTGGAACGAGTGCAGCGCAAGGGTCAGGAGGGAGACAGGACACCGGAGTTCTGTGCGCTCTCTGGAAAGGGAGCAGGGTCTAGGGGGTTAGACTAGGGGGCTGGCAGTCAGGACTCCTGGGTTCTATCCCCAGCTTCAATTGTCAGTGTAACAAGGCGGGGGGGGGTAGCTTGTCCCTTTCCCGCTCTGTAGGTCAGTAGCGCTGGGGTGGTACAAGGAGATGGAGGGCTGAGAACGACTCCACAGTTCAGCAAGGGACACGTCCCACCCCTGCCCATTGCAGGGAGGGAAAGGATTTGCCTTCCCCCAAAGCATAGGGTGGAGGCAGAAATAGCTGGACCACTGCTCCCATACAGCAGCGCTAGGCTGGCCCAGTGTTGTGTTCGGGGGCTGCAGGGCACAGGATCACAGGCGAGATGGGAGCCAGGGAATCCCAGTCCCAGCAGGAGAGAGGTGGTGCTGGGTGGGCCCCTGGAAGTCTGTCCTGCAAACAGCTGACCAGACCAGAGAGCCAGGGTCAGGACTCACAAGTTCTATCCCCAACACTGGGAGGGAAGTGGGGTCAAGTGGGTTAGAGTAGGGAGGGCTGTGAATCAGGACTCCTGGGCCCATTGCTGACCATAATGGGTCAGGGGACACACCACCAATCCTTCCCAACTCAATAGTTCTCACTCCCCAACCAGAGCTGGGGACAGAACCCAGGGATCCTGACTCTCCATCCCCCAGGTTGATATACAATCACAGTTTACCCCTGAGCCCTAGCTCACAGCTGAAGACCACAAGGGCTAATACAAATCAGCAGCTCGGTAAATGCCAGGAGCCCCGGAAGTAGGGTACAGAGCCAGGCACACAAAGAGTGAAGCCTGGCCCCAGAGACAGCCCCCCACATCCTTTCAGCTACCCAGGAGGAATTCTCCCATAGCTTGGTAGGAAGTGCCATGCATCTAACTAGATCACACCTCCAAGCAGCCCATCCTCAACCTCCATCCAAAATGGGGTCCCCTCTTCCACTTCAGTGAAGGATTGTGCATAAGGGCACGTGGCAAATTGGTGGGGCAGGACAGATGGAGTGGGACCTGCCACGACACTGTAAAGCGGAACCTTCCACCCCCAGCCACCACCGCGCAGCCAGCCCCTTACCGGTCCCGGTGTGGGCTCTGTCCGAAGCTCCCGGAGCTGTTAGCTCATCTAGCGCTGATAGGGATCCAGCCTGGGCTCTGTCTCCCTCCCCAGCGTGCCTGCTGTCAAATCAGTCCAGCCCGTTGCTCTAGCCCTGGGCGTTTCCCTCCCCCCCGCACTTCACTTCCTCTCAGCCGCTGAGCACTGTTTGCTCAACAGCTCCAGGGCTCTGCATTGTGTTTGCCTTGGGCAGGAAGTCCTTTGCATCAGGGCCCAATGGCAGCTCAGGCACCTGCCGAGTCCCTGGGATTGCTTTAGAGTAACACACCCACACATGTGAGCAGTGTGTAGGCCCTTCCTAGTAGGGACTCTCTCTCACTTTGTATTTGAAGCACCTAGTACCACAGGGGCCCTGATCTGAGTTATGGTTTGTGTAGCACCCAGCACAACAGGGCACCCTAGCTCAAGCTGGGGGAGGGGGGGAGGGCGGCTGGGCTGCAGTGCCTGGCCCCAGGGGAGGGCCACCCCTTTATTAAACCACAGGATAGAGAGCAGCTATTGGAACACAAAGGGAAAAGGGAGTCTCCCTATGAATTTTCCTCTGCCCCCCTGAGCAGCACATAGTGAAAACACAAAGTTAGGCAGTGGAACTCAGGGCCACATGATTCCATTACAGGCCAAAGGTTCAGGAAGGATTTCAGTTCATTCAGGGGCTAATCAAGCAGGTGGCAAGAATGTATGAGGGAAATGAATGGGAGCAGAATGCTGACAGGTGTTCAGTGGGGGACTGTGTCCTGCAGGCAGGACCCCAGGGTGACTTGAACCTTCCTCTGAAGCAGGAAGCACTGGTGGGAAGACTGATTCACTGGGCTGATTTGGTTTTGCAGTTCTTATGTTCCCACACCACCGTTGGCCACTGGAAGTTGGGAAACTGTTGAGAAGCATCCAGCTGTATGTGGCAACTGTGTTTGGAGTGCTAGGGCACTTATCACTTCTCCTACCACAGAATGCAGGTGTCTTGCTTCCCTAATTTTCCCTAGGTCACACGTTTTGGCAGAGAATGGTGCAGTCCCAACTCTTCTCTAAGCCATTGGACCCCACTCCTAAGAATGGAACCCCAGGAGTCCTGACTCCCAGTTCTGCTCTAACTGACCCCTCTCCTAAAGTGAAGTGTAATCCTCAAAGCTTGGCTTGTCAGCATAAGACTGCCAGCCAGTGCAGTCCATCAGCACAACTCTGGGAGAGGGAGGGGGGAAAAAAAGAGCCTTGATCCCAGTTAACACCCAGGGCCCTGCTGAACACAGAGCTGAGCAGGTGTATCTGAGCAGGAGAGGGGAATGGGACTGGCTGCATGGAAAGAGGGGGCACGTCAGACCACACTTGAAGTTGGGGGAAGCTGATGGGACAAGCTAGAGAGGGGAAAGTTTGAGCTGGGTTGGGGGATCAAAGAGGTATTTAGTTCCCACCTGCCTGTCCTACACCCTCCTGTAAGGAGAGAGGTGCAGATTTGGCCAGGCCAAATGCAGAGGAACAGCGCACAGCATTTTGGAGACCATTTTGGTGCATCACACTGGGATCTGAACAGCTAAGCCTGCGTCACATTGCTAGTTCCTGTTCTGCGGCAGAGCCCCCTTCCTGCCTCTGTGGGTGCTGTATTTATAGCAGCAGAAGTTCCGTTCAGGCGCAGCCTCTGGGGAAGGGGGATGGGGACGCAGCTGCTAAGGTCCCCCAGGGAAGAGGGTAGGCGCACCTTGCAGCTAGGATCGGCTGGCAGGAGAATCAGCCCACTCGCTGCACTGGGGCTACAGAGTTCTGCCTTTCTAAGATAGGGAGGAAATACACCCAGTGCCACAGCTCCCTCTGCTAGCAGGGAGAATGAGGCACAGCAATGTCCCGCCCCAGCCCATGTCACCCCCTGCAACGTCATATAAAGTGCATGACAGGGGAGGAGATCCTGTAGGGCAACAGGCTGGGGCAGGGTGCCCCCTAGGGGCAGCTTGATACTCCCCTTGCAGAGTGAGCCTTGTTACCAGGGTGTTTGTTATCTCTCCTGTGTAGGATCTTCATAGCAACCAGTCCCCTCAAGACAGGGATTCCAGGAAAGAACCCAGAAATCCTGCTCTCACAACGGTAGAGACCAGAATCTGTACTATCTGTTCATGAGCTTAAAGGCTACAGGCCAGGTGCTGGACTGGTGCCAGCATAACCCTGTTAGCTTGTGACACCAGCAGAGGATCCAGATCCTGCCTGTCTGGCTACATACAGAGGCATGTCAGAGAGACTTCCTGTTTCACTTACTGGCATGAGACAGATACAGCCACTGACAAGTGAAGCCAGGTGCCTTCTAGCGCCCCCTGTGGGATGGCTAGCTGCAAAGCACTCTGGCTGCTAAGAAAGGACATGGACATGTCTGGGATCTTGAAACAGACTTTCCCTTGGTTGTCTTGTGGGGAGGAGGGACAGACACAGACCCAGAAGCACCGCTGACTGCTTTGCTCTTTTATTGGGAGTGCGGCATGGCAACGCAGTCTCACAGCCAGAAGAACCAGACAATGAACAGTTAGGAGCCGCCACCTCCCAGGCCTCTGCCAACAAAGAGAAAGAACCACAGAGGGGAGGGGCAGCTCAACAATGGAACAAGCTGCTTGGAAGATACAGGAACTGGAGAGAAAGTGGCCAGCTGGCCCCACACTGGCATGGGTGGTGTGGGCAGCAGGTCCTGTAGAGAGCATGATACTGTACAAGTCTTTATCTCCTATTGAGATACCCTTTCCTTTTGCTTGTACTGCCAGTGTCCAATGTCCCAGCTGCTCTATGAACAGGCAAAGGGGTAGAACAGGGTGGCGAAGTCATCACCGAATTGCAATCAAACCAACATCCATCAGCTTCTGGATTTTCTGGGCTATTACTGGGTTCTTTAAGTGTCTGCAGAGAGGAAAAAGTAGTATCACCCCAAAGCACTTGAGTTTGACACTTCCATCACCTACAAGATGCAGCTGCCTCCAGGTTGGGGCCCAGTGTCTTTTTATGAAGGATTCCTTGCCTGTGACACAGCCACTTCTGGGGTGGGATGCAAGGGTCGGGGGTGGTTGGTGTCAGACAACTCTGCTTAAGAGGGTAAAGGAACATCTTGCACATGCTTGAAACTGATGGACTGTAAGAAGTCCAAACTTCCCAGAATGTGGGAATTCAGCCAAGGCACTGGGGTGAACACCCTAACTCTTGAGAAAATGCTATGGGCTCTCTGATGTGGACATGGTCCCCTTCTACAGGGACCAGCACAGGATAATGGTTTTGGACCCAACAGCACCACTTAAAGGCTGAGCTAAGCAGTGTTATAGGTTCCTTATGAAACACACCCCTATGTGGCTCAGCAGGAAGCAGAATGCGGCTCCTCAGGAGCTAGATCTACCCAGACCCAAGCTCCAGTCACCCCCACGTTCAGGCAGCCTCACTCACTCGCTCAGCGCCTGTGGGTCCTTCTGCATCTGCTCTAGGATCAGCCGCATTGCTGGGTCACTCATGATCTGCTGCACCTCAGGATCAGCCATGGCACGCCGCTTGACCTCCTCGGGGTTGTCGTTGCGATTGTACTGGGCCATGAGGCAGCGCTGATAGCCGTCGGCGGCTTCCTGAAGCAAGAATGGCAGGGGCAGCATGAGGAGCTCTGTCAGAGCTAGCCACTGTACCCTGGCTGGTGAGGGGTAATGGTAATGCCATGCAAGGTTGGTTTGGTGACAGGACACAGGCTCTAGGCCTTCTCAGTCATTAGTCCTTGCAACCTGGGCCTCAAGGGAGCACAGCCAGAAAGGATCCCTGCCAGGGAACCTTAGCAAGGCATTTCAACACAGCTTACCCTGGGGGAAGGGCTGTCTAGCTAGTACATTAAGTCAGTTCAGTTCAGCACAAACAAGCCTGCTCCCACACCCACAGACAAAACAGTCTTAGGGTACAGGACCATTGTGATCACCTAGCCTGATCTTCTGCATAATACTTTCACCCAGACATGGAGCCCAATGATTTGCGGTTGAAAACAGGTGTCATGCTTACATGGCTTGTGTGACAGACTGTGTAAAATCTCAACTTTCAATAAAAAAGTTTCTAGCTCTCACGTCTGCAGAAAACCTTCCAAATGGGACCAGCAACAGACAGTTCTGTTTGCCTGAGTCCGCAGAGAGCTTGACAGTGATTCAGAGGGGCCAGCTCTGCTACCCCCTCTTAATCTGATTAAAGTGTCAACTTGAGAGCCCAGTTTGTGGTCAACGTTAACTAGCTGTAGTGGATGGAATGGAAGTGACGCTCACAATTTTCAGGTTTCAGAGTGGTAGCCATGTTAGTCTGTATTAGCAAAAACAACGAGGAGTTCTTATGGCACCTTAAAGACTAACAAATTTATTTGGGCATAAGCCCTCATGGGCAAAAACTCACTTCATCAGATGCATGGAATAAAAATACAGTAAGCAGAATATATATTATAGCACATGAAAAGATGGGAGTCGCCTTACCAAGTGGGGGGTCAGTGCTAACGAGCCAATTCAGTTAAGGTGGAAGTGGCCTATTCTCAACAGTTGACAAGAAGGGAGGAATACCAAAGGAGGAAAGATTACTTCCGTAGTGCTAACAAGGCCAATGCAATCAAGATGGCCCATTTCAAATAGCTGACAAGAAGGTGTACGCATCAGCAGAGGAAAAATTACTTTTTGTAGAGACCCATCCACTCCAAGTCTTCATTCAGGCCTAATTTGATGGTGAGTGGATGGGTCACTACAAAAAGCAAAAAGAAAAGGAGTACCTGTGGCACCTTAGAGACTAACAAATTTATTCGAGCATAAGCTTTCGTGAGCTACAGCTCACTTCTTATGCTCAAATAAATTTGTTAGTCTCTAAGGTGCCACAAGTACTCCTTTTCTTTTTGCGGATACAGACTAACAAGGCTGCTACTCTGAAACTTACAAAAAGTAACTTTCCCTCTGCTGATACCCACACCTTCTTGTCAGCTGTTTGAAATGGGCCACCTTGATTGCATTGGCCTTGTTAGCACTACAAAAGTAATCTTTCCTCCCTTGGTATTCCTCCCTTCTTGTCAACTGTTGAGAATAGGCCACTTCCACCTTAACTGAATTGGCTCGTTAGCGCTGACCCCCCACTTGGTAAGGCAACTCCCATCTTTTCATGTGCTATAATATATATTCTGCTTACTATATTTTTATTCCATGCATCTGATGAAGTGGGTTTTTGCCCATGAAGGCTTATGCCCAAATAAATTTGTTAATCTCTAAGGTGCCGCAAGGACTCCTAATTGTTTTCACAATGTTCAGAATGGGGAGTTGTGGCAGGAAGCACAGAGGAGACTCAAAAACCAGGAGAAATAAAGAGGAAAGAAATAAAGTACTGAGCATAAACAGAAGTCTATTTCCCCACTGAGCAATGAGTCAAGGCAGCAATGAATGAGCTACAAAGGTAGCTGTTCTTATAAAGGTTATATCCCCTGATCTCTGTACAAGTCCCATTAACTCCAACAAGGATCCTGCTGGGCATTTATATCCTAACCCACACACCATAATTAAGCCTAGAATTCAGCACTGTTTCCCAAAGGAGTTTGACATCTCTAAGCTAGCACAGCTCTTTTAGAGGGGCACGCCCAGTCCTGATTTAGATACCAGCGATGGAGAATCCACCACAACCCCAGGAGGCTGTTTTAGCAGTTAATTATGCTCCCTGTTAAAGAGTTACTTTACCTTATTTCCAGTCTGATTTTCATTCTGTCTTTGTTTGCTACATTAAAAAGCCCTCTGCCGGCAGGTGGAGAAGATTCCTGAGAGCACTTACAGGCCAGGATCAAGCCACCTCTTTGGCTCTCCAACACCAGACGGCTGCTGGCAGTATAGTACTGCTAGGCATCAGATGCTCTCACCTTGCAGTTGGAATCCAGGTCGAGAGCTTTCTGGTAGACGTCCATGGCTTTAGTATAGTCCTTCATGGCTTCTAGCGCTGCAGCTTTTCGGGTGTAACCCTTGACTGCAAGCAAAACACAATCCCTTGGGGTTTACGCTTGCTGAACACTTCTTCCCTGCCTGTGCTTCCACTGCAGGTCGCTTTTGGTAGCAAGGTCAGCAGGGCATGTGACACACTGATTAGGAACCACAGGCCCTGGCCAACAGGATGAACTTAAGGTATGTTCAGCCTGAACTATTCCACAGGCCTTTACAGTATCAGCCCAGGGCTCCCCCCTCACCTCAGTACGTGGTGGCTATTCCACACAGTGTCACATGAGAAGATAGGCCAGCCAAGGTGAATTGTGAAAATCACCCCCCCGCCAGTCAGACACAGTCACTTACTAAATGTAGGCTCTAGCCGGATACATTCTTCACAGTCCTAAAGGAGGGAAGACACCATATTAAGTTCTCTTTCCAGTAAAGTTATCAGGCTTGTCATTTTATTAGCAAGACACCTGGCCTGCTTCATACCGACTCCGTGGGTCCTCAAGCACCGCCCCCCCCAAAAAAAAACAAAAAAAAAAAAGGGGGGGGGGGGAAGCTCAGCACCCACAGGGCCAGATTAATCTTTTGTGGGCCCCAGTGCCTGGACGGTGGCCCTGCCCCATGCTCTGCCCCAAGGCCTGCCCAGCCTCTTCCCCGTGAGGCCCTGCTTGCCGTTAGCAAAGGGGGTGGAGGGGGAGGAGAGGAGCACCCATCAGCGCCTGTGTTCATACTTATTTAACTGCCCTAAGCAAGAAATGCTGCCATTTCACAAGCTGCCAGGCCAGCCAAGAAAAGGCCTATACTTGAGCGTGGAGCTTCTGAAGGGTTAAATGCTTTGGAAAGCAATGTTCAGAGGGATGGTGGGGTTGGGACACAGGGCTGAAAGGTTTAAAGATGTTGGCCAATCACCAAACCTGGATTGGAGTACAATTAACACAAGCTGTTGGGCAACTGGAGACAATTCTAAGCATGTATTTTCAGCTCTTTGGGGCAGGGATTGTTCTGTGTTTGTACAGCACCTAGCACAATGGAGTCCTGGCCTGGAACTGGGGCACTTACAGTAATACAAAGAAATCATCATCTCTGGGGACAGCAAGATGACATCCAGGTTTGTTGCGAGGATGACAGAAGCCCTGGTTTGCTGCTGGCCCGGAGCCCTAGTAATGCATGTCTAGGATGGACTCAAGAGACAAGCGGCCTCTGGTGCTTACCTTTAGCGCTAGCGGGAATTCCAGGAGTTTGGTGTAGCAGGCAGCTCTGTTGCTGTAGAGTTTGGCATCGTTAGGGTTGCGTTTGATGGCTTCTGAGTAGTGTTTCATTGCTTGGGGATAGTCCCCTAAGAGGAGAAGAGGGCAGTGGTAAATCATAGGGACCCCTGAACCCCTGCACTCACTCGTAAGCACTGCACTAACCCATTCACCAGAGCATGGCTTAACTCTTCCCTCCTTTGCCACACAGCCCAGGAACCTGCAGTTCCTCTTTGCTTCAGCAATAACTCTGGAAATCAGGCTACCCACTTCTGCTGGATTGACTATGGAGTGAGGCTGGGCCGACAACATCCCAGGATGATGCTATAGAAACAGCTAATGCCAGATTCAGTCACACCCCCACAGCAAGGAAAATTCCAGGATACATGAGGCATGCTCCTTTACGACTACTGAAGAGACTGGCCCATTAACCCAGCCCTGCCTATGTTGCAGTGCTCTTCACTGACTCCTAGTCAAGCTTTGAGAGTCCTCACCTTTCTGGAAACACTCGTTGCCTTTGTTTTTCTCCTCCAGAGCCAGATCGGGGTCAATGTACGCCAATCTCTCCTGCTCTTTCAAGATCTTCTCAGCCTGTGGAGGAAGCATGGTATGATGTAACAGACCCTGCCCCTCTAAGTAGTACCCCCCACTCCTTGGCAACATATTCTATTCACTACAGACTGCTCTTTGCTTTTTGCATCCAGGCTGCAGTAGGGTAAAATGGTCAAGACACAGGGAGCTGATGGGGCTTGAGAACATGATGCCCACACATGGTAAATGCTGCGAGGAGCTCCAGTAGTCTCCCCATCCCTCACACAAAGCCACCCAGTCCAGCAGGCTCCCCACGGAGTGCTAGACAGAGTGGCCATGCTGTAAGCCAATGCCAGACAGAGGTCAGGCTGAGTTACTACACTGATCCACTTTCACCTGGACTGGCTGCTCTCACTCGGATACCCACAGATATCATGCAGCAGTAAGGAATGTGTTCCAGCCGATGGACAAGTCTTGTAGTGTCTTGTAGTGCTGCAGCAAAGCAGCCACCCCAGTGCTTCAAAACCTCCCCCTTTGTTTGAAAAGATCATGCTTCTAGCTTTCATGGCTGTAGTGAAAACTTCATGCAACTGAGTTTAACAACTGCTGATGTCTGCCCAAGTCTTCAGACAGCTGGAAATAATACCTCAGAGAGGGGTAAATTCCCCCTCCTTGAATCTAGTTAATTCTATGGTTCCCACTCTTGCTGGCGGCAAGAAGTGTGTCTGCAAAAGGAGGACTCGAACAAAGGATTAACATAAGGTGTCAGGGACTCACAGCCATGGCAATAGGGAAACTTGGCAAAAATCATGTTTCCAATACTACGTGGAGCCCTGGAAGCCCCCTAGCTACAAACATGCTATGAGGCTTGAATTTTAGAGTCAGGACGATGTCTCTGCTCTGCCAGCAGGGGAAGGCTGTGCAAGTGGGTGCACACGCTGCAGCAGGCCCTACATGCACTAGGGAACACGACCCCACACTCACTTGCTGACACTTCTTTAGCACATCTGGAGTCCGGTGCTCAGCCAGAGACTTGTTATAGAACTGGATGGCTTCCTTGTACTTCTCTTCCTTGAAGTAAGAATTGCCAATCCTTGCATAAGCTCTGAATGTGGAGAAAGCAGCCAGCATCAAAATAAGGGCAATAGGGGACAGAAGTATAGCACCTCCCTGCACAATCCTCCCTACTGAAGTTTTTCTCCCTGACCCAGAGGACCCCTGCAGAGGAGAGTTTGGGGTTTGTGGCACAGCGGTCCATTGCGACAGCGACTAAGACCCAGCAAACTCGTTTCAAGTCACTGGCTAATAACCATAGCTCAGACCTGGGCTGGATTTGAACTAGCAACCTGGAGGTGAGAAGTTTCTTCATGCATAACTAGAATGCACTTGGATACACTGCTGATGAGGGTGCTATAGGATCCCAAGGAGAAGGGCAGGTGGCGAAGATGCTTGCTACTGTAAGCCCCAGCCCCATGGCGGATTCACTCACTTGGCGATCTGCCGGTAGTCCTCCCTGTTCTCACGCCCCACCTCAATGGCCTTCTCACACAGCTCTCGGCACTTATTGTAGTCGCCTTTCTCAAAGTACACCGCTGCAAGGGGAAAAATGCATGTGACACCACTTCCTACCACCTGCATTGTTCTTCTAGCAGAGCCCCAATACCACTCAAATTAAGGTTGCGCACTCTGTTTAAAGGCTGACACTTCTACGTGCTCTAAAATCCACATTCTGCTCATATTGCTTTGAAATGTAGCGTGCCTCATGGGTAGGGTCCTGAGAAAAATTGCAGTTTTTTAAATTAACACCAGTGTCATGGGGAAAGTAGCAATTTTCACAGAATGCGGCCAGGGAAAGGTCACTTCTGTACTCCTTGGTATAAAACTGGCTACCTAGTTCCCCCTGAACTACTGTGACTTTTTCAACAGGTGGAGGAAATGGGCACCTGCACGCACCCATTTCCTTCTTGGTGCGACTGTTAACATTGAGCAGCATCATATCAGAGGAGCAGTTTGGGGCTGGGGGGGACTTGGCAGCCAATTTTATGTGAGGCACACCACCACTTGGAATATGCATTATGAGCTTGTGTGAGCTGAGCAGGGTTGGGCTAGATCAGCATGTGGATGGGAGACCACCAAGGAACCCCACAGGGAAGCATACCATCTACTCCATCAGCCTCAGTATGGGGCGAAGGGGCACAGATATGGTAAGAGACAGACTCCTTGTACCTATAGGACATACTACAGCCCTTTTGGTAACTCTGGGGACTCAAGCATGTTCCAGGTCAGATAATTCCATTCTTCCTCACTGCTGTTTCAATGGTTATAACATTCTCCTTAATCTTTCTGTCCTCTTGACAGACAGCTGTCCCATTTCACCCCAGAGGTTGCTGCGTCTCAGTGTGAGGGGGGGAGAATCTCTTTTAGAGTTAGACTTTGGAAGCAGCACCCTCAAGATCAGACTGGAACTTGCCACTTACCTGCTTGGTTACTAATGTAAGTCATGTTGGTGGGATCCAGCTCTTTAGCTTTGTCATAGTGCATTAGTGCCCCATCAAAGTCTTTCTTCTTGTAGGCCTCGTTTCCCAGCTCCTTCTCCTTCAGAGCCTGAAAATGGGGGGAGGGGAAGGAGAAAAAGCATCTCCAGCTGCCATTGTATCAAACTCTTCAGCTCTCTTAGGACTTACAACCCAGGTCTGGAGTCCAAGCCATGAGCTGAGTCCTGGCCTATGCTACAATATCTTTCTAATGACCAGTGCCAAACATTCACAGGCTTTCCTAGCATCACCCCTTCCCACCACCACTAGAACCAAGGCTTGTGGGGGCACAAGTGTTTACTTCTAGAGCATGGTGCTTACAAACACATGCAATATTGGTATTTCCTGCTGCCAGGAAACAGACAGCACAAGATTGGAGGGGAAGGTTTCCCACAGTGATGTGTTAGCATTTTTGTCGTCAACTGGAAGCCTTGCTCTAATTACCTATGTTTCCAGTCCAGCGATAACACATGGAGCTGTATGATAAGACAATTTGCAGGTTGCATGGAGGGCATCTACAGGTGGACTACAGACAAGAGGCTAGTCTGGCACACTAACACTGTGCTACATTCAGGGGAGAAGCGAGCCAGCCTTCTGCATACTAGCAAAGGTTAATGCACTTGCCAATTGGCATGGCACATTTCTAAGGTAACAAGGCAACTTATTTCCTCCCACACTGAAAGTCAGCTCAGTGGGCCTTCATAGCCTTAGGCGCTGAGCTCTAATGGAAGCCAAGAGGAACTAACGGTGTCTTTGAAAACAGTCAGGCCCCAGTGCAACATCCTTTCCCCAGTGAGAAGATGAAGGCTGGGGAGGCCTTGCCTGCTACCAGTTCTTACTTGTGAACAGATTAAGTGCCTGATTTTCTAACAGGACCTCCCCCACCAAACCCTGAGGTCTGAACCAGCTATGGACAGTAGTTCTTAGAACAGCACCTATTGAGGTCAGGCCCCTAACCTTGGCTGTTTTATTGCCATAGGAAATCCAGGTGCAAGCAGAACCCAAGATGAATTCCTTGCCCTGGCCACTGACCCTAGTGCAGGTAAAAGCCTAACCATGAAACTTACACCCTCCTCCCAAGCAGTCAGTTGCCCCTTAACAGAGGCAACAGAAGCACCATAGCGATAGCCTGTTAACCTAGTGAACACAAAGGAAACAAGGTTATGCAGCCTCAGAAGAGAAGGGTCTGTGCTAAGGCTCCTGTCATAGGGCCAATGGTCAATCTGAGCTGATCAGCTGACCTACTGCCCTGCACAGCCAGCCAAGTATCTGCTCTGTTCCTGAGACCAGTGCATCTTTATTAGAATGCCTTGCAGCCCTACTCAAGGTCATTCCCTTGCACCAAACCCCTTCACCCAGCTTCTTGCACATGACAGGAAGCTTTCAGCATAACAGGACCAGGTATTCAGCTGGTAGTACCTGCTTCTTGTTCTCTGGGAGATCCTCTTCCATGGGCTCTGGCTTGGGTTCCTTTTTGGGTGGAGGGGGGGGAGGTGGAGACATGGCTTCATCCTCATCGTCCCCACTACCGAGGTCAACTCCCAAGAGCACACTCAGCGTGGTCATCACTCGTGGGTCCTGCAGCTTCCTGAGAGAGGCAAGGGGGAGGAGTGAGTAGCTGGGAGTCATTCAAACAGGCCCTACAGACCTGGCTTCTACATCTTGGCCAATTGGGATGATGGAAGATAGTTTGAACCTCCAACTCCAGGCGCTGGATTCTCCCTGCTGTAGCCTAAGGGAAAACTCAGGAAAGCCAGATACCTGGGAACCACCTTGGGAGCTAAATACTAGCTTTCTATTCCCTCTTTGCAGCACCTTTATATTTTGCACAGCTTGGTCTTCACCTGCATCGCTGCTCCTATTTCACTTGCCCCTTTGCTCTTCCCCCATGCTGCTGCCCCCAATGTCTACTTCAAACCCCTTAACACCCTGCTACTATCCTGCTCTCCTCTACAACATTCCAACCCAGAGCCCCTCACGCCAGGACCCTGCCTGTGCATCTGAGGGGCAGCATGAATGGTTACAGTGATCCGTATACACTCTGCCTTTTGGCTCAAGGACACGGCCTAAAGGGTTATGCATGACTGGGCATCTTGGATCATGCATACCCTGGGATGGCATGGTGTGGAATGGGGAGCATGGAGGCAGAACAGCTACTGTTTGGAGAGCAAGGGAGACCCAATGCATGAGACTCAGGACAAACTACTCTCAAGAGGATGAAACCTTACTCTTCCCAAGATTACACCACAGCAGAACCACCCTCAGCAGAACTGGGGTAGATCCAACTTACGTTCCCAGGTCAGAAGGCTTGTTCCGGAGCTGTTCAATCAGGTCTTTGTAGCTGGGATCATTCAGCAAGGCTCTTGTGCGGGGGTCGCTCTCTAGCTTCTGGTAGAGGTTTGGCATGTTAAAGGGGTTCATGAGCTTCCTCTCTGTGTGGGGCAGAGCATAGAAGCATAGACTGGTCATTTCAGCAACCAAGTAATCCCAAGAGGATCCTTATACAGGGCATGACATTTCGGCAGCTATAAGGAAGCTGCGGCCTGCATGGCTAACACAACAACCAACCTCTGCCGAGTGATACTTGCCCCTTGACCAGATGCAGGGGCGGGGAGCCTTGTGAATAGACTTGTCAGTCCCACGTCAGGGTTGAAAACTGGGCAAGCGCAGTTGCCTGGCAGAAAGAAGGTAGCCCTAGTCCTAATTCCATGGCACCTTTTCTCTCCCATGCTCCTCCTGCCCACCCAAGAGCAGAGCACAGCCCCTGAAAAGGCACTTACTGTAGGTGCAGAGAGGAGTCTGATCTCTGCAACTTCTCAGTGCCAAGCATTTAAGCAGGGTGGCTTGGAAGAAAGCAGTATTTATATATTAAGTGGAGATCTCTGGCTGCAATTCCTGCTCCCCCAGTTCGTTCCCTCACCTGCTAGCCTGGCTTCCATGTTCTGGAGCCCCTCTTTCAGTTGAGAGTTCCCCGGCTCATGTTTCAACCCTTCCTCATATGTCTTCTTGGCCTCTTCAAAACGATTCAAGAACTCCAGAGCAGCTGCCTTGCGGGAGTAGCCCTGAAAGCAGGAGAGAGGGATACAATGGGGCGGGAAGTCATAAGGTCCCAATGGAGGATGGGATGAGTCCCCACACTCATGGAATTTCAGCATCACTACATCCCACCCCAGACTCTAGCATATTGGGGCACATCGGAATCTGAGCAGAGCAACCTGCCTCTGCAACATTTAGGCCCATGTCTCCTGTAAGGTAAGGAATAAAAATCCCCAATATCCTGTGCAGGAAAACAGACACCACTGGAGGACAGAGGTTTGACAAGCACATCTTTGTAAGCTGCCACTGTGTTATAGGTCACCTTCTGTGGCCCATGCCCAGAGCATATGAGTCTGTCACAGCCCCCAGCTATAGAGCCTAACCTTTTAGCTCAACTCATGGCTTATAGCTCTGAAGGTCTGTGATTCAGTCCCCAGTGACAACGAACATGGTGGTCAATACATAGAACAGCCGCCACAAATGTTACTTCCAGAGACTGGAAACCGCTTTGACTGAAGAGAAATTCCTCAGGGTTAAACTCAAGACATGTGGGTTCAAGTCCCTGCTCCACCAAACTGTAGGTGATGTTGGGAAAGTCAGTCTCTCTGCCTCATTTCCCCATCTGTAAAATGAGGTTAGCAGCACTGCTTTGCCTCACAGGGGGATTGTGGGGATAACTATCTTAAAGATTGCGAGGCCCACAAATACTACAGTAATGGAAGCCATATAAGTACATTAAATAAATAAAAAGCTGGGATTTTCCCCAGAGTCCTAAGGGATTTGTCACCTAACTCCAGCTCCTTTGAAGATCTCAACCAAAAATCAAAGGAATTCCTCTTAACAGCATGTTTTCATGTTTCATGTTTTCAGAGCACTGAGGTATCATTTATTCCCGGTTTAAACTACAAAGATAACATGGTTATGCTGTTACAAAATACAATTTTTCCTGACATATGTGACTAGGAAGAGCCAGGCGGTAACCACATTTTAACTCCAATTGGCATCTATTGCAAAACATGACTCTCCAACGACCAAGATTTTAAGGCACAAAGTCACCACTGTGATCAGTCTGACCTTCATAACACCAGCCCTAACGTTCAGTCCACAGGCAAGACAACACGGTTTAAGAATCTAGAGAGGGACCCTCACCTTGCCCCACTCTGGCTTGAGCTCAACCGTTTTACAGGCATCCTCCAGTGCTTTCTGATACTCCCCTTTCTTGGCGTAGGCTGCAGATCTGTTGCTATAGAGCACATGGTTCTTGGAGTCTAGTTTTATTGCCTCCGAATAGTGCTTGATGGCTTCTGCAATGTTGCCTGCGCTCAGGGCTTTGTTACCTTTTTCCTTCAACTCATTCACCTGTCGGAGGGAGAGCAAGAGCGAGCAGGGGATTAGCATGATCAGATGTGGGTGGAAGTCTCGAAGCAATCCTCTTGCCCTTGAATTATCTTTCCCAACTCAAAGCATCACAGGCAGGAAAGTGATGACTTTAAAGACTGTCCCTTGTTATTGCCTCTTGAGTTTTTCCACAAGCAGCAGCTGCTTGGAGTCTTACTGCAGTCAGCACTTGGAAAAGGAAGAATAATTTTTCACCAGGAACCACTCTGACTCAATACCTGCTTGAAGGGAGACATACTGCCTCCTTTAACAGTCCCAGAAAGGTTAATACAAGAGCACGATCAGCGTCTTGACAGCACAGAGATTCAATAAGAACTTGGAAACTGACATGGCTGTTCTGACATGGAAGTTGTGCAACACCAAAGGACTCCAGATTTCTCAGTAAGAGGTCTGTGAATACCCCAGATCAGAGATAACCAAGTCTATCCCTCTTGCAATTCTCACCCAACCAGCCACTTCTCCCCTTTGGAGACCCCTCATGGGTGGAACTCTCCCACATGACTGACTCAAGTAGTTTAATAAACAATGGCCAAGAAATGCCATCAGTTTCTAGGAATATGCAGCTTGGGCCCATCAGTCCATTCAGAGTCAAAGGAAATTTACCTATGATTTAAGCACCTAGCTCAAACACTCCAGAGACCCAGAAGTCATCAGGTAGTTAAAGTTGTGTAGGTGTGACTTCCCTGCAACCGTGAACTGATGGGGAGGCAGTACCTCTCGAAAACCCAGCAACTGCTAGCGAGTCTCAGCCAAAAGAAGGCAATCACTGATGACTCACTTCAACAGCACATCAGGTTGGAACTCTCTCTAATGAGCTCCTTAGGAAGGCTGCATATAATATTTGCATTTTTCTCACCCTGTTACTTCCACTCTCCAGGTACTTCATAGCATGAACTCTGCCGTACAAACAGAAGCATGTCCCAGTTACATCCAAAGTCTCCCTTCTACAAGAAGGGGTGTTATGATGGCTCCCTATAAGCTGTGTTCCAATGCTATCTCCCTTTTAAGTGCTGATTGGGGCTGAGCATTAACGGATCTTTAAATTATATGCCATGAATGGCAAAATAATTACTGCCTCTAAAAGCTTTTGAATGCTCACCCCAAATTAGCTGACAGTGTAAGAGCTTTACTATCTGGGGCGGAAGCAGGAATAATCAAATTTTAAAAAATAATTTGACATTCTACTTCAATTTTCAGGCATCTGACAAAACTGGCACTCCAGTTTCCGGGCTTGAGAGCTCAGAGATGGTGCTACAAATTAAGAACTTTTTTCCATTTTAGAGCTGGATTTACATTCTGATACAGGTCATAAGCAAAGAGTTTTGGTGGGCCTCATCCCAATCCACAGTGGATGTTTGTATGCAAGATAAAAAGCCAACGTATAATTGTGCAAAAACTGGGCTTTTTTTGCTCAAGTCAGGGACCAAGACAGGAAATGAAGAATGGCACGGAGATAAATCAGGAGTTATGTCTGCAGAGGGGGGAGACAGGAGGAATTTCTTGAGTGGAGTGGGGAGGCAGTTGCGATTGACAGGCATCAGCAAAGATGTGAGGAGGTGGAACTTAGGGCTGGGATAGCAGGGGGTTGCAGGTCAGGACTGAGGGGCATCAGCAGAGCTGTATGCAGAAGGAACCAAGGACAGGAATAGCGGGGTGGGGCCTTGTAGTTCAGGATTGTGGGGCATTGGTAAGACAGTGCTTGTGTAGGAGGCTCATGCTGGCCTCATCCACACAATACCTAGGCTCTAGCAAGCACAAGTGCCTCAGTTTCATTAGTTCTACAGCAACATGAATTTTAGACCAAGATGCGAAGTTAAACTCAACTGCCTTACTCCAAGATAAAGCAGCTCCCTCAGGTCGGTGATTTGCTGTGCTCCAAGAAGCAAAGTCAGCTGTGCAGCTAGAAGTTAGTGGAGAGAACAATTAAGAGCCCTTCACCCATGCAAAAGCAACAGGCTCTCTTCTGGGACAGGCAGGAGGGAGCTTCTGGTGACATGTATTATGCCAGCTGTAGACTGCTCCAAACATTCCCTCCAATGAAGATACCCCAGGGGCTCTTTACTGCACCTTAATAAGCCTTGTTTAAGCAGCAGCTCAGCTGTGTACAGCTCCCATCTCCAGCATGAGAATGCAATGCATTCTTCACCCCCTCCCCAAACAGTTTAACGTTGCTTGGAGACCTTAACAGCTACTCAACAAGAACAATTACTCCTACCTAGGCACATCTTCTATGGTACGGGTATGAGATAGGGGTGTGCATGCATATGCAGAGGTGAGGCTGAAAATGTGGGGGGATACTACTTCCATCCCAGCTACCCAGCAACACATCTCCAGACAGTCCCTTGAACAACCCCAATCATACACATTTAGTTCACAACCAACTCAGACTCCTAGTGCTGCCCCCTTTACTATCTCATACATATTTTCATGCCCCGCACTTTATAGTTCCCCTGATGCTCCTTGCTCAGCTGGCTGCCGCAAATCACTCTATCTCCTTCCACACCCCTGCTCCCCAGACACCCCACCACCACCAACTTCCAGGACTCCTGGCTACCTCTCTTCACAGCTGTTCCATTCCAGTGTCCCAGACTGCTCTTCAGTATCTACCGCACCCCCTCAGATCCCAGCCACCCTCTCCTGAGTGCTGTCACCCCAGCACCCACACTCACTTACTCTGCCCCCTCCCTTCCAGGCTCAATCTAGACTAGGATAAAAAAAAAAATCTTAAAGCCATGTCAGCAAACACATTTGGACACTCAAATGCAACCAAGGTAGAATGGTCTTTGACATGTGTTAGCTGGTAGCGCAAGGTCAGCGCAAGGGAGAATTTACCCTGTCCAACTAGCCCCTGCTAAAACACAGCTTGCCCCTGTCTACATCAGGGTGCTAAAATGTATCCGGCAACAGGCTCTTAAGAGACACCTTTTAACCTAGTTTAGACAAACTCTCCTACTCCAGCGCCCTTCACTGACTCCCTGGCTATGTCCCACCCCCCACCCCCCCGCCTTACCTCTTCCCACCCCCAGACGCCATCCCCGGGCTGCTCCTTCCTACCCTGACACCTCCCGCCTCCACGGGTTGCCTGAGGGAGCCCCCCGGCTCCATCCCTTGTAGATTTCAACCCCTGCCCCAGGCTGCAGCCCGCCCGCCCGCCCGACATCGCCCGGCTTTCCCCCTACCCCCACCTCGTGGGCCGTCCCCCAGATCCACCCATAGGCCGCACCGCCCCCCTCCACGGCCCCCCGCTCTCAGACTCCTCCCCACAGCGGCCCCCCAGCTCCACCCCCCCCAACAGGCGCCCTCTACAGTCCTCCCCGCAGGCTGCCCAGCTCCCACCTTCACACCCTTCCCTCAGCGCCCCCGCCCCTCCAGGGGTCCCCCCAACAACCCCCGCTTCCTCGGCCCAACCGCCTCCCCCCCCCCCTCAGGCCCCGCCCCTCACCTTCTCCATGGCTCCGGCTCAGGGTCAAGCTCTGTCTACGGGACACTGTCGGTTAAGTCTTCTCCGGCCCGGTCTACCCCGTCTCACGCCGCCTTCTGGAACCTGCTAGAAGCCTCCTGAGCCGCCCGAGCCGCCCCATTGGTAGGTACACATCTGGGCCCCGCCCTCCCAACACCATGATAGATTAGAAGATGTGTCGCTCATGGGCCAGGCCATGCCTACTCTCCGCCTCCGCCGCGTCAATGAAGGCGGGGATTATTGCGATAAGCACAGTGATAGGTGAAAACTAATGTCAATCGATACTAGCCCCACCTACCCCGCGTCTCATAGGTCTGGCGTCCTGCCAATCAATACCACTCTGAGGAGCTTTACTACCGGCCCTAATTTTGATTGGATGTCAGCCTAGTACCACGCCCCCTGCTCTGCCCATCTGATTGGCCAGAATCTCCAATAGCCTCAGCCATTCTCAAAGTCCATTGGTCTGCAGACCCCCTCAGGTTCCAACGGCCGTGCCCATTGGTTAGAGCCAGTTTCTGGAATTTTCCATCCTTTTCATTGGGTTTCAGGAACAAAATGACGACATGCGAGGAGCTGCATCCTGATTGAGCGGAGCGGGTCTGCGTCATGAAGACATCATCCCCTTATTGGGCGACTCCGTGGGGCGGGAGGCGGCTGTGAATGGAGCCTGTCTGATTGAGCTGGAGTTCTCGGGGGGGATGGTGGTGTGGTGTACAGCCTGGTTGCCCGCTAGGGTGTGTGAAATATTTGCACATACTTTGCACGGCTGCAATACTCCTGGGTTCTTTACACGTGCCTTGCACACCCTTCACTGGAGAATCCTGTTTGCATGCACCTTGCAGCTCTGAGGCTGGGGAACAGGCTGCGTCGGTGTCCCCCCAATGTAATCAGTGTGTAATTTTCACTTAAGTTCTCTTGGGCTTTTGCACCCGGCCTGCTTTCCTGCTGTGCCCTTAGTTTACACATCCCCTGGGTGCTGTAGTGCAACTATTCCAGTCCCACTTGCCCAGAACTATTATTCTTTGCACAACATTCATTGTAAATGAATAAGTGCAAAAATTGTGCATCCCAGGTTTAAGAAAGTATTCCATGGTACGCACACAGTACAAAATTTGTACATCATGGTGTGACAGCTATTGCAACCACAGGCAGTGTTTTTGAAGACTATATTGTATTAAATTTATGAATGTTTAGTGTATCAGGGGCCAGGGATTGTATGCAACTCTGTGGGGTACCACAGCTGCTCCAGAAACAAAAAAACAGTCCCAGAAATTGTAACCAGCTCCAGAAAAATAACAATCCTTGGGTGTTTTCCATATTAGGTTCAGGCTGGGTTTTCCAGAGACTAGAAAACAAAGACTTTGGGTATCTAAAGGCTGAGTTTAGAGAGACTTCGGGGGGTCTCAATCCTTGTTGAAAAGGCTTTGACTAAGATGTCATAAGACTGATGGGTAATTTCTGTTATGTTTAGTAAACATGTAGGCACTTATGTTGTTTGTTGTATTTTCTCTATGCTTTTTTCTTTTGGTCCTTAAAATGTACTCTGCTGAGAAAGATCTGTGTGGTCACACTGTTAAAAACATTAATTGTCCTCAGAGAGAAAACAGCCCAGGCACTAGCCTTTAGGCAGAATGGCTGGCTGCGGATGTTATAGTATATAGCAGGGGGCTGTGCAGGTGCAAACTTAAAACTCTAGCTCAGCTGGGAGTGGGATAAAGGTCCCTGCCCAGAGACAGGTATTGGTTGGAGCCCTGAGCCCTGACTGGGCATACCTGGAGGGGCCACACAGATGAAGAATATAGGTGCAGTTACCCTGAAACTGTGACACATGGCATGCAATGTTATGCAAAATGGGTATATGCTAAAATTAGGCACTGTGGTGTGTATGCTATAATTTTTGTAAGTGCAGTGTACAGCAAAGAGCATGGGTTGCATAATTTCTGTATACTTGTGTATTTCCCAGGGCATGATTTTTGTACATGGTGCACATGCCTTGGGGCATGTTCTGTACATACGTGTACCTTTGCATGGATTCACCCCTGCAGCAATTTCACTAACTCAGTGTCACTCCTAGGAATTTACCTGATGTTATGAAACTGCCGGGGTGTTTTCCTCTCTCACTGGACACAAATCTCAGCCTTGTTTTCACAGAGGAGTTTCACTGTGGGAAGCTCTTATAGAAGCTGCAGTGCAAACTGCTGGGCAGCTTTCTGTAAAATATTTGTAGGGACTGATGTGGGGGAGGAACAGGAAATCTGCTGTGCTTTTGTTGCATTATAACAAAGAGAGTGAGGGGGACAGAGTCAGGACTCTTGGGTTCTATTCCCAGCTCTGAGAGGAGAGGGGGTCTCATGGTTAAAATAGGGAGGGTCTGGGAATCAGGATGCCTGGATTCTGTCCTTAGATCTAGAAAAGGAGTGGTGTGTAGTAGTTAAAGCAGAGAGGCTGGTAGTTAGGACTTCTGGGTTCTGTCCCCATGGCCGGCCCACAACATTTTGGCACCTGAGGCGGGGAGCTCAAATGATGCCCCCATGCCCCCTCGCTTGGGCCAAAACTTTGAAAGGTCTTAATTCTGCCTTCTTCCATTTTACTCCTCTCATGGTACTGCTCTGCTACCTACCCCAATAAAGGAGAACTAACAACTTAAAATGCCTTAATCAAAAATTTTAAGTAACACTTAATTTTCAAACGCCTGAACAGCAAATGTAATTTTTCTTGTCTGCATAGTAAACACTGGCATTTGTATTTGTTTGAATAATCAAAGTGGTGCTTTCCGTGCCCTCTTGGTTGCAAAGATTTGAACTGCTTCCTGCTGAAGGTCCACCGTCTGGGCCAGCTCATGCTCTATTGAGATGGTTGCAAGGCCGAGCAGCCTCTCCTGTGTCCTTGTGGAGCATAGATGTGTTTTTATTAACTTCAGCTTGGAGAAGCTGCATTCTCCACTGGCAACTGCTACAGGAAGTGTTAGAAGTATGCGCAGAGCAACAAAAGCATTTGGAAAGAGGGTGGCCATCTTATTTGTGCACACATGTTCCAGAACAGCCTTTGGAGTTGATCCTGCTGAAATGTATCTTCAAAGGGCTTTCAGTTCATCACCTAAATCACTCTCATCAATATCGCGCATGTCATCATGTGTCTACACTGTCTCTAGTGCGCTGCATTGTTGGTGTAGGTCTTCTTCGGGTATAGTGAGGAGCTTTGGAATATCATACAACATCCCAAATATACTGCTGTGCTCCTTGATCTGCATAAAACATTCTTCAACTGACAGTATTGTAAAATCTAGCACCTGGTTAAAGAATTCAACTTTGAATTGTTGTTTGGGGTCTCTTATGGGATTATTCCATGCCTCATAAAGCAAAATGTCGTCTTCTTCAGTGACTCTTGTATTCTTGAATGGGTGGGAAAATAGCTTCAGTGTGAAGTTCCTCTGCCAACTTCTGTGCACTCTTCAGAACATTTTGAAATCCCTCATCGGACTGGTAAGACTGTAGGTATGACTTTGCTTTGTCCAGTTGTTACATTGCTCCAGATATATCAAGGTCAACACCTTGGAGTCTCTTGCATACAACGTTTATTTCAAACAGTAAGTCATACCACAACACTAAGCCACACAGAAATTTGAAGTTATGTATGTTTCTGGTGATTCCATTTCCCTCTGCCACTGTTCTCCCACGAACAGTTCCTGTCATAGAATTATCCTCCATAATGGCAACTATGGCATCATCTATCTTCCCAATTTGGTGTTTGATAAGCTTTATTGCCTCCACTCAACTTTCCCATTGTGTGGCACTCAGTGGTTTCAGTGTCAGAGAGGATGTTCCCAGATGTTGCTTCAAAATTTGTCATCGATGAGTTGATGCAGAGAAAAATACATAGATGCTTTGAATTACATTAAAAAATTCAGCAACCTCACTAGAAGCTGATGCTGCATCACTGACCACCAAGTTCAATGAATGAGAACTGCATGGGACAAAAAAAGCTCGAGGGTTTAACTCTCGGATCCCTGTCTGCACTCCTCTGTTCTTTCCTCTCATGTTGGCACCATTATCGTAGCCCTGACCTCTCGCAATTCCCGTATCTTCCAGCTTTTTAAGAAGCACATTTGTCATACCAGCTCCTGTAGTATCATCAATGTCAATAAATTCTAGAAAATGCTTTCTGACAGACACCACTGCAGGGACTTTTTCACTAGGTTCTGTTGTTGTTACAAAACACACCATTAAAGTCATTTGTTCCGTATGGCTGACGTCAGGTGTGCAGTCCAGAATAACAGAGTAATAGCTTGCTGACTTCAGATCTGCCACAATCTTCTCTTTGACTTTTGTTGCCAGTAACTGTATGATCTCATTTTGAATTGTTTTTCCAAGGTAGCGGTGTGTGTACATTTCTTCGGTGGTGACTCTTCGTAGATGCTCCTGGAGTACAGCATCAAACTCAGCCATCAGCTCCACAATTTTAAGGAAGTTTCCATTGTTTGGCAGATACAGCTGATCTGAAGTGCCAAGCAGAGCTAGGTTTTGGGTAGCAAGCATTCTCACAATGGCAATTAACCTTTTCAGAACAATTTTGCCAGTAAAGAGACTCTGATGCAATCTTCTCTTGATGCTGATCATCTATGGTGGCCTTTAACCTTAGTCTCATCTCAAGCTCTTTCCACCTATGGAATGCTCTCTGGTGATTTGCTGCTTTCTCAAGGCATGCCAGATTTCTAACCAGATTTTTCCAGTCCTTTGTTCCTGTAGAACCCAATGTGGCTGGAACATTAGACTGAAGAGTTTGCAACAAAAAGAGTATGCAGCATTCTGGGTTTTTGAGTACATAAGCCATGGCCTCTCCACTTTGTCACCATTGGGAATTTTACACCAGTAATGCGTTGGTTGGAAACTTCTATTTTCATTGTCTTTGAGGAACATGAAGTTTTTCACTTGCTGTGGCCCAAGCTGAACAAGGAAGTCCCTCAGGCTGCTGTTCAAGTGGGTCCACAGTCCTGGATCATCTAGACTTAAGGAACTGAACTCAGCAGCAGCTGTTTCTTGCGCCTCCACCACACTCTTCTCTGATCTATACTTTTCTTCAGGAATGTGCATGGTTACAGCCATTTGAGATGGAGATATGGATGCTGCAGTAACTGCCTGATCACCTGCACTCTGACTAACTGGAAGATCAGGCATCTCCTCACCACTCACATCCTCACTGGGGCCAGAAGGCTCACCGTGAACATTTGTGTCTATGTATCTTAGGGTTAGCTCCTTCCTGCTTAGATAGAAAAGCTTCCTTTGCTTTCTTTCTTTTTCTGAATGCTGCCCCAGGGGGGCGTTTTCTCCTTTCACTCATGACTGCTGTTCTGTGCCAGCTATAGTGGCTCTCAACACTCAGTTGAAGGGGACAAATAAGCAGGCTGGTAGCAGGGTCTGAGTGACGGAAGATATCAGCATCTTAAGGGCCTAACAGGCCCTACTATTTCAGTTGACTGCCTGTTCTCCTCAAGTGGATTCAGGGAAGCAGCAGGAAACAGGAAGCTCCCTGGGAAGCTGGTGTTAATCAGGCCAAGCTGCTGGGGGTGCTAGAGAGGTAAATAAGAGGCTCCTCCCCAGATCTCTCCCTGCAGCTTCTGCTGCTTTCTGTTATTCCCTCTCACCTTTTCGTCTGCCTGCCAGTTATGTCTCTTGTGCCCTCCTTCCTCCAGCGCAGCACTCCACCATCTCTGTGCATCCAGAGCAGAGAGAATACATATGCCCCAGCAGCAGACACAATTTTCTACACTCTGGGTCCTAGTGGCGCCCCCCACAGTCTGGCACCTGAGGCGGTCGCCTCAGTTCGCCTCATGGTAAGGCCAGCCCTGTCTGTCCCCAACTCTGGAAGAGCAGTGGGGTCTAGTGTTCAGAGGGAGGCAATTGGGAATCAGGACTCCTGGGTTCTGCCCCTTGCTCTGCTAGTGACCTTGGACAAGTCATTTTGCTGCTCTGTGCCTCATTTTCCCCAAGGTGGGGAATAACACTGATCTATCCCCAGGAAGTTGCAAAACTATTGATCACTGTGAAGTGCTTTGTAATCCTTCAAAAAAAAAAAAAAAAAAAAAGGACCAAGCAATGGTATGTGGTGATAAATGCAGAGCTGAATCTTGAAGGCTTGTTCTATGATCTGCAGATCTTCCTAAATCAGGATTTCGGGACATAAAAGAGGGTGCCCTGCTCTTTGGATAGCATAGATCTGAAACAACTGCTCCAGAGACTAGCAAAAGGCCACATCTCCCAGCAAGCAGTATCTATCTGTCTTCTGGTGTGACTAGCACTGCTAAATTTAGTAGGGTTGCTAAGGCACCCTGCAAACTCAGGAGACAAGGATCTATTTATAGTGATGAAGCTAGCCTACTGTGCTGTTTAAATGTCCCGGGTGCGTGAGTCCCCTTTGCAAATGGTTTCAGAGTGGTAGCCGTATTAGTCTGTATCAGCAAAAACAAGGAGGAGTCCTTGTGGCACTTTAGAGACTAACAAACGTATTTGTTTATTAATAAATTTGTTAGTCTCTAAGGTACCACAAGGACTCCTTATTCCCTTTGCAAATGATTGCTTTTTAAAGTAGCTAGTTATTTCCTGGTTCCTGCCCACAAGCAGCTTAGAGGCAGGTTGAGAGCAAGAGTCACTGAAGTTAAATTACAGCTTGTTTTGCCTGGGATTCTGGGAACTGTAGTTTGCAAAATTGGCTCCAAAGTTTTCAGTCTCCCAGGTTTCAAAGTTAAGCCTGGTCCCAAGAGTCCGAGGGGCCAATGTGGACGAATTCTGTTCTGTGTTTATGCTTAGCGCTTTACTGACATGGGTGAATTAATCCCCTGTGTGATCTGGGGTGATAAATAATGTTATCCCCATTTTATGTATAAGGAGCTGAGGCGTACAGGAGGGAAGTGGCTTGCCAGAAGTCAAACAGCTAGTCAATGGCAGAGCTAGGGATAAAACCCAGGAGTCCTGGCTCCCAGGCTGCCCTCGTTCTTCTAACTCACTAGAGCTCACTCCCTTTCCAGGGCTAGGAATAGAACTCAGGAGGCCTGATTCCCAGCCCAGCCCTGCTCTAAGCACTAGATACCATTTCTCCCCTGGAGCCAGGACTATAAGCCAGGAGGCCTGACTCCCAGCTCTGCCCTGCTCTAACTTACTAGACCACACTCCCCTCCCAGAGCTGGGAATAGAAGCCACGAGTCCAGAATACAATACTACAATGAACGTAATTATTGAGGGGCAGAGTGGTCCAGTGGGTAGGGCTGCAGCTCAGGACTCCTGGATTCTAGTCCAAGGTCTGCTGCAGACCTTTCTCTGTGTGCCTCTATTTCCCCTCTCACCTTTTGTCTAATTGGACTGTCAGCTGTTCAGGGAAGGGATTGCCTATCATTGTGCATTGGTGGCACCTAGCATGGCAGGGCCCAAGTCGCAGTTGGGGTCTGTACAGCACCCAGCACAACGGGTGGGGCTGGCTGTGCTACAATAACGCACGGTGGGGGCACAGTAATAGTAAAATCAGCTAACAGCAGGGAAGAACACGGCCATTATAGGCCCTCTTGCTGAACTCAGGCTCTGGATCCCATTGCGCCTGAGATGCCATCTCCATCTCAAGACACTGAGAGGCTCTGCTCATCTCCCTGAGTTTGCTGCCTCAGGACCCTTTATTGGCAAGGAAGAGGAAAACCGCAAGAGCCTGGACGGGGGCAGGACTACATTTCCCAGGATTCCTTGCACACAGTTGGGCGGGTCTTGGAAGTGCAAAGCCCTTGGTGAGTTTCAGTGTCAGCGCAGCAGCAATTTTGTCGTTTCTCCCGCCCCCCTTCACAAGCCAAATACCAGGTGCAGTAAATAAGGGAGAAGAATTTCTCTCGACTGCTCAGGGACCAACCAGGGAGGTTGGGCTGGGAGCCCTAGTGTTGCGTTCCCTTCTGTGCTACCATGCCAGGGATTCTCATGACCCTGCCAGGCAGGAGACTGTCTGGGGCTTTAGGGCAGCTTCTAGGGGGCTGGGGCAAAGGCTGGAACCCCTGGGTGCTGGGTAGTGTCAGGAGGGGCACGTGGAGCAGCAGGGAACCAAGCACTAGCAGCCTTCTCCGTGGCACGGTCCAGTTGGTGTCAAGAGCCTTCCGGAGCTGGGCAGCTGCTCCCCCACTAGGTATGGCGGCTAAGGTGGATCTGACCACGTCCACTGACTGGAAAGAGGCAAAAAGTAAGTGTGAGGGGGTGTGTGTGCGCGCTATGCCCAGTTACCCCTTCCTTTTGCCCATGTCTCCCTTTAGCTGGGCATCATACAGCCCTTTTGCAACGTGCCTTCACCTAGGGCCACTTACCCTGCCTAATTTCCACCCCTAAGGGCATTTGTCCCTTCCCTGGGCACCATGCATCTGTGCAGGGAATCTGTATACCAACACGGAAGTCCACCCCCAGGCATGGAAAAGCTGGAGGCTTGTTGCCACAGTGCATTGGGTTACTTAAAAACTGATACAGCTCTTCCAACATCACTCATCTCTGCATCCCGCCATGCAGCATAAGTAGGAATCCCATAATGCCTTGTGCTGCCTCAATGCATTGTGGGTGATTTGTGGGATCCCCTTCTGGAATTGTGGGAGTGCATGTGTGTGTCAGTACTCCCAGCATCCCTTGCGCCATATCCCAGAACTCACCTGGCAGCTGCACCATTCCCAAATTGCTTGGAGGGAAGCAGCACTTCCCATCCCCGGTGCTGCAGGGAGAGCAGTGTTACTGCGTTGGAGCTGTGCGGATGTTCCCTATGGGGCTGGCCTGCCAGAACCAAACCATGGGACCAGAACACTCTGCACTGACTGCTAGTGGCACTGCAGTGCCACATGCCAGCTCTGACCCCACCATGAGAGCTGCCTGGGCATGGAGAATGTATTGGCCGATCCGTTTTCCAGCAGTCAGTGGCAGAAAGTGCAAAAGCATCCATGTTGTGCAGCTGGCACAGTCCCCCTGGGTTATTAATCCTCTTCATCGTGGTAGTGCCTGGTACCAGCCAAAAACAGGACCCCGTTGTGCCAAGCACCATACAAACCCAGAGTAAGAGACAGTATCTGCCCCAGTGAAAGATGGTATACCAGGGGCTCATATTGACTGGTGCCTCTGCATTTCATCATTGTACCCTGTCTGGGGCTGGCTTATTACCATAAAAACCCAACACCGCAGCCTTCTTCCGTGGCCCCTTTCAGTTTATACTGAGATTCAGCATCCATATAGTCTCACCCAAGCCCCAATGCTCTAGGATCAAGAGTCTTTTCAGTCCCTATTTAGGGGATTATCTTCTTCAAGGCCGGTGGCACAGGATTTCTTAGGCCCTTGGCACAGCTGTCCTAGGCCGAACCTAATGGTCCAAGACAGAAAAATTGGGAGCTCTTTAAGAAGAGTTTATTAGATAGCCAAAAAGCCACAATTCCACAATCAAGAGAGATGACAATTTTGGCTAAAAGCCCAGCCTGGCTCAGTGGCAAAGTGAAGGCAGCAGTTAGAAATTAAAAAGAAAGTAATATAAAACAAATGGAAAAAGGGGGTAATAGCAATTGATCTAAATCAGAGGGTAGGAAATGCAGAAAACCGATAAGGGGAGCTGAAGGCACCAGGGAAATATGCATTTCAAGCAGGGCCAAGGAAAATAAGCAGTTTAAATATCTTAAGAACAAAAGAAATCCTAGCAATGGTACAGGCCAGTTACAAGCTGGAGATGGTAAAACTACTATTAATGATGCAGAAAAGACAGAAGTGCTCAATAAATATTTCTGTTCTGTATTTGGAAAGACGTAGGATGATGTACGTGTAACCATCCTCATGTGAGAAGTACTTTTCAGTCCATTATTAACTAAGGAGGAAGTTAAAACACATCTATGAGGGATAAATATTTTTAAATCAGCCAGTCCAGATAACTTGCACCTGAGAGTCCTAAAAGAGCTGTCTGAGGAGATCTCTGGCTTGTTTGATGATAATTTTTAATAAATCTTGGAATACTGGGGACATTTCAGAAGACTGGAAGAGTGCTAATGTTATACCAGCCTTCAGAAAGGGTGAGTGGGATGACTCGGGTAACTGTAGGCTGGTTAGCCTGACATCAGTCCCAGGCAAAATAATGGAAAAACTAATATGGGAGTCAGTTGATATAGAACAAAAGGATGGGCCTATAATTAATATCAGTTTGATAGGAAATAGGTCTTGTCAAACAAACCTGATTTCTCTCTCTGAGGAGATTGCAAGGTTGTTGATAAAGGTAACTGTGTAGATGCAATACATTGAGACTTATGTAAGGCATTTGACTTCATGCTGCACAACAATAATAAGCACTATATAATATCAGTGGAGCACCTGTTACCTGGATTAAGAACTAGTTAACTGACAGATCTCAAAAAGTAGTTGTTAATGGTGAATCCCCATTGAATGGAGATGTGTCTCAGGGTGGATGGCCCTTTAAGGGGAGCCTGGGGCAGGGCCCTCCCTCCCGTGATGGGCTTCTTTAAGGGGAATGAGCCCATTGTGCCAAACTGCCTAGATGGCTGCTTGGCAGTGAATTGGCTAATGGGCACCTGGACCAGATTAAGGGCCGCAGAGCTCAGTTGGAGGAGGGTGCTGTTAGGAAGAGGAGGCTCCCAAGGACAGGCGTTCCAGTGGTACAGAGGAGGACAACTCCCAGGGAAAGGAACTTAAGGAGGAGCCTAGATAGCTGCAGGAGGCCCAGTCTACTAGGATCTGTGCTGCCTGGAGAAGAGCAGCAGTCGGATGGAGGGCTCTGGCTCCAGGGAAGGAATGGTGGCTGAGTGCCTCTTGGCTAAAGGGCCCAGGATGATAAACATAGATAGAATCTGCCTCCCTGCTAAGAAGCCTGGGTGACGGTCTTGTGTTTCTGTAGAAGTTTCTGTTGTTAAATGAGACCTTCAAAAGCCTTGCCAAGCCTCCTAATGACCCAGTTGGGGAAATTAAGGCAGGGTGTGTCTGTAGTGCTGTACCTGGCCACAAGGAGGCGTGTGGGATGGCATCTGCCTTATAGGGCATGCCTAGTGAAGTTCTGTAGGGATCAGTACTAGGCCTGATGCTAGTCCACAGTTACATCAATGCCCTGGAAGTAAATATAAAATCACTGCTGCTAAAATTGATGGATGACTCAAAGATTTTTGGAGTGGGATGGTGAGGACAGTCCTGCACAGCAATCCACATTGCTTGGTAAGATGGGCCCATTCCAACAAAGTGTGGTTTAGTGCAGCCAAACGTCAGATCATGTATCTGGGAACAAGGCTTGCAGGCCGTCCCTACAGAAGCGGGGGACTGTATCCTGGAAAGTGGTGACTCTGAAAAGGATTTGGGGGGCATAGTGGCCAAACAACTCAGGATGAGCTCCCAGTGTCATGCTGGGATAAAAAGGGCCGGTGTGATCCTGACATGTATGAAGAGGGAAGTAGTGAGTTGGAGTAGAGAGGTGAGTTTACCTCTGAATACAGTCCTGGCGAGACCCAGGCTGGACTGGTTCATCCAGTTGCGGCGGCCACATTTCAAAACCAATGTTGAAAATTTGGAGAGGGTGCAGAAAAGATCCACAAAAATGATTTGAGGGTGGGAGAAGATGCCACAGAGTGAGAGACCTGGGGAGTTCAGTCTGGTCAGCTGCTCAAAAAGAAGATGGAGAGGTGACCTGATTATAGGCCTTCGCAGGGGGAAAGTACTGGATGCTGGAGGGCTCTTTAGCCTGGCAGAGAAAGGTTGAACAAGAACCTGTGGCTGGAAGCTGAAGCCAGACCCGTTTCAATTAACAGTGTGGGTGATTAACCATAGGAACAATTCCCAAGGGGAGTGGTGGATTCTCCATCTCTTGATGTCTCCAAATCCAGCGGGCCAGGTGCTTTAGTCAAACACAAGGCATTGGGCTCAATAGAGGGGGAGCTGGGTGAAATTCTCTGGCCTGTGTTATACAGAAAGTGATGAATAATACAGAGACTATTCTAATGCCCTGATATACATGAGTGCCACAGCCTCTTTTGGAGAGCAGGTGCCGTACTTTTCCAAAGGTGGCTGCTGCATTGGTGTTCACCCACGAGGTAGTGCAGGAGAACCCGGTTTAAATTCCTTTGATAAAATGGGATTGGAGCTCTGGAAGGCAGTGGGTGTCTATTGGGTTAGAACAGGGGGAGCTGCGAATTAGGACTGCTGGGTTTTACCTGCATCACTGGGAGGGGAGTGGGGTCTAATGGTTGGAGCAAGGGGAGCCAGCTGGTAGGACTGCTGGGTTCATTTCCCAGCTCCGCTGAATGGTTGTGACGATAACCTCAAAAATTACCTTTACTTATTATTGCTTAGAAAACATACAAGCTGCAGCCAAAGTATTGTCATCCTAGAGATGTCTTTGTATGAGCTGAGGGCTGTCTGTTATGGATCCTGGGGCTGGAAGAGACTGTTAGCTGGGCAGCCCGCCCTCCTGCATAGCACAGGCCAGAGATTCCCTCCCCCGCCCGCCCCCTGGGCTTCCTGCTGGAGCCCACACCTTTGCGGTAGAGTTAGGTCTGAGCTCAGTGGAGGTGAGCTGGGGACCTACCTAGGGTTACCATCTGGCTGATATTTGACCAACCTGGCCAGGTTTTTTTTATGGATTTGCCAGTTGCCAGAAAAATAATGTAATCTGCTGGGTTTTTTTTACGTGGGTCTGAAGATTTGCATTATTATCACAATATACAGGGATATCTAATGTTAACAGTTTCTGTGTTGAGCTAAAGATGTTGCAGTGTTCCTACTTCCGCAGTTTAAGTAAGAAAATGTTACCAATCTGGTCTATCTGTGTTTTCTCTCTCGATACTATAAGTGACTATTGCAGGGGGTGGTGGTTGCGGAGTTGCGTTGTGGTTGCTGCGGACTTGCCTTGTGCGTGTGGGGTGGCGTGCTGGTTTTTGTGCATTTCAAAGGTGGTAACCCTAGACCGGTCCAAGGGCGCCTGTTGCAGGGGCTGATTTCCCCTCCCTGGTGCAGCGCACCCATCTTTCGCAAAGGATCCCGGCCTCAGGTTCTGCAGGTGGGTGTTGGCAGGGTGTGGTGTGGTGTGATGCTCCCCCAGCCAGGCAGGCAGGGCTGTGTCACTCGGAGTGCTCCAGGCTCAGAGTGCATCACACCAGTGCCTGGGTCCACCCTGCTCTGTGGGGCCTCCTCAAGCAAGGCCCCTCCCCTGCACAGCTCTCACAGCGTTGTCGCAGTGATAGGGTTTCAGCTGGGCTAGGGGCAGGGCAGACTGCATTGTCTGGGGAAACCCGCTCTGAGTGGCTGCCTGCCCAACGGGCCCGCCTCCTGGGGTGAGCAGCCAATCGGCGCGGTTGTTGGAAGCGCTCTCAGCAACCTGGAAGCCATGCTTGCTGCAGGGGAGGGGGAGCCGTGAGCTGGGGGTGGCTAACGGCTTCCCTTGGGAGCAAGGGGATGGGGTGTGTGAGGGGGATGAGCCCCTGGCACTGCTCCCCCAGCCTGAAGGGGGAGGGGGACCCCACTCCAGCTAGGCCAGGGAGAGCGGGGTGAAGAGCCCAGGAGATGCAGAGGTGGGGCTGGGTTGGAGACAGAACAAATGGAGGGAGGGGGATGGGGGCGTGGGGTATAAGGTGGCATGAAGGGGGACTGGGGGTGAGGGATGAAGCTGAGGGGGCAGAAGTGATGGGTGGACTGGGGGGACAGTTTTGACTTGGAGGTGGTGGGGGGGGCCAGAACTGATCGCTGGCCAGGGGTTGGGCAGATGGGTGGTGGGGGAGGGGGGAGAGCTCCTGCAGCAGGAGCCAAAGTCACCTCACCCAATAAAGCGGGAGAGTGGGCAGCACTAATTGTCTCCGCCTGCCCCCGCGCACACACACTGGACATAGGCTGTGGGAGTTCAAACACCACAATACACTATTTAAAACAAAATCTCCTGGTTGGGGGGAGGGGGTCTGACTCATGGTTTTGCTCCCTTGGGTTGGCATGTACGAGAAGCACTTCAGAAGTGCTGGGGGTGATTATAGGGGCACCTGATTCTCGTTACCCTAGTAACACTTCAGTGGGCCTTGTCCCTCCCCTGCAGCGTACCTGAAAGGTCTGAATCAGAAGCAAAGACGGGAGCATTACTACACCAAGGACTTTGTCACACTGAAGGACATCGACACCTGGAAAAAAATGGCTAAAAGTGAGGCTGGGGGTTTTAAAATCCTTTATTAGTGCATAGTAGATTTTCATTGTGGGTTGGGGTTGAGGGGCACTGACAGAGCTGTGGTGGGGGAGCCCAGGGTTGGGATAACAGGGGACTGTGGGTTGGGATTGAGGGGCACTTCAGTGGTCTCCCAGCATAGCCATGTGGATATTAAAACCCAGTGTGAACTGTGGGGTGGGGGGCTCCCCTATTCTGGGATCTGCTCTCCCTCTCGCTTCTGATCGATCAAGGGCAATCATGCTTTGGAGCATGGTACAGCCCTGCCCTTTCTATCCCATAATCCTGGTTCTGGTGGCACGATGGGTGAAGCAGGGTATGGCTGGACTTGTTTCCTGTAGGGTGTGGAGACCGCTGACCTTGGACCCTTGTCTCTAGGCGCCCGACTGAAGCAGCCCGAGGAGACCAAGTTCCCCAAGGACAATCACCTGAACGAGAAGATCTCGCTTGTCCGCCGGGACATCACCAAACTGGAGATGGATGCAATTGTCAATGCTGGTGAGTCGGTTACAGATCCCCTCTGCTGACTGGATCCCCTGCTCATGTTGCACCAGCAGCTCCCCCTCTCTGCATGTTGCTGGTTGGGGTGGATGCTTCAGGTCACAGGGTGGCTCGAACCCCAGGGTGAACATATGGCAAAAGAGGGTTGGGTGGGAGAAAACATGCTCCCATCCATGTCTGGGACTGGCAGGAGCGCCAGCTGCCCATCAGGCTGTGCTCTGAGCCGGGAGAGGGAGTTTCTGTGGGGTAGGGTGCTGGGCTGCCCCCAAGAGCTGCTGGCTGGGTCCCATTTGGCTCTGGCCTGTCTGTTCTGGAGGGTGGGGCTCCTGTCTGCTGAGAGAACATGTAGCATGTGTCACTTCTGCACAGTTCAGAACCCATTGGTTGTGTAGGACTTAACCCCATCCTAGATGTGCTATAGGGTCTGTCGATCGTCCCCCTAAAGAAATGGTATGTGTGTAGGGTCTAGCCCTTTTCCAGATGTTCTATAGGGTTGGTTATTTGACTGCCCATAGATCATGGTGCGTGTATAGGATTTTGGTTGGCTGTGCAGGGTGGCTTGATCTATTTCCATCAGTAGCTGCTATAAATGTGTGTCCATGGGCTGTGTGTCTCCTAGCTCCTTAGTGAGTGGTCTCTGTGAGGTGGTTGGGGCTCATTACTGTCTGTCTGGGGGAAGGGTGTGTTTAAACCTTTGTTCAGAGCAAAACTCCCCTTCCCCATTAGTGAAGCTGGGGTGTGTCTGACTGAATTGGGGGAGGTGTGTTTCATGTGGCACTGGCCCTGTTTTTGCTGCTGTCCCTCTGTGAACTTGGCTTGGGGTGGGGGTCATAATGTTGCTGGAAATGGGGCTTGGTGCAACTAGCCCTCCCTGAGCTTTGGGCAGCTCTAGAACCCAACCCTGCCACCCATTGAGAAATGGGCTGAACCAAACTCGAGGGGTGGGTGGGTTGGGTGCTATCTGGATTCTGTGACTGTTCTGATACAACTGAATACCCCTCTGTTGTACAAAAGCTGAGCCAGGTTTGGGGCAGGCTCTCCTGTCCAGCGTCTTCAGGGTTAAATGAACCAGTGAGACATCACTCCCTGCAGCCCAGGCTGTCGGCCAGACTCAGGTGAGTGTAGTTGTCAGTTACTCAGGGCAGCTCCCCCCGCTGAGTGATTGGCTCAGGCTCTCTGCAGACTCAGGCAGGTGTTGCTGCATGTGTTATCCTAGGGGCAGCTGCCCCTTCTCAGTGCGCTTGGCTCAGGGTCTCTGCAGGCTCGGGCAGGCGTTGCAGCGGTTACACTCAAGGTCACATTTTCCAGCTTTTTGGCTTGAATCTTTCTTTGTTTAAATTGGAAGCCGAGACTCGTGCATCATCCCATGAGTTGGCAAGTGTGATCATGGAGCTGACGCCTTGGAGATGAGAGGCCCCGTGTTCTGTTCCTTTCCACTCCCTTGCTCTGGGGCTGGATTGGAGCAAATGCCCCCCTTGAGGGGAAAGGCCCCGTGTCCCATTTCCTATCCCCTGAGCCAGCCACTTGCCCTCCCTCTGATCAGGGGCCAGATTGGAGCTGGTGGCCCCTAGAGGGGAAAGGCACTTTATCCCATTCCTTTTCTGCAAAGCATTCTGTGACCAGGAACTCTGTGCGAACAATGGGAGTGCAGCTGGGGAGTGCGTGTGTGTGTGATGCTATATCCAAATGACATCACTGAAAGATGAGACAGTGTCAGATTCTGATTCACCTTCTTCCCCTGTGGTCTCCAATCCGGTGTGTGCCAGAACTGAACGATGGAGCCTTCCCCAGGATCCCCCCTTCCTCAGCACAGACTCTTCATTCTGTAAGCAATTCATCCCAGAGTCCCCTGTGAGAGATGACTCCAGTGCAATTTGTCTCTGACATCCAGCTAAGGACCTGTCAACCCAGTCAGCACACGGCCCTCAAGCTGCAGGGAGATAAACTCTAGCCATATGTTCCCTGTGTGTGTTCATCATGGTGGGTGCTTGTGGGGAAAGGGCTCTGCTTAGAGCTGGCTGCTTTCTGAGAACTGTCTCCACCATGGGAATTACCAGACTGGTCCATCCATTCCTATATCCAACCTCTGACAGTGGCCAGTACAAGATGCTTCAGAGGAAGTCGTGAGAGCCCCATGGTGGGCAGATGTGGGGTAACCTGTTTTCCATGAATGCCTGATCCTAACCCCCTACTAGAGATCAGCTTAAGCCCTGAATCCTGAGGGTTTAGCTCCCATGCAAAATCTTTGTGAGGGAGGTTCTGTTATTCTGTCTTTGGCACTTATATGACAAGTAGTGAAAAACTGTCAGATTCTGGGGTCCACAATTCCAGGTGATGTTACTAGGTTGGACTGGGTTCAGAGAAGAGCCCTGAGAATGATTAAAGGATTGGAAACAGTGCCTTATAGTGCAATACTCCAGGAGCTCTGTCTGTTTAGCTTACTGAAGGTTAAGGTGTGACTTGGTTACAATCTATAGGAACCTATGTGGGGAAGAGAAATTTGATGGTAAAGGTCTCCTCAATCTAGGAGACAAAGGTCCAATAAGATCCAATGGCTGGAAGATGAAGCGAGATAAATTTTGACTAGAAAATAAGGCATAGATTTGTATCAGTGAGGGCTGTTAACCACTGGAACAACTTCCCACGGGGAGTGGTGGATTCTCCATTACTGGCTGTGTTTTAAATCAAGATTGGCTGTTTTACTAAAAGATCTACTCTGGTTCAACCAGGAATTAATTCAGGGCTGTCCTATGGGGCCTGTGTTATACTGGAGGTCAGACTAGACAACTGCAGTGGGCCTTTCTGGTCTTACAATCTATGAATCCACTGTTCTAGCTCTGGACATTCTCGTTAGTCATATAAATGCCCAGCCCTTCTTTGGATCTTGCTAAGTTTTTTTGATTTCAACAGCATCCAGTGGAAGAGAGTTCTGCTGGCTAATAATGCGTCAAGTGAACAAAGTATTTCCTTTGATCAGTTTAGAATTGGCCACCCCCCATTGTAGTGGCGATCCTCTGGCTCTTGTGTTTTGTGACGGGGAACAGAAGTGTCCCCATTTCCAGTTGCTCTAGCAAGCCCTGAAGGTTCAAAGTCATTGGAGGGCTATTTCGTACTGGGTAGCTACAAGCCCTGCCTGAAATCACGAGGTCCCTGTTGTGCTGGGTGCTGTACAGACCCACAGTTCAACTAGGAGGTCGCAAATTAATTTTTGTCCCTTTAAAAAAAGGTGTGTGGTTTTTTTTGACATACAGACATTTCTGGTTGAAATTATGTTTTGATGGGAAAATTTCCCTCCCACTCACTTTGGTGCTAGTGGAGGGGGCTCGTATTTGTAGCAGAACCTGGGGTGCTGTGGGGGGCACACCAAGAGGCGGTGATGCAATGAGCGTAACAAGCCATGAATATGCCTATGGCAGGAGGGTTAGGAATGGATGTGAGAAGGGGCCAGTCTGCAGGCACGGGAAGAGCAGTGGCCAAGCCATGCTCAGAGTGGCTGAGGGTGAATGAGCAGGTGTTTGGGGAGCAGGAGCACTCTCTAGGATTGCAAGGAATGAGACATTGCTGTGGCTGAGTGCTTCAGGGACTAGCAGAGCCATTTCTTAAATGCAGCCTCGGACTCTTGGCTGGAAACGGGAAGACAGAGGTGGTAATGAAGTAGTGGAGACTGCGACAGCAGATTTGGAGAAAACACTGAAGGCAAGATGATAATTTGGTCAGCAGGAAATAACTGAAACCCCGTCATGCTGGGTGCTGCAGAGACCCTGACCAAAGTTAGGGCCCCGGTTTGTGCAGAGCCGCATGACACTCAGTGAGAGACAGTCCCTGCCCTAAAGAGCTCAAGTTCTGACTAGACGAGGGCGGGTGGGGAGATAGATACAGTGTGAGGGGGAAGGGGTTACCCAAGGCCAGTGGCAGAGCTGGGAACAGAGCCCAGATTTCCCCTCCTTCCCTTTGTCTGATTTGGCTCTTTTGGGCTTTGCTCCATATAGAATTTGCACCAGTGACTTAAATCCATGGTGGAATGGAGTTAGTTAAGCCAGTGCAACCCCTGTGGATATTTGTATCTACTTAAAACGGCTTAATCGGTTTATTTTTTGCCTGTAAATTGACTGATCTGAGGTTAAATCGATATAAGCCAGGTTTAAATGGATGTAAGGGCATCCACATGCAACGTTGCATTGGAGTCGCTAACTTGGTGTACAGTCACATCTCTGGTTATATTGGCGTGACTTTGTATTTAGACCTGTCTCTGTCTGTGCAGCACAGTTGGGCCCCTGATCTCACTTGACCCTACCCTGCTAGATATAACAAGTAATATGTCTAAGATTGACACAGCTGACTCTTCATTGAAATGTCCCCCCCCCCCCCGATCCGCTGGGCAGCAGAGGGCGCCAACGTCTCAGCCTTCCAATGTGCTGCTTATTAATTTCTGCCCCAATAAATCAACCTGTTTATTAGAAGAATAAAAGTCTTAACTAACAAGAGGCTTTGTCAGTGCTTCATAAATCCTGCTTCTGTGCCTCATGAAACCCATATGTGGTTAATTCATATGTAAAGTCACAAGCAGGAATATAATACCTGTCCATTAAATTCTATGTGACCTGATAATCATCATTAGCCATGAGTAATTGCCTGATCAGCATTGCACAGCAGCAAGGGAAATGCATTTAAGCTAGTAGTTCATCTGTACTAATAGGGTGTGTGTGCATGGGGGGGTTCGTTTCCGCGCCTAGGGGCACAACACACTCCTTTGTAGGTCACTGCTCCTGGGGAGAGGGGACTGGTCCGGGCTTTTCCTGCATGGAATGGAGCGTTCCTGCCAGGACGTTGTTCTCCTGGAGGCTTGCAGCACCAAGCTGGGCGGGCATGGCTCCTTGGTTGAAAATCGAAGGGGTTCCAGTTCATTCTATGGAACAGGACCGGGCAGGGGATGTCCTTGCGTGGTGTACACTGACACAGCTCCGTTGGTGACAATAAAGTGATGGCCAATTTACAGCAGCTGGGGACCTGGCCCCGCTCATTCCAGTGAGCGGTGGCCAATTTACACTAGCCAGGGATCTGGCCTGAGGACCCTATGAAGACGTAAGAGGACTGCAAAGTTTGATCTCAAAGAACAGTATGGATATCAGCAAAGTATCCCATTTCCATTTACAAATGGAAAACATGGTGCACAGACAGGGAAAGTGACTCACCCAAGACCATACAGCAAATCAATGGTAAAGCTGCGAATAGAACCCAGGAGTCCTGTGTTCTGATCACTAGTTGCCCTCTGTAGTTAAGATAATAATGAAATGAGACATGATTATGGCCACTCATCATACAGAATCTGGGCACATAATATTCAGACATGGGTTGCTAACATTAGGCTCCTAAATGAATATTTGAGCACATAGAGATTTGGCTTGATTCCTGTAGACCCCACTAACTGCTTAGACTCTTGACAGACAGGCTGGCCTTGTAGCTAAAGCTCTGGGCCAGGATTCAAGGCACCTGGGTTCAATTTGAGATTGCGGGGGGGGGCCCCCATGTGCCAGGCGCTGCACAGACACAGAGTGTGGCAGCTCCCTGACACAGCCTGGCTGCCTTGCCAGCAAACTCTTTAGGGCTCGGCTAGCCCAAAGCTCGCCTAGCAGGTAACAGAGCGCACCGGCTAAATAGATAAAGGGAGAGGAAAACTGAGCCACTGATGAGGAAGGGACTTGCCCACATCAGAACCCAGGAATCCTGAGCTATCCGACCCAGCGTGTCTGTCTGGACTGTACTGCTTTGCATCTTGGGAATTAGTAACCTCTGACAACCTTGGGAGAGCTGGGTCAAGCCCCTGCTCTTTCACAGGCCTGCGTGACTTTGGGCAAGTCGGTGTTTCTGTCTGTGCCCAGTGTTCCCTGGGGATGAGAACACTGCCCTGCTTACAGGCAGCTTGTGAGGATAACTACATGATAGCAGTGGGGTTCTCTGCCTGTTTGGGTTCAGGCCCCATCTGTAAACTGTGGTGGCCTGTTGTGACCCAGAGACCTCTCTAGATGTCTGAGACCATGTAGGGATCCACTGGGGGAGGGGAGGCTCAGAGCTGAAATTCCAGATGCTCCAGCCAGAGGTGAACCATTGGCACGTGCCCCACTGGCAATTGGGGGGAAGGGACAAAAAACTGAGACACCCCAAAAAACCACACTGCTCATGGGGGACAGAAGGTAAGGGGCAGGGAGGATTTGGGGGCCTGGAGATGAAGTGGAGAGTTTGTGGGGCCAGGTGGTGTAATGAGGAAGGGGTTGGGGGTGGGGGGAGCGGCTGGGGAAGGAACTGGAGGGCAGCGAAGGGCTGGGGGAAGGCTCTGGAGCCCAGGAGAGGGTGGTGGGAGCCGACAGCTCCCAAAAACCACATGGCCCACACACATGGCCCATGGGGTGCACAGGGTAAAAGTGTGGGGGAACATGGGGTTCTGGGGGGTACTGTGGGGGTGGGGACAGAAAGGGCTGGGGGTGTAGTGGGGAAGGATCTGCAGACACTTTGGTGGGGTTCCAGAGCTGTGAGCCACTGTGTTATTCCTATCAGGCTCAGCAAGTGAGAGCTTTGCTTAGCTGTGTGACAGCTCCCTGACACAACCTGGCTGCCTTGCCAGCAAGCTCTTTAGGGTTCGGCTAGCCCAAAGCTCGCCTAGCAGGTAACAATCAGTGACCTCCTGAGTGCCACAGAGCCGTCTTTCCCTGCAGCACTCAGCCCCCCTTACTGCACCACCCACAAAACCTTATCAGGTCCACTGCTCCTCTACAGAGACAGTCTGCAACCGCTTATTAACTTATGGAGGTTTACAAACCCTCCCCTTCTGTCAAAGCACTGAGTTAGTTTGTAGTACAAGTAAAACAAGTTTAATTAACAAAAGGACCCCGGTTTAAGTGATAGCGAGTATAAGGACTAAAGACTGAGGAATGGTTACAAACATACAGAAGTAAGAAACTTGTCTAAGGTGTCAGTCTAACTGAACAAACTAGAGACCTGTATTCAAAGAAGTTTTTCTCTCTAGTCGTTCCTCCAGCATGGCTGCCCAGTTTTATATCTAGGACCTCTCATAGAGCTCGGACTGCTTGGGTTCTTTGCCTCCCCAGGTGAAGGATAAATTAGGGGCTCTCTTCCCCCTCCTTTTATAGTCTGCTAAACCTTTGAAATGTAGTCTTTGACAGGGAAGGTCAGAAAAAGCTGCTCTCTCCTGCTGGGGTGTAGAAGCCATGCTGTCTTCTCCCCCGCTTGATGCCTTTATTTACCTTCTGTAAATGGTCCTTCGTTGTTTCTGCCTGACGACCAGACTGGTCAGACAAGCAAATACACGATCCTTTGTCTAGGGCAGACTGGGCATTGCTTGGCAAACACATTTCCAGCACATGTTTATAACTCCTAGTGCACACCCTGTACATACACCACACAATGACTTCTGGGACCAGCATGTTACCAGGTACCTTGCATGACACCTTTTGGATCAATATCATGACAACAGTGTGTGTAGTGTGTTAAACTGGTCAGGCCAACTGAGATTTACTCTTATGTACCAGGGAGTCCTTTGCCAACCAGTTTTGGGGTGTTCCTAGGGTCACAGGTACATTGGGGGGCTGGTACTTACCAGAGGACATGACACCAGCTGCTCCCTCTCGGTTCCTGTCCCATGAGGCTGCAGGACTCGGCTTATTGCTGCAGGCATTGTGATTGTTGGGATGGCAGTGCTGCCCAGGTTCAGCCCAGCCACCCCTCTGGCATGATGACGGGGCTGGCCAGGCCAAATTTGTGTGAATGGCTTTGCAACCTGGCACAAAGGGTTGCAGCACCACTCACTCAAATTTGTCCGAGGTGGCTCCGTGTCATCATGCCAGAGGGCCAAACCTGAGCAGTGTTGCGATCCTGGAGGTTGCAGTGGCCAGTATGGGAAGCTGAGCCCAGCCAGCCCTGTGACCCTTGGATGCATTCTGGTAACCCAGTTTTGGGTCATAACCCATGAACTGAGAAACCCTGCATTAAAGATTGTGAAGTGCCAGATGCCATGGTGAGGGGGGCCATAAAAGTACCATAGGATAGATAGATCAAGGACCTTTTCTCTGGTTCCCTAGCTATAGAATTAGGCTGAAGAGCAACTGCCCTAGTCTTGCTCTGGTTCTGTTAGGCAGGTGATGGTCCTTCCACATTCTAGCTCTCTCTGGATAGATCGAGCCAGTGCCAAGTCCCTTCAGTTATGAATCACTGTCTTCTAATACAATGGCTATGGGACTGCGAAGAGCAGGAGACAAACTCTAAGCAGATATTGCAATGCTGAAGTGTCAGTGTAAATTGCTTTATCTGTCACTTCAACTCTGTCGCTCTCTGCTGTTTGCCATCCCTTGGGCAAATCAGTCACCAGAGATGCGGGGATAGTGCCTGGGCGGAGCTCCAACTTCGGGGCTTTACAGAACACGTCGGCAAGGGAAATTGCACCGTTTTGGGGGAAGATCCAGTCTGGGTGGAGGCTGCTTACCAGGGTGAAGAATGGATTTTTTGCGGTTTTCTGGAAATTCTGGAAAATTGGGTAAAAAAAGAATTGTTTTGGGTCCAACTGAACTTTCAGTCAATGGAAAAGTTAGAAGACTTGTTTTGATTGTGATAGCGTTGGTTTTCCGATGGCTGTGACAGGGGTTTTCAAATTAAAGGACGTTTTGAAACAAAAAGTCATTTCAACCCAAAAATGGGAAACTTTCTGGGGGGTTTTTCAGAATTTTTTTTCTTTTGTTTTCCTGCCCCAGCAGCTCTGTGAAAGCGACACGACTTTGCGGGACGTTGTGGGGTGGCTGCACCTGCATTCCCCCCCGCAAAAAGAATGTGGTTAAAAACTTTCCCAAAGCTCTAAGGCCAAGGCAGAGCTCCAGCATCACGGCGTTAGAGCCAGTGGCAGTGGGGGCAGCTGCACAGACCTCGGGGAAGATCCAGCCTCTGTGCAGGCTGCTTAGTGTGTTGCAGATTTCATCATCGTGCTGCAGTGGGATTTGGTGGGACAGTATGGAAGTGAGAGGAAGAATAGTGCAGTGCTTAGAGTGGCAGCTGGGGTCTCGACTTGACCTTAGGCATCACTATTATTGAATAGTGGTGTGGTATCACCCAGGAGCCCCAGTCAGAGACCAGGCTCCCAGTGGGCTAAGCGCTGTACAGACACAGAATAAAGAGACCGTAACTAGGGCAAAGGGACTTACTCGCCCCAGTAACTAATAACCCTGGTGCTGCACTGACAGAGCCCCTGCTACTCTGCTCCTGTCAGCCTTTCCTTTATACACAGCTAATGACACCTCGGGACCCCTTTGTAAAGGCAGATGCCAATGCTACAGATGGGAAGACTGAGGCAAGTGAGGAGCAGTACTGCTGAGGAGCAGACTCAGAGGTGGCTTTGTTATTTGAGTGGTCTTATTTGACCAGTCATGGGTCAAGACGCTGTTGTGCTAGTTGCTGCACAGACAGAATAATAAGATGGTCCCTGCCCCAAAGAGCTGGCGACCGAGGGGACCGTCTACACTGCAATCACAGGGTGGGATTCTAGCTTGTTTAGACATACCTGAGCTCACTTTAATCTGGCTAGCTCAGGTACCGGTGCCGTGAAGCTGCAGTGCAGGGCTCAGCATGGGCTAGCGCCTGAGTAATCACCCTGGGGCCTGCACAGGGGAGGAGATTTCTGAGAGCCCCAGGGTCTGTCATACTACAAAGGCGGAAGCAGAGGAAAGGTAGCCCAGGGATTAGGACGGTAGCCTGGAATTTGGGTTCAATTCCCTGCTCTGTCACAGACTCCCTTGGGTGAGTCTCAACTCCAATGAGTTAGGTGCCTGCGTAGCTTTAAAAATCTGGTCCCTGGCACATCGCTGCCTCAGTTTCCCCACTTGTACAATGGGGATAACAGCACTGCGCTGTCTTACAGTGGGGTTGTGAAAATGAGTGCATTCCCGGGCTCCTGACTCCTAGCACAGTGCCTTATCCACTAGCTTAGAGCTGCTGCTGTTCCTCATAGATCTGAGCCATCGCTCACCCGAGCCAGTCCATACATTTGAGGAGTTCTCCGGAGCAGTTTCTTCTCCTGGGGTGACTGATTCTTGTTTAACTAGCCCGCATTCACGCCCAGCAGCTACTGTTAACCCAGCTCGTGAGTGTCCTTCTTTTTATAGACTCTCCCCGCCTGTCTCCTTGGAGCAATTCCTGATTCAGAAACTCACTGGGTTGCATTGAAAGAGACATTATAAAGTGCTGGACTGATAGCTTAAGTCAGGCTCCAGCATTCAGTTTAATGGACAGCTTTTATCTCCCTTTTTATTACACAAAATCATTTAAGCGGCTCTCTGGCTTTGTGAATAAAACAACAGAGCTTTCGTCTCTAGCTTCCCTCACTGTGATCTGCTACACCAATGTGCAAATCGAGCCAAGGTCCCAAAGCTGCCGGGTCATGATGCGCCCTCTCACGCACGCCGTCCGTTGGCTCCAGGATCATATGACCGCTTGGTGGCTAGATTGCCGTTCAAAGGCTCTTGTGCAAAAAAGTGTAAGCAAGGCAGGTAGCACAACCAGAATTGAATCCCCCCCTCCACGCACGCTTCCCTCACCAGTGGTGTACCCCAGAGCTTGGCTTACGTGCTCACGGATTTCATGACTGGGTGATTGCATGCTGGGGAATGCATGGAATATGGGATCTGCCCATTTAAATACAGTTTTATGCTGGACTCATACTGAATATGCTGTGTGTGCTTGTAGCATATCCCCAGCTAAGCGTGCATGGCAATTGATTTACCACACAGGGTGCTGTGCACACTCACTGCTTGGCCTTGGCATTCTGGGAGCTAGGCAGACATCAGAACAATAGGCCTGCAATATTTTGCAATTTGTGTGCCCCTGCTGTACCCCTGGAAGAAACCTGCAGCCATTGAATGTTGCATCATCGCCCTAAATTGTCCTCAGCCAATCAGAATGATCCTGGATCCTGTTGCAGTGGTTTTGTGGAGGTTCGTTATTCTGGGCCTACAGGAATTTGTCATATCCTGTGTCCTGGTGCCCTGGTGTGGGGGAAGAACAGAGAAGGGCTGGGAGTCAGGACACCTGGGTTTTATTGTGGTGGTTGCTGCACAGACCCTGACCAAGATCAAGGCCCCCACTGTGTGCCAGGTGCTTCACAAACCCTGCCTGAGATTGAGGTCCAGGTTAGCTACCTGGTGACAAAAAGTCCCTGCCCTGATGAGCTGAACATCTCACTACACAAAAGGTGGGATGGAAAACAGAGGCACCAGGAAAGTAATGGCTGCGGTCAATGGCAGAGCTGAGAACAGACCCCACTCTGGTGCCTGCCTTACCTGTTGGACGGCTATAAATATACGCACACTTTGATAGAACACTGGACTGGGACTCGGGAGACCTGGGTTCTATACCTGGCTCTGCTGCTGGGTGACCTTGGGCAAGTCACTGCCCTGCTCAGTGCTTCAGTTTCCCCAGATGTAGACTGGGGATAATGATACTGACCTCCTTTGAAAATTGCGGTGAGATTTACTGAGTAAAAGTGCTATAGAGAGCGAGGGATTAATAGGATTTTCTGGTGCAGTTGCTGCTGAGCCGCTTGTGCGAAGTGGCCTTGTGATTCTATATGTACTTTTCCATGTGCATCTTTCTGAGGACTGAAATTTGTTGCTTTTAAAAGCACACCTGGACTCACTGCACCCAAATCCCCTTCCCCTACCACCAGCCTCCTCTGTGCCCTTCCCCACGGCTCCCCTTCCTCCTCCTCTCCTCTGATGCCAACCTCTTCCTCCTTCACGCTCCCCCCTTACCCCTCCTTTGCCTTGTCCAGCTCTCCGAGGAGTGCAGCCCGGAATGCAGTGCTGCATGTTGTCTCTAACTGTGGGGATGCGCTCAGGTGCCAGCCACGTACCTTGGTGCCATTCCAGATCCCTGCCTTTCCCCGCCCCCATCGCAGTGTCTGCTTCCCAGTGAGCAGTGCTCATGGCAGGGAACCGCTTGCAGCTGTGGAAGTGATCACAAAGCTAACCCATAGGGGCCTCCTCATCAGCATGTCCAGTCCCTGCTACTGCAGGCAAGCCCTGACGTTTAATCTCCAATTTATCCAGCTCCATCTTCAAACTGGCTGGGCTGCTTCACCCCACTGCTCCTATGGGGAGGCTGCTCCCGAACTCCCTCCTCTGATGGGTAGACACATTCTCATCTGCAGCCTCAATTGATTCCTGGCCAGTTTATCCCCATTTGTTCTTGTGCCAACATTGTCCTTTAGCTTCAGTAGCCCTTCTCCCTCCCCAGGCCCTTCCCCCCCCCTTATAGACACAACCAGATCCTCTCTCAGCTTTCGCCTGGCCAGGCTAAACAGGCCGAGCTCGCTCAGTCGCCTCTCCTAAGATCAGTTCTCCTCTCCCCTGATCAGCCTGAGAGCCCTTCTCTGCACCGGGCCAGTTTGGATCCCTTGTTCCTGAACGTGGGGGATCAAAACTGCACACGGTGTTCCCGCTGAGCTCTTCCCAATGCCTTGTCCAATGCCATTAATACTTCCCTTTCTCCACTGGAAATCCCTCACCTGATACAGCCAAGGCTTGCATAATTTGTGGTGCTAACAGTTGGCTTGAATCACTGCCTCATCAGGGATCAGAGCAAGTGGTTCCTGGACCCCTCCACTGATCAAAATACATCTTTAAATATTTATTTCCCCTCAGCCCTGCTATCAAATTGTTTTTCCATGTTAGGGCAGTGGGGTTGCTAACTGCAGCCCTTCTGTGGCAGAGATTAATTGCAAGGTGGAACTGGCTAGGAGGGGCAGAGGTTTCGGGGAGACTAGGGCTGGCTGTAGGGTTAAAACGCTGGTTTGGCTTCAGTAGTTCTGGGGTCAGTGACTGCCTCTGCCTCGTGCTCTGCTGCCCTGGAGGCTGCTGCTCCTTTGGCCAGTGCACTGGCGATGTGAGCCACCCCCATTGGTCCTAGATTTTAAAGCCAGAAAGGCCCATTATTATTATTTATATTGCAGTGATGGACCAGGCCCCCTGTAGTGATAGGTGCTTTACAAACACAGAACAAGATGATCGCTGGCCTCAATCCTTTACTCTGACCTTCCTTGAGAAGCCTGTTATCTGAATTTGTCAAAAATCAGGCGACTATAATACGTTGCTTTAAGCCAGCAGCTCTGAACTGACTCCCTGAGATGCAGGGCAAGAGCCTCTCTTGTCGAGGACATTTGGGCAGTCCCTGAAGCTCTGTGCCTCAGTTTCCCTGGCCCCGATCTATAGAACACAGAGAACTACCTACAGTTAATTAAAATCTGTAATGAGTTTTGATGGTAGAAGTTTGCCCTGAAAGCCCAGCCCAGTCCTGTGCTCAGCCCTAGTGAACTTGCCCTCACACGCTTGTCCCCCCCTCCCACTTCCTCCAGGCTGGGCAGCTGTCTGGCCTGTAAGAATATTAATGACGGTTATCTCATCAGCTTGGTGCTTTTCACCCACTGCTACGGCGCAGTCTCGCTGATCATGGATTCTGCCGCTGCCCTGAAAGCACACGCTGCATGTTAACGTTCTTCTCAAATGTATTTGTATTAGCTGGCTGTCTGCAGGCTGCAAATGGCCTATCATGGATATGCGCTGGGTACTACATGTGCAGAACCACAAGGCAAAGAAAGACCTGGAGAGTGGGGGTGGGGACAGAGGTGGAGATGGGACTAGAGCCCAGGAGTTCTCCTCCCTCCCTTGAGCCCACTGCTCTAATCCCAAGATCCCACTCCCCTTGCAGAGCTAGGGCTAGGACTTCAGGATTCAAATTTCCATTCCATTCCCTCCTTGATCTAATCCCCTAGACCTCACTCCCAGAAACAGACCACAAGAGTCCTGCAATGTAGCTCCACTTTTCTCTAACTTACTGGACCCCCTCCCATACCAGAGCCAGGAATGGAACCCAGGCGTCCTGACCCCCAGCCCCTCCCTGCTCTAACCACACCACAAGACACTTGTGGCCAAGCAGGGCATCCTCCACCAGCGTTGTAAGGGAATCAATGGGGTTCCTTTCACCTCCCTCCAGGAAAGAGGCCTCAGGTGTGAGAGCAGCTTTGTCTCTTTCACACCTCCTCTCTGTTCCCCTGCTCCTGGCCAGAAGAATCCCCATCAAAGTAGCGACGGGCTGAAGCCATCTTGCCAGGAAGCCAGGAGCGTGAGAGCCAGACAATTCCCTGTCAGAGCCTGTTTGTCCCTGTCTTGATTATAGCTGTCAGGCTGTATTGCACATTCAGGATTTCGCCGGCATTAAGCTGCGATTCCCTCTTTTCCGAGGGTTCGCCGGGAGTGAGACGCTTCTGAGTAGCTGCCAAGCAAATGGCTTAGAATTGACGGGAACTGCTCATCAGCTCAACCCTCAGTTTAGGAGCTGCCAGGGAAATCGTGCTCTGTAGAAGAACCCTGCTAACAGAGTGGGTTTATTATGGGTTTATTATGTGTGTTATGGGAGCGACTAGAGGACCCCAACTGAGATCGCCAGTTGTACCAGGGGCTGCCCAGAACCTGACTGAGAATGTGGCCCCCCACTGGGCTGGGTGCTGCACAGACCATGGCCTACATCAGCGCGCCCCCCTACCCCCGCATTGTACCAGGCATTACTCGGAGTCTGACTGTGAATGGGGCCTCTGTTGCACCGGGCACTGTGCAGACCCCAAATGAGATTGAGATCCCCTCCTCCCACCTTGTCCTGGGTGCTGTGCCGACTCCAACTGAGATCAGGGCCCCTCTGTTGAGCTGGATGCTGCATAGAACGTGACCAAGATCATGGCTCTTGTGTGTGTTTAGCTCCTTGTTTCACTCCTTCCTCTGGCTCCTGATTGCAGCTGCCCCTTTTGGGGAAAGTAACTCACTGGCTGTGACCATACCACTATGCTGAGACAGCTTCAGAGCTGGGTAGCTTCCTTTCAACCTCAAATCCCCATCCCACTTCAGCCCCAGCAGCGCAGTGCTGGGATGCGCCTCCTCCCCTTCTCGGCTCTTCCTAATTAGCGCTTGATCAGGGCCATGCAATAAAAACGTGAGTCATACACCCGTCCCTGGTGCCTTTCACCGTCATGTAGCAGAGCATTTGTGATCTGGAGCCTAAATTGCAAGGCTGAGCTGGCTTACTTTCTATGGCAGTGCCCTTCACTCGTTACCAGACACTGCAATTATCCTGCAGCTGGGAATTCCACCTCCCCCTTAACCTCTCCCCAGGGGGCATTCAGGGGCTGGATCGACAGCCCTAGAGATGGCAGGTTGCTATCCAAATGCAGGCCCATCTGCTCCTACCTATAAGGAGGAAAGGACTGGTCAGTGTCTGTGGTGCACGTGTGATTGTTGCTGTTTGTATTATGAAAAAGACTGAGATTCTGGATGAGATCAGGGCCCCCTGTGTCAGGTGCTGAACAGACCCTGACTGAGACTGCGGCCCCCATCAAGCTGGGTGATGCACAGACCTAGATGAGACCAGGGCCCTATCGCACTGGGAACTGTACATGCCCTGACAATCCGGGTCTGAAGGCAGGCTGGTGAAGAGTATGTAGATGCAGTTTAGCATGCAGTACACAAGAACACAAAGATTAACTCTCACCGAATCTGGCTACCCACGCACCCGTTTTAGTTTAGTCTTTGCATCCCAAGGATTAACTGTGACCAAAGGTGCACCCCCCCCCCCCCCCAGCATATGCACTTGCAAAACGCAGCTGTCACCTCACTTTAAAGCTGTTTTAATTAAAACTCATCACCTGATGACCTTTCACATTCCACAGACGACTTATAAAAGAGCGGAGGGGAGATCTGTGTGGCATGACTGCCCTGCTACAAAGGACCCCCACTGTTTCCGGGGGTGCTTGAGATGTGAAGGCGGCTGCTGCCTGGTATCTCAAGTGGAACGGGCATGAAAAGAACCCAGGGGAAAGGAACCCTTTTGCTGCCCTGTGCATCGATTGGGGTTTATTAAAATTGCAGCTGCATCTTGGATTCTCTCCTGCCTGAATTGCCCCTGTGTGTGCCCCTAATCCCTGTGTCTGTGTGCACTCCAATTGCAGCCTGCTCTGGGGCTGTCTCCTTGAAGTGGTGTGTGGTTTGCAAGGTAACCCTAACAAAGATTGGGGGTCTCAAACTTGGTCAGGGTCTGTGCAGCGTCCGGTACAATGGGGCCCCAAACTTACACATTCTATGATTTACACCAGCTGTGAGACAGCTCCCTCTAGCTGCTTATCAAGGCTTGAGCCCCGCGCAGTGTTATTTGGTCTCTGAGCCACCTGACTGGCTGTGGTCGAAAGCAGCTGTTTAAATACACTTCCATGTGTTGGCTGGCACTGCTCATTGCTCCGACAGCATTTGGGGAAAGTTGCCAAGGGAAGTTCAAGCAACATTAACCGCTTGTCACACATGCTTCTGCTTAACGCCCTCAAAGCATGCTTGACAAAGGGTTTTGCAACAGGCTTGTAGCTGCCATATCTGGGGCCCTGGTGCTAACGAGGCCCTGACATGAGCATGAGGATGCTTGGTTTGCAGCGTAAGGGCATGGAGCTGGTCTCTAGGTCAGCAGTTCTCAAACTGTGGGTCGGGACCCCAAAGTGAGTTGTGACCCTGTTTTAATGGGGTTGCCAGGACTGGCGTTAGATTTGCTGGGGCTGGGGGGCGAAGCCCGAGCCCCACCGCTCAGGGCCAAATCCCAAGGGCTTCAGGTTACAGGCTCCCCCACTTGGGGCTGAAGCCCTGGAGCTTTGGCTTTGATCCCATCCTTCCCACTGGGGCAGTGGAGCTCGAGTGGGTGGGCTCAGGCTTTGGTCCCCGCTCCTGGGGTCATGTAGTAATTTTTGTTGTTAGAAGGGGGTCACGGTGCAATGAAGTTTGAGAATCCCTGCTCTAGATATTAGGGGGATGGTTTACATGTGGGATCCTTGATGGGACATGAGAATCCTTATAGGGTCCCCAGGTGGATGCTTCCCAGCTACTTATACTGTTGCCCGAGCACTTAGCCAGTGTTCAGGGCCTTGTTTGGGTATAGATGGGGGCACCTTGTTTGGGTATAGATGGGGGCACCTGGGCATGGATGGAAAAGCAGCCGTATGAGTCAGGTCTAATCTGCCTGGAATCTTGTTTATTTACAAGTCGTCTTACCCTGAATGCAGCAGAACTAACCAACAGCAGACTGGTTCCTTGCTCTAAAATCCCCACATCTGCCCCTCCAGCAGGCTCTGTGCCCAAGAATCGCTGTCTCTCTGCTCCCCCTCAGGGTCCCACTTACAACTGCTTCCCCTGGCTACCTGTCTCCCACACACACAGCCTGCAACCGATCTCCTAGCACTTGCATCTGCATCCAGGGAAACCGCTCAGCCCACAGGGTTTATCTCTGACCTGCCATGCCTCCCAGTCCTTGGCGGTCACCTCCATTGTCTGCAGTTGGTTTTACTACGTAAAGATGCTCAATTGCTCCTTTCATTGAGCCCACACTCCTTCTGAGAGTGCTTGGCACAGCCACAGGCTTTAACAGGATCTGTGATTGTCTGCAGATTCATGACCCCCTCCATGGCACCTGTTAGCACATTTCAGCACAACAATATGTTCATCCCAGCAACCCAAGAATCATTATACCCTTCATGCAGATGGGGAAACTGAGGCACAGAGGATTCCCCTCCCCCCCACCCCCCATTTTGCAAACAAGTTTCATGCCAGAGCTAGACCCAAATGCTAATTGTTTTTCAGGGGAAATATTAAAATGTTTCCCTCCCCCCCCCCAATTTCCTGCAAAAAAACTTTAGTTTTTTCCCTCCAACCAAAAATGGATTTTGGGGGGAAGTACTTCTCCTCTCTCCCTCACTTTTCTGGAAAAACTTAGGGTATTGAGCAGAAAAAATTAAGGAAAAAATTCTGGATGAAACTGACTGGAAACAAGCATTCATTCTGTGGGGTGAAAAAAGGTTGTTTTCAACTGAGAAATGTTTTTGACAGGAACATTACAACTAGCCCTGCTCAACACCCACAATCCGGAACAGATTTTCCAAGCAAATGAGAATGTTGGATAATAATAATTAATAAGAACAACACACAGTGTTAGCTAGTGCTTTTCATCGTAGATCTCAAGGCATTTTATGAAGGAGGTTGGTATCGTTATCCCTGTTTTACAGATAGGGAAACTGAGGCACGACAGGCAGATGAGACTTGCACAAGGTCATTCAACCAAGATCAGAGCCCCAGTTGTGTTGAGCTCTGTACAGATGCCAAATGGTAACGGGGGCCCTCATTGTGCTGGATGCTGCACAGACCATAACCAAGCATATGGGAGCCCTGATCTCGGTGGGTCTGTGCAGCGCCTGGCACAATGGGGCCCTGATCTCGGTCGGGGTGTATGCAGTGCCTGGCACAATGTGGCCCTGATTGCAGTTGGGGTCTGTGCAGCACATGGCACAATGGGGCCCTGATCTCATTGTGGGGCCTGTAAGTTCTCCTATAGCACAAATGGTGGTAACCTTACACCCTTCCTCATATCGCTGATCTGCTTCTATCTCCTACTGTGATGTGGAGATAAGATGTGTGATACTCCTGTTGCTAATGACTCTCTTATCAGCTGTGTAGCCGATTGCATTATTTCGCTTCCCGCTTCCACTGTCTTAGAAAGGGAGATTGCAAAAGGTTAAACAGGCAGTTTGCAGGCTTGTCCCATCATCAGCTGCAATCTGGGAACATTTAGCACATGGCAGGCAGGCAGAGTGCCAGATGAAGCCATGCTGGGTTCAGTTGGCGCGTGGCAAAGGGTGGGGGTCGGGAGCCCCCAGAGGAAGCCTGTTAAGCTTTACCCAGGGGGAATTTTTGCTATGTCAGCTGTGTTAGTTTTGTGCGTTTGTTAATGCAGCACTTTTGGAGCTGTATTTGTCTGTCCTTTTCACAGACTGGAGAGAAGGCGGCTCGATCACACAGTCTAGATGCACCTACATGGGGAGGATATTTCTGAGAGCACAGGGCTCTTTAATCTAGCAGACAAAGGCAAAGCGAGAACAAACAGCTGGGAGCCAAAGCTAGACAAATTCAGCCTGGAAATATAAGGCACTCATTTTTCAAAGGGAGGAGAATTAACCATTGGAGCAGCTAGGGACAGGATGGATTCTTCGTCACTTGCGTTCTTCAGGTCACAATTGGATAGCTCTCTAAACGATGTGCTGTAGCTCAGCACCAGCTATGGGTTGGAGGCAGGAATCAGTTGGTGACATTCTCTGTGCTGTGCAGGAGGTCAGACAGGATAATCACAGGGTCCTGTCTGGCCACACCGTCTCTGAATCACATTTGGTATGTGTGCATGCGTGTGTGGATGTATCCGATTTTGTTGAGAGAGAGAGAGAGGGAGAGAGACTTCTGAGCACCCATGTCCGGGTTAGATTGCAGTGAAAACAAAGCTTGTGCATGTGCATGTACCCTTTTGGGGCAACCGCACTCCCTCCCAGTCCCATGGGCCCTTTCAGTGTGTGTGTTACCCAGCGCTGCAGCTCAGCATTGCCAAGTGCTGCCTATTTCCTACTGTGCTCTGCTCTCTGCCCCTCCTGCTTCTCTGTGCAAAATACTCCCTGTAAAAAATGAAATGCCAGTTATCATTACCACCCTTTGTCAGGGCTTTGTGTCTTTCACGGGGATGCTTTTCCAGACCAAAGGGGGCTGCAGGGGGTGCTGGGAGAGACACCGAACTGCGAGATAAAGGAGCTGGAGTCCTGCTGTTCCTTCCTCTGCAGAAAGAAGTGGCTTAGTCTTTTACCTTCACACTCAGTTGCCTTTGATCCAAAGGGATACTTAAATACAGCTGCAATCTCGCTGGCTAGCTCAGTCAGAGTTCCTCAATCATGCTGCTACCTCAGCTCCCGGTCTTCCATGCTCTTTTATCCAACCCTCCCGGCATCATCAGCCTGAAGCATTCAGACACCATGAAAAATCCTGAGATTGTCTTAAAAATCATGAGATGTGGGGGATGTTTGTGCTGCTGTATCTGTATCTGTATTGTGGCAACCCCTTTGGCAGGACCATTGCACTAGTGTCAAAGAGTGTGCTGGTGCAAAACTCCTTTGTTTCAAATGGGTGAGTCACTTTCTACACTGGAGTGACAAATCTGCCTTAGGGCCTTAAACTATGCAAGTCTGTTCACAACAGTACAACTTGTCTGCACGAGGGACTAGCACTGGTGCAAGTTACTTTTTACATTGGAGTGTGCACTGCTGCAAATCATACTTTACACAGTGCAACACACCAGCACTAGGGTCTTGCACTAATGCAACCCCGGCCCCCAACCCAGTACAGACAAAGCACAAGTCACTTACACCAATGGATAAGAACACAGAGTCCTGTGAGAGTCTTCACACCAGGCAATTCCATTCCCCTGTATCCTAACCTGGATATTCCAGCAGATGCGCTGTTGGGTTTTCCCCCTTATAGCAACACAAGGAAAAGCTGAATCCTTTCTCCCACGACGAATCCATTTGCTAGAGCCCCAGGAAAGAGCCAGTTACAATATTTCCTCTCCTCTGCACCAGCCCAGGCTGCTTTGAAGAGGTGATTAGGCGCCCAAGGCTCCAGGTGAATAAAAGAGGATTTAAGATGCTTTTATATTCCCCGCCGACTCCTCCTCAGTAGGCTTTTGGAGACATGCCATGCATCAAGGGGTGCTTTGATTCAGGGCGCGTGCCACTTGGAAAGAGCTATCCAGGAATGAGTACCCCACCCTGTTTAAAACCCTACTTCCAAATTCCCTGATCTGAAGTACAACCCCAGCTGCTTCCTGCAGTATCATCCCTGCTAATCCACCCCCAAGTCCCAGAGATTTAGAAAGAGCAACCTCGTGCAGTCAAGCCGAATGGATGTCAAACAATCTAGAGGGCATTGTCTGCTTACTTCACACTAGTGTAAATGATGACACGAGAGACCACCCCAGATGTCATTGCCCATTTGGGAGGCATCAGATTGTGCTGAATGTGTAGGATTGTCCTGGGAGAGGATTTCCCCTGAGGGACAGATATCCCTTAGTCCATACGATAGAAGCCAGATTTTGCAAGAGATCAGCTTTCCTTTAGATATCCCAACTGACATTGATGCCCCATTGGGCTGGGCACTGCATAGACTCCCAGCTGAGACCAGGGCCCTGATGTGTCAGGTGCTGCACAGATATATGGTGAGAGACAGTCCCTGGCTCAGAGAGTTTACAGTCTAGATAGGTAAGAGATGGATTCTTATTCTCAGTTTAAAGATGGAAAACTGAGGCCCAACAAGAGAAGTGACTCACCTAAGGAGATTGTAGCAGAGTTGGAATTGAACCCACAACTTCTAGTTCCAGTGCAGGGACATACTGCTGGGCTATTCTGTATCTCAGTGTGCCACTCCTTTCTAAACGAAATGGCAAGATTTTCAGTGGCACTTTGATCTAGTGGGTAAGGTAATGGATTGAAGGTCAGGACACCTGGGTTCTGTTCCTGATCTGCCACTGACTTTGGGCAAATCACTGCCCGTCTCTGTGCCTCAGTTTCCCCTTCTGCCTTTTGTCTGTTTAGATTGTAAACTCTTCAGGACAAGAACCGTCTCTTACTCTGTGTCTGTGCAATGCCCAGCACAATGGGAGACTTGATCTCAGTTGGGGTCTTTACGCTGCCTGGCACAACGGATCCCCAGTCACACCTGGGGTCTCCAAGCATCATTGTGATATAAGTAATGCCTGTCGGGAAGCTGCTTTTCTCCAGTCTGGAAAGGACTTTAATATTTCTGTTTTCTGGCAGATTTAACCTCTGTTTCCAGCCTCCAGAGCTGGCCAGTTAAATTGTGGACTGGGCATGTGGCCTTTTCTGGACCTCAATTATTCAGGCTAAAATGTTTCCTTCTTAGTGTCAATTGGGATTCATGCTGCTCTCAGAATCAAGGTACATAGCAGAGTCCCCAATGGAGTGACCTTGGCCCTTCAGGAAGTTGCTTATAATGAAGGACTCATCACATCTTTCTCAACAGCTTTTTCTTGTACGCCCTCTGGGTCTGTCCCTTTAATCCCGGTGTCATCTTATTGCCTACATTTCTTTCACCAGGTACCATGGGGGAATATGGGGAGGGGACATGCAGGGTTGGCCGTAGGCATTTTGCTGGTGAGGGTGAAAAAATTATTTGCTGTCATCACCCCTAACCAGGAGCAGCCCATTGACTCCAATGGAGTGATGCTGATTTACACCAGCTGGAGAGCTGGCCCAGTGAATGTAGCAGCTCCTATAATGTGTGTGCTGACAGCTGAGGTAACAGATTTTAGAGCCAGAAGGGATCATTATGACCTACTGCATAAGTACAGGCCAGAGAAAGCCACCCAGCCATTCTTGCATGGAGCCTGATAGCTTGTGGTTGGACTAGGGCACAGTGTACCTTACAGGTCACTAGAGTGTCTCTGCAGGTGTGATCATTTCCCCAGCCTTTAAGCCCCAGCCTGCTTTTGATGCACAAAAGCTGCCACTGAAGTGTGTTCCCGAGCAGAGAAATGGCATTCCCATGCAACGTGGCAAGGAGGAAATATCCATTAACCTGTAACTAGACATGAAATCAGGTCTAATGCGGAAGCAATGAGCTTGGATTTTAGGTTAAATATAGCAAAAACCATTGTTATTCCTGACAGCAAATAATTTTCTCCGGGGCGTTTGAAAGGTAGATTGAGGATGGGGGGAACATAGCGGAGTGCCAAGTTGGGGATGGGGTGGGGTAGAGGAGGAGTCGGCTCCTAGCGCTCATGACATCTACAGAACAAACAAATGCAGTCTGTAAATCCCAGCCCTTCATCTCTGCCTCCACTCCACATGACTAGCGGGATGAGCCTCCAACCTCCATCTCTGCCTCCAACCTCGCGGGATAAGCCAGGGAAAATGTCCCTGTCATTTCAGTTAAAGAAATCTCTGCACCTGTTAGCCAGCCAGCCATGTCTCCATGTCAGGCAGAAAAGCTTCAGAGGCTGAATCCTTATTGTGTTTTTCCCTTCCTCTGTGCCTGGAACTCCCCATTCTGCCCCCTGAGCAATGAGAGCTGGACAGGAAGTTTTGTGTATGTGAGGAAACCATGGAGAATTTGTTGGGAGTTGGGTCTCTGCCTAAAGCCCTTCCCCTTACATCCCCCTCACACCATGGTCTAATGCCCTTCTCCTCACATCCCCCTCACACCATGGCCTAATGACCTTCCCCTTACATCCCCCTCACACAATGGCCTAACGACCTTCCCCCTACATCCCCCTCACACCATGGCCTAATGACCTTCCCCCTACATCCCCCTCACACCATGGCCTAATGACCTTCCCCTTACATCCCCCTCACACAATGGCCTAATGATCTTCCCCTTACATCCCCCTCACACCATGGTCTAATGCCCTTCCCCTTACATCCCCCTCACACAATGGCCTAACGACCTTCCCCTTACATCCCCCTCACATCATGGTCTAATGCCCTTCCCCTCTCATCCCCCTCACACCATGGCCTAATGACCTTCACCTATCATGGTGTGAGGGGGGACATGAGGGGAAGGGCCTTAGGCCATTGTGTGAAGAGGGGATGTAAGGGGAAGGTCGTTAGGCCATGGTGTGAGGGGCGATGTGAGGGGAAGGGCATTAGGCCATGGTGTGAGGGGGATGAGAGGGGAAGGGCATTAGACCTTCCCCTCACATTACCCTTCACACCACGGCCTACTGCCTTTCCCCTCACATCGCTTCCCTCCACATCCCCCATTACATCATGGTCAATGCCTGTCCCCCTGCTACAAGCCCTGGAGTTTTTTTGCCTGGCATCCAGAGAGGTAGGGGTGGCCATAGATAGACAAATAGATATGACTGGGGATGGATAAATGGAAGGATGGCTAGACAGATAGCTGGAGTGCTGTGTACAGCGATAGATAGAGGGGTGTTCATGGGGATGGAAAGAAGGGTGATATGGGGATAGAGAAAAATGTGTAAAGAGATGGATGAATAGATAGAAGAGTATATATGGAGACGGATGGATGGATAGATAGAGGTTGGTTATAGGAGCTGCCTTAATATTTATACACTAACATCGCTCTGGCCTTGGGAATGGAAATGCTTACCTGTTCCCAGGGCCACGGTGCAGTGCTTTGCGGAGAAAAAGCAACATATAATTCCCTTGGTAGCCCTCTTCCAACGCACTCTCCAAGCCTAGCCTAGCACCAATCCATTTTTATTCCTCTATATGACAGTGCCTTTGTTTTAATTTTGCAGTTTCTCACCCAGCCCCACCCCTGCAGGCAAAGAGAGAATGACTCAAACCACCATAAAAGTTAAATCTTTCTATTTTATTTCAATAAAGGACAAGGAAAGAATTTTTTTCTTTTAAACTCATACTTTTTTTTGTCCATTTGTTTTGTTTTTTATTTTTATATGAAAAAAAAGGGGGGACAAAGGAACACATTCATCTCAGACGTTGAAAATTTCAAGGCACCTAAAGGAAAGAGGCCAAAGGGCGCGCAATGAGTGCACTTTGGTTTCTCAGAAAAGAACCCTTATTTTGGTGGCGAGGAGGTGGGATAACCAGGCTGGCCTCCATCTGTGCATGGCTCAGCAGATGCACGGAAGAAGAAAAGGGATGGACGAGTGGGGGGATTGTGGTCCCACTGTTGTGAAGATACAGAATTTGAACATAATGCTGAACTGATTCTGTTTGATGGTGCTGTTTGAGGTCCAATGGATCCCTTGCAGAACTGAGTCTGTCTGATAATGCTATGCGAGGTCCAGTTTGCAAGGAGCTGAACTGAATCTTTTAATGATGCTATGCGAGGGGCTGACTTTCTTTGCAGCTGTGTTGAGCTGCTGAATGTCCGTTGGGCTGAGCGCCAGTCCAACTCTGATCTGGATTATGTGGGGGAATGGAAGGTGAGCTGCTCCTTGGGATGATTGGTTTGCATGTCAATTAACAGCCATGAAGATGACAGTGACAATACTAGCCATGCTCCTCGCTTTATGCAATACTTTCCCTGTCTGTTAACTACCCCAAAACTTGGTTAAGGTAGACTTACGGTTGCCTGCTGCTGCCATGTGCCTTTCCAGAATGTGCAAAGTGGCTAAACTTACGTTAAGAACATGCAAACGTAAACCTCCCAAACCCAGGAAATGTGTGTGGAGAAAGAGGGAGGGATGGATGAATGCAGAGATCAATATAAAGATGTGTATGCAGATAGGTAGATGGATAGAAGGGTGGATGGGGGCTGGATAGATAGAGAGGAGTGTGTTTGGGGATGGATAGAAGATAGAGGGAGTGTTTGGGGTTGGATAGAGGTGTATTAATGTATGCCTCACTCCCACTACTGAACCTTAACTCTGCCCCCTTTATCATTGACCTTTACTTCACTCCCACTTTATTACTTCAACCAACTGCTTGGAGTTCACAGCTCCAAATTTTCTAGTCCTGTCATAGCTTTTCTTGCAACAACCAGTGAAAATAAGATTTTGAGGGCTAAGAGTGGTAGTGGAAGGGAGTGCTGTTTAGATAGTGCCCCCAGCAGTAAGAGTAGCATTATGTAGAGGCTACAGTGTATTGTAAATTTTTCAATGGATACTGATATATTTAAACAGAGGCCAAATAGGAGCTGGAACTCCTAGGCCTCTTTAGATACATTTGTTTCTGCCTTGCATTCCCCAGCCTCAAAGACAATCCTGTTCTTTGTTTACTAGCCATGTATGAAAATCAATCCAGCCCTCCCTGGAATTGCGGTGCCAAAAAGCCAGATGCCCTGCCAACCATGTTCTGATGCCACCGGTTTTGATACCATCCCCCATCCAGACTACAGCACAGCCAGGGGCAAAGCTTGTAGAATTTACTTAGGCAAAACTGCCCTTGAAGTCAAAATGAAATGGGCCCCATTTCATGTCTCCCTGAATGTCACACAAAGTGCTACCTAATTAGAATGGGTAATATTTACATTCTCACTTTGCGCTGGTGGAAATGAGTGCACAAGAGTCAAGTCAACAAAGAACCAAACCAGTATCTCATGATCTCATAACAACAATCTTAAGGAACAAAAATGAATGTCTCCTCTACTAAAGTTTCTGTCCATCAAAGTGAGGATGAGAAGGGGACTAATATTCCTTGACAAGGAAAGAAATTGTTTGTAAAGGGTGCATCACTGATTGCGAGCATAAGGGCCCTGATTCTGATCAGCGTTTCACCAGTGTAAATCAGGAGTAATTTCCACTGCAGTCAGCGAGTCCCACCAGTGTCGAACTGGGAGTTATGTCAGTTTCAAGTTGGGAGTGACACCATTTCAAGATGAGAGTCACACTGGTGTCAAATTCTGGGATTCATATCAGTTTCAAACTGGGGGTTACACTGCTGTCAAACTGATGGCACCCAGATCTGGGCCAAGGGTATTTCTATTAACTCGTCTATATGACCATCAAAACAGGACTTGTGGTGCTTGCTTGAATTAATTAGCTGAAAGGGTGACTCTCACCCTAAAGCCTCAGTTTTTAAAACATCAGGTCTGATGATTTGAACCTTTGAAAGATTCAAAGAGGGATTGGACGTTTGGGTAACAAGAATATCCAGAGTTAAAATAGTTAATGCCAACAAAATGAGCATTAGAAGGATATTAAAATTCATGCTTCAAGGCTTAAACTGACCTCTATTAGGGATTGTAGAGGGTAGATTATCCCACATCTGCCTAATGCAAGCATACTTCTGAAGAATCTGGCCAGGATACTGGGCTACATGGCGCATGGGTCTGATTTAGTCTTTTGATTCCTATGTTCGGGATGTATTTTAAACTGTTTGGGAACACTGTGTCACAAACAGATGAAATGAGATAGATCCAGAGTGCTGGCCTTTAATCTCATCTCGCTGACTGAGGTGAAAATGGGCCACCATTCCACCAGATTGTCTTTGCTTTGAATGTCAAAGAGCAGGGACAACTCTGTTCCCACAACTTATTAAAAATAACGATACTGTGCACTTCTGTAGCACTTCCCAGCAAGAAGCAATTTACAAGCATTTGGTAATTTAGTCTCACAATCCCTGTTTTACTCTTGGGGGAAACTGAGGCACACAGAGGGTATGTGGCTTGCCCAACATCATGGAGTGAGTCAGCAACAGAGCTGGGAGTAGAACCCAAGAGTCTTGGCTCCCAGTCCCATCCCCCCAACCCTAATCAATAGATCATGCCTAGATATCTGCCGCAGAAAGAATAAAGTAGCTAAGCTTATTCTAAGGGAGGAGAAAAGCTTTAGGAAGGGACTTCTATTAAAAAACACCTAAGTGACCTACGAGCTCAAGACCCATTTGTAAAAGTGACTTAGGGCCAGATTTACCAAGGTATTTAGGCACCTAGAGATGCAGGTAGATGCCTAGTGAGATTTTCAAAAGCCCCTAAGCAGGTTAGGCACCTAACTCCCAGTGAAAGGCAATGGGATTTAGGCACCTAGCTCATTTAGGCACATTTAAAAATCCTAGTAGGCACCCATCTGCGTCTTTAAGTGCTTAAATATTAGAGCTGGCCAAAAAATGGAATTTCCATTCTGTGAACAATTCAAACTTATTTTGTTTCAATAAGGTCAAAATGTCTCGTTTAGACTTTTAGACAATATGATACTAGAATATAAAAATGCAGCATCAAAACCAAGCTTTCCTCCCTTTTAAAAACAAAACAATTTGGATAATTTCCTACAAAAATGCTGATGAAATCCAGCAAAAAAATTCTGATTTAATCCAGTCAGCATTTTCTGACGGAAAACTGTTTTGTATGAAAATTTTTGATCAGGTTTGCTAAATACCTTTGGAGCCTAAATCCTGTTGGCTTTCAGTGAGCCTTAGGCGCCATATTACTTACGTCACTTTTAAATATGGATCTTTGTCTCCTAAGTCACTTAGGCACATTTGAAAATTTTATCCCATATCTCTTTAAATTCCCAGGGATGAGGGAGGGATGAGATAAATTGCTCCAGATTCTGGGATTGCAAAAACCAGGCCCTGCAAAAATGGAAGGGAACAAGAAGAAAATTTAAGAAGCCAGTGGAGAATTCAGGCCAAACGATTATGTGCTATTCAAAGAACGGTGTCTGCTGTTACTCCAAGTAAAAGCCCTAGGCAGCTATCAAGCTGGATGGCATAAGTGAGTTGAACAGATAGCTCAATGTGTGTGTTGGGGGAGTGATGTCTAGTAGTGAGGCTAGATTGTAAGGTACAGAGACAGTCTGTGGACGAGACTGCTTCCTCGGAGAATTTTTGTGCTTGTCTTTAGGCTCAAGATTCCACCTGGATCAAATGTTGATGTTGGAAGCTACAGGGCTCGACTCTCGTTCGTTCACACTAGTGCAAAGTGAGCATGAAATATTCTGGTTGGTCTCATGCCTGCTTTTCACATGGCATTTGCAGGATTGGGCCCCTGCAGGATGACCAGATAGCAAGTGTGAAAAATCAAGACGGGGGTGGGCGGTAATAAGTGGCTGTATAAGACAAAGCCCCCAATATTGAGACTGTCCCTATAAAATTGGGACATCTGGTTACCCTAGGCCCCCAAGAGCCAAGATCACTGACACTTCATGCAGAAGGAGCCAACCCTTGGCAGACATAAAAAAAAAAATCCATATTCGGTGTCACCTTTAAGTGGCTTCGTTTCAGCTAATGAGTTTAGCAACTGAATTTTTTGGCAACAAATAAATAAATAAAGGCAAATCATTTGCATTTTAAAACTTTTTTTTACCTGTTTGAATGGCTCTGTCTTAAATTATGGCAGCTTTGCAAGCTGAGCTGTAAATTGTTACTGTAAACTCCAGGTGCACGGAAGGGAAAGACATAAGCGAAACATGCTCGAATCACCTGAATTAATGAGCACCAGGTTTGCATTGTGCTAAACGTGTCCTCTTGGAGCATTAGTTCAAATTAGCTCCATTTGTTAAGTGCTGTGTGTAGAGTTAAACACTTAATAAAATTACACTTCGTGGGAGGTGGAATGCCGGAACTGAGGGCTGGATCCTTTCATGCAGTGTTAATCATATAAATATAAGCTCCGCTGTATGCCTTTCTTTTGTCGTCTTTTACCTTGCCATGGTTGTGAATGGAAAGGAAGAGCAATAAGACTTTTCCCACTTTAAAATGACTTTCTTTTGAACTTTGTAAATAAATATCCTTCCATCCTATCCCTCGGTTGTTCTGGCAAGTGGCTAATTAGCTGCATAAATTTGCATTGGGACAGACCAGCGGCATAATCAGCTGGAGAAGCTGTATTTTCCAAGGAACATCAGAGCCAAGCTTTTCTGGAATTGCAGTTGCAGTTTGCAAGGGGTGAAGTGTAAAAGCAGATGTGGGCACAAGGGCAGATCTGGGGGTTTGTCTATAATGCAGGTTGCACTCCTGGATTCTCATGACTGCCAGCTCTTGTTAAAAAATAATCTCCAGCTCTCCTGGTTATAGAGAAGAACGTGACATCTGGAAGACAAATAAAAGGAACCCCACAGGTTTTTTTTTTTTTTTTTTTAAAACCCTTCTGATTTTTGAATGCTTGCATTTGGACAGACAATGTGGTCTTATGGATAGAGCACTGCAGTGGGATTCAGGAGACCAGGTGTCTATTCCTTGGTCTGCTACTGCGTGACCTTAGGCAAGTCATTTCCGCCCTCTGTACCTCAGTTTCCCACCTCTAAAATGGGGATAATGCTATTTATCCTTTGTAAAGCCCTTGAGATCTATTCTTGAAAAAGGTTATATAAATGCTAGGGATTGTTACTAACTCAGATTAAAATCACCATACTCTCTATTGCTCTGTCTGTATCCAGGTTTCTTATCTTACACTTAGATTGTAAGCTCTTTGAAGCAGGGACTTGTGTCTTTTTCTGTGTTTGTATAGCTCCTGGCACATTGGGGTCCTGGTCCATGAATGGGGCTCCGATAATACAAATAATAAATAGTAATAATTGTTGCCACTCTGGTTGTAGATGAGATGAGATTAGCACGATTTTGATTATAAGCAAGATATAAGACCTTTTATTCAGACAAATAAGTGCAAAAGTCTGTGGAGATGTCCTTATATCAGTTTAAACCTGGCTCATATTGATTTAGATTGTGTTGATAAATGTAGAGCTTGTCTGTCCATAGAAGTTGTACCGATTTAGCTAAAAATGTTAATGTTAAACTGATATAGATAAGTGGGTGCGACTGTGTGTGGACTGTACTCCATTGGTTTGATGCCAGAAGGGGCAATTAGATCATCTAGTCTGACCTCCTGCATAACACAGGCCATAACATTTCACTCAGTTCCCCCTGTACTGAGCCCAGTAACTTGTCGTTTGGCTAAAGCATCTTCCAGCAAGGCAGCCAGGGTGTCTGAATTTGGAGACACCTAAGAGATGGAGAATCCACCCCATCCCCTGGGAGTTTGTTCCAATGGTTAATCACTTGCACTGTGAAAGATTGGTGTCTTATTTCTAATTGGAATGTGTCTGACTTTAACTTCCAGCCACTGGGTCTTGTTCTGCCTTCCTTTGCTAGATTAAAGAGCCCGTTAGGGCCTGCGATTTTCTCCCCATGAATGTACATGCTTACTAGTAATCAAAGTCACCTCCTGATCTTTTTGAAAAGCTAAACAGTTTGAGCTTATGAAGTCTCTCACTGGCAGGCATTTTTTTCAGCCCTTGGACCATTTTTGTGGGTCTTCTCTGCACCCTCTCCAGTTTTTTAATATCCCTTTTAAAATATGGCCTCCTGAACTGGACACAGTACTTCAGTATCAGTCTCGCCAACGCCGTATACAGGATTGATATAAACCAGGTTCAAATCGAAGTAAGACTATCCACTCTTAGATTATACTGGTGCAACCTTCCCATATACACAATGCCGTACAGGCACAAGTCAAACCAATATAAACCAGTTTCAAACATTTCACACAGTTTGCTCCAGTTTAACTAAACCATTTTTGCTATGTGACCCAAAGTGGCTCGTTTCTAGGAAGGCAGTGTGTTCTAATGGATGGCACAAAGGATTAGGATTCAGGACACCTGGTTCTGTTCCCACCTCTGCCACTGACCAGCTGTATGACCTTGGGCAAATCACTTCCCCTCTCTCTGCCTCTGTATCCCCTCCCACCCTTAGTCTATTTATATGTAAGCTCTTTGAGGCAGGGGCTTTCTTTCATTATGTATCTCTGTATTGCACAGGATGATGTGGCCTTGATCTTGGTCAGGGCTCTCCACTAGTTTTTACTTCAACCTACTAATGTGGGTTAAAACTACAGACTGCTTTGTCTTCACTAGGATATTAACTCATGTTAGCTAACACACCTTTTTTCCTAATGAAAATGCACCCATTGGGACTTGTCTAGCATGTGCTCAAGTGCTTTGCTGAATTGGGTCTAAATGCAGGACACATTGCCCTACGGCCAAGTGTTGTCCTTTATGCCTATGCAAAATGGGTGTGAAATGCCACCTAAATCAGAACAGCAGCTCACTTTGCACTGGAATAAGTGACAAAACAAGACACAGGACAATGCAGAATCAAATCTTTTAGCCACTTCCCTTACTTGGGATTATTTTCCCCCTCTTGGGGCTGGAAGACAGGGGAGTTTTATTCTGTATCCTTGTGGATTATCTGGTCTAGAATTCGTTTAGTTTTGGCATCTATTGTTTTGTCATAAGCAGGTAAAAGTGTTTTATGTGGGATTGTTTTAGCTATTAAAGGATGAAAGCCACTGGCAGAGCCATCAGCAAGGAGACAGCACCTTTTACAGATATTACTAATGGGATATTTATTGCCCGCTCTCCAATCAGCCAGATAATTATATTTATTCCTATTCTCCAGAATCAAGGATTTTCAACTGTGTGTGTGTGTGTGTATGTATGTGTGTGTGAAATAATAACAAATTATTAAACCACCAATTTGTAAGTCCCTAGAGGATAATAGGGTACTAAGTAACAGCCAACATGGATTTGTCAAGAATATATCATGCCAAACCAACCTAATTTCCTTCTTTCACTGGATTACTAGCCTAGTGGATAGGGGGGAAGCGGTAGACATAGATCTTAATATTGGGCTTTTGACACAGACCCACATGACACTCTCATAAGCAAACTAGGGAAATGTGGTCTAGATAAAATTACTTTAAGGTGGGTACAACTGGTTGAAGAACTGAATTCAAAGAGTAATTCAACGGTATGCCGTCAAACTGGGAGGGTGTATCTAGTGGGGTCCTGCAGGGGTCTGTCCTGGGTCTGGTACTATTCAATATGTTCATTAATGACATGGATAACGGAGAGGAGAATATGCTTATGAAATTTGTGAATGACACCAAGCTGGGAGGGGTTGAAAGCATTTTATGACTTTGAGAAATTGGAGAACTGGTCTAAACCACTCAGATGAAATTCACTAAAGACAAGTGCAAAGTACTACATTTAGGAGGGAAAAATGAAATGCACAACTACAAAATGGGGAAGAACTGTCTAGGTGGTAGTTCTGCCAAAAAGGACCTGGGGATTATGGGGGATCACAAACTGAATATGAATCCACTATCTGATGCAGTTGCAGAAAAGGTTAATATCATTGTGTCATAGGTAAGACACTGGAGGTAAGTGTCACACTCTCCTTAGGACTGGTGAGGCCTCAGCTGGAGAACTGTGTCGAGTTCTGGGCGCCAAACTTTAGGAAGATGTGGACAAACTGGACAGAGTCCAGAGGAGAGCTACAAAAATGATAAAAGGTTTAGCAAACCTGACCTATGAGGAAAGGTTAAAAAAAAAAATGGCCATGTTTAGTCTTGAGAAAACAAGTCTGAGGGGAGACCTGATAATAGCCTTCCAATATGTAAAGGGCTGTTATAAAGAGGACGGGGATCAATTGTTCTCCATGTCCACTGAAGGTAGGACAAGAAGTCATGGGCTTAATCTGCTGCAAGGGAGATTTGGGTTAGATATTAGGAAAAACTTTCTAATAAGAAGAGTAGTTAAGCACTGGAACAGGCTTCCAAGGGAGGTTGTGGAATCTCCATCATTGGAGATATGTCAGAACGGGTTGGACAAACACCTGTCTTAGATGGTTCTGCCTCAGTGTTGGGGGGGTGGACTAGCTGACCTTGCAAGGTCCCTTCCAGTCCTACATTGCTATGATTCTATGAAAGAGAGACAGACAGACCCTCTGTGTGTGTGTATGAGATTGGCTCTGTATGTGTGTTTCTCTGTGTGCATGTTTTGTGTGTGTGTGTGTGGGGGGGAGGCAGCAGTGGGGGCAAGTGAATATTCATGCCTAGGCTGGTATAGCCCCCTCACTGATTCCCCCAGACCTCTTTCAGCGACTTTAGATCCCGTGTCCACTCTGTGATGACCTTATGAGCCTCCGAGATCTGGTACTTCGGCTGCTAGTGACAAAGGCCCACATGCCGTAGTTAGCACCAGGGCATCGCCATGCACCTTCCACAAACCCTGCTCTGAGATACAGCCTCACAGGAGCACGGTGGCACTGCAGCGGATTCCTTATGCATGTGTTCTAGCCCAGGGCTAGGTCCGTGCACCTGAGCGAGTGGGGTCTAGTGGTTAGAGCGGGGGGACACTGGGAGTTAGGATGCCTGGATTCTATCCCCAGTTCTGCTGGAGTGTAGTACCATGTCCTTGCACTTGACCTCTCTCTGCACAAGGCTGGGTGTCACACACCTTTCCTAAAACATTCAGGCCCAAGCCCATGGAATTACACCTAATCGCTCCTGTCCTGATTTCGGACCTGGGTGTAATTTTAAAACCTTTGAATGTTAATAAAAGGAGAAGAAAGTTAAAAGTCAAGGCTGGGTTTTCCAAGGAAGATAGATGAGGGTTAATTGGGGCTGCTTACATATCTTTGTGGCTTCCTGAGCAAACCTGCCTGGTCCTGCTCTTAAAAAGAAAGTACCATTGTGGCTTTGTTTCGAGCAATTCTAACCATCTCGGCAGGATTCTCCCAAACCAGCGGTGACCCAGAATGGGTTTTTCCTAGCACCATGGGCCCCCTGTGCATTCCTGCTTCCCAACACCTGGCCCAAAAGGCAGAATCTTCCACCGAAGCCTATTGTGCTGGAATCTGAATCGAAATCCACTTCTTCCCCCAAATATATGTGACCCAATGGAACCTGAGATACATTTGGACATCAGCATCCTGCATCTTATCCCCTGGAAGCCATCACCCGAGCTGTCTGGAAGAAAATGATGATGAGGAGGTTTGTGTGTGTATATATATATATATATATATATATGTGCGTGTATATATATATATATATATATATATGTATATATAATTTTTTTTGCTATGGACAAAGCTATGAATTGAATTAGATAATGTTTCTACTTGAAATGTCTGGAGTTAACCAAGGGGTCCAATTCAATTGTCCGCGCCCATGAACTATGCTGCAATATGGAATATTTTCCCATTTCCCCCCCAGCTTTGGGAGAGGGGGGAAATCCAAATCCATTCGCTCTTAACAAAACAGTTGACGAAGGCGGCATAAAAAGTAAAATCAAGAAACCAGTTATGGGAATAAAGACAGGAAAGGGTTGGAAGTAGATCCCATTAAAATGAGCGAAAAATCCTCCTCTCCTATCTGAAGCGGGGATGGCTGAACCGTCAACGGTCAGCAGTCAGGAATGACAGTTGTGTGTTGAATTTTTTTTTCTTTTATAACCTAGCTCCTGAAAAAGAAAATAGATTTACACGAGAGGAAAGATATGAATAGGTAGCTTTTTCTCCTCAATCCATGACGATCCATGAGCACGTGTTGTTCGTTTGAAATCTGGAATATTAAATATAAATTATGTCTCTTTTTTTTTTTAATTTTTAACCACCCCTTGTTTTTCTACAAAATAGTTTTTCTCTCCGTTCTCCCCAATGCCTGCCACTCAAGCCGTTTCTGTTAGAGAAAATAGTTTCTCCTCGATTTGTAAGCCATCCGGTGGCAGCAGCATGGGGCGGCGTGGGGGCTGAGAGGGAGCGATGGTTCTCCATCATGTATAGGTGTAATCTATGTCTGGGATGCCGCCGTCTCTATATCCACGGGTTGTGCCGTAGCCGATGGTATGGGTGCTTTTGTATAAGCTGGTGCCGTTGGATGGGAATATCGTGTGGATTACGTATTCCTCCTTGGCTCGGTGTTGGTTGATGGGAAGCATCTGCAGCCCAGGACCTCGGATCTCCAGGATGGAGTTGTCCTTCTTGGTACCCGATTCGACGTAGTCGTCTTTCTTCCGGCTGCCCCTGCTGTAGGCCCTCTCCCGCGTCAGCAGCTCGCCCGTCCGGTGGACATACCAGCAAATGGCTGCCAAGACCAGGAAGAGGAAGACTAAGGCCACTGCCCCACCAATGATCCCTGCCAGAGGCAGCCCAGCCATTGGGTCAACGTTCTGCTCCCGGTTGAGGGTGGTAGTGGGGCTGTAGGTGTCAGCTGTCTCTGCTTTGGCACACACCGGAGTTTCATCTGCCACATAGGTGCTGCCTGTCTCCATGGTGACCATGCAGATGATGTAGGTGGACTTGGGCTCCAGGGCCGTTAGCAAGTACTCGGTCTTGTCTCCTTGCACCAGGGTCTCGGTGATGGAGCCTACCGCTGGGCTGTGACCCAGACGCAGCCAGCTGAGCCGGAAGGAAGCAGCAGGTAGCATGGCCTTCCAGCTAATCTGGATGCTATCGGCCGTCAGTGGCTTGACATTGAGAACCAAAGCCTTGGTGCCGGTCCCTGTGGCCATGGGGTAGTCAATGTTGGAGTCTGGCAGGCGGATCCCAGGTCGCTTGGCCTTGAGGGTGAAGAGGGAGCCCTGAGGTGTGGTGACGGCTGCGTGGCTGGTGGTGGTCTTGGCTGCCACTGCATTGCCCTGTGCACCCGCCTCAAAGCACTCATCCATCTCGTTGGTGATGTCCTTGATGGCCATGCCTCTCACTTTATCTGGCCCTTGACACATCAGCCCCCTCACGTTGACCACTGAAGCCCGGGCCTTGACCCAGTCCCTCAGCCACATGAGGTTGCAACCACAGAACCAAGGGTTGTTCCTGAGCAGCAGCTGGGTCAGGCTCTCCAGGTCATCGAACAGGCCCTTGGGCAGAGTGGTGAGGTTGTTGTTGGACAAGTCCAGCCTCTCGAGCTCCCTCATTTTGGAGAGGGTGTTGTAGGGGATGTGGCTGATGGCGTTATCCTGGAGGTACAGCTTCTGCAAATGGGAGTTGGGCAGATTGAGCGGAGGGGCAGCCAGAGAGTTGCGCACCAGGGACAGCTCGCTGAGGTTCTGCAGCCGACTGAAGGTGTCGTCGGCGATGCGCTGGTTGGCCAACAGGTTCCCATCCAGCACCAGCCGCCGCAGGCTGTTCAGCCCTTTGAAGGCGTGCAGCGGGATGGTGGAGATGCGGTTGTCATCCAGCCGCAGCTCCTCCAAAGTGCGAGGCAGGCCAGACGGGATGCTGCTGAGGTGGTTGCGGGACAGGAAGAGCAGCTTGAGGCGGGTGCTGTCAGCAAAGGCATCGTCCTCAATGCTGACAGTGGAGACGGAGTTGTCGTCCAGGTGGAGCTTCTCCAGCAGGGGGATGCGGGCCAGGGAGTCGCGAGCGATGGTGCGCACATTGTTGTCCTGGAGGTGCAGCTCCCGCAGTGAGCGTGGCAGGTTGACGGGGAACTCGTCCAGGTCGTTCTCATAGAGATAGATCACCTGGACGTTGAGTTTGGACTTGAGGTTGGAGGGGATACCAGCGTTATTGATCTGGTTGTTCTGTAGGTACAGGGTGGTGGCATCGTCGGGGATGTCGGCTGGGATGGAAGTCAGGCCCCGGTCGTTGCAGTAGATGAAGCCGTTGTCGCAGCGGCACACCGAGGGGCAGGAGGCACCACTGGCCATCACCTCGCTCAGGAAGGCCACCAGGCCATAGCACAGCAAGAGCCAGTCACGCAGGTCCATGGCTGATGCTGTGGTCACCACCGTGGAGGTCACTGTGGATGCTGTTGTCATTGTGCCGGGGGTGGTGGGGAGTGGACCCTGGGTTACACCTTTGGGACCTGTAGAGGGGAGAGAAATGGGAGGAGCCTGAATTATGGAGGTGGAGCTACATGGGGATTAGAGATGGGGTAGGCCTGCAACATGGGAATGGGGGCTGAGCATTGGGTGTTCTATCAATCGATCGATGGATCTATCAGGTCAGGCACTGCATAGACCCCCACCAATATCAGGGCCCTGATATGCTGACTCTTCACAGACACACAGCAAAAGGCAGTCCCTGAAGACCTTAGACTCTAACAGACAAAGAGTCGTGAAGGAAACAGAGAGGCAGTGACTTGCCCAAGGTCACCCAGCAAGTCAGTGGCAGAGCCAGGAACAGAATCCAAGTGTCTGGAGTCCTAGTCCAGTGCCTTGACCAATAGATCACACCACCTCACAACAAAGTCTCAGTAAGCCGATAGGTACATCTATTTTTGATGATTGAAAAATAAAATCACTCAGCTAAAAATCCCAACAAAACTTCTCCATGGTCCAGATGAAATCTGGGGTGGTTTTTTTCCTTTTACGACCCAAAAAGCAGATCCCCTTATCAATTAAAAAATCCAACACCACTAATGCACCCCCCCCCACCTCACTTTGCTTCCAGCACTAAATCTTCCCCTGGCATCTGTCAGGCTGCAAAATCTGCTGCAGAAGACGTATAAATCCATGTTAATAAGAGCTTTCTAATGGCAACGCTGACACGCCAGCTTCCAGCTGCCTCGGAGATGTAGCCACAACACTGCATACATTAGAAGCAGATAACAGAGACGTGCGCACATTCCCGCTACCTGCATGCATTTGTCTCTCCTTGTCGCTCAGCCACCCACTCGTCCCATCTTTCCTCTCGGTAAAGGGTGTCAGAGAGAAACTAATGCACTGCAGATTTGTGTCTTTCAGGGGATTTGAGATTTACACATTATTAGTGGTGTTACGGTAGTGCATAGATATAGATCCGTCGATCAAATTGATAGTGTTGGCACTGCACAGAGCCCACTGAGATCGGGGTCCCATTGTGCCGGGCTCTGCACAGACACATAGTGAGAGACATCCCCTGCCCCAAACATCTTGCAGTCTAAGACCTGCTGTGCACACAGTGTTTGTCTCAGTATAATTATGTGGATTGTGGGATGACTTTTTACTGATGTAGTGTTAGCGGCATAGCCATTAGTGTGGAGGCATGTACACAGGGAGCCTAACACAATGGGGTCCTTGTCCATGACTGAGACTCCTAGGCATTATGGTAATGGGAGAGATAGGAATAGAATCCAGGTATCTGGATTCTCATCCCCCTGCTTTAACCACTAGACCACATTAGAACCAGGGATTCAGCCCATCCTGCTGCAACCAATAGACCCCACTCTCCTTCCAGAGCTGGGACTAGGACCATGGTGTCTTGACACCCAGCCCTGCTGCTCTAACTGCTATAATTTTAACCATGTGTATTATAGTAGCGCTTAAGAGACAGCCAAGATTGGGCCTCTATTTTGCTAGGCACTGTACACACACAAAGTAATAGACAGTTCCTGCCCCACTTTCTGAGCCGGGAATAGAACCCAGGTGTCCTCATTCCCCTCATAAGGGCTTAGCCATTAGATCATGCTCTCTCTGAGGTGTGCCTGGGGCTGCAGCCAGCTTCAAGTGCAAAGTCCCGAAGTTCATAGATTCTAAGGTCAGAAGGTACCCCTGTGATAATCTATTCTGATCTCCAGGGTGAAAGGCCACAGGACAGCCCTGGAATAATTTCTGGTTGAACTAAAGTTAAGCAGAGATGGATGAATTTCTGAGGCTGTGTAACAACAGCTGCATGTCACCTTGTATGTGTGTGTGGATCCTAGGTTGTTACCACTTTGCACAATACCTATGTTGGCTCAGGATTGTAATAGAGTTGAGATTGTATCTTGCGCTGTGGCATGATGGATAATGGTGGAGTTTATGGAGTCACGGACCAGAGCGCTCCTGCTTCCTGCCTCTATTGCAGACACTCATCTTCCTGCCTTAGCATCCTTCCTGCTGTGTTAGCACCCAGCCTCTGAGTTTCACAACTGCGCGGCAACAGATCTTTGCAGAGGAGAGAGCGTCCAGGCCACAGGGCACTTTGTTGCAAGGCCACCTCCTTTGGCTGCTCTTTTATGTCCTGTTGTTTATATTTCATGGTTTATGTAGCCTATCAAATTAAGTGCAGTAAATCGCCTGGTTTTATGGGTAGGTTTTATTTGCCTGGATCCTTGTGTAGCTGGGAGAGGGATGCAGAGGAGTAGATGGGGACAGAGGATTGCATGGTGGTAAAGCAATGGGAGGGGTGTGCCTAGATTAGATGTTCCCAAACTATGGGGTGCACTCTCCTAGAGGTAAGGGGGGCACAAAGTGAATTTTGGGGACCATTAGCCTAGATGATGTCTTCACTGTGGAGCGGAGTAATCCCCATTCCAGGAACACCTCCCATACCTCAGACTCACACACCTGCTCCAGTTTTACTGCGCCTTAACACAGAGGTTTTGCTCTAGATGGCCTTTCTTTCTTTCTTTCTTTTTCTTTCTTTCTTTCTTTCTATTGCAGTTTAAAAATAGATACCTCTTTCTCTCCCCATCACTCCCAAAAACACCTCTCACCTATCTATCCATCCATCCCCCTACACACTCCCATCTATCTATCTATCCCTAACCTCACCTCACCTCCCTTCCTTGTGGCTGTGTCTTTGTCCCCTAGCTTGGCTGCGGTGAAAGGCTGCCTCTGGAGAACAGTGCCAGTGAGTTCTACCACAGGTTATGCTTTACAGGGACTCACCCGGGGCCCTTTCACCTCACCTGAGTTAAACCCCGTCCAATGTTAGTTTTTTACAAGGCCTTTACATGGAAGATTTGAGCCAGCGAGGTCTTCTGCTGGGCCAGTGCCCATTAAATCACTAGGAACCACTCACTTTGCCTGAGTTCATTATGCATTCGGCTCCTCTATAAATTTTACATTTTTTTTTTCTTCCCTGTCTCCTTTTTCCCCGGCTCACTCTTAGTTTTGGCCATTTCCTCCATTATGAGACATAAAATCCTTTATGGCTCAGTATCTCTCACTGCCAAATAAGGGTCTCATTTCCCAATCTCTTTTGGCCCCTGCTGCTTCTTTGAAGACAAACTGTGGATATTTTTTCCTATTCCTTCCTTAAAATTGCTTTGAACAATTTTTTTTAACCTCTTGTGAAGGACAATACATCATAACTAACCTGCAGTGAGCTTTACAAACAGTAATGCAGTGGTTATGGCAATAGCTTTGGACTTGGGAGACCGAGGTTCAATTCCTGCTCTCCCACAGACTTCCTAGGGGACCTGAGGCATGTCACTGAGCTTCTCTGTGCCTCAGTTTCCCATCCTGTAAAATGGGGATAGCACTGCCCCACTTTATGGGGGGTTGAGAAGATAAATACATTAAAAGATTGTGAGGTGCTCAGGTATTATGGTAATAGAGGGCAAGATTGGGTGCCTTACATAGATAGGTCTCAACTGCAGCGAATGGGTTGGATGGACCACTGGTCTGACCTAAGGAAGTGGGGGATAGATTGGCCCATTGGTCTAATCTGGGGCAGCAAGGATGGTGCAGGGATACTGCGTTGGATGGGCCCCATCAAAAATGAATTTGTGTTGATTTCACACATTTCTTTTTGTTTCAGAAAGAAACTTTAAAAAAATTCTGAAAAATCAAAACAGTTTTGATTTTTGATTTTCAACAGGAAAGATTTTGATATGTCAGCATGAACACTTCTTTTAATTTCATTTTTGAAAGTTCAAAAAGGTTCAAATTCAAAATAGCATGCTTTGATTTTGTCAAAACGAAGTGTTTTGTTCAACCTGAAACAATTTTTCCCCCTGACTTTCCAATTCACTGACAATATAACTTTTTTAAATTTTTAGTCTGACAAGAAATGATTTTTGTTTTTTTACTTTTCAAAACTGCCAATGAACCGAAAAATCCATTGTTCATCCACCTGATGGGACCATAAAAGTTCCTCAGATAGTTAAAGATGCTTTATTAATACTCTCGCCGTTCGGTGAGTCAAACGGTTTCTTGGTCCTGATCGCTCTGGTTTTGTGCAAAGCTTTTGCCATGCAGAGTAAGTGTAAAGCAGCTGCAAACTGCAAGGGAAGGATGGTGCAGGGGTAAGTGTGCAAGCCTGAGATATAGAAGACCTGGGTGGGGATTTAGGCTCCTAAGAATGGCACTTAGGCCAGTTCTAAACTTGGAAGACTTTGCCGGTCTAATTCTCCTTTTGAAATCTTGCTAAAGTCAGCAGTTTCTTGTGGCAATGAATTCAGCCTAACTGTCACTGACACCACGTACTGAGTTACTAATAGCCCCTAGCTCTTCTACCACATCTTTCAACAGTAGAACTCCGAGCACTTTACACAGGAGGTCAGGATCATTATCCCCTTCTTACAAATGGGGAAACTGAGGTATAAGGCAGTGAGGCGACTTGCCCAGGGTCATCCAGCAGGCCAGTGGCAGAGCTAGGTATTGAACACAAGTTTCCTGAGTCCGCGTGCAATGCCCTATCCACTAGGCAGCACTGCCTGCCTAGCATAGTTAGCCAAGATCCCATATGGAGGCAGTGTGGACTAGTGACAAGGGCACCAAGGACTGACAGTGCAAATCAGGAGACCTGGGTGCTAGTCTTAACCCCGCTGGGAATAAGGGTTGGGAGCTAACCCAATCACCTCAAAAGGAGGCTGATTTGAACAAAGGGCTGTGAAAATCAGACTCTTTTAAGGCATCTCAAACTGGGCCAACAAAATCCCTTTGGAAAAGCTTGCATTGGCTGCCAAGAGTTGGGGGTGAAGGCTGATGGAAGTGTAGCCCCATGATCAATGCAGAGTGATGCTTCTGAGCGGCTGAGCTTTACCATGACACCCACCAAAATAAACCATTTGAATTCCTGCAGGAGTCTTTAACCTGCCTAATAATTCATACTGCTGCTAAATCCACTCTGCAGCTTGCCAAGCCTTCTTTGCCTGAGGAAATACGTTTAAACATTAAAATCTGCCCATGCATCTTGATGTTCCATCAGGCAACGCTCCTGCATTGCTCTGCAGACAGCGTCAGCCAGCCAGGGAGGAGTAATAAACTCCCAAGCCAGCCTGCAGTTTATAGCAGCTGGGAATCTGGCCCCATTGACGTCAGTGGAATGCCGGCGATTTACACCACCTGGGAATCTGCCCCCCATTACATTTAGAACAATCCATTCACTTCCATTGCAGGCCCCTTGCCCAAACTTCCAGCCTTGCATATGGCTACTGATTGGTATGAGGGCCTTAGCACCGTGGGAGATGCTCTCTGTTCCTTTGCCGTGGTGGCATTTCTGTTTTGGCCCTCAGTTATTTTGAAGCCAGTGGGCCTGGGGGAGAATGCGACAAATCAGGTGCCTTAATCCAGTGGTTCTCAACCCTTTTTTTCATTTGCAGACCCCTAAAATTTTTCAGATGGAGCTGTGGCCTCTTTGGAAATCTTTAAACATAGTCTGGGGACTCCAGGTTGAAAATCACTGTTCTATGGTAACGAGAACCTTTCGTGGACCCCTTAGACAGTGTCTGCGGACCCCAAGTTGAGAACTGCTGTTAATCCACCTCTTTTCAGGGTGGAGGAATATAAAAATCTGGTGCTTTATTCCATCCCTGAATGCAAGTTTCCACCAGTTGTACGCACCGGCCGATGGGAGTTTGAAGGGATCTGTTAGCATTGCTGTGACTCCAATACTTTAAACTCATTTGCCCCCAAAGCTCAGCTCCTTGCTCCGCAGTTTATCCCTCTGGGGCCCATCTGCATCCATGCAGACAGCAGAACAGAAGCAACTAGACATCACGGCCTGTCTCATGTGTGCCTTTTGCAAAGGCCAAATCAAAAGAAGGGGGAGAGATGAAGGAGGTGGAGGAGAGTGGGAGGTGGTGCTGGTGAGGATTTCATAGTGGGAAGCGAGTGGACTGGGGAGCACGTGTCGGGGGTGTGTGTGCAATGCTGCTAAAAGCTACTCAGATCTGCCCCACCTAACACTGGGTGTGGGGGAAAGGTTCCCTGGAGGAAATGTGGTTCCGTTTAGTCATACTGCAGGGATTAATTGTGAGGAGGAGTTGGGCGTGGAATATGAGCTTTTGTCTGTTTGTTTCAGTGGCTCTTTAAAAGGAGAAATGTATTTAAAACAGCCCCCACACAAACACAGTGCTGCTTACTCCTGGGTTCTGTCCCCAGCTCTGGGAAGGGAGTGGGGTCTAGTGGTTAGAGCAGGGGCCTGGAAGTCAGGACACCCAGGTTCCATGCCTAGCTGCATTCCCTTGAGCCCCTACCACCTCTTTTCAGCTCATATTCCCCAGGCTGTAAAATGGGGGTGATGATTATGACACCCTCATGTGGATGGTTAAACTTCATTGGTTTAATATTTGAAAAGCACTTTCAAATCTTATTTCTTCTCCCCCTACATCCCCAAGGACCGAGTACAGCTACCTTGAGTGTCATTTGCTCAGGACTTTACACCCCCAACTCAGGAAAAGTGCCATGGATTTAGTTAGTACAAATAGTAAGGATGTGATTTTATCCAGTTGGACAGTGGTTGGAATTTGGGATTTCTGTTCTGCAGACATTTCTGACACTTTGGAATTTCCTTTGGTCCTGACTTAGAAATTTTTAAATTTCTTGTGAAGTGAAAATTCTGAACAATTTTGATTTGGAAATATAGAAATGGCATTTTTGAAGCACTTTATTTCAAGTTTGTCACTTTGATTTTTATATTATAATATAGAATCATAGAAATATAAGGTTGGAAGGGACCTCAAGAGGTCCCCTTGATGCTAAGGCAGGACCAAGTATACTTAGACCATCCCTGACAAGTGTTTATTCAACCTGTTCTTAAAAACCTCCAATGACAGCGATCCCACAACCTCCCTAGATAACCTGTTCCACTGCTTCTACTATTTTATTGGGTACCGTGACCAATGCTGGTGTCCACTCTTCAAAAGAGAGTGTGGACAAATTGGAAAAGCTTCTGAAAATTGCAGTAGGAATGATTTGAGGCCTGGAAAATGATTATATATTTTACATAACATAATAGTAAATATGATAAAGTTGAACAAAATAGTTTGATAATTTTTTGTTGAAAACATTGATGAAATCAAGACATTCCCGTGAAACATTTTGATTTCATTGAATTGGCTTTTTCTGACAGAAGACTTTTCCATTGGAAAATTTCTGACCAACTCTACACAGTGCCCCTTAACTCCATTCTGGGAGGTTAGGCTCAGAGTTACCTGCTTTGCTAGATTTTAAGGCCAGTAAAGGACCATTATTCTAATCTGACCTCCTGCCTAACCAATTGCACATGATCTCTCGGTGGGATTCTGTAGCTATGAAGGTGAACATGATCCTTGGGCATATAACAGGGAAATATCAAGTAGGAGTCTGGAGGTAGTATTACCTCTCTACACGGCACTGATGAGACCATTACTGGGATACCGTGTCCAGTTCTGGTGTTCATATGTCAAAAAGGAGGTTGACAAACTGGAAAGGGTTTAGAAAATTGCTATGAGAATGATTCACGGTCTGGAAAACCTGCCTTCGAGTCAGAGACTTAAGATGATAATTCTGTTTAGTTTCTCCAAGAGAAGGTTAAGAGGTGACTTGACCATGGTCTAGAAGTACCTCTTTGGGGAAAAGATTTAGAGAGCAGAGGGCTCTTCAGTCCATCACACAAAGGCAGGAGACCCAATGGCCATGAGGTGAAGCTAGACAAATTCACACTAGAAATAAGGGGAGGGGGATTAACTATTGGAAGAGCTGATCCAGAGAAAGGGTGGATTCTCCATCACTTAGAGTCTTTGAGTGAGGCTAAAAAAGTCACACCTTATTTCTGATCTGAATTTGTCTAGTTTCAACTTCCAGCCATTGGATCATGTTAGGTCTGCATCTGCTAGATTGCAGAGCCCAATTTCTGTATCCCCTGTAGATATTTATAAACTGTGATCAAGTCACCCCTTAACCTTTGGTTTGCTGGAGTCTCACTGTAAGGCATGTTTTCCAATCCTTTAATCATTATTGCTCTCTCCAATTTATCATCATCCTTCCTGAATTGTGGGCACCAGGATTAGACAGAGGATTTAAGAGCCCTCTGTTCTCAGAAATCTCCATATTGTAAACTTTCTCATAGGCTGCGATCAAGTCACCACCTAACCTGCTCTTTGATTAGCTAACTAGATTGATTGATCTCCGCAAGTATCCCACTTTAAGGCAGGTTCTCCAGACTTTGTATCCTTCTTGTGCTTCTTCTCTGGATCCTTTCAAATTTTTCAACCTCCTTTTGAAAGTGTAAATACCGGAATTGGATTTGCCAGACTGGATCAGAGTCAAGGTCCATCTAATCCAGTTTCCTATTTCTCGGAGTGGCTGGTACCAGATGATTCACAGGAAGGGTCAGAATCCAGTAGTGGGCTCATGTGGGGTAATCTCCCCCCACCCCATGAAGGTCTCATCCTGGTCTCTGGTACTATCATTGTCTCCATTTTACAGATGGGGAAACTGAGGCACAGACAGAGCCCATGACTTGCCCATGGTCATGAAGGAGGGCAATGGCAGAGCCAGAAATAGAACCCAGGTGTCCTGCATCCCAGTCTCGTGTGCTGTGCACTAAATATCGCCTCCTTATAAATACCTCCCCCATTTACACACCTGACACTGAACTGCCACTCCTGTAGGTACTCCTTAAAAGTTCCCCATCCAAATCCAGCCCAACCTGATCCTCTTTAAACTGCAAGCAGATGGGAAGTTTTATAAATGAGTCGTTCTTTCGTTACCAAGATGCTATCATGGTGCAAAGCAAAGAGTCACCTCGGAGCAGGACAAACTGACTTAGCTGAGATTCTGCCTGATGTTTATCTCTAGGTGTCTTTTTATAGAACTTGTAATGTGCCCGCTTCTTAAGGAAAAAAAACAACCCTAGAGTTAATTATTTTGCCAATTTCATGCTGCATGCATTATGCATCGAGCCTTATCTTGGCTGTAATTGCAGACAGGTATGCAAATGCCTCTCAAAAGGGATTGTTAAAAGAAGTTCGCTCAGTTGCATTGTATCCAGGGCTAATAGAAACGAAAATTGCTCCAGTTAATAGAAAATGATACACGTTAGAAGCGGGGTGGGGAAAAGAAAATTCAAATTTGTGTCTGGGGAGGTTAATTATATTGATAGCAACATCTGATATGACAATATTTTTCTAGGGGGAAAATGGTATAAGAAGAGGAGTAATTTGGAGCTTCCCTTCATTAGGAGATATCCACATTCCATCTCCCATACTGGGCGTCAGTTGGATCAGTTTGTTTTTTATTAGGTGTTCGCGGAAACATTTAAAAAAATATATATATATATATGTATAGTTAAAAAATGGAAGGAGAAAATGTAAAATGTTAGACTCAGTAATAAAGTAGTGGCAAAATCTGTTCAGTGTAGGATGAAGAAACAGCATGGTCCAGGGTTTACTGTGGTATGAGGATGTTATTGTATTGTACCACGTAAAAACCCCAACCAAGATCGGGATTCCATTGTACCAGATGCTGCCCAGACCCTGACCAAAATCAGAACGCCATTGTGCTTGGCACTGCATAGACCCCAACCTAAATCTGGACCTCCATTGTGCCAGATGCCATACAGACACATTGAGAAACAGTCCCTGCCCTAAAGACAGTACAGTCTAAATAGACAAAGGGTGGGGAGGGGAAACTGAGGCACAGAGCTGATTTGCCCAGGGTCACTTAGTAGGTCAGTGATAGAGCTGAGACAAGAACCCAGGTATTCTGAGCCCCAGTCCTGTGCGCTAGCTACTGGACTACACTGCCTCCCTGGGCTCAAGTCCTGACATTGCCACTAATCTGCTATATGACCTTGAGTATGTTCCTTCCCCTCTCAGCATCTCTGTTTCCCCTCCCACTCTTTCTCTATATAGACTGCAAGCTCTTTGGGGAAGGGACTGTTTTTCAATTGGGGGTCCGTGCAGCGCTCAGCACAACAGGGGATCAGCGCTCGGTTGGAGTTTGGCGAGTGCCTGGCACAACAGGGGCTCTGGGGTCAGTTGGAGTTTGGGCAGTGCCTGGCACAACAGGGGCCCTGAGCTCGGCAGAGGTCTGAGTCGCTGCTATAACACAAACCATATTATTATTATTAAACAGGAACTCTTTGCAACGCTGAAAGCCGCTTGCGAGGTTTATCGTGTCTTTCAGCGCGGCTGTGTCCTGGCTGGGTTTATCTGCTTTTATAATCAATAATAATTATTCTGTCCACAGGGGATCTTTCACAGCCTTGGTTTGTAACAAAGCTGCTAATGCCTCAACAAACCAAGCATTTAGGGCCCCATCCAGCAGGGTGCTGAGTGCTCTCTAGTCCCACCAGCCTTAGTGCAAGCCAAGGATGCTCCAGCCCTTTGAGTTATGCAGTGAATAATGTTTAGGGGCCTGGTGAAGCGATAAATGAAGGGTTTATTAATCTTAAACTCTGATATTCAGACTTTGTAATGAAATGACTTCCGGGGTCTCTCGTGGTTCACTTGAGAGTTTAAACCTGACAGCAGTTAGGCAGCTGGTGAGCCAAGATCACTGCCCAGCTCCATTTCCACATATTGATTTTGATGGTCCAGGAGGGAATTTCTGGTCAGGGAAAAGAGCTTGCAACAAGCCCAGCCTATCCCAGTGGTCAGGGCACTCATCTGGGTTACGGGAGGCTTACATGCAAGTCCCTGCTCTGCCTGATGTGGGCCTCAACCTGGCTCTCACACATCCCAGGTGTCATGCCATGACCACTGCGTTGTAATCAGTCTCTCTCTCTTTCTCCTGGCGAAGCTGTTCCATGTTGTAGAATAATTAATTGGGCCAGAGAGAGATTCTCTCTGCTGGTGGTTAGGGATGGGTGGGATGTGGCAGACCCAGGTTTAAGTCCCCATTGTCTAGATACACAGGACGAGAAGGGTCATGCAGCCCATCACGGTCTGAAACTTGTCAAGCTCCGTCTTCAAGTTAGCTGGGATGTTTGCCTCCCACTGCTCCGACTGGGACTGGGACGTTGCTCCAGAACTTCCCTTCTGTGACAGGGAGAAACCTTCTTCTCATTGCCAGTTTCAATTGATTCTTGTCCAGTTTATCCCCATTTGTTCCTGTGCCAACACTGTCCTTTAGCTTCAATAGCTCTTCCTCCCTCCCTGGGGTCAACCCCCCTCGTGTATGTAGAGAGAGCAACCAGATCCCCTCTCAGCCTTTGTTTGATCAGGCTAAACAAGCCCAACTCTTTCAGTCATCTCTAGTAAGATCGCCTCTCCATTCCCCTGATCAGCCTAGGAGCCCTCCTCTGCACCTGGGCCAGTTTGAATTCTTCTACCTTGGATGTGGGTGACCAGAACTGTACAGAGATCCAGATGAGGTCTTCCCAATACCTTGTCCCATGGCATTAATACTTCCCTAACTCAACTGGAAATCCCACACCCGATATATTCTAGGATCACATTTGTCTTTTTCTTGGCCACATCACATTGGTGGCTCATCCTGCGATCAGGGAACACCCAGGTCTGCTCCTAAGTTGTTTCCAACTGATGAGCCCTCAGTTTGTAGCAGAAATTCTTGTTGTTAGTTCCTAAGTCCTTGTACTTTGCCCTATTAGTTCTACTTGAAAATATGGCCCTAAGTGCCTAGGGGCTTTGGAATATGCCAGTAGGCTCCTATCTTCATCTTTTGGCATCTAAATCCCTTTGGAAATCTACCCCAAATCCCTTTAGAAAATAGGATTTAGGCTCCAAAGTCCCTTAAATGGCTTTTGAAAATTTTGTCTCGTCTCCACTAGAAAATGAAGTGATGTTAGAACCCAGACTTGGGGGAGGCTCATGTTAGCTAACGTGCTGTTAAATGCTACTTAGCTGTCAGTATTTGAAGGGGCAAGTGGAGTGTCACCTCAGGCGGATATATGTGGTTAACCCTCTAGCCTCAGTGGGGTTTAACCAGAACTGGCTGAGGCTCTGTCTTCACTGCAGAGTTAACTTGAGTTAGCCTAGCTCAAGTGAGAGTGTCTACACGCTGTGAAATACCACTTGAATAGCCATGGGCACATGGGCACTGCACTCACTCGGGCTTCTGGGAGTGTGTTCCACGATTCTTAGCACCGCAGACAGCTGAGCCACTCTATGAATTCTCTCCCACTGAATGGGGGAAGATTGTGTCTGTCCTTTCTGGGCACCCAGGGGATTGTGGGAAGGCATTGGAGGACTAGCAGCACTCGAGTAGTGCTAGCCTGCATCCCCACTACAGAGCACTCATATTAGCAGCTGACATGTTCTGTTCACTTGAGTTTTAGCCTATGTTCCTCTGGGGCCAGCCAACCTGAGTTCAAAGCACCACCCCACTCAAGTGAAGGGGTGTTGTGTGTAGAGAGGAACTGAGTTACGGACAATACTCCTGTTAACTTTGCAATTGACTGTATAGATAGCTGTGTTTAATGTTGTGTTAGTTAACATGACTCCTCAGGGTCAGCTTCTAACATGACCTAATATTCTGGCGAAGGGAAATTCTTACTTCATCTTCCACAGGATTTTAACATGGGTTAGCATGACAGGGGTTAAAAAATACATCCTTTGTCTGAGGCCCTGTCTTCACTAGGACAAAAGGTGTGTTCTTAACTCATGTTCGCCAACGCCTTAGTGGAGACATGGCAAGGTGTAGCTTTAACATGAGTTAGCAGGTGGAGGTGAATACTCCCAAGAGGGAATATCTACACTGCAGTCCTGGGCTGTGACTGCAGCACACATAGGCCCATCTGAGCTACCTTTGATCTAGCTAGCGCAGGTACAAATAGTGGAGCTAGGGCAGCACAGGCTGGGCAAAAGTCTGTTCTGCTGCAGCTTCTTTGCTATTGGGACCTGAGCTAGGTAGAGTCCAGTGAGCTTGGGTATGTCTAGGAGTGCTGCCACCGGAACCCACTGGTGAGCGGGTGACGGCCCCCGGCTCTGCTGATGCACAGCGGAGAGGAGTGTTACAAAGGCCTGCTCTGGTGTATGGGCTCTTTAGCGCAAGCTGTAGTCATTTATGCTTTGAGCTCTGGAAGTCCCTGGTTCAATCCCCGGTATGTCAGCCCAGCGTCGTGTCCTTGTGGGCATTAACTCCACATGTGAACGACTTACCTTCGCTCACCCGAGTTATGAACATACGACTTGTCCTCGTGCAGATGCCCCTATTGTCCAGAGAAGAAGAGTGAACCCTTGTGCCCGTTTTAATGGCTCACCCCATTAATGAGATTAGAAGCTTAGCCAGCCTGCAAGACGCAGCTTCTGTGATATTTCCACTCACTGCAGGGCCAAAGGCTAGCCGAGCAGGGAAAGTGTGTAAATGGTGTTTCTCTCCGCTCCAGCCAGCTTTTCCTAGCTCAAAGCCATGCACACAGGGGGCTGGAGAACAAGAATTTCAGCCAGCCAAAGATTTCAAACTTTAGATGTTTGTTTTTGTTCTGCATTGGAATGAAAATGAGACTTTTTGAAAAAGCATGAGAGCCCCCAGCTTAGCCAGCTAGCCCCAGTGGCCAGGACACTGCCCTAGGGCTCAGGAGACCCAGGGTCACGTCCCTGCTTTGTCTGATTCAGAGAAGGAATGGGAACCTGGGTCTCTCTGTATTTTCTAACCTACCTGGTTTGGTGAAGAATTCCCAAGGAGCTCTCCAGAGAAGCATTGGGTCCATGTGCAGTTACACAACTCCCCTCCCCTAATGCAAAGCTTGTATCCAGATCTCTCTCACACACCAGGTCCATGCTGCCTTTATCTGGTAAAGCAGCAGGAATCCAAAGCGATAAATGTGGCTGCTGCATCTCCGGGTGTGTTACCCCGGTGGGGAAGGAGCCTTTAGGACTTAGCTGAGCTCCAGCTTAGGCTGTGGGGATGGACCCAGGGATCCTGCAGAAGCCACGCACTACATCCTCACTTTCCCACTACTCAGGGGCTCTCCAGACACAATCAGATGGACCTTGTTACTGTGGCCATAAATTATATCTGCCTTTCAATTCTCAAGCCTGCCAACTGCCTGGAGGCTAAATTAGGGAGGCAGTGTGGCCTAGTGGAGTGAGCACTGAACTGGGATATAGATGAGTTGGGTTCTGGTCGTAGCCCTGCTGGCGACCATGCGCAAATTACAGCCCCTTTGTGCCTCAATTTCCCCATCTGTAAAATGGGGGTAATGATCCTGCCTTCCTTTGGAAAGCACTCTGAGTTCTGCTGCTGGAAAGCATGAGCTAAGAGTAGGGACTATTATTATTATTGAATCCCAGGGTAGGCACCACACTTAGGCTAGTTCCTGTCAGTGTGAGGAGTTGCTCCATTACCTCGAGCAGTTGGGATCCAAAGACTGCCAGGCACTCCAGGGCACTAGGCACCACCCGTAACCCCAGCCATGCCCCTTGCTGCTGTGTCAGCAGATGGCAGAGTTAAGATGCACGGGGAAGTTCGCACCTCTGGTAGCTGTTTCAGGTTGTCTGCAAACTGAGGCAGGTGACATTGACACTCAGGTCATGTTTTCAAGCTTTTTCTTTGATCTCTCTCTCTCTTGCTCCCCATAGACACCCTTCTGTCTTTCACTAAATGAAAACTGTGATTCTAACTCATCCCGAGACTCCAGCAGCTGCTCAAAAGCCACAAGTGGAAACAAGACGTCCTCCCTTCCTGCCCCCCTCTTTAATCCGCTAGACCCACTCCCCTCCCAGAGCTAGGAATAGGACCCAGGAGTCCTGACCCTCCCTGCCCCCCGTCTCTGGTGAGCATGGAGGAGTATCCCCCACATTGTCTTCTGGATCCCAGGACTTCCCTGGGACATAACCCTTTTTGGTGATTTTCCCCCTGCATTTCATGCAGTCTCCCGAGTGTTCTCCATTCATGCTGATGGAGCGATACCATCCCCATGGCTTTGCTGCAGGCAGCTAATGTGTGTGACCGGCTTTAGCCAGGCTCCAAATGTGCCTGCTCCAATCTGTGTGTTAAGCTTACCTTCCTGCTACGCCACTCCCTCCTCTCTGATCAACTTGGGCTTTAGACTCCTACTTCCATCGATGAGGCTGCAGCTTTGCAAACTCCAAGGGACTTTTTATGTCCACAGTGGGCATCAGTTCAGCCCGACCTCTTTTATCCTTCTTCCCAACCCAGCACACCCTTCTGACAGTGATATATAATCAGGCTAGCCCTCCCCAGCAACCATGCACGTTTCAGGGCTGCCAGACTTCAATTCAGCTCGGCTCTTTGTAAATCCATCCTTTTCAGCGTCAGGTTCCAGTTTGCAGTCTGAAGGAATTTTTATTTCCTTGCAGGTTGTCCCAAGAGCCTCCCTTTTTTTGGCAATCTCTCCCCCGCCCCGAGACTTGGTGTCTGATTCCTCCTGCTTTCTTCCCAAAAGTTACTTAAAACAGGATAATAAACCCAATCCTTTCTCAAAGCTCCCCGGCAGCAGGGTGTTCTTGCATGACCAAGCTGAGGGATTTGTATTCACACCCACTCTGTGGAGGCAGAGTTGTTGTGTTACTCAACCGTGGAGGTAGCTCCCCTCCAATCCGCTTGACATACGCTGCTGAGTTGTCACGGCTGACTTCGAAGGGGGAGCGGGCTCTGCTGCTTTTTCTTTATGAGGGGATAGCTTTTCAAAAAAGAAAAGGAAGGGAAAAATCCATTCCCACCACAGGTTGGACGTGAGATCAGCCCTTGCAGTGAGGAATCCAGGGTATTATCCCTCTGGGTTGAAACTTCTCCCCTGCAAAAATGATTGGACAAAGCTATTAGGTAAAGGGTATTTGCAAAGGAGGAAATAGCAGAGTTGCTGGCCTAGTAATTAATAGCCATTGCGCACACACAGCTCAATCTGACACTGCCAGTAGATCAGAGGAACGCACACACAGAGGTTGACACACGCATTCACACACGTACACAGATTTGCACTGAGAAGGACACACACACAGATCGACATAAACAGACTCATGTAGAGATTGACACACAGAGACTCCCTAACACACACATGTGCACAGAGACTGAGACACATACAGAAACACAGGCAGAGAGAGACTCTCACAGGGACACACGGTCACACACAGACCTGACACACACACACACAAGTGACACACACACACAGAAGCACATATACATACATATGATCTATCTGTCTGTCTCTCTCTCACACTCTCTCTCTCTCTCTCTCTCTCTCTCTCAGACACAGACACACACACAGTCTTTCACTCAGACACAAACACATATGGAGTCTGTATTTCGGTGTATCAGAGTTGGGAGAAATAATTGTGCCGTCCTTCATTGCCAAACCTATATTCATACCAATGAGGCTGCAGACAAACTAGAGCAAGCAGGTGACGAGTTCTAGATACTCAGAACTTTGTGAAAACGAGAAGCCCCTTAGCTCAATCTCTGGATTTGGCTCAATGACCCACATTTTTCAAAAATGACTTAGTGATTTGGGGTGCCTGACCTGAGACTCCCAGGGTTTCTCAGAGGGGACTTTCTGGACACCAGGTGCCTGCATTTCAGAACCCCCTCTAAGAACAAAACATCCCCAAATCATGAGTTTCTTTGGAAAATGTAGACTCTTGTGGATGGACTTTTTAAATAATAATATAGCGCTTTCCATCAGTAGACCTCAAAGCACTTTACAAAGGAGGTCAGTATCATTAGTTCCATTTCATACATAGGGAAACAGAGGCACAGAGTGGGGCAGTGACTTACCCAAGGTCATACAGCAGGCCAGTGGCCAAGCAGGCAATAGATCAGGTTGCCCGAGTGCCAATCCAATGCTTTATCCACTAGGCCACAGAAAGTGGGGTCAAATGCGTAGACTTAGGCTCCTGAAATCGCATTTTCAAAAGCGATGAAGACATTTAGGAGCTGAAGTCCCATTGATTTTAAATGAGATTTAGGCTCCTAAGGCCCAGATCCTCAAAGGTATTTAGGCTCCTAACTCACATTGAAACTAGGCACCTAAATACCATTGAAGGTCTGGGCCTAAATGACTTTTGAAAAGGAGACTTAGGCTCCTAAATCACATAGGCACATATGAAAATTGTGCTCTAAGTTTCTAAGTCACTTAGGGATTTTTGAAGATGTTCCCCTAAAGGCCTATGAGACTTCTGAAATTGGGACTTGGGCACTTTTGAAAATGTCACTCATTAAGCACCATCCCACAATTAATTTCTAATTCCCCACTCCTTTGAAAATCTGTTGTTATGGTAAGGCTTGGAAGCACCGACCAAAATGGATTTTTGAACTCATTTGAAATTTCAAAATAGTTGTCAATTCAAGATGGGTCTGTTTTCCATCCTCTCACCTTCCATCATCTGCAAAATGTTTTCAGCTGAAATTTTGATCACAAATATCCATCAGCATTTTATTATTTACCAAAAATTCCAGAAAGCAGCTTCTGATAGAAAACGTTCTGTAGAACTTCTCACCAAAGAAGGAAAGATTTTTCTAATGTTGATGATTTTCTGTGAAAGTTAAAAAAAAAAAGAAAAAAAGAAAAAGTTTTTGGCTGGGGGAAAAAACGTAGTTCATAAATTTCATCCGATTCTAAAACTGATGAACTTTGGCAAAAACTGCCTTTGGAGAAGCCAAAATCTCTGAGCCTCTGTAAAGCAGAGGAATGAAAACTAAGAAGATGATCAGAGATTAAATTTCAGAATGAAATCAGAATAACATGATCTGTGTTCAAGCAAGGTTGTATACACAGGGGGCATTGCCTTGGTCAGTAGAAACTTCTGTGTCTTTGAAACGTTCAAGGAGGGTGGGGATTTCGTTCAGTCACACAGACATGGGTTGGTATTGGCATAATGAAAAAATGCTCCCATCCCGCCTGATGTTTTTGGATTCTGCTCGGAGATGAGCCACATGGCTCTCCCGAGAAAGAAAAGAACAGAAGGGGGAAAAGCACTGAGTGAAGGCATGACTGGAATAAATGACTTCAAGATGGAGCTGTGGGGGGAAAAGAAAAAGAAAAGCCGTCTGGTGGCTTTTTAAACCATTTCTGCTAGCGTGGGGTGTTGACAAATTGGCTTAAAGTTTCAAGGCTGCGTGGTATGGTAAGAATCCTTCGCCTGGCATTATCTGTGCTGCCGGAACTTGTGTTATGGAAATCGGGAGCCTGCAGCGTGGATTTCTCCAATTAATTTCCAGCAAATGGGATTTTCACAGCCCATCTCTGGACCCCTTTGCTCTAACTTTCTGTTCCGCCTTTCCTCTCTTTTCAAGCAAAACCACATGGGCTCATGGTGCAAAGAAATGGAGTTTGTGCTCCAACCCTCCCCCTTAGAATCAGACCCCCAGAGGCCAGATTTTCCAGGGCTCAGCACCACAAGTGAGGACAGAATTTTCTCCCTCAAAAGCTCAGTTCCCATCCTGCTGAAAAGCCAAACCTGAGTATCCCGCTGAGTGTGGGCTGGAGAAATCTTGTCCAAATTGTGGGGCTGGGAGGGTCCCAGAGCTCAGGTTCCGGCCCAAGCCCAGAAATCTTCACAGCAATGAAATAGCCCTGCAGCCCGAGCCCTGTGAGCCTGAGTTGGCTGGCACAGGCCAGCCACGGGGTTTTCTTTGCTGTGTAGACCCACCCAAAGCCATCCACACTCTCAACAGCCTGATCTTCCTTGCAAGCCTGTCGCTTCTAATAATCTGGAACCCTGAGTGCTGCAGCTCTTTTAGCCCTGCTACCTTATGAGAGCAGCAATTCACCCTTGCGAAGAAAACCTGTGAATCTGCCTTCAACCCCTCCACTTCCTGCAATTTGCTGGGCTGGTGAAAACAACCCAGCTTCATTAGTGTCACTGAGGCCAGATCCCCTGTTGTTGTGAATGGGCGTTTGCGTCATTAGAGCCGTTGGGGCCAGATCCCCAGCTGGTGCAAATAGGCCATAGCTCCACTGGAGCCAATGGGTTCCGATCCCCAGCTAGTGTAAATCAGCATTGCTCCATTGAATTAAAGGGAGTTACACCGGGAACAGCTGGTCATTAGAGTCCAGCTGGTGTCTCACCAATAATGTCTGGCTGATGCACTGCAGAGTGCAGTACCACTTGCTGCCACTGGGGGTGACTTTTGATGGGGCAGATCCACTCCAAGGCTGGGACAAAGGGAGAAGATATAGCCCCCCTGAGAGGACAGGGCTGTCTGCCCATGGCTCACTGCAGCCTTTACTCCCAATTCCCCCTCTCCCCTTCCCCCACCTGCGCAGTCCTGACACTTCCGGTTTCTGGGCACCGATGGACGCTGCTTTACACCACTGGGAACGTGGCTCCGCGCTGCAAGCCAAAGCTGGCACCACATAGGCCCGGTCAGCAGCAGCTTCAAAGCCCTCTCTTATTAATGAAGAATTCCTGGTTCATTTCAGCACTGAAAGAAACCTGTGTAATAAAAGGCGCTAAGGGGGTCTCAGTGGCGGGGCAGGGCCACGCAGAAAGCACAGGGAGCATGGGGCGGCTCTGCCAGTAGAGCACAGGAAGGGCTGTGCCGTTCTCCCAGTGGGGTTATGGATGTAGATAATCTCCCTCCCCTCTTATTCTGCAAAACTCAGAGGTGAAGCTTAAATCCCCTTTGATGTTATTACAAGTGCTTTTTTCCGTTCAATTAATAGCAAGGAAAAGAAGTGCTGTGAGAGCTCCCCAGAGCCAGATACGCTGGTAAATATTAACAGAGGCACCAGACTGGATCTGACCAATGGCCCAGCCAGCCCGGCATCCCATCCTCACCCTCTCACCCCTGCTGATCACACCATTGGGCCCATCTAGCCTGGTATTCTGTTCCCACTCCCTGCCCCCAGATCAGACCAGTTGGCCCATTTAGTCCAGTATCCTGCCTCTCACCCACCCCTGCCCAGATCAGACCAATGGGCCCAGCTAGCCTGGTATCCCATCTCTCACCAGCTGCAAGAAAGCCCGTCTCTGCTGTTCTTGGTACGTACTGTGTGCACGGCGGTAGCATCCAGGAGGCCCAGGCTGGGACTCTGTTGTGCTAGGTGCCGTACAGTCCCTGCCCCAAAGAGCTTACGTTTGAAGTAATCTGTGCCTCAAGGTGCTACTGAAATACTGCTAATAATGCACATGCCAGAATTGGGCTTTGATCTTGGTACTACCATCATACCAATAACAATGTGCTCACCATAATGACTACTCAGTCTGGACTGGGGCCTCTATCATAATATCAGTAATAATGCACACCCTATAATGAGTCATTGATCTGGGTTGGGTCTCTAGTTGCTACTGTAATACTAAGAATAACACACACATCGTAATGATACCCTGATCTCAGTCAGGATGTGTAGGCACTGCCATAATGTGGACAGCATAATGATGCTACTGTAATACCAGTAACAATGCACATGCTCTAATGATGCCCTGATCTCAGTCTGTAATACAGATACTGTGGATGAAGTGGCTAGTGCACATTCATGCTGCTGCCCCCTGCTGAATGGAATGAGAACCATATGTCATAGGCCCCAACCCGTTAAGAGCAGGGGGTGATTCTCCGTTTACTCTCCATGATTCTCTGCACCCTGAGTTTGAGTGAATGTGACTCTGTGACATTCTCCGCCTCTTGCTAGAAGCAAACCCCAGAAGCGACTAGTCAGACTGCGTTAGCTGCAGCCGGCTCCGAACGTGAGACTGGCCATATTTAAAGCAAGGGGAGATATCAGAGGGTGGGGGAGATAGTTGTGAGCAAATTTGCAAAGGTATCTCACCAGCACCAGGGTCGATTGGGAATCTGCAGTGGCACATCCTACCCCAGGGTACCTGGGCTGTGCCGTCTCCCTGCCAGGGCAGCTAGAAGGATGCATGCGGCAGCCCTGGTCCCAACCATCAGCCGATGAAAGCATCTCACACACAAGCGTGGCAACAGATTGTCACCAGAGTTGTGAAGGGGGAGAGCAGTGTTAATTACAGGCGGGCAGCAGGGCTCTTTGATCTTCCCCACTGCTTGCAAATTAGCGTCTTAGGGTTTTTTTTAATAATAATGAAAAAGCTGCTTTTGTTTCAAACGATCAAATGAATAAGTAAATACTCTGCTGTTTGTGCAAAGCAGAAAAATCTGTAAAGAAGCAGCAGATTGAACTAACAGGTAGGTTTCAGAATAGCAGCCGTGTTAGTCTGTATTCGCAAAAAGAAAAGGAGTACTTGTGGCACCTTAGAGACTAACAAATTTATTTGAGCATAAGCTTTCGTGAGCTACAGTAGGGGCACTGGATTGGGAGGCCGGACAATCCAATATAGTTTTATGGGTGGAGAAGAGGTCTTGGAGGATTCCAAGTCCCTGAGCAGACATGCCAACCTACTGTTAATATGCACTTTTCATCAGCAGCTTTTAAAGAATTTACAAAGGAGATTATCATTATCCCCATTGTACAGATGGGGAAATTGAGGCACAGAGACAGGTGGAGTGATCTGCTTAAGGTAACACACCAGGCCAGTTGTAGAGCCAGGACTAGAACCCAGGTGTTCTGAGTCTCAGATCAGTGCCATAGCCAGCATGTTTGCCCTGGCTTATGCCTGGTCTCTGACGACTGTTAACTGTAGCAAATTGCTAGTGTATGTAAGGCCCAGGAATCAGGACTCCTGTGTTCTAGTCCCAGCTCTAGGAGGGATGTATAGTCTAGAGATTAGAATAGATGGGACCGGGCATCAGGACTCCTGGGTTCTATTCATAGAATCATAGAATCATAGAATATCAGGGTTGGAAGGGACCCCAGAAGGTCATCTAGTCCAACCCGCTGCTCAAAGCAGGACCAAGTCCCAGTTAAATCATCCCAGTTAAATGATCCCAGTTAAATTATTCCATTCCCTGAGGTTGCTCTAACTTATGCCAGCCCTAAAACAGTGGGAATGGCAAGGTGTATTAAAGCCAGAAGCCTCCCTCAATTCCCAAAAGGCAGGACCAGAGTAAATGAGAATCAGGCTAAAGACGTGTAATTTTCTAGGCCTGGACAATGCAGAATTTATCCCTGGGGCATGGCTGCAGAGGGCAGCACAGAATAGAAAAAAAAAGAGTGCATTTTAGTCCCTTTATTTTTAAAAAATAATTGGAAACAGAATCTGCTTAAGAAAAAAACCCAACAGAATAATTGGTCCTGACTGCTAATATTTTGGCACTGTTTTAAATATTCCATCTAAAGAAATTGGCCCCCCAAAGCCCCAGAATGGTTGGCTGGTTTGTGTGAAAATCCCTGCTTTCTAGCAGCCAGGGGTCAATGCAAAAGGGCTGACTCGCCCTCAATGCAAAGCATGCATTGATTTAAAAGTGTTGGTCATTTATTTGAATGCTTCTGTGTCCAACATTTCACTGGTGCGCCCCATAAAATACAACACAAGCCTTTTGCAGTGGCATGCGCAGTGCACCCTGGCAGCAAAGCAGGGTACACATTTTGTTGGTGGATCCTTTCTTATTGCCATAGCTTGGAGTTGGTAGTGTGGTTTCCGAATCGAAAGGGTGCTTCAGAAAGGATCTTCATGGAGTAATGGGCAAACAGGACTGAATACATCACTGGGAAAGGGGGGAATGATCTGTAGGAAACAGGATTAGACTTGAGATCCTTCTAGTTTAGTTTAGAATGATCTTCTTCAGTCTCTCACTGATAGAGCCCAGTCCAGTCCCTTCCCCTATGCCTCTCCAGAATGCAGGGAGAGTTCACCTCTAGTTCACAGGGCCAAATCCAACCTCAGTCAGTAGAGGCAGAATTTCATTCCCTGCCCCTTGGCCCACGAGTCACATGAGCTTTGTGGATCTCACCCTAATTCCTTGTGAAGAGGGGCCCGTATTCAAGACACCTTGGACCTGTTTTTCTGTCATCCCACATTGTGTGTGGTCCTTTGCCTAGTACAAAGTGAGCGGAAAACACAAAGGGCTGCTTATCCTTCACACGTGTGCAGTCCTTTGCACTAGCACAGTGTTTTGTGTAAAACACTGGAGGCTTGATTCTCCATTGCCTTGGACCCTATGCTGTCATTTGTACTAGTGCAAAGTGAGTGTACAACACAAGAGGCCTGATTCTCCATCACTCTGCCCCATGTGTGCTCATTTGCACTAGTACAGAGCAAGTGTGGAATGCCACCCAGTTGGAACACTAGCATTTTACACTCTCTAGTGTAAATGATTGCACATGGTTCAGAACAATCCCTAGTGTTTCCACACTCAATTTACACTAGTGTAAATGACTGCATAGGGCACAAGGCCACTGAGAGCCTCGCTCATTGCACCCTTTCAGTCACTGATTGTCCACCATGGAAACTGAACTCCTGCACCCTGCTCTGTGTCTACCGCCTGTTTAACAGCGGATAGCTCCTGAACTACCATCGCCAGGCCATCCTTCCCCTTGCTGGCTGAAAACCAAGATTCCCAGCTACTTATTGAATGCACAGAACTTTTTGCTCCAGACAGCAGATGCCAATATCAGATGGGAATTGAAGAAGCAAGTCCCCATGCCCCCAAAAAAATTTCCAAGAGAGTAATCGGAATGATGTGATTTTAAGGTGGAAAATCGAGTGGACAGTCTCTCGCTTTGCACAGGTCCATAGAAATTATATTCCAGCCCCAATGGACTGCATAAAATTACCCACTGGCAGACACAGCCCAGACTGAGAGGTGGGAACAGGCAACAGGGAGCGTGTGCAAATTACTCTGAACTGAAATAGCCACATTGCAGCCTGCATCCCCTGCTCTATTCCTCCTCCCTCTGCCACCTGCAGCCACCTTGGTGGCAGCTGCACCCAGCCCCCCAGTGGCAGCAGGTGGTACTGCACCTTGTAGTGTCTCAAACCATGCAGCCCAGAAGCATTTTGAATGGATAGCACTGGGGTGGGGACTGCACCTGGTGCCCAGCGCTGTTGTGTTAATTCCATGCTGGGCTGTAATATGTCGCTGAGTGAGGGCTTCCTCTTGGCCAACACGTACTGAACCCCGGGACATCCAGAGCTAAAAACATGAGCTGCGCCCACCTGAGCAGGTGGTCTTTAACCAAGGGGCCCTACCTATGGGATGGCACAGCGGGGGACTTGTAGCCAAAGCAGGGCAAATAATGGGTTTCTCAGTGTATGGCAATTCCGACAAATCCGGGAAAAATGTATTTGGGGTCAAAGAGAAAACAAAACTTTTCAAAATTTTCGGTGAGTCAAAAAGTCTAAGCCAGTGTTTTGTTTTGGGACATTTTAAAAATGTTTTTAAATTAAAATAAAACCAACGGCAATTTTGCATTGAAAAAATCAAAACTTTTTGATTTTTTCAGAATCCCCCCCCCCCCCCCCCCCCGAACAATTTGGCGAAACCAACACAAATTCAGGAAACAGAGCTGCATATTTTGCTGACAAAAGTTTTGGTCAGAAAACATCACCCAGCTCTTGCTGTGCCGTGCTCAGCGGCTGTTATGTCTGCAAGAGGGTGGACGTCTGTGTGGGGGGAAGTGCTGAGAGTACAGCGGGACCCTCTGGATCTTTCACTCTTTGTTTCCATTGGAGCCGGCGTCCCAGCCACGACCTGAGCAGCCCCCTCTCCCCATCACAGGCTGACGCAGACATTTATGGAAACAGCCCAGTCTGCTTCTCTGCTCCCATTCCCTGCCGCTCGCTTTCCTTGGTGACCTCCCTGCCCTTTGCCATCTGCAGGAATCTGAATGTGACACTCCGCTCCAGGGCAGGCCCCAGATGTTGCATGGAGCGGGGTAGATTCATTTCTTCATGCTGCTACAGCAGAACAAATGTGGCTTGATGCAATCAGGCAGACAGACATTGTGATAAGGGCAGTGCGGCGGGACACAGAGTCACCTGGGTTCTTCTGCTTGCTTTGCTGCGTCAAGCCCCTTCCCCTCTCAGTGCCGGTGTTTCCCCTCCCACCCTGGTTCTTTCTAGATTGTAAGCTGATCAGTTCAGGGACTGTCTATTACTGTATGCTTGTGCAGCACCCAGCACAATGGGGCCCTGATCTTAGTTGGGGCTTGTGCATCACCTGGCACAATGTGGATTCTGATCTCAGTTGGGGTCCAGTCTCAGTTTAGGCACCACCGTAATGCTGCTAATAATAACACTGGGGTCGTATGAAAAGTTCCCGGGCACCAGTAATGGAGTGAGACTGGAACTGCCTGCAGCAGCCGCTCACTTGAATCCGCACGCACATGGGGACTGGATGACACCACACCCTGAACTGGAGACCTAGATGACAGAGATGGGAGCACAGCCTTGGTAGTATTTGAACTTGTAAACCCAGGTGAGTTGCTGTGTCTCAGCCGTAGCCATCTATCCACAGCCACCCATTTAACATCCATCTCTATCCGTACCTGCAGTACAGAGCCCCTCTATCCAGCCCCACTGTAGAGCCCTCTATTGATCCCCATCTTCCCCATTTTTCTGTGTATCTTCATGCATAGCCCTGTCTCTTTCTCCCCTCCCCTTACTGGCTCTTCTGTGTGGAGCTCTGTGCCTCTGAACAGAAGCAGCTCAGCCAGTGTACAGGGCTGCTTCCCAGCCTGTCCCTCACCCATTCCCAGGAGCTTTCACAGGGGCTGCTCCGGCTGGAGAGTGCCTGGTGAGTAAGAGCCTGTCAGAAAGGAAGGGCCCACACTGAGCCCTGTATTTTGAGGGGAATCAGGCAAGAGGAGGTACCCATTCCACAGGGTGTTTAACGTAGTGACAGCTATTTATACAGGGATCCCTTGTCTGGTTCTGAGATGCAGCCAGCTCTGGGGTGAAGTGCAGGGGCTGTTTACTTCAGGGATCCCTCACCTGGCACTGAGATGCAGATAGCTCTGGTGCGGGAAATCTGTTTATTCAGGAATTCCTTGACAGGCACTGACATGCAGCTGCCTCTGGGGTGGAGCAGTTGTTTGTACAGGGATGTATCACTTGGTGCTTAGGTGCAGACAGAGGTTTGGGCAGATATTTATACAGGGATCTCTTGACAAGCACTGAGATGCAGCTGCCTCTGGGGTGAAACACTTCTACCCATGCCAGCAACACTTTAGGGTGACTGATGTATCCAACAGCTGGTGGCTTGGAGAAATGGCATTAACTGAGCTGGATTTTAACCAGGGCACTGGGAGTGAAAATAAAAACCCTGCCAGAAACCTCCCCCCCTCCCCCCACCTGGCCAGTTCTTTAAAGCTGGTTTCCCCCGGATCCCCAGCTCCTAAGCTTCTGCTGCAGCATGCGGCACCATTTCACCAACGCCGCAGCCTCCCTTCCACGTAGGCACCTGAGCTTTTTCAGCACAGATTCCCCTAGGCTTCAAGGACATTTCCAGTCTTCCTGCCGTCTGGCAGAGCAGCTGGTGGCATGGGGGGAGTTTAAGGGAAGATTTATGAGACAAGTTAAAATTTAATTTGGGTGGCAGAGCCTGTGCTGCTGTGATGCTCCTGGGCCAAGATTAATTGCTGTCTTGCTCACAGCACTTGATCCTGCCCCCCCTCCATTTAGCATCCAGTGAAGTAGTTCAGGCCAGGAATGGGGGAGGTCTGATACTAAGGGGATGGGCAGGATCCTAGACTTTGCATAGAATGTGGCATGAAATAGAATGGGAGAGAATGTGGCTTTATGCAAGAAGTCGTGTGGACAGAGCACAGGACTCGGGGTCAGGACTCCTGGATTCTGTACCTGGCTCTGGGGGGGAGTGGTGTCTAGTGGTTAGTGTGTGTGTGGGGTTGGGGGCTGGGATCCAGAACTCCTGGATTCTATTCTCAGCTCAGGTCGGGAACACACATGTAGCTACAGCAGGGAGGGTCTGGCCTGTTGCCTTTACAGTGAGTCGTGTGCTGTCAGGAGCTATCTAAATAATAACTATTAATAACGCCAGATAGTGGGAGTCTGGGGGGAGCGAGAGAGATTAATGAAACAGCACTCCCAGCCATAACCCTCCCACAGCGGAGACTGGAGCTCGACTGCGTGCGCCAGATTGATTGAACTTGTATGGTCTCCTCGGGCATTCCCTTTGTGCTGGACAGATCCTCAGCTGGTGTCAATCAGCAGGAGTTCTGCTGACTCCAGTGGAGTGATGCTGATCTGGCTATTGACGCCAATGGAATGATGCTGATTTACACCAGCGGGGGATCTGGCCACTTTGAGTCAAGCGGAGTGGTGGGCGCTGCACAGACCTCAACAGAGACTGGAGCCCCCATTGTACTGGGTGCTGCACAGGCCCCCACTGAGATCATGGCCCCATCATGCTGGGTGCTGCACACATACTGTAAGAGACAGTCTCTGCTCCACAGTGCTTGCCATCTAAAGAGACAAAGGAAGGATCATTATCCCATTTTACAGATGGAGAAACTGAGGCACAGAGCAGTGGCATCTCGGATTGTCAAAAAACCCAGGAACCCATCTCCTAGCCTAAGCAATCTGGGTACATAGGGAGCTTTAGGCAGCCCCAGGAATTGAACACAGTCATCCCGCCTCCCACTCTGCTGCCCTAACCCCGAAGCCAGGCCTCCAGGGGCCTTTCATAGCCTGTGGCCAGTAGCCTGTATCATAGATTCTTATCCCTCCACCTTTTATCCTTGCTGGGTTGGCATTGACCACAGTTTTTGCAGCAAATGAGATGTTGTGGCTCCGTGGGTTGCATCTGTTTAAATATTTAATGGGGGATTTGCCTCTGCGCTTTCACCTGGCCCCTCTTAACAGACTTCCTAAATAGCTTCCGAAGCTCCCCTGCTGATCAAAACACACAGTTAAAAGAGATGCCTAGTTAATCTTGAAAGGGCTCCTGGCCTCAGTTAGACCCGGCACTGGCTGCAGGCAAAGCTGCTGCCTTGTGGATGGTACCACATCAGGGAAGGGACAATCGGAACAACTGCTCCGGAAGCCAGTGATCCGGGGTCCTCCAACACACAGGGAGCATCAAAGGTGTGAAATACCCCGGTGCTGGGGCTATTTGTGGTGCCTTGCCCGGAGCCTGGGGGTATAGGGAAATGCTTTTCTGTCTAGACAGATTTATACTCTGTCCATCCATTTGTAATATCTATCTGTCCATCCCCATATACTCCCCTCTATCCATCTCAGTCCATCTCCCCCTCCATATTCCTATATCCATCTAACCATCCCCATACATACACACTGTTTAGAACTGACAGATGCATGCCTGAGTGTTCAGAGAGCCTGCAACAATAGCTCCCAGGGGTGCGAACAAGGCATGGGGGGTGGAGCTACAGCAGCCTAGGTCCTGACAGCACCAACCACCCTTTCCTTGTCCTTAACAATGAGAACAAAGAGCATTTCCCCCAGCTCTCCTTGCTTCTAATCCTCCTGCACCTTTCCCTTTGCCAGTTTCCAGATTCGGGGTGGGCGGCTAATCAGAGTTTGTTCCACCAGGACTGAGAATTTGAGCCAGGGGTTGAAATAACTTAATTACCCTAAACTTCTCATCTGGTTGCACAATGTAATTGGATTGATTTTGCATGTGGTTTATATATATATATTGTTCTCCTTCATCCCAGTTGCCAGCTGCATTTAATATTTTAATTCCCTAAGCTTCTTTAGACTAGGGTAAACAGGAGAGGTGTGTATGACCAGGCCTTGTGGGGGTGTTTGGGATGGGAAAGTTCTGGCACTCCTTTGTGAGCTTGAGTCAGAAAGTTTAGGGCTCTACAGGAGGACTGGGAGTCAGGACTCCTGAGTTCAGTCCCCAGCTTTGGGAAGGGAGTGGGGTCTAGTGGTTAGAGCAGGGTGTCTGGGAGTCAGGACCCCTGGGTTCTATCCCAGCTATGCTAGAGCTGAAGTGGTAGCTAGCCCTTCTGTTCTTCACAGCGGCAGGTGCCACAGAGATTTCCTAAACTCCCCGCTGTGCAAGCAGACATCTACACACACAGACTCTGCATGTAGCTTCCCCCACCAAACACTCTACTGATATCCCCTCCCTACACACACACACCATGCAGCTCAGCTTGAGGAAGCATGCAAAGCCAAGCCCTGTGTCACAGGGGGCTTTGGCAGTTAGATGCCTCTTCCCCCTCCCCTTCCCACCTCCCCTCCCATCCACTCAAACCGCAGATATTCCCATTCCAGCCAGGCTTGCTTTGATGCACAGAGGTCTATTTAAATGTAAATGGCCATAGGCCCAGCAAAGAGAGATCTGGACTCGTTCGGAGCCCCTGGATGCTGTCAGCGGCAACTGGATGGAAAGAGTGAGGAGCTTTTGTGGTCTAATGGGACTCCTGGGTTCTACTCCTGCTTTGCCAGTGCCCTGCTAGGTGACCTTGTGCAAGTTCCTTCCTTTCTCTGGGCCTTTGTTTCCCCTCCCACTTGTCTGCTCAGACTGTGAGCTCTTCAAGGGAGGGTCTGGCTCTGACTCTTTCTCTATGCAGTGCTTGGCATGATGGGGGCCTTGATTTCAATCGGCGTCTGTGTAGTGCCTGGCACAATGGGGGCCTGATCTCGGCCAGGGTCTGTGTAGCGCCCAGCATGAACAGTCCAGTAGATCGCAGCTAGCTGGAAAGCATCAGAGTGGGATGTAATAGACAATTTTTAGACAGAACAGTTTGCTGTTGGAAAACACAGTTTGGTTAAAATGGAAACATGTTGTGGGAACATGTCAATTTTGACAAATTTATTGTCAGGAAGAAGTCAGAACGAATCATTTTGACTTTCTCATTTCGTTCTCAGACGGTAAATCATTCCGTTTCCACTGGGTCCTCTCGATTTTTTTTGACTTTTCTATGAATTCTGACATTTTGAAATTTTTTTGTTCCAAAGCAGAAATTTTCCAGAGAAGGAAAATCCCACCAAAAAAGTTTGATTCGGTTCCATTGAATTGTTTTCTTTTGATCATGTGGAAACGTTTCATTTTGAGAAGGAGAAAACGTTTTTTTCCATGTGATCTTTTGATGCATTTTACTTTGCCTTTGCTGTGATAGGAGATGAGATTTACCTTCTCGAAATGAACCGATTTGACATTATAAAAAGGAAGAGATGCAGTGGAATTTTCCTTTTTTCTAGATTTGATCCCAGATCTAACGTAGGGGTATTTGGGCGAAACTGAATTACCTGTGGTATACAGGTGGTCAGACTAGATGATCAGACCCTTCTGGCCTTAAACTCTATGAAATCTCTCAGTCTCTTGGACCCTAGCCTGCTGCACAAGACAGCGTCCCTGTTTCACGGCCCTCGCCCCAACCGCCCACCCCCCTGACAGCAAGGTAGGTTCTTTGCAGCCTGTGAAGCATCCATCCCTCTTCCCCCCAGCCTTCTAACCATGCTAGGCATCTCCAGCGCTGCCAATAACATATCCTGCAAAGAGGCTCTGCATTAAAAAGCTGGTGACTGACATGGCAGGGGGAGTAGCTGTGTTAAAAAATGGCCCCTTTAGTTCTCCCCTCCCCCACCCCGTGGGCTGTCTGATTCAGCTGACACAAAGGAGCACTTGGCTCCTGTTAACGCCACGGAGCGTGTGCAGGCATGGCAGGGCAAGCGCGTAGGTCAGCTCCATCCCCTCCCTGCATGGGATCTCCATTCATAGTGCCCAGGCAGGAGGCATCAAGGACTCAGCGGGAGTAGGGGGGAGACCCGGAAGGGGGTTTGGCAGGACCAATGGACGAGTGTGGGGGGAGCATTTTATGAGAGCAGGAGTTATGCATCTGGGAGGAATTAATGCAGGTCGTCTGTGCAGCCTCCTTGGAGCATACAGCTGCAAATCACTCAAAGATGCAGGGCCAGAATGAAGGTCAGGACTCCTGGGTTCTAAGCTCAGCTCTGGGAGGAGAGGGGGTTCTAGTGATTAGAGAAGGGAGTCAGGACTCCTGGGTTCTGCCCCTGTGCTGGGAGCTCTAGCCTGGAATGGTGGCAACTGCAGTTTCCGTTCTTTCTTTTGGTGAATTCCTCATCTCATGTCATTCGGTACTGGTTCCTCCTCTCTGGGGCTGCAGGGGTTGGGCCAAGACCAGGCGACGGGGGACTGGTGCTGATAGCAGTTCCCCAGGCCTGGGCAAGGGTATGTGTCAATGGAAGGGGCAGATACTGGACAAAGACGGGGACTCCCTGGTGTCACTCTTGCCAATATTTTGTGGGTTCTGGTTCCTCCCAACTCTCTCCTCTTGTTCTCCACTCCCCACCCCCAGATCAGAGGACAGAACCCAATAGCCCTGACTCCCAGACTGCCTGTTCTAACCACTAGACATCACTTCCCTCACAGAGCAGAGGACAGAACCCAGGAGTCCTGACTCCCAGTCCCCCCGTTCTAACCACTAGACCCCACTCCCTACCAGATCAGGGGACAGAACCCAGGAGACCGAACTCCTATCCACCCTCTGATCTAATCACTAGACTCCGCTAGCCTTCCAGAACTGAGACTAGAACCCAGGTGTCCTGAAGACCCTTTACCACTAGCCCCTGGAACAGAGTCAGAGTACGGACTGTGCCGCTCATGAGAAAAGCAGGTTGTGGCTTAGATCGGGGCAGAAAACTTTCCAGGAGTAATAACAACAGCAATTAATAGTTATGCTCATTAAAATACTTGCTAATTAATCCCCTTGATATTCACATGCGGCCTTGTTAGCCTCCTGCTTCAGAGTGAGCAAGTGACTCACCAAAGAGAGTTGGGGATAGAACCCAGGAGTCCAGACTCCCAAACCCCCCAGCCTCAACCCTCTAGATTTCACTCCCCTCCCCCGCAGCTGGAGACAGAACCAAGGAGTCCTGACTTCCAGCCCCCGCGTAACCACTGGACACCACTCCCTGGCCACCTTCTCCTTAGCCCCCATATTTCTTACACGATGCCCGACAGCAGTGGCATCAGACAGCCCCCCCTCTTACGGTACCAGTTTTTCCCCATAAAGCACATATCTTATCATAGCAAGGCCTGTATGGGAGCTGTTATTGCAAGGGGAATGGCCTCTTCTATTTGTATCTATCCAGGCTATTCTGGTCCCTTATCTAAGGCATCAGGGGGCAAAGCACTCAGGAGAGGAACAGGAGTTATAGAAACCAGCCTCCTGTTCTATTGGAGAGAGATGTTCACCCCGATTTACTTACTTCTCTATTTATTTGCCTAGTGCAGCTTTTATGGAGTGTTAATATGCTGGGAAAAGAGACCTGGGTCTAATCCATCCACATGGGGCTGTAATAAATTCCCTCCCCCAACCTGTGGGGAAGGGGCTACGTGTCCTGGCTCCCAGTCCTCCCCAGAGCCCTCACTCTCAGCCTCTCCCCCCACCCCCAAACTTTAACCACTATCCTCTCCTCCCAGAGCTGAGGATAGAACCCAGGAGTCCTGGCTCTGAGCCCCCAGTACTCTAACCATTGGACTCCACTCCCACCCAGAGCTGGCATAGAATCAAAAATAGGTCTAGTGGTTAGAGAAGTGGGGGCTGAGTCAGGACTCCTTGGTTCTATTCCCAACTCTGGGAGGGGACTGAGGTCAAATGGTTAGAATGAGGAGGACTGGGGGTCGGGGCTCCTGGGTTCTATTCCCAGCTCCATTAGAGAGGGGGACTGGGAGCCAGGACTGCTGAGTTCTGTTCTCGTCTCCTGCCACAGCAAGTCCCTTCCTCTCTGTGCGTCACTCTCCCCCGCCTTCCCCCCATAACAGGGATAAGAATATTTTCCTTCCTGCCCCTGGATGAATTTATTTGTCCCAGACTCTGGGAGCTCAGGGAACTGAATCCTATTGCTCTTTTGTCCAATGAACCAAGCCGTGACTGAACTTCCCTGCTCCTCAAACCAGCTGGGGAAAAATACATCAGCCAGTCTTGTCCTCACATCTCAGCTGCATGATTTGTGAAGAAGGAGAGGATGACTAGAGCAAGCTGCGTTCAGTTCCTGAGTGTCCCGCAGGGGCTTGGCAGCCACAGCACCCGGCATAATCTTCCCCTTGCGTGAATCGCCAAGGGCTGGTGTTATGGGGAAAGCTTGGCTAAAAAAAAGGCATCAGCTCTCTGGCCCATGCAGCACGGTACCCTGGCAGGGTGGCTGGCAGGAAAGATGGGTGGCATGTTTTGGTCAAAACATTTTTGGGGCAATAAATACAGATTTGGTGACACCGACATGTTTGGTGGATTTTGGTGGCGTTGTGGGATTGTTCGTTTTGATCCCCCCAAAAAACATTGACACATTTTGATTTTCAAGTTCAAAATGACTGCGTTTCAACGTGTCCTTTCATCTTATTTTTTAAATCCCCAAATGTCAAAAAATGGTGGAAATCAAGGTGATTTTTTTCCAATTTTTTGGTTTGCTGAAAATTTTCATTTTCACTCTGAGCTGAAATAACTTTTCCCCCTGGTTTTTTGAAGTTGCCAACACGTCAAAATATGCATTCCATGCTCAGCTGTAGCTGGCAGAGGGGATGGAACCAGGGATCTCTCTTAATAGGGTCCCAAGCCTCTGCAGCCTGAGCTAAAAGATCTAAAGCTGTAGGAGGCTCAGCAACCTCTATATGTGGCTCCCTGCTACCACTAGAGGGCGACAGAATGAACGGGTGAGGCTTACACTTGCTCCTCCCCCTTCCTCCTTAGGAACCATGCCCCAGTTAATGGCCCGGATCCTGTGAATTTGATGCCCCTGCAGCACTTGCTGCTCCGTTTAATTCCTACTGCTGCCACCGCTCTCGGCATCATGACGTCGTTGCCATTAAGCAGCCTGGCTCTAAAGACAGTTGCAGAGGGGCTGGGATAAGGGAGTCATCTGCCTGGATTGCAAACTCAGATTAGTAGGGGACAGGGCCGGCTCTGGGCACCAGCAAACCAACCACGTGCTTGGGGCACTTTTCAAGGGGGGCACTCCGGACCCCCCTTTTTTTTTTTTGCTTCGGTGGCATTCTGCTTGGGGCGACAAAAAACCTAGAGCCAGCCCTGGTAGGGGACTGGCTGCTCAGAGGGGTGGGGAATGGGGCCTTTCCCATCCAGGGGGTGCCAGCTCCCATCCATACCTAAGTGTCTGAAATGTGTTCCCTTCCAGCACCAGTGTGACGCATGCAATGAGTTGGCTGGGACTCATCTGACAAATTACCACCCCACTAAAATAACACCATTGCAGCCAGCATCCTCAGCCATTTTAGCTAGATAATAAGATTCCAGGATTGTCACCGTGTGTCACAAACCCTAGAATGTCTGCTGAGTCAGTGTGACCTGATAGAAAGAGCTCCAAGCATTGGTTAGAGCTCTCTTTGTTCAGAATGTCACCAAGGTCAATTATTCCTGAGATTCGCGGTCTGTTACCGTCGTCCAGTTTGTATGTTCTCGGCCATCTTTGGCTTTTTTACATACACGACTACACAAATTCACCTGTGCAACAGCCCGGGCGTTCAGCTCCTAGTTATTTAATACTTTTGTGATGGTAGCGCCCAGAAGCCCCAGCCAGGGATCAGGACCCCATTGTGCTAGGTGCTGTACAGGCACAGAAGAAAAGACAATCAGGAGCTAAGCATTGAATGGCCCATACAAACCGAGTTCCCTTCTCATCTAACATCCTTAGAATTATGGCAGAATGAGCACCAGCACTGTGTATGCATAAAAAATCTGTTCTAGGCAAATCTTTGGTTCTCAGGATTCCTTGAGGGAGCACCCAAGGGGTTAACTCATCCTCATCTCTTCCCTGTTTATATGGCATTGTAATCAGCCTTCAGAAACTTACTGTCTCCTCCACGCTTTACAATTCCCGCTCCTATCCGCACGCCCCACTGCATTATTATGAACACAATGGCCCCGCGTCGCAGAAATAAATTATTTTCCCTGTGTCTTTAACTGCCTGATTATTTTTCTGATGTGCCAATCTGCTGAATTTAATCCAATCAGACTGGCATAATCTCCTGTGACTGTGTCAATAGGCTTGTTCCTTAAGTATTAGGGTTAATGGGGAGGAGGCATTTCTATATGTTCATTATTACTATTTTTGCTATGCTTAAAAAATATTAACCAACACCCAAAATAAAGAGAGACACATTCCCACAGTGCAGTAATTATTAACTGCTGATTTTAGCTGATGCGTACACCTGATCAGTAGTGAGCATGATCAATTTATCTTACCTAGATGGACCCTGTTAATTAGCACCTCAAAATATTTAGCATCCACAACATACCATTGTGCCAGGCGCTGCCCAGACCCTGACTGAGATCAGGGCCCCCATTGTGCCAGGTACTGCTCAGACCCCAACCAAGATCACAGCCCCAGTTGTGCTGTGTGCTGCCCAGACACACAGTGAGAGATAGTCCCTGCCCCACACAGCTCACAGTCTAAATCGACAAATGAAGGATTATTCTCCCCATTTTACAGATGGAAAAACCAAGGGCCAGAGAAGGGAAATGGAGCCTGTGATAGATCAGGGAATTGATCCCACATTTCTTAGCGCCTAGCCTAGGGCGCTAGCCATTGGGAAATCCTTCTTTTGGCTGAACTAAACGGTTGGGGGTCAGACTAAACCAGCCACTCAGTGATGGGGGGTTCAGGTAAACACCTCCCTAGTGGCTGGTTATTCCATAATTGACCACTAAGGGGTTTCTTATAGCTGGTTCTAGCTTCTGTTGCAGATGGGATACCTGAGTAGATGGGCCCCATTGTTCCGCTGTGGTGCCAGGATTCCTATAAAGTACAGAGCAGTCTGAAATGGACGTGCTCATCTTATCTGTACTGCTGAGCAATGATTATTCATTGAGATGGCAGGATAGATCCTTAGATAGATGGAGGAGGATTATGTCTGGTGAGAGAGAGATTGTGTGATACATATAACCCCTTTTGGGGCTGGCCAGAGCTGGGGATAGGATCCAGGTGTCCTGACTCCCAGCCTACCGCTCTCTCCTCTAACCACTACACCACACTCCCCTCCGAAAGCAAAGGACAGAACCCAGTACTTTCAGCCTCCCTCTCTAAACCACTAGACCCCGCTCTCTTCCCTGAACTGGGAACAGAATGCAGGCCAGAGACTTGAGAGACAAACTAGAAGGACACAGCAAGCCGGTCCATTGTCAGAAACCCAGCGATTTCTCTGCTGCCCAGGCTTTCTTGGACTGCTACTGCTGGGGTGTTCATTAATGTAAGGACCATGTGTAATGAAGTAAGTGAGAGTTAAAGAGCCCATGATCTCCATGCTGGGCACTTGTGGAGTTTTTTATCTGCCTGATTTCCATTGAGATAATTCGCCCTCCTGGCCTTTCTCTCTGGCACGCGGCTGTTCCCTTTAAAACACAATATATATCTCTAGCCCTTCCCAATTGGATGTTTCATGCCTCATATGCCATAACAGTTAGTCAATTTCCACCCAGGATAAGAAATCTATTTTTATTTGCAGTGGAATGGGGTGTGTGTGTGTGTATGGGTGTATTATTTTCATATTGTATTTTATTTATTTATACTGAGCCCCCTATTGTTAACGCTCTCATTCACTTGGCATTAGTTATGGTGTTTTCCCCGCACCCAATGGCTGTAATATACCAAGGATATAGATTTTACGGTTTATTTATTTTTTTCTTCTTAGACAAGCTAAAGCGATTGTTTGTGGACGGGGGAAATAATCACCAGCTATTCAATGCTCCCCCTTCCTTATCCTTTCCCCTAGCCCACTGCTGTCAGAGATTTGGGGAAGGAAATCAGTCTCAGGTTTGGAGTCAGCAAGAGAGGAAGGCACAGATATATGGGGGAGGGCTTGAAAATATGATGTGGGAGGTTTTGCTATCATTTTGTTCTGCTGTAGCATGAGATCAGAAGATTGAAAAGGTCCGGTGGATAGGGGGACTGCACTAAGATGTATGCCATGTGGCATCTATTTCTGGCTCTGCTGGGTGACCTGGGGGAAGTGGAATCCGTTCCCCGTGCCTCAGTTTCCCCTCCCACCCTTTGACTATTTAGACTGTCCACTGTTTGAGCTGGGGATTGTGTTTGGGCGCTCAGCCTGTTGGGGTTTGTGCAGTGGCCCCCCTCAGTGGATCCTCAGCTGGTGCAAATTGGCAGCGCTCCACTGGAGTCAGGGGGGCCAGATCCCCAGCTAATGTAAATCAGCGTCGCTCCATTGGAATCAATGGCCAGATCTTCAGCTGGTGTAAACTGACGCTGCCCCATTAAAGTCAGTAGGTCAGATCCCCAGCCAGTATAAATACACCTGTTTGCATCAGCTGAGAATCCTTCTCCAGCACTGTAAAAGGCGCCTATTACAGCAAATGAGGCTATAATTCATATTCAGACTAGTGGAGACACCATCCATGGTCCTGCCACTAACCCCTGGCTGCGTAATTTGATTATAAATTTTCTAATTGCATCAGTTGAGCCAATCCAGTGTCTTGGATGTTCAAGAATTGATCTTTTAAAAAGCTGTTGAAAAATTGGACAGAGTGCAGAGAAGAGCCACAGAAATGATGAGAGCTGGAGAAAATGCTCTTACTGGGAGAGATGTAAGAACAGGAGCAGCAGAAGCTCCTTAAAAGTGGCTCAGCTCTGCCCCTTCACCCTGAGACCCTGCCCCTGTGCCAACCCTTGCCTCCGCCCTTGCACTGCCCATACCCCTGAGGCCCCGCCCTCACACCACTCCTTCCCCTCAAGATCCCCCTCCCACTCCACTCACTCCTCTCTGCTTCTCCTGTTGCTCACCCTTACGGCCGGTAAAAAGCTTTTACATGATCTTACTTTTAAAAGTGATAGGGGCCCCCCCCGCCCCAATCCTGGCACCCCTGCATAAGAAGTTCAATCTGTTTAGCTTCTCAGAAGGAAGACTGAAAGAGGGCTTGACTCTGGAGCATTTGTACCTTCACAAGGAGAATATATCAGTGCTAAAGCGCGCTTTAACCTAATGGAGAAGGCAGAACACGGACCTAAGGCTGGAGGTGAAGGCAGACATATTCCAGTTAGAAATAAGTCATCAGTTTCTCCTGAGGAGAGTGATTATCCATTGGAACAAACTCCCAAGAGAAGGGATGGATTCTCCATCTGACTGGATGCCTCCCTGGAAGTTGATTCAATCAAACACAGGTTTTTGGGCTCAGTACAGGGGTAATTTGGTGAAATTCTGCAGCCTCTGCTGTACAGGAAGAAATCAGACCAGATGATCTAATGGTCCCTTCTGGCCTTGAAAAATCAGTGACTCAAGATCCCCCGGCTTTCTTTGTGACTCTTTAGTGATGCAAATCATCCTCCCTGACACTAAACTTTGTGGGAGCTGGAGTGTTTTTTAATTAAAAGCTGCAAACCTTCTATGGTTGCACCTATGCTGACCAGACTTTAATACACTTCCCCGTGTAGCCCTAGTGGCTCAGGAGAGCCCATTCCAGTGTGATGCATCCATTTAATCCTCGATTCTAAGGCTAGAAGAGAGCACTGTGATCATCTGGTTTGACCTTCTGTATAACACAGGCTATAAGACTGCCCTGAAATAATGCCTGACCTAGAGCACCTCTTTTAGAAAAACAGCCAATATTGATTTCAGAATTGCCCATGATGGAGGAAAAAAGAGGGAGAAATTATTATTATTTTATTTGCAATTAAATCCACAATTTAGGGGTGTTCTCTTTTTTGCAGCACCTGCTGCAAATTCTCCTCAGAAAACTGGCTTGGTTTTTAACCACTTTGTTACGACTCAACATAGGCATGTTGATCAGAAGCCAGGCTCCTAGATGCACCTCCGAAGCTCGTGCAGAAGGATAAAAGAAGGATCAGAGCTATCAAAGATGAAGGTAAAAGCTCCTTCTCAGGGCAGATGGGAAAATGCAATTTCTGTTCCACAGGAAATCCCAACATTGTGAAGGATTTTTTCATTCCAAATCAGTGAAAAGCCAAAATTTTAAAGTTTCCCATGAAAAGCAAGGGTCAAATTATGTTGATCAGGGACCATTGAAACATTTTGTTTTGAAAAGAAATGGTTGGACATTCTCAATAAGGTAAAAATGGATCATTTCCCTTTGATTCATTTTCTTTCCATTTTTTCTATGCTATTAAACTATTAAATGTAACAGATGTACTATAGATAATATATACATGACATATCTACATATTATACATTATTAGAAATATTTGAATAGCTTAGAAAAATGGAAACTAAACAAATCAAAACGGTGACACTGAAATGAAACATTTCCCATTGATTCTAAGGCCAGAAAGGCCGACTGTGATCAACTAGCCTGACCTCCTGTGTGACACAGGCCATAGGACTTCCCCAAAATAATTCCTAGAGCAAATCTTTTAGACAAACATTAAAATCTTGATTTTATCCTAAGTAAATTGTTCCAGTGGTTAATTACTCTCGCCATTAAAAATTGATGCTTTATTTCCAGTCTGAATTTGTGTAGCTTCAACTTCCTGCCATTGGATCATGTTAGATCTGTCTCTGCTAGATTTGTTCCCCATGTTGACATTTAGAGGTTGTAATCTAGATTGCCCTTTAACCTTCTCTCTTTTAAACTAAATAGACTGAGCTCTTTGAGTGTATCACTATAAGGCATGGTTTCTAATCTTTAATCATTCTCATGGCTCTTCTCTGAACCCTCTCCAATTTATCAACATCCTTCTTGCATTCTGGGCACAGATTCATCCTGCCTCAGCCCTGGGGACGGACTAGGTGACTTCTTGAGGCCCCTTCCGGTCCTGCATTGCTATGATTCTAGGATATTTTTCGACATCATCAAAATGAGAAAATCAAGATGGTCCATGATGACTTTCTCCCTTTGAAAGTATCATTAGAATCAAAACGTTCTCATGATGCCACATTTTTTGATGGAAACCTCTTTGGATTAAACTTCCTTGACCAGTTCCACTCATGGATTTGTAGATTTCACAGAGCCATAGAGTTTAAGGACCTTTAGATCATCTAGTCTGACCTTGTGCACATCTCAGGCCATTACATTTCACCCAGTTACCCCTGTACTCAGCCCAGTACCATAATACTCTAAACACTGTTCCCAAATGGTTTTGCATGCATCATAGGAGCTACACCAATTTCCATGCCTAGCAGTGCTGCTAGGGGCTGTAATAGGCTCACTGCATGAGGAGGAATGAAGACTTCCTACTCCTGGGTTCTATTTTGTCTTGCCAGAGGCAAACTGCAAACCAATGTGCCTCTTCTCTAAGCAAAGCAGCCCTTTCCTCACCCCCTCCCTCACCAGTTGTGGAACCTAAGACAGAGGCTGCTGTTTGGGGGAATTAAAGCTATGTAGGATCCCACATCGATTACAGATGTGCTGGTTTTTCAAACAAATTCGCTGGGTGTAACTGTGGTTGCTGGAAAAGGTGGATTAGCGGTTAGGGCAAGGCGTGGGTGGGAGCCAGGACTCCTGGGATCTATCCCTGCCTGTGGGAAGGGCGTGGGTATAATTAACAGAGCAGCATTGCGAATCTTCAGGATTTATTCCTGAATCTCATGATTTTTGGCATTTTCCTTAAAGTCATGGGATTCTTGGGGTTCTTTTTTTTTTAAAAGGTATATAATGTAAATAAACAAACTGCACTCCGAAGATACCAGACACAACATCACTGATTTCTCCCTTCCAAGTAGGGTGACCAGACAGCAAGTGTGAAAAATCGGGACAGGGGGTAATATGAGCCTCTATAAGAAAAAGACCCCAAAATCAGCACTGTCCGTATAAAATCGGGACATCTGATCACGCTACTTCCAAGAGCTGGGGATAGAACCCAGGAGTCCTGATTCCCAGCCCCCTTTCTCTAACCACTAGACACCACTTTCCTTCAGAGCTGGGGAAAGAACCCAGGAGTCCTGGCTCCCATCTTCACACACAGAGGCTTACTCCCACTTCTCTGTGCCACTCATTTACATATGGATTCCGCTTCCTGTAATTTAACTTTTTAGTTTGTTCTGATTGCAGGGTAATTTTTAATGCGTTTCTCTGCCAGGCAATTTGTTCAATATCCCCCAAGACTCCACAGTGTTCAGATTTGCAGCTTTTTATTGCGAGTCGGTTTAAATTAAACGCGTTGCCGGGATCCCGATGTGGATTGTAATTGTAATTTGTTTCTGCGCCCTGCCCCTCCCCCAGCTGCAAAGGTTCAGCATGCCATCTCTCCATGCGCCAGTATGGAAAGCACATGCATGACTTTCTATGCCCCAGTGCCACCAATACAGTGGGAGTCTGCAAATGGGTGATGTGTGCTTTAAAATAATTGGCACAGCTCTGCCTGTGTCCCTCAATCCTGCCCTGCACCCCCGTGTTATCCCAGCCCTGGGTTCCCCCTAGCTCTGCCTGCGCCCCTCAGTTCTGTCCTGCACCCCCTGCTATCCCAGCCCTGGGCTCCCTCCTGTGCCACACGCACAAACTCCCAACATAGCATGTAGGTTTTACGGACAGATTTACAGATGTCAAGATTCAGCAAATAAGGGAGTAGGCTAGAACTGACTTGCTGGGTGACCTTGGGCAAACCGCTTCCTCACTTGGTGCCTCTGTTTCCCTTCCTGCCCCTTGTCTGTTCCGATTGAGAGTTCTCCAAGGCAGGGACTGTCACTCTGTTTCCATGCAGCACCTGGTGCAATTGGGGCTTGGTCTCGGCCAGGGTCTGTGCAGCACCTGGCAGGACGGGTGGAGACCTCTAGCTGGTACCATAACAATAAGGCTGGTTCCTAACGTGCAATCCAATCACTCCCGTAGCCTCCAATGCTAAGAGTAGCTTCTCCTGGAGGAAATCAGGACATTAGCCCATCAAATTGCTGGCTAGCCTGTAGCTGCATCGCTGGATTAGGGACGAAGGGCAGGATTCAGTTAGCACAGAGCCAGCTGCCTCTAGGGAATGGAAAAGCCTCTTCTCAAGGATATTGATCTGAGAATGAACTAGGGAGCAGACAGCTGGGGCTCTGAGCTGCCCAAGATTGCCTGTGGGGATGGGGACAGGCTGGCTCTAGCTACTGCAATTAACAAGGGGGGAGCAAAGGAACCCTGGAAGTGGGGCTTGAGGAAAGGATGCAAAGGCTTAGAAATCACTTCTAAAATCATGGGGGGCTGTCCTGAAGGAGTCTGGGGTCCTGGAGGGGAGAGGGGGCAGGGGAGTTAGAGTGGGCGGGGCGGGGGGGTGGTCGAGTCAGGGCTCCTGGGTTCTGTTCTTGAGGAGGCGAAGGGAGTGGGCCTGCGCCAGCTCATCATACTTGGAAGTGGCTGGGCAGAGTTCAAACGGTTGTAAATCAATAGCAATTCTGAGGACAAATAAAAGTGAGTTAAAGGGCTCTGGGTGCCCCTCCCTCCGACCTTGGTGAGGATGTGTCAGCGCCAGCTGAATCACAAACCGGGCAGCCATGGAGGGGCTAGGGGGAGCCACTCTCCTCCACAGACCTGGGGATAGGACACAGCAGTTTCAGCCTCTTCTGCTCTACGCACTAGACCCCACCCTCCCCAGAGCTGGGACTAGAACCCAGGAGTCCTGGCTGCTCCCTAACCCACATGCATACAGAGAAATTGAAGGAGCATGGTTAGGAACCCTTATGTGATGCAGCAGCTTAAATACTTAACTGAGTATCACTCCAGCGCCTCAGCCCCTGCTATCTGATCCCAGCCCTGAGCTCCCCTCCCCTCACAGCCATCCCAAAGCTCCTCAGTCCCAACACACAGACCTCCTGCTCCAGACACTAGCATGCCCTCCCTACCGCCGGGTGTGCCATTGTGAATCCGTGCAATGCCCATGCTCTGCATCAGCCAGGGCCTCCTGACAGCTGGCTGCCACTCTCCAAGTCACTGTTGTTGCAGGGGCCCAGCCCCACAGGGAGAGCCCCGGGGCCCAGCTGTTTCAGTACTGTCTGTGAGCATGAACATCAGGCCACAACACAAGGGCCTGGAGCAGCCGAGCAACCTTCAGCAGCCAGCCCGCTCCATGCATGGACATGCCACAGCTAATGAGGTACAGGGGGACCCCCAGGTAGGGGGGTGGGAATGGGGATAGACGGCTGGGTAGAGTGGGGTGTATATGTAGGTCACGTTGGGTCCATAGTGCTTTCCTTCTCTGACTCCATTTTCTAACGAAAGATCGGATGTTTTAATAACCCCCTTTTGAACTGTATCCCCCCAACCCCCCCCCAATTAATGAAGCCAACAGGTTCAACTCACGTTTGGGTGCTCCGGAGTCCCAGCCAGCAGTGCGGGCTCTGTGGTCCTCCTGCTCAGGACGCCTGGGTCTGTGGCAGGTGAGGGGGTGAGGAGCAGCAGCACGACATAGCCTGGCTCCAGGGAGAGGGTAAGCTGGGGGCGACAGCAGCTGGGCAAGCCATGTAATGGGTGGATCTCACGGGCTCAGCTGGACGGGCTCTCTGGGCTGGTAACTGTAGAGGGAGGGAAAGGGTTAATCTGGGTATAGCATCAATATTAGCAGCTGTCTCAGTGCGGTAGCAGCTTTCCCACAGCAGCCCTCAAACAGCGTAACAAGGGAGATCTGTCCTCCCTGTTTTATAGCGCGGGATGCTGAGGCAGAGGGACCAGACTTGCCCAGGATAGAACCCAGGAGTCCGGAGTCCCTACTCCCACCTGCTGTAACCACTAGACCCCACTCCCCTTTCAGAGCTGGGAATAGGACCCAGGAGTCCTGACTCTAAATCCGGCTGCTCTAACCCCCTAGACCCAACTCCCTTTCCAAGGCTGGGACTAGAACCCCTAGTCTTGATGTCTCTGTCGTCACACACACCCCTCTATCTACCCAGTTACCCCGGCTTCCGGGAAGCAGAGAGAGGCAGCCCGAAACAGGGGATGCAGACTCCGGAGGGGTAGCTGAGCTCAGAGCTGTCTGACCACGCTCCCTGCAGTGCCAGCGCAGGTACCACTCCGTGTGCCACCCAGGACCCTCCCCACTGACCTCCTTCTGAGGGAATTCCTGGGGTCTCACCATGCAGATGCTTTGCGACGACTGTGACCCCCCTCCTGCAGAGGAGTGTGATCGAGACCCCCAGTCTGGGGCACTCTGCTGTACTCAGTGCCCCACAGCACCTTGTGCCTCGGGATGCTGGCTTCCTCCTCCGCTCCTGCCAGGGGCTGGTGTGCACAGCGGGAGCTCGGAGCCATTGTCCAGGGCGGCTGTGCTCTGGCAGCAGGGGGAGGCTGGGGCTGATGCAAACAGTGCCCTGTGCCACTGGCCGCCTGCGTGGAGCCCTGTGCTCTGCGGCATTGAGTTCAGGACACGCATTGGTTTCTGATGGAGGCGAGGGGCACGATGACAATTAGCAGCCACATGGGGAGGGGGCCTCTGGTTGGGGACGCCATTGGGAGCTGCAGCAAGAACTTGCAGAGCACTGGAGGGGCATTTTCCCTCCGTCTCCTTTCCCCCGGCCGGCTCTTTGGCTATCCTCGCCAACTGCCCCCTGTAAATCAGTTGCGATGCAAGGGAGCCAGCCTGTGCTTTGGATCCTTTTATCCAGTGCCCTGAGACAGGCCGCTGGGGGCCTCTCAAGTCCTGCAGTCATTTGCCACACGGGACGGGAACCGAAGAGGAGTGAGTGTCATGATTGCAGTAGATTGTAGCCGGGGTCGGGAGGTGGGGCTGCAGTGCAGCTGGGGTAAATAAAAGATGAGAACAAGAGAAATGCACGTGCCATTTTTTGCAGGGATGTCAAACAGGAAGGGCGAATAGAAAATTGGGCCCTGTTCAGGTGTGTGTATGTATTTGCAGATGTACGGCTGTATGCATACATGTGTGCCTCCATCTGCATATGTGTTTGCATACGTATGTATCTGTGCATATGTGTATTTGCAGACATGTGTGTGCATGCATTTACATACACGTGTGCATGCATTTGCATATGTGTGTACATGTATGGGGGTGTGTATTTGCATACTTACCTGTGTGATCATGCACATACCAGTGTCTATGCATATCTCTATCCGTGCCCTCCCACATGCCTTTAATTTATATACCAAATCTATCTGCAGTCACCCTCAGTGCGCCCTGGGCAGCCTCCTTAGCTTGCTTGCTAACTGCAGTTTGACAGCTAACCCACTGTCTCCCTCCTTCAGCGTCCTGCTGAGCTCGCTGTCTCAGAGCTGGGATGGGCCCGGGAGTTGAGGGGACTGGCTGCACTGTCTGTAATAATTGCATTGTTAGGCCAACGAGATTCCTCGTTCAGCTGTCTAATCCTGTGCCTTTATTAAACCTGATTGCCGGCTCGACAGCTGTGGGGGAATGAGATGGCGCGTCAGCAGCAGAGTCGGGTGCCCACAAGTTGGCATGCGTGAGCCGAAAGACTTATCGCCTCAAGAGAAGGGGAGAAATTGGCACACACTGACCTCTGCCCCCCGCCAATAGCAGCCCCAGATACCCTCCCCGCCCACAGGGCAGATTCTATTCCCCACACTGTTGGAGGAGAAATTTGAGCATTGCTTTTCTCCCTCCAGGAGCATATGATTCATCCTCAAGCCTTTGAGAATTCAGGAGATCGGCAGAGAAATCAGGAGATCTTTTAATAAAAAGTGTAACCAGTGCTGGGGTTCGCTGTAACTCAGCTTCTGGATTTCCTGCAGCCTTTTAGGGTTTCCCAATTTTCCCAGCATGTCCTAAGCTAGAAAACATGACTCTCTTGTCATCACATGACTCTAAGAGAGGGTGATTTAAGTGGAAATGATGAATGTCGCAGTAGACTCTTGGGAGGTGGGCGACGCTGTGAGATTTGTCTGGATTCTTAAAATGAGGTAGCACTGCTCTTGTGCACCATTTTAAGGCCAAATTCTGCTCCTGTTGAGACCAGTGTAAATCAGGGTGAGTCACTGAACTGGCCTCAGTTATGTAGAAGCAGGGCTCGCTCTGTCTAGATCACTTAAGGTGGCTTCCATGTTGAATTTAATCTCTAGGGCTGAGAGTTTGTTTGTAATAGCAGAAGTATGGAACAGAACCCCAGCTGGTGTACAGTGGCATTGCACTAGCGTGTAAAAGAGCTATGGCTTCATTGGAGTCAGCTGGGCCAAAACCCCAGCTGATGTAAATCAGTGTCACTACATTGGAATCTAAATGGGACTGGTACTTTGGGGTGGTCTGCAGCAATTGTTTATACAGGGATCCCTTGCCTGGTGCTGAGATGAAGCTGCCCCTGGGGTGGAATGAAAGGCAGATCTTGTATCCAAGTGGAACTGCAGGAGGAGTTTAAGAAATGGCCAAAGCTGAAACTGGAGCCTAAAATTGAGTTTAACACCACAAATCTTGGGGAAAGTGCCCTGGGATCTCCCTCCCTCCCCTCCTACACACCCATTCATCCACCTACCAGCATAAAGTACAGGATTGTTCAGCTTAGAAAGGAGACCAATTTGATGGGACAAGGTACAAGTCTGTACAATACTGACCGGTCTAGAGAAGGAACTTCTGGTCTCCCTGTCTCACAAGGGGAGTTTCCATGAATTTGGAGGGTGGCCATGTCTAAAGCAATCAAAGGAAGTGCTTTGTTCACTTGACATGTAATAGCAGGTGGAACTCACTGCCACTGGATGTTGTTGAAGCCAAGAATTTAACAAGCTCCAAAGAGGGGTTGGATGTTGGTATGGATAATGAGAATATCCAAAGCTAAAGCAGCGGATCTAACAAAGATTTCAGATGGGAGATAAATTCTTGTACTTCATGGTTTAAATCAGTCTCTGACTAATTAGGGGTTAGGATTGGGCCTTTATGGGGGATAGATTACCCCTCATCTGCCTGTTGGGTTATCACATGTTCTTCTTTTATTGGCCACTACTGGAAATGGGTTATAGGAACAAATGGACCAGTGTGTGGTAATTCTTATGGTGGACACAGTTCTCAGAAAGCAGCCAGCTCTAAGCAGAACCCTTCCCCCATGGACACCTGCTGTGATGAACACACACAGGGAAGGTTTTGTGGAGTTGATCTCAAATTTAGAGCTGGGTGAATAACTATTTTTTGGTTCGCTAGTAATTCTGAAAAATCACGGGGGGGGGGTGGGAAATTCGTTTCAGGTCAAACAAGATGGTTTGTTTCTAATGTTTTAAAACATTTTTTTGATCAGATGGAAGGAAATTTCAAAACAGTCATTGGGAATTGAAAAATGGAAACTTTCAATTACTTGGGAGTTTTCTGACTGAAACAATTGGGTGATATCACCGCAAATTCCCAAAACATTTCAGTCGACCCCAAATCTGCATTTTTGCGCTGGAAAAAAAGTTTCAGTTAACAAATTTCAGCCACCACCACAAGCCAGTGCTCTCTGCCTGCTTACATCTCGACAGATTGGCCTGTGCCCCGTCTCACACACCACCGGGGTCCCCCTCTTGCTGCAAGGACCCATTGGCACTTGAACCCAGGACAGAGGTGGGAGCCAGGACTCCTGGCGTCAACGCAAGGAAGAAACAGAGCCCTCTTCTCATTAGCATCGAATCTCTCCTCCTTGGGCTGGCCCAGGTGGGGGAGGGGTGAGGGGGTGTTTGCTTCGGTGGCTAACTGGAACATGAGCTTTCCTCGGATAGAGGGGAGGTGCAGGGAGGAGGAGATAGATCAGCGTGAAGGAAGGGCAAAGAGGTAGCAAAGTCAGTGTATGCGGCATCAATTTCGGCTGACAGCTAGCAATTACGGCAGGTGATAGCCAGATTACTCCAAATGCATTTATTACAGGGCCCGGGGAGCACAGGGGACTTATTTACTGGCAAATCCATACTCATTACAGGGCTTTGGCCTTGGCTGGCCGCAGAATTGCTCAAGTGAAACAAATAATTATCAAAGTCCTTCCACGGCCCAGTGCTTGGGGGTGGGGAAGGTGGGGAGCAGGGTAGTGGCGTCTATTTTTTCTTTTCTATATTCCAGCCTACCCTACCTTTCTTCTATATTCTCATCTATCTGTTTGTCTATGTGTGTATCCATCCATCTTCTATCTCCATGCACATCTATCTTTCTGTCCTCCCCCCACCTTCCTCATAACGTAAGCTACAGCAAACTAGGGTCACTTTACTTCTACGTACAGCATCCTCACTGGATATACTGTACTTATGGGCTTTAACATCCCGCTTTATTGACTTTTTCTTAAATTTCCTACAGTGTCCCCTGTAGACTAGCCTATCGTGTGGACACATTTATATCACTACCAATGTGATCAGGCAGTGCAGCCTAGTGGATAGAGCACTGGACTGGGACTCAGGTGACCTGGGTTCTGTCCCAGCTCTGCCCCTGGCCTGCCGGGTAAATGTGGGCGTCTCTTTCCTGCTCTTTTCCCTTCTGTAAAATGGAGCTCATGATCCTGACCTGCCTTGAGAGCTAGGAATGAAGAGAGCTAGGGATTGTGATCAATGTGGACTTGTGTGTAGACAAAAATTATTCCTCTATACCACTATGGATCAAATGTACAAGGCACCTTTATATCAGTATAACTGCGCCCACACTAGGCTGTGTAATAATGTAACTACACAGGTAACAAATGATAGCCCTAGCCCATGGAGTGGGTCAGCATGGGTTATGCCTAATGGAGTTGTAGGAGACATGATGACTGCACAGACAGCAGAAGACTTTACCATTAACAGCTGATTTCCCTGCTTGTCCTGATGCCCTCTTAACTGGAAGTTTTTGGTGTGGTTAATTACATCCTCTGTGCCACCTTCCCCTTTGAGAATTCAGAGCACATTGATTCCTCCCTTTTCCCCAGCTTGTGATGGGCAGTGAAATAGTTAACAAGAGAGGCATAAAGTAGCAGCACTGAGCCTCTGAGTTAACCCCTGTGGAAATGAACATGGCAGTTCTTCCCCTTGGAGAGACTGGCTCAGGCTCTCTGCAGACTCAGGCCGTGTCGCTGCGTCAGTTACACTCGGGGCAGCTCCTTCTTCTCAGATTGGCTGGCTCAGGCTCTCTGCAGACTCAGGCAGTCGGTTATGTTCTGGTCACGTTTTGAAGCATTTCTTCACAACCGCAACAGCTGGAGACTCACGGCTGGTTTTAAATGAAAGCTGTGGCTCTGCAGTACGTCCTGGTGGTATTTTCACCTCCCAACAAGGCTAGTCCTATGGACAGGGATGCCCCACACTTTGGAACACTCTGGAGTACAATACTATTGGCAGTCAGTAAGGCTCTGCTCCCCCTAGAACAGCTGTAACATCTGATCTGCAGGCACGTTCCCCTGGCCCGGTGCTGAGGAGCCACCTAATAGCCCATGATCAATATTACCTTGTAGAGGGGAGCTGTCAGTTTAATTGAAATGTGGCCACGGGGTTTGGCAGCGTGGCTTCCCGTCCGTCTGCCCGCTGGGCCGGTGCTTGGCACCGGCTCCACAATGTTCATCTTAAATATTCATTCACTTGACAGAACACTAATTAAACAAAGTAAGGTGCATTATTACTTGATTAAATTTTTTATTGGCACTTTAATTGGTCTGTTAGTCACCCCGTGGGGAGCTGAGAGGAACCCCATGAGCTACAGGCTAACAGAGCAGCTGGGATACAGGATATGATCCACAGCTAATGTGCATGGGGGGGACTGTTTCGGAGGGGCCCAATGGTAGCCCCCCCCCCATACACACACACTGAAATTGACACAAGGTAATAATGCTTCCTTCGATTGCAGAGCTGCTATCCCAGCCCTGGGCTTACCCGGCTCTCACACATCTCTGGCTCTGTACAAACACAGAACAACGAGACAGTCCCTGCCCCAGAGAGCTGCCAATCTAAGGATAAGACAAGAGACAACAGCTGGCTACAGCCAGACCGGGGAGGGAGCACAAAGAAACAATGAGACAATCCCGGTCAGTGTGATGGGCAGTGGGCTCAGCCCACCAGCAGCCAAACTGCTGTCAAGGCTTTTGTAGACGTCAGGGCAGAAGAGAGTTTTAAGGAGGGCGTTGAAGGGGGACTGTGAGGTGGCGCTGCGGGGGCTTATGGGCAGTTCCTCCGGCATGTGATATAACAAGTGGGCGATGGAGGCCAGCATCACAGGCCGATTGGAAGTGGGAGTCAAACGAGAGATGGCAGATGGGTGGGACTAGGCCATGGAGGGTAGACAAGTAGCTTCTATTTGAGGAAGAAGGGGAAGCACTGCTTTTAACCGCGAGATCGCACTCCTCTCTTATGGCTGAGAGGAGTGCGATCTCGCAGTTAACCCAACCACACAGGAACCAGGAGTCCTGACTTCCTTCCCCACTGCTCTACTCCACTAGACTCCACTCCTCTCCTAGAGCTGGGGATGGAACCCAGGAGTCCTGGTTCCTGTGTGGTTGGGTTTCCTGTTCCCAGTGCTCAGAGGCTCATTCCATTGAATTTTTAATATGATCATAAAATAACAATCAGTACCATCCAGGCAAGGGAAGTAGCCACTTATCCCTCCTGTCTCCCAGTCACCTTCCCCTCAGCCTGCTGCTCCCAGTCTAGGCCAGCTCTGTATTGCAATCCCACCACTCCCCTGAGTCTATTTACTGTCTCTTTACACCCACCTGGGTGTGGCAGTTTTGTCCCAAATCCCTGCTGTTCTGAAAAGAGATTTATTTAATTATTGTGTACGATTTGGATTGCGGTAGCAACTAGGATCCCCAGGAGCTCAGACCAGGAAGGAGCCTGTGGTGCCAGGTGCTGTACAAACACCGAACAAAAAGACAGGCCCCTGCCCCTGCTTCCATGCAGCCCTTATTCCATCCCAACCTAGTGGTTGTCCCCTGCAGAAGGGATAACAGTCCTGCTATCGCTGCCAGCTGATGGCATTCCTGAAGGAGCAGCATTCAGATCCTGCTGGTGACAGATGATAGGGGTTTGTAAAAGACACAAGTGGTGCATGCTGTATGGAACTCAGCCATGGGGCCTGACTTTGGGGCGACTGCCTATGGTCCTTAGTGGCTCTCAAGATAATGCCACTGCTATGCAGTGTGGCTGATGTACTGCAGGGTGTAGTACTGCCTCCTGCCACTAGTGGGGGCTGGTTCGCCTGGAGCGCTGCACTGCAGCCAGTCGGGGGGAGGCGCCAGCTGCCACAAGGTGCAGCACCACCTGCTGCCACAAGGTGGGATTCTGGTCTTTGGAGCACATGGGGTACAGGGGGGAGAAGGCCCAGAAATGAGAAGCTAGCACAACTCAGCCCTACAGAGGCAGGGTCCGGGGCTGTCTGCACATGGTCCCTGCTACCTCTGCCATCCTGACACTCTGTCTGTGAACCGGCCTGGGCCCTAAAGCCACCACCATCAATGGAGCTTCAATCTCAGATGGTGCCTGTAGGTCCTGTGATAATATCATGAATATCGCAGAAAGTCTGAGAGTGACACACTTTGCTTTGGCATCTGAAAGCTTTATTGAATCTGATGAGAGCTACAGCATTTGCGCCCTCAGTGCCCTAACATTCTGAATCCAGGCCCCCCCAAAATCCTGAGATTTTGTGTAAAAAATTATGAGAGTTTATTTAAAAAATTGTACATATTGGTTTGGGATTTTTAAATTGCTTCTGTTCTTTTGAGCATCTAGAGGTCACCTTGCCAAGCTCTTTCCTGCATGTGTGGGGCGGAGAGGCAGGCTGGACAGTTAGGACACTGGCTTGGGACTCAGGACGGCAGGGTTCAAATCCCTGCTTCACCACATACTCCCTATATGACCTTGGACAAGTCATTTGGTTTCACTAGGGGTTAGGTGCCTAAATATCTGTGACAATCTGTGCCTTGGTTTCCCCATCTGAATGGGGATGACAGCACTGCTTGCCTCACAGGGGGATTTTGAGGCTAAATAACTTAAAGTTTCACAGTGCCCAGATACAATGGTGATGGGGGTACCTAAGGCAGGGGGCTAGATTTTGACATTATTTGTTTTTCAAGTCAAGATTTCCATGACTCCAGCAGCTGGGACTTTACGAAAAAAGTCGCCAGCTATAAGCACTTGGATGTAGCATTTCTGAGCTGTGCACTGGCTTCACCCTGAGCTGCAAGTTGCAAGCTATGGCTGGGAGATGGGCGGTGGTGCTCCATCCTCCCTCATTGGGATGGGCATAGGCTAGAGAGATTTATCTGACCGACGGAGACTTGGGCAGAGAGAGCGTGGCTCTTAAGTGGCAATTTGTTCCCATAATAAGCCAGCAGCGAGGTTAATGTAGGCAGCATAAATGGTGAAAGATGTTTGCTAGAAGCAGAGGGAAAGCACAGCATGGGGCTCATGAGTGCTGGGCCTTTTAAAAAGGAAACAATTCCCAAACGCCCGCGCAAAGAAGCAGCAGGACTGATTGTTTCCAGCAGGGGGCAGTCACACACACATTCTTCCTACTGAATCCTTCGCTCTGTCCATCTCCCTCCGTTCAGGGCACCCTTGCCACATTATACAGCCCACTGCACCATGCTAGGGACACAGCAGCGGAGCAGGTCTGAGAGAGAGAGACACTGCAGTAGTGACTGGAACACATTGTACATTCAGCTGGCTCTGGCAGAAAAGACTGCATTAGAAGCAGCACAGTAGTGAGTCAGGCAGATAGCTACATACATACATGGGGCTCTGTCATAGCTTGCCCACGTCCAAGGCTCCCCTGCAGTTTGTGACAGTCACTTGCATGTGGAAATCGGGTGCCAGGTGTAACAGATCTGGATAGCCGTGTTTCACACACACACTCTGCACTGCTGTAAGTGGCCACACCAGGAGTCTGGCAGCAGGGAATCATCTTAGCTGAGATTCGAAGCTGGGGGGAAGTGGCTGCGTCAAATTCAACCACCTCCTCCTTCTGCCAGAGAGGCCTCTGAAATTAGGCATTGGTATGGGGAAAGATTATGCCGCAATTAGTGTGTGTGCAGGAGGAGGCAGGGCCCGGCTTATGAGGGATCCACAGCCGGACCCTGGTTCCACCTCGCCTCTGTCCCAGTGCAACCAGTTACATCATTGCAAAGTGAGTGTGCAGACCAGAACGGGGGAATGCTCAGTTTGCACTGCTGTAAGCAACCCCACAAGGAGCAGTGCAAGTGGGAACTAATGATTGTGTTTACACTAGCTGGGGATCTGGCCCACTGACTCCAGTGCAGCTATGGCTGATTTACACCAACTGAGGATCTGGCCCCATTGACTTTAATGGCGCTATGGCTGATTTACACCAACTGAGGATCTGGCCCTATTGACTCCAGCAGAGCTATGGCTGAATTACCCCGGTTGGGGTCTGGCCCAGGGACTCCAGCGCAGCTACGGCTGAATTACCCCGGCTGGGGTCTGGCCCAGTGACTCCAGCGCAGCTACGGCTGAATTACCCCGGCTGGGGTCTGGCCCAGTGACTCCAGCGCAGCTACGGCTGAATTACCCCGGTTGGGGTCTGGCCCAGGGACTCCAGCGCAGCTACGGCTGAATTACCCCGGCTGGGGTCTGGCCCAGTGACTCCAGCGCAGCTACGGCTGATTTACCCCGGCTGGGGTCTGGCCCAGTGACTCCAGCGCAGCTACGGCTGAATTACCCGAGTTGGCGATCTATCCCCGTGGCTCCATTTACATCCGAGGGAACTGGGAGGTCAGATCACAATATGGATTCATCTCCTGGCAGCTGGGTCTGTAACGTGATGAGTGGTAGCTCTTAAGGGACGCGTCAGTTTCCCTGGCTCTGTGGTTGATAAAGAGGCATCAGGTGTATCCTTACAATTGGCTGACGTGTGGCTTTGCTAGGCTCTTAGGTTGGGAGAGGAGATTACAGCTACTTTTCTCCTTGCATGAGCATCAGGAAATGTTTAACCCCTGAAACTTACATCAGGCACCTCGGGTCCTCAGCTGGCTTCCTGCCTGGAAAGGAACCATTTGGAATTGGGAGGGCAGCGTTTCATTGGACCACAATGCAGGGACAGATTAAGGCATAGAGGCTCCGGAACTCAGTTCCTGGAGTCATTTTATGACAGCAGAATTTCAGCTTTCATTAAAAAATAAGAAGCAGCAGATGACGGCTGTAGCCCTAGTAGTTGTGGAAAAAAGCTTGAAAATGTAGCCTGCACAATGGTGCCTGCCTGAGTCTGCAGAGAGCCTGAGACGATCACTCTGAGAGGGGAAGGTGCTGTAGGAATTAGTTGTGGGTGGGTCTAGTGATTAAAGTGCAAACAGGGGACTGGGAGCCAGGACTCCGGGGCTCTGTCCCCAGGTCTGGGTGGAGAGCAGAGCCCAGTGGGCTAGAGCAAGGGGCTGGAAGTCAAGACTCCTGGGGTCAGTTCACAGCTCTGCCACTGACCACCTGTGTGACTTGGAAGTCACTTCCCCTGTCGGTGCCTCTGTTTCCCCTCCCACCCTTTGTCTATTCAGACTGTGAGCTCTTTGTCTCTCACTGTGTGTCTGTGCAGCACCTGGCACAACCAGGCCCTGATCTCAGCTGGGATCTGTGCAGCACCTGGCACAACGAGGGCTCTGATCTTGGTCAGGGTCTGTGCAGCCCCTAGCACAGCTGGCCACCAATCACATCAAGATCTGTACAATGACTGGCACAATGGAGGCCCTGATCTCAGTGGGTTCTACGGTTGATTTCCATCTTAGGTGATATCCTTGCGTAACAAATTCCCCTCTGGTTTTAAACACAGGTTTGCTTTTAAAGGGGCTAGGTCTGAGCCCTCCAGTGGAAGCGGGGGGCATGGCTTTGCAATGACAGTGTTTTTCCAAAAGGCATGTCCCTGTGCCCCACTCTGCACCCCTGGGACTCCTGCCCCGTGCATGGGAACAGGTAACTAGCTGCCCTAGGAGACCCCATCTGTTGCGCATCATTGCAGTTCCTCAGGAGTGGATGTTGCTGGCCTAGCTGGCTCTCTGGTTTCTCCCTATGGTCCCTGCCCCATGGGGGACGTAAGTGCAGGGCAAGAAGAAATGGGAAAACAAACTGCGTGCTACGCTGCCGGTTTCCAGGAGTCAAGGGGACAGCACTGGTGAGGGGGGAATCTGGTGTTATAACTCCCCCATGCAGCTCTGCTGGTGCCCCTGAAACCTGACCACACACCCCTTGCTGTTCCAGCCCTGGGCTCCCCGCCCTACTCTGTCACTGCCCCTCAAACCCAACACACAGCCCCTGCTGTTCCATCCATAGGCTTCCCCAGGCCCTGCTCTAACCACTAGACCCCACTCCCCTCCCAGAGATAGGACTAGACCCCAGAAGTCTTGACTCCAAACCCCCATTCTAACCACTAAACTACCTTGTCTGTGTATATTATGAGCTCTGCGGGGCAGGGTCTTTCTCCTGCTGAGGGTGAAATGTTGGCCCGACTGAAGTTCATGGCAGGATTCCCATTGATTTCAAGGGGGCCAGGATTTCACCTTACGTGTCTGTTCTACCCCAATGGGGCCTGATCTCAGCCAAGGGCATCTAGACACTACCATAATTCCCATAGTAAAAGGACCAGCTTGGCGGGGGGTGGGGAGGCAGGAGTGAAGGACCAATTTGTTGGGGGAGTAGACAGCATGCCAAGCCAGTGTGGGTTCTAGATACTGCCATAATGCCCATAATAAAAGCACCACTGTGCCAACCTGCATGGCTTCTAGATGTGATAGTAATACCCATAATAACAGGACCAGGTCACTGGAGCAATAAATGGTATGCTAGGTACTACCATAATACTCATAATAAAAGAACAGTAGACTGTACGTCCAGCAGTGTGTGCATGGGGGGGGGCATGTCTAGATGTTACCATAATAAACACAATATTAGGACAGACGTGCTGGGGTAACACCACTACTGTAATATCCATAATAAAAGGGCCAGTGCAATAGGACAACAGAGAATGTTCCAAGCCCAGTGGGTGCTAGACGCTACCATAGGCCCAGAGTAAAAGAAGCAATTTGCCAGTCTGCATGGCATCTTGATATTCCTAATATAAGGCCCAACAGATAAGGCAGTAGACCAGGGGTGGCCAACCTGGGGCTCCGGAGCCACGTGCGGCTCTTCAGAAGTTAATATGCGGCTCCTTGTCTCGGCACCGACTTTCCAAAGTGCCGGGGGGTGCTCACTGCTCAACCCCTGCCTCTGCCACAGGCCTGCCCCTGTTCCACCCCTTCCTGTCCCCTCCCCTGAGCCTGCCATGCCCTCGCTCCTTCCCCCTCCCTCCCAGAGCCTCCTGCATGCCACAAAACAACTGATCGGGAGGTGCAGGGAGGGAGGGGGGAGGCGCTGATCGGCAGGGCTGCCGGTGGGTGGGAGGCGCTGGGAGAGCTGATGGGGAGCTGCTGACGTATTACTGTGGCTCTTTGGGAATGTACATTGGTAAACTCTGGCTCCGTCTCAGGCTCAGGTTGGCCACCCCTGCAATAGACGGTCTCCCAACCCATGTGTTCACATTGTCTGAACTTCCAAGGCGCGGCATCTGCTCTTGTCAGCAGAGTTGACACAGCTTAATCCTAATGGAAACAATTAGGAGGCAGATGAGTGTCCTGTGGGCTTTGCAGTAAATATCTTTCCTTCAGCCCCCACCCTGTCACCACGCCCGTAGCCCAGATGGCTGTAATTCTGTTCCCTGGCCTGACAGCCAGAGCCTGTCCTCGGTGTGATCAAATTCTTTGCCATGGAGCTGTATTCCTCTTGCATTGCCCTCGAATCACCCCCTCCCACTGACTAATGGGACCGTGTCCCCATCTTTGCCAGAGACAACTAGCAAATGGCTTCGGCATGCTCTGGGGGCTTGGAAACTGACCGTGCTTCCAGTTAGAGTGGGGCAAAGTTAATGACCCCCACACCCTGCGTTAGCAAGCGCCGTGAAATGCAGGAGGTGGCACGTAGGGAAACTGACAAGGAAAAACTCAACTGGGTTCATGCTGGTGAACTTGAGAGTCTTTTCCAATCAACCTGCCAGGAAGTCTGGGCCCAGCGGGAATTCCGTGTCCGCCACGCCGGACCTGGCACAAGATGAGTTGTGTGTTCGGGTGAATAACAATGATGTGGAAAGCTACGGAACGAGCCCCTGAGAATACACTTCTTCTAGTATGACAGTGCTGCCTGACTGAGATACCAGGGACCTATTGGGCCAGGTGCTGCACAGACCCTGACCAAGGTCAGGTCCCCACTGTGCCAAGTGTTGCACAGACCCTGACTGAGACAATAGTCCCCATTGTGCCAGGTGCTGGACAGACCACAACCAAGATCAGACCATATAGTGCTAGGCATTGCATAGTCCTGGTCCAAGATCAGAACCCCCCATCATACTGGGTACCGCATAGTCCCCACCTGGGAGTGCAGCCCCGTTGTGCTGGGTGCTGCACAGACACACAATGGAAGAGAATCGCTGCCCCAAAGAACTCACAGGTTATGTAGAAAAAGGAGGATCGTTACCCCATTTTATAGCTGGGGAAATTGAGGCACAGATAGATTAATTTTCTAGAGTTCGGAACATTTAGTGTCCATCTGTCCATCCATCCCCATACATAATCTCTATCTAATCTGTCTGTCCATCCCATACGCATCCCTCTATTTGTACACCTCTTCCCCCGCCATCATCTATCACTTCCAAACGTACGCACTCTGTTTAGTTTACTCATTTATGCCACCCCATCACAGTTAATGGTTCTCATAATCAATCATTAATGGCAATATGGCTCAAAGAAGGAAAGACACAATCTCCAGTCCCTGCACCCTACACACATGCGCCTATCACAGAAATACTCTGCCCTGTATCATTAGCTCCCAGGGAGCAGCTGCTGATCTCATTAGCACTTGAGTTTGTCACTCGGATATTTAACAGATGCCTGATTTCATTAGATCCTGCATATTTTAGGGGGTCTGATTCTGCTGGCGGGGCATGTGGTTTGCCGCTATCAGGGTGTGGTCTGGAGGTGCCATGTTGTAGCTCAGAACTAGTGAGCATAAGAACTGGTGTAAATCCAGAATAACTCCTTTGGGCCAGATCCTCAGCTGGTGTGAATCAACATTGATCCCCTGATGGCAGTGCACCAACAACTGATTTACACCAGCTGGGGATCTGACCCCATTGACTCCAATGGAGACATGCCGATTTAAACCAGCTGGGGATCTTGTCACACTGACTTTACCATATTGCTTGGATTAGCCCAGGGATGGGTCAGGCCAGCAATTGAATTAAATTTATCCGAGGTCCGTCTAAGGGGCAGGAGAGTGGCATGAGCTAAACTGATTATACTCATTAATCCTCCAGGCCATCTGATAAGATGAAACTGATCATGAAGAAACTTTGTCTTAACACAGTAGCTGGGGAAGATCAGCAAGCTGGGGCTGCATCTGCAGTTGCAAAGGGGTTTCTAAAATTGTTTATTTAGCACCATGACATACCCACTTTGTCTCCAGCCCATGCTAGTCCCTCTTGGCTCAGTGCAGATCTGAGCATCGTTACGAGAGAATGAGCTCCCCAAGCCCTGGTTGTTAGCCCTTTATGATGTGAAAGTTTGTGGCTTCACTCAGTGCTGAGATGCAGCCACCTCTGGGGTATGGCAGCTCTTTATACAAGGATCTTTCCCCCAGTGCTAAGACATGGCTGCCTGTGGGGGCCAGTTATATAGGGATCTCTTTCCCCATGCCCACCCCAGAGGCAGCTTCATCTCAGCATCAAACAATCCTTGGATAAACAGCCCCCATACCCACCCCAGAGGTGGCTGCATCTCAGTGCTGTATGTATGTAGGTCTGTGCTTGTCTGTAGGTCTGTGCTTGTCTATCTGTGTATCTTTGGGCAGTGTGTGTGTGTAGGTCTCTGCATGTCTTTGCGTGTATCTTTGGGCAGTGTGTGTGTGTGTAGGACTCTGCATGTCTGTGTGTATATCTTTGGGCAGTGTGTGTGTGTGTGTGTAGGTCTCTGCATGTCTGTGTGTGTCTTTGGGAATGCGGGTCTGTGGCCTGTCTCTGTGGGTGTGGTTAGCAATCTGCAGGACCCTGCAGGAGTTGCTCCTGGAGGAAGAGCCCTGTTTGCTGTGGATGGCCTGCTCCAGGCAGAGTCTTTGATAATATTTAATATGAGGCAGAAAAGCCCCCGCGCTGTCAGTGTGAATCAAAGAACGTGCTGAGTGCTCAGCGCTGGGACTTCACAGAGAGAATCAGGCTGTCGCTCCCAAGCCCTACACCAACCCTTCCTTCTCTGCCTCCCCTGTCCCAACCCTGATCCGACCCCATAACCTTACCTACTGCCCATCCCAGCCCGCACCGACCCCCCGCCTTACCTACCGCCCATCCCAGCCTCGCTCCAATCCCCCACCTTACCTACCGCCCATCCCAGCCTGCACTGACGCCCCAGTTTACCTACCACTCCAATGCCAGTCAGCCCTGTCCCCCTCCTTTGTGCCCTGACCTTGCCACTTCTCCTGGGCACCTCCCTACCCTGGCGTGCCTGTGGCTGGCTCTGCTTTCACTGCCCTACCCGGTGACCTTTTGCCAGCAGGGATGTGGCTGGCTTGTGGCTTTGTTAATTATGTGCCGACTCCTGCTCTGTAAATTTCACTCCGGGTGAGCACCAGTCGTGGGGAGAGTATAAATTAGTTGCTCAGACAGTGCCAGGGATGCAGGAGCCAATGGAGCTGGGGAAGGAAGTGGGTGCCTGTGCCAGGTGTGCATTGGCTTGGCTGCTGCAAAGGAGCCAGGCTGGGAGCTAGTGGGTGCAAGAGGAAAACCAGAACGGGTGCTGGAGCACATGAGTCCCGGAGGAAGGGTCCTGGCAATGAGGAAGGCAGGACTTGTGGTTAGGGCACTGTGTGGGTATCAGGAGGGGTGCATTCAATTCCTGCCACACCACTGTCTCCTTGAGGGAGTCACTTATCCTTGGGCACCGCTCACTCTGGCTCCTTGGAAAATCCCCAACCTGAATCCTTCCCAGGCCCTTTCTCCCTGCTGTGAACAGGAGGAAAACCATCCTTCTCTTGTCTGTTTGGAGTGAGAGGTCTTTGGGTCAGGGACTGTCTCTGACCGTGGGTCTGCACAGCTCCTGGCACAAAGGGACTGAGACCAGGGCCCTCGTTGTGCCAGGCACTACACAGACCCCGACTGAGATCAGGGCCCCATTTTTTCAGGTGCTGCACAGACCCTGATTGAGATCAAAGCCCCATTCTGCCAGGTGCTGCACAAACCCAACTGAGATCAGAGCCCCATTGTGCCAGGCGCTGCACACACATACAGTGAGAGACAATCCCTGCCCCGAAGAGCTTTCATAATATACAGACAAAAGAAGGATCATTCTCCCCATTTTACAGATGGTGAAACGGAGGTGCAGAGAGATGCAGTGACTTGCCCAAGGGCACATAGTGAGGCAGTAGCAGAGCTGTGAATAGATCCCAGAACTCCTGTGTTCTCAGCCCTAACCCAGCCACTCTCCATCCTAGTCTGCTTGCAATGCAGGCTGCTGGTTTTTTGGCTTAGCTCCTGTCTCTGCTTCCCAGAACACCACTCGACCTTTGCAGGGACTTTGCGGCTGTAAGCAGAGACCGTAGACGGTGAGCGCCTCCGGGGGCACCATAAGGGAATCCCCCAGAACTGATTGCCCTAGCAAAACTGAATCCCTTCGCTCAGGCTGCAGAGCTGGGTCTGGCAGACGTTGCTAACTGGGCCAAATGCACAATGTAATAGTGCGGAGAAGGAAGGTGTTGCACAAACCACCTTGTCAGTTAGCAACTCGGCTCCTGACACCCAAATTGCAGCCTTGTTCCAGGAACGGGGTCGTCTGTCAAAGGAAGTGCAAATTTAGTTGCAGCAGACAGCCCTTAGCTTGATCCCTCCCTGCCCGCCCTTCCCCCGAGACGTACACAACATGTAATAAAGCACAATAGCTCACGACGTGTCGCTTAATGAGTGAGAAGTATAACAAAAACTCCAGGGGTGAGGACCAGGCTGTAACTCAATAAGCAACATAAATAAATCAATAACCCTTTTGATTCATTTCGTTATTAGTCACATGACTGCAATGCCCTGAGATCAGGGTCTGGAGCGTCAGGCACTGCACAGACCCCAACTGAGATCAGGCACTGCACAGTCACACAGTGAGATCAAGGCCCCCAGAGCAGGTGCACTGCCTGGGACAATGCAGCCGGGGTCTGTGCAGTGCCTGGTACAACAGGGTCCCTGGCCTCAGCCGGGGTCTGTGCAGCGCCTGGCACAACAGGGGCCCGGCCTCACTTGGGGTCTGTGCAGCGCCTGGCACAACAGGGTGGGTCCCTGGCCTCAGTCAGGGTCTGTGCAGTGCCTGGCACAAGAGGGGCCCGGCCTCAGCCGGGGTCTGTGCAGTGCCTGATACAATGGGTCCCTGGCCAAGGGTGGCAGGTTTGTAGAAATTTTGGTGGTGCCCAGAACCCGCACCCACCCAAACTCCGCCCCACACCTGCCTAAGGCTCTGGGAGGGAGTTAGGGTGGGGGGAAGAGGTCTGGGGTGCAGGCCCTGGGCTGGGGATTAGGGTGCAGGAGGGGTGCAGGCTCTGGGAGGGAATTTGGGAGGGGGAGGGGGTCTGGGGTGCAGGCTCTGGGATGGAGTTTGGGTGCTGGGTGCAGGCTCCAGGCTGGGGCAGGGGGTGGGGGTGCAGGAGGGGATGAGGGGTGCAGGCTCTGAGACAGAGTTTGGGTGTAGGCTCTGGGCTGGAGCAAGGGGTGGGGGTGCAGGAGGGGTGCAGGCTCTGGGAGGGAGTTGGGGGCAGAAGGGGGTGTGTGGGAAGGGGGAGGGGCTGCAGGCTCTGAGAGGGAGTTTGGGGATAGGAGGGGGTGCAGGGGTGAGGGCTGTGGGGCTGAGGATGAGAGGTTTGGGGTGGGGAGGGGGCTCACACATCCTGGGGCAGAGGATTAGGCTGCGGGGGGATGAGGGCTCCGGCTAGGGGTGGGGTTGAGGGGCTTGGGGAGGCTCAGGGCTAGGGCAGAAGGGCAGGGTAAGGGCAGCCTGCCCTGCCATTAGTGAATGGGGGGCACTAGGACCCTGCGGCAGCAGTTGATGTGGGGAGCTGGTGGAGCTGAGCTGCAGGCTCTGGGGCCAGGGGAGGTGAGTGGGGGCAGCAAGTGGGGGCTGGGGGACACTTGGGGGAGGTGGGGGGGGCGGCAGGCGGGGCCGGGAGAGAGACCCGGCCCCAAACATTGGTGGATCCGGGCCCCCAGGCCCTGAATATTGCTGGAGTCCGGGCACCACGAGTGTATATAACTCGCTGCCCCTGTCCCTGGCCTCAGTCAGGGTCTGTGCAGCGCCTGGCACAACAGGGGCCCGGCCTCAGTCGGGGTCTGTGCAGTGCCTGGTACAATGGGTCCCTGGCCTCATTCGGGGTCTGTGCAGCGCCTGGCACAATGGGGCTCTGGCTTCCATCAGGGTCTGCGCAGTGCCTTGTACAAAGGGCCTCCATCTTGGCTGGGGCCTCTCGATGCCATAGTAATACACAGAATAATTAGCAGTGTGTGTAAAATGCTGCATGCTCCTTCCCAGCGAGCCCTAGGGAGCGGCAGGCCTCGCCTGTATTGCCCCTGGCGGCCGTGGGGAGCTGTCGAAATAACAACCTTCCAGAAGCACAAGGCAGATGCACGGCACACTGGGAATTAGAGCAAACAGTGTTTAAAAACCCCAGCAACCTGAAAAACACGCAGAAGGGGAATAATCATAGTCATAATGACTCGCAGCACTTCTGAGGCTTAACATCTCCCAGGTGCTGAGCAGCCCTTTACCAACTGGCAGCTGCCCTGCACTGCCCTCCACATGCTCCTAGCACTCTTAGCTCTGCATTTAGACAAGGACTCCAAGCTAATCTCATGCTTCAGGGCCACAGCCAGTCACCTAATAGGGTCAGGAAGGAATTTTGCTCCCAATGCACAAGTGGCCAGCTGTATCTGGGGTGGGTTTTTTCCTCCCACTTCCCTCTGAAGCATCAGGGATTGGCCACAGCTGGAGATGGGACACTGGGTGGGATGGGCCAGGCTCTGAGCTGGTCCAGGGAATCCTCTCTCTAGCTGCCTGGCAGATAGCTGGACCCTAAGGACCTGGGCAAGGCCTGACGGCCGGATTAGAGGCTGAGAAGGAATTTTCCCCTGAGCAGATTGGCAGGGACCTGGGGGGGGTTTACCTCCTTCTGCAGCATGGGGTATGGGTCACCTGCTGGGATCCCCTGGGCATGGCTCATCTCAGCAACTTGGTCTCTGCCTGAGACTCACAGAAGCTTAGTCTCCTGAGGACTGAAATGCTTTGCTCTCACTGAAGTCACTGGGCTCAATACAGGCGTCAGGGGGTGATATTCTTCAGCCTCTGCTATGCAGGAGCTCAGACTCGATGATCTCATGGGCCCTTTTGGTCTTGTAATCCATGGGCCTGTGACTGCCCTCTAGAAACAACACCCCGCTGCGGCCTGACTGCTGGCCAGGGCTCTCACCGCTCGGCACACGCGGACGCTGCTCTCCAGCTGCGTATTTGCGGTGCTGTTTCTCACCAGCAGGGCCAAGTGCTGCTCCCTGTGCCATTTCCAATCCATCACCCCTCCCGGGGTTGCAGGCGGGCAGAGTGAAGCTGCTAATGAGCCTCTAGTGCAGCTCCTTGCAAAAAGTGACACGTCAGGAGGAGTCAAAAATAAATAAATAAATAAAGGGCTCGGGGAGAGCTGAACTTGTTAATTAGCGGCAGGAAGGCGTCGGGGATCAGGGTATTAGCATGGCAGGCATGTCCCACACAGCCAGCCAAGCTTTTCGAGGCAAGGCTCTTAGAGACAGCAGCTTTTAACTCCTGGGGGTGTCCGGCCGTGACCCTGGCAGGCTGTGAACTGGCAGCATTACCTGGTGCTGCAGTGGGAGAGGGACACAGGATTCCTGCTGCTGCTGAGGGGAGCTTGTGGAGACAGCCAGATGGGTGTGGAGTGGGGATGGAGAGAAGGGGGGGGAGGGTGTATGGGGATAGATGGAGGTGGGAGGTGTGCGGACCAGATAGAGGTGGGGGTACAGAGAGAGGGCAGGAGAGAGAAAGAGTGTGGGGCTAAGTAGAGGGGAGATGTGGGGATAGATGGGGATGTGTAGGGATAGATAGATAAGTTTAGATAGGGTGTGACGATAGGTAGAGGGGGTACATAAGGATAGATGGATGTGGGGATATGAAGATAGAAATATGCAAGGATATGGGGATATCTAGAGGAGTGTGTGGGGATATACAGAGGTGGGGTGTGGGGATTGCTAGAGGGGTGTGTGGGGATAGAGCTGGGGTGTGGGGATAGCTAGAGGGGTGTGTGGAGATAGCTAGAGGTGAGATATGGGGATTGCTAGAGGGGTGTGTGGAGATAGCTAGAGGTGAGATATGGGGATTGCTAGAGGGGTGTGTGTGGATAGCTAGAGTAGTGTGTGGATAGAGGTGGGGTGTGGGGATATCTAGAGAGGGCCTGTGGGGATAAATAGAGGTGGGGTGTGGGGATAAATAGAGGGGGCCTGTGGAGATAAATAGAAGTGGGGTGTGGGGATAGCTAGAGGTGGCGTGTGGGGATAGCTGGGGGGGGGTGGGGATGGATAGAGGTGGGGTGTAGGTCACCCCAGAACTGCACTGTTTCTTGCACCTTCCAGTTAAGCAGCTGGGACTGGGCACTGTGGAAGAGGGACACTGAGCCAGGGGCCACAGGCCAGGCTGGTGAGTCTTGTATTCTTACGAGTAGCATCTGCTCTAAACCCCATAAAAGGGCTGTAGCCATTAGAAAAGCCAAAATCTGTGGGGCAAGGACCGTTACTTGCTCTGGGTCTTAAGTAGCACCCAGCCCAATGGCCCCTGATCTCAGTCTGGGTCTGGACAGCACCCGGACCAATGAGCCCTGCTCTTGGTTGGGGTCTGTGGGTGCTACCACCATACTACCAGTAATGTGCATCCCATAATGGAACCCCCAATCTCTGTTGGGCCCTCCGAGGATTACCGTAATACTACTAACAAAGTAGGGCCTAGAGGTTAGAGCATGCGGCCTAGGAACCAGCACTCCTGGGTTCCATCCCCAGCTCTGGGAAGGGAGTGGGGTCTCCTGGTTAGAGCAGGGGGCTGGAAGCCCCAGTATATTGAATAAGCCAACAGGTGCTTGCTTTGAACAAGCAGAACAAAGCCATCCCGCCAACACCCCCCAGAGCCCAAGGGCACTTGGACCAGAGGCTGCGCTTTGTTCCATGCAGCTTTCGGGGTCTGGCGGGGGAAGAGACCTCCGTGTAGCCCCAGGGTGGGGAAGCTGGGGGGGATGGGAATGGCAGGGCGGTGCAGGAAGAGCCAAGCCCCTTGTGCTCCCTGCTACAATGGCCCCTTTGAGCTGGAGAATGACAGGATTCCATTATAGACCCTCTCCCCCTTTGCCAAGGAAGAGCTTTTCCTTTCCCACAGGAGCCCAGCTGCAGCGGCCGAGGCGTGCAGGGAGAAAGCACAAAGGGGCCCTGCTTCCTATCGCCCCCTCCCCGTCTGGTGGTAGGGACCTGGAACAATCCGGCTGGATGCTCCCCCCAGCTTGCTGAGCCCCCCATGCTGCTACTCAGATGTTGCCCCAAGGAGATCTTTTGTGCACTGCGTTATTGGCAAAGGGGATGCACGGGGGGGAAAGGGCCTTGCCTTGCTCTGCTTTGGTGAAGCCCAGACCCCAGGAAGACAGCAGCCCCTGAGGCGATGGGAACATTTTTTGCAGTGATGTAGCTGCACTAGTGCAGAGTTGTTGCACTGGTGTAAAAGGTGCTTTGCACCAAAGTGATTTGCTCTGAGTTTGTGGTGACATGTAGAAATGGGAGGGAGCTGCACTACTATAGCTGCTCTGGTGCAAACATGTTGCACTGGTGCAAAAAGTGGCATGCGCCAGTGCAGCCTGCAGCTCTTTCTAGTGAAATCTACATTCGCTGCCGCCCATTGCAACACTGCACAGGCCCCGGCTGAGATCAGGGTCCCATTGCGCCAGGCGCTGCACAGACCTCGACTGAGATCAGGGCCCTAGTTGTGCCGCACAGTAAGAGACAATCCATGCCCCAAAGAGCTCACAGCCTAAACAGAGAAAGGGTGGGAGGGGAAACTGAGACTTACAGAGAGGAGGGGATTTGCTCAAGTTCACACACAACTTCAGTGGCAGAGCTGGGAATGGAACCCAGGTGTCCTGAGTTCCAGCCCCAGGCCCATCTTCCAAGCACCAAGGAGCGGGAGTGGGGCCTGTGATTTGGCTGTTGCCCTCTCCTGTGCTGTTCTATCTCAGTGCAGGGTCGCGCTGACGATAGGGCTAGAAAATCCCTCTGCATCAAAAGCTTCCACCAAATGCAGACCTGTCAAATCCCCCCGTCCCCCAGCTACCCGGGCTGTTTCCTATTTCAGCCAGGCAGAGGGATCGGAAGGGCTGGCAAGGTTTGCCTCCCACCCGCCTCTCTCCCCACCCTTTGCGTCGCCGCCCCCTGCATCACCTTCCAGTGCCCCAGCCCTCCAGCCTCACTGCCACTGCGAGGAGCAGCAACCACAGTCAGCCTGCCAGGTCCATGCATGCCCTCTGTCTGTCCATCCATCCCTTCCCACATACACCCCTCCATCCATCCCCACGATGACCCTCTGTCTGTCCATCCATACCTCCTTATGCACACCCCTTCTTCCATGCCTCCATCCCACCCATGCACATCTATCCATCCATCCTTCCCCACACACACTCCATCAATATCTGTCCATCCTCCATTTATCCCCTACACAAACTCCACCAACCATCCATCCATCCACACACACACACTGCTCCAGACATTCATCCATTGGTCCATCCACCCCCCCCAAACACCTCCAGCCAGCCAGCCATCGCTACACCCACCCACTCATCCGACTGTCTCCATGCACCTCCTTCTATCCATCCATCCCTACACACCCTTCTTTGTATCCATCCATTCAAGCATCCATCTGTCGCCACACAGAGCCCTCCCTCCATCCATCCATGCCCACATCTGTCTGTCTGTCCCTACACACATCCATGCATCTTTCCCCAGACATGCACCCTTCTATCACACACATCCCTGCGTGTGCACGTTGGTGCCAGCATGGGGGATTCCTGTGTAGACTCTCTATGCAGAGGACGTGTGTTGAACATCTGACTTTTCAGGATAACTCTCCCCACGACCTCACGGCTGCCTTGAAGCTGGGTGTCAACATCCGGTCTTGACAGGGCTCAGAAATATCCCTGGGTCTCCCATCAGCAACAACAAATCCATCCCTAAACGGGCTAGACAGGATATCAGCTACTCCCCTTGAAGCTGTGGATAGAACCCAGGAGTCCTGACTATCAGCTCCTTGCCCTGCTCTAGCCACTAGACCCCACTCTTCCCCCAAGAACAAGAACCCAGGAATCCTCTCCCCCACACCACCACTAACCATTAAGACCCCACTACCCTTGAAGCTAGGTGATAGGACCAGGAGTCCTGACTAATGTTTGAGAGAAGCAAATTCAAGAGGTTTAGGCCAGAAGGGAGAACTGGATCATCTCCTGATCTCCTGTATAGCACAGACTGGAAAATGTCACCCAGTTCCTCCGGCACTGAGATATTTCCTTCCTCTCTCCACTGCTCCCGCACCTCCTCAGTGCGAAATCAACAACCCCAGAAATACATCTGTGCAGCGCGGAGATTACTAAATTACTCCTGAAAGCACGATTATTCCTTTGGGGAATTTTTTTTAACCCCTCATCATTTGCCAACTCACGAGCCACCATCACACTCAGCGCTGCCTCTTAATTGTTGCACTTGGAGGAGCTAAAAAAACCCAAAATGACTGAAAATCTAGTCAAGTAAAACTTATTTCCCATCTGAAAGTCCCGAAAGAGAGACAGATTTGGGTGGTGCAGGGAAGATATGTGGGCTTAACAATGATGAGTCATTATTTTGTGGACGGCGTCAGAGTATCAGTCATTACGCTAGGTGCTGTACAGACACAGAACAAAACCTGCCCCAACAGGCTGAGAATCATTTTGCATCTTGGCTAGCATAACCTGTCCCTTTCTGGCTTTGACACATGCTGTCTTGTCCACTCACATCTAGAACTGGTCAGGAAAAAATGCTGTTCCAAATAGAGACGAAAAGCTAAAAATTCCCATGGATTGAAACGTCAGAGAAATGTCACTTTGAGACAATAGAATAGTTTCCTTTCAACAAGGTACAGAGGTTTCCCTTCGACTTTCTTGCTTCCATTCATTCTGACTTTGATAGTACAGTAGAACCTCAGAACACCTCGGGAGTGGAGGTTGTCTGTAACTCTGAACAAAACATGATTGCTCTTCATAAGTTTACAACTGAACATTGATTTAATACAGCTTTGAAACTTTACTATGCAGAAGAAAAATGCTGCTTCCCTTTTTTTTTTTTTTAGTAGTTTACGTTTAGCACAGCACTGTACTGTATTTACTTTTTTTTCTCTGTCTCTCTGCTGATGTATGATGGCGTACTTCCAAATTAGGTGTGCGGTTGACTGGTCAGTTCGTAACTCTGCTGTTCATAACTCTGAGGTTCTACTGTATATTGAAATAGTAAATGGAATATATGTGATATTCAAATTAATATTGGAATGTGAGATCCATGTCGAAACGAAATGAACCAAAACAAGAAAGTCTAAAGGAAATGTTTGTACCTTATCAAAGTGGAATGTTTCAATGTCATCAAAATGAACAAGTCAAAACAATTCCCCGTCCCTATAAATACCCCACTATCCGTCCATCCATCCTCCCACCCCTCCCTGCATCCCCCCACATACCTCCTCCCTGCATCTATCCATCCCCCACACACACCCGTCATCCTCACTACACATATCCCTGCACACGGCACCATCCACCCATCCATGCCCCCTACATATAACCCTCCATCCATCCACCTGTCCTGCACACCCCTCCATCCATCCATCCATCCATGACCCCCAACATACACTCCTCCATCCATCCATCCATGGCCCATCCATCCCTCCGTCCATCCATCCATGCCCTCCTACGTACACCCCTCCATGCATCCATCCATCCATGCCACCTCCATCCACTCCTCCATCCATCCATCCCCCCTACATATACCCCTCCATCCATCCATGCCCCCTACATACATACATGCATACATACAGACTCTCCTACATGCCCCCGTACCATCCATTCATCCATCCATCCCTCCACGCCCCCCTACGTACACCTCTCCATCCATCCATCCCTCCACGCCCCCCTACATACACCTCTCCATCCATCCATCCCTCCACACCCCCCTACATACACCTCTCCATCCATTTGTTGTCTGGACTTTTTCCCATCAAAATTTGAATTGCTCCACTGGCTTCCCCTTCTCTAGTGCTGAAAGCACATGCTGTTTGCCTTCCCTTTCACGGCCCTCCACACTCAATCCGCACCCTGCCTAGCATGTCTCGTTTGCTGTCAGGCTCTCGAAGCTCGCCCATGATCCCGGCTGCCATCGCCCACTTGTTACATTTTCAAACAAGCCCCTTTGTGCTTTCTCCCACACTGCCCCTCGTATTTGAGTGGAACTTCAGAGCCACCTCCACATCCGTCTTCCCAGACTCTCCCTTGCTTTGAAGCCTCCCTGCTGGTGCGCTGATACCACTGCCCATCATGCTGACCAATACTGTCTCACTGTTTCCTTGGGCTTCCCCGTCTGTTACTTATCCATCTGCTGTCTCCAGTCTTATACTTAGATTGACAGCTCTTTGGGGCAGGGTCAATGTTTTGCTCTGTTTGTACAGTGCCTGGCACAATGGGGTCCATGACTTCCATGCAAATAATAAATAATAGGAATTATTAGAGCTGTGCGGGAAGCAGCATTTCTGCTGCACAGAAAATGCCATGATTTCAAAATCTGTTTGTGTTCCAAACCAGAACCAAACAGCCAATCTCGAAATTTTTGAAAAAAAATCCTTTGGAGTCAAATGTTTCAATTTGGACAGTTTTGGAGGGAAAAGTATATGTATTTTTAGAATATAAAATAAATTTTGAAACAGAAAGTGACTTTGGAATGAAAAATCAACATGTTCTGTTTCCAGGGTCATTCCCCCCTCCCCCCAATGAAATTTGGCAGGATCGTCACATTCCCGTGGAATTTTGGCAAAACGGCTTGGAAAACATCCCATCGGAAACTTTCCTAGGGCTAATACTAAATAACAATGATCGGGAGGGTCTGGGTGAGGGTTTTCAAGTACCACGTTCTGCCACTCAGTGTTGCCAGCTCTCATGACATTTCACTTCGAGGCCCAGGTCCCAGAGTCCTGATAGTCTCAGTGCCCCACGGACAGCTGGCCCTTTAAGTGTGGGGCGAGGATTCCGCCACACCTGTGCCAGTCTGAGCCCCGCCTCCCCATGTGTACGGAATGAGCGTGAGGCAAGCAAGGCATGAAGGGCAGCTGTGATCAATCAAGAGCTCCAGGGAGAGCTGGGAGGGGAAGCAGGAGAACAGCCAGGGAAGGGCTGCAGTTGGATATATAGGAAGAGGCCTTGGAAAGGGGACAGGACAGTTAGAGGTAGACAGTTATTTGTACTTCCCATGTGGGTTCCCGCTATGCTGCCACCCTCTGGCAGGGGGAGGTGCAGCTATCACTGCTAACAAGGGGGCAGACAAAGGAACTGATTGCAGCTAGGAGGGCTGGAAGATGGAGCCAACAGAAGAATTCATGGCAATTAGGAACTGGGCAAGACCCTTGAAGGAATGGCTGAGAGGGAGTTTTGGGGGTTAGTTGCTGTTTGGCCTTTGTTCTGAACTCTGGAATGGGTGGATTGTCATGACGTTGCTGGACAGATAAGTCACTGCAGCAACTGGGGGAAAAAACCCAGTGTTGGGAACTGGGAGAACCCATCTGAGAGAAGGGAAACTGAGGCAGCACATGAGCTTGAAGTCAGAGCAGGTAGGTCCCTGCTACCCTTAGCTTTTGTTTATGTGTTTAAAAAAAAAGTCCAGCCCTTGTGACTATGTAGAAAAGCTGAAAAATATGATGCCTAAAGGCTCAAAAGCAAATAAATGTCTCTTATACAGCGCTAACATGAGACCCCACTTCTGTCCCAGAGCTGGGGCTAGAACCCAGGAGTCCTAGCTCCCCCAATCTAACCATTAGACCCCACTCCCCTCCCAGACCTGGGCTAGATCCCAGGAGCCCTGGCTCCTGACCATAAGCAGCTGCCCCAGATTTCTTCTTGCAAGCGAATTCAGCTCTTTCCTCTCTGTTTTTTTATATTTGGCCAGTTCACTCGCAAGCATTAGTCACGTGGAGACAGGTTCTAATGGTCTGGCTGGGTGCCTGGGCTCCCATGGCTAGTGGAGGGTGCAGTCCGTGGCTAATTAGGCATCCCATCAGCCAGGGCTTGGAGCTGCAGCCAAGCGCAGAACATGCCAATACCAAGTTTGGTTCGGGCGTGTCCTGCATGTAGGGGAGGGGGACGTGGACCCCAATTTCCCCATGCAAATGAGGTGGGCGAGCGCTGAGCTTTGGTCCCCCCGTGCTGTTGGTTGTATTGCAGTATTGGTTGGGGGCCCTGGCTGGGATCAGGGGTTCACTTGTGCCGGGCGCTGCACAGGCCCCAAAGATCTCAGCTGTGCCAGGCACTGCAGAGATCCTGCTCCACGGAGCTCACAGTCTGAACAGACACAGGATGGGAGGAGAATGAGGCACAGAGGAGAGACTCACCCGAAGTCACACAGCAGGGAAGCAGCAGATCTGGGACTAGAACCCACGAGTCCTGACTCCAGCTCCCCACTCCTCCCCTGCTTTAACCCACTAGATTCCATTGCCTTTGAAGCTGGGAATAGAACCCAGGAGTCCTGACTCCCAGGGCCCACCCTCTGCACTAACCACTAGATCCCACATCCCTCCCAGCTCTGGGAATAGAGCCCAGGGCTCCTGCCTCCGAATCCCCCGGGCCTAGCCATAGACTGCACCCAGGCAACCTGGCTCCATCCCCACAGCTATGGGAATGGCAGGATTCCAAAGCCACCCTGGAGGTTAAATGAAAATGTGGTTTTGATTCACTTGACCCCTCTTTTCCTGGCAGCAAACAAATCATGGGCGAGCCCAGGCCCTGGGAGTCCCCTGGAAATGCCCCTAATAGGAGTGAGAGGAGCTGAGGGTGCAGGCGCTGCTAGATGTGTAATGAAGATGGCTGTCTCAGTGTGGGTGGACCCTCCAGCGAGGGGCCAGGGGCTGATCCTGTTGGTCTCGTGCCAGCCCATTCCTCCTGCCAGTTCGTCCCACCGGGCCCCCTGCCCATCTCTCCTGGCAAAGGGGCTCAGTTTGATGGCACCACAGTCCTGCTTGGAGATCCATGGAAGGAGAGACAGAGAAGAGTAGCTAGGGAATCCCCTCCTAGAGTGGGAGATAGAACCAGGAGTCCTACCTCCCAGCCTCCCCCCACACACACACCCCGACCCCCTGTTCCCATTCTGGCAGCATTGAGATGATCCCCTTCTGTTCACCCTGGGGCAAAGCAACTCTGCTGAAGCCAGTAAAGTGATGTGGGTGGATGGGGGAGCAGACTCCATCCTGCGCCGAGATTGCTGCGTGGGGTTGGGACTGGAGAATACTTTGCCTCCGCGTCTCTGGACAGTGCAGGCTGAGGGCTTGTGCATCTGGCAGAGTTTAATGAGCCATGCAGGGGAGCTGGAAGGACAGACAGACATTGCCCAACTCGGGGCAAGCTCCAGTAAGGTCCAGCTGCCATTGGCCCTGCTGAGCACAGCATGGCTTTTCATGCTTCCAGCCTGGTACCCTCCCCTTTTCCTAGTTGGCAGGGGACCCCCCCCCCAACTTGCATTCATAGATCCCCACCGCTGTCCCCTCCCCGAGCTGGCCTGGCGGCTGGGTGGGTGAGTGACACATGAGCCCTTTGCACAAGGAGGCTGGTAATCAGCTCAGCCACAGGCAGGTTGCAAAATGGTGCAAGGCAGAGGGGAGCTGGAGGGGCTGGGAAGGGCATGAGAGCCACTTACACAAATGGTGGCACGTGTCCTGTGGCAGCATCCTGGCAAGAAGAGGCTTGGGCATGGGTGGGCGTGGCTGGCACAAGCAGGCAAGGCCACGGTGAGAACAGTGCAAGGCTGTGGTGAGCTAGAGAGACAGCAGGAGAGGATGCAAGAGCCCCTTGCACCCAAAAGGTGGCTGATTCTCCCTGGGGCAGCGTGGGGAGATGCACCTCGCACAATAGCACAAGGCCGCAGTGTGCTAAATCTTGCACACAAGAGCCCCACTCTCCAGTGTGGGCTGGTAGCCAGGTCCTTTCTGCCTCCTTCTGGTACAGCCATTGCTAAATTTCACAGTGCCGACCTGCTCTCGGGACCTGTCTGCGCCATCTGGGAAAAGCTGGGCCCTCAAGCTCTGAACAGGGACCCTGCCTGAGTCCTAGCCACAGCTCTGGGAGGGGAGTGGGGTCTAGTGGTTAGAGCAGGGGGCTGGGAGCCAGGACGCCTGGGGTCTATTCCCAGCTCTGCCACTGACCTTTGGCAAGTCCTTTCCCCTCTTGGTGCCTGTTTTCCCTCTCACCCTTTGACTGTGTAGGGTCTGGCTACACTTAATATGCTACTGCGGTGCTTCAGTGTAGACACTTGGCAGCGATGGGACAGGTTCTCCCGTGGCTGTAGTAAGTCCCTCTCCCTGAGCAGCGATAGCTGTCTACACAGGGACTGAGGTCAGCTTAACTACGTCATTCAGGAGTGTGGATTTTTCACTCCCTGAGCAACGTAGCTGGGTCGGTCTAATTTCCTAGTGTAGTGCAGCTCTCAGACTGGGAGGTCTGGGGGCACAGCCCGTCTCCAGCTGGGTCGGTGCAGTGCCTAGCCCAACAGATGTCCCGATCTTGGTAGATGCCTCCCTGAGCTGCAGTGGCCCCCGCAGACTCTGCATCCCCTACTCTGCACCTCCTAGCAGCCACGGGGTGCTGCAGCTGCTCCACACGCCCCTAGTGGCAGCAGCATGTACTGCATCCTGCAGGAGCTACAGCTTTTGCACCCCTGGTGTCAGCAGGCGGTACTGCACCCAGCAGGGCACAGCTGCACAACACATTGTAATAGGGGTTGAGCCCCCCCATGTGGGAGCAGAAGGATCCCAAACCCAGTCCCTACATGGCTGACATTCCCGGTCCATCCCCCCATCCCACTCTCCTAGCATTCCATCATTCACCCACCCCCCAGGAGACCTCGGGCTGCCCCCACAAAACCCATTGACCCTCCTGCAATAAAAGGGCAGAGAGGCTCCCCAGGGAAACCCTGGTCCCTTAGCAGGCTGCGGGAAGTGGAGAAGAGCCTAGCGGGGCCTTGGGGGATAGTTAGCTCCTGACCTGAGCCCACAGGTATCCCGTACAATTCTCTCTGGGCTTCCCGTCCATGTTAGCAGCCAGGCTCTGGGCTGAGGTAGCTTGGGCCAGCAGCTGTGAGGGGCAGTGTCTCATGCGGGCTGGTCAGGATTAATAACCATGTGAGGCGATGGGGGCCTGATGCCCCCCGGTCAAATGAGTGTTGGTCCTTTGGAGGTGGCAGTCCTCTCTTCCCGCAGCATCTCCACATATATAGCTCCAGTGCCCCTCAATCCCGACCTGCAGCCCCCTGCTATCCCAGCATTGGGCTCCCCCCAGCTCTGCCTGTGTCCCTCAATCCCGACCTGCAGCCCCCTGCTATCTCAGCCCTGGGCTCCCCCCAGCTCTGCCTGTGCCCCTCAATCTCAACCCACAGCCCCCTGCTCTCCCAGCCCTGCCCCCCTTCCCCAGCTCTGCTGATGCATCTCAATCCCAGTGGAAGAACATTAGGAAAAGCCTTTAAATAATTCCTCTATCTCTGCCCCCCCCCTTTTCCTAGGGGTCAGCTTAAAGCTTGTAGGATAGGGCCCCCACAGCAGCAGAGTTAAGTTCTGTAGCGAGTGGGTGTTGATGGGTGCGCAGGGCTCTGTGGCCTGGGGGATGGATTCCCCCAACACACTGGTCCAGTTGCCGGCACAAAGCGACATGTAGGCGAGGGGAGAGAGCAGAGGCACTGAGTGCTGCCTGACGCCAGTTCCTGCAGTCGCTGCAGTCAGCGGGGCCATTCAATATTATCAGCGCCTCACCCCTGCTCTCTTCATCAAGATCCGGAGTGAGTATTTCATGGTTAGGAGTGCAGTGGTAACTGCTGACACCGGCTGGTGCTGGGAATAGTGCACGAGGTTCCCCTCCATGCCCTTCAGTCTGAACCCGCAGCCTCCTGCTATCCCAGCCCAGTCTGCACCCCCAGCTCTGCTGGTGCCCCCCAGTCCCAACCCACAGCCCCCTGCTGGTCTTGGTATTCTAACCCTCCCATTGAGTCATGAAAACCTGGCATGGTTTAGAGACATGAAAAAAAAGTAAACTCAGCTGAGTGTTTAAAACTCATCTCATTTGTGATCCCAGTTCTCAGGAGGTGAATGTCCAATGATGCCCCCACAGCCCCTTTCTGTGGAATATTTTGCAACAATCTTTTTAGACTGCGGTTTGGGCAGGGTCTGTCTCCCACTGAGTCTGTGCAGCGTCCAGCATGGAGCGGGGGGGCCTGATCTCAAGTCGGGAGGAGAGATCAGGGCCCCCATTGTGACAGGCACTGCACAGAGCCCAGCCAAGATCAGGTCATCACCAAACCCAGAGCTGTGCAGACCCTGACCCACATTGGGGCCCATTGTGCTAGGTGCTGCAAAGTCCTGCCCTCAAGAGCTCACCATCTCGATGGACAAATAAGGATTATCTCATCGGTGAGAGCAGGGTCCTGGAGCAATGCAGTAACTTACCCAAGGTCACACAGCAAGACGGTGGCAGAACAAGGAATCAAACCCTGGTCATTTTCGCCCCAGGCTAGCACTTGAACCTAACAGCGCCACCTGGAGCCCACAGCTGTGCTGTGCCTCTAGCAGGACTGGGAGCCCTTGTAGAGGCGGCCGGGGGAAGTGCAGTCCAGGCTAATTAGAGGCACATTTTGTTTCCTTGTTAAGAGAATGAAATAATTGCAGACTGAGTAAATTATGCAGCGGAAACAGGGCTGATTGTGCTACCATGTGTGTATAATGGTGTTAGATATACACCATGCTCTGTGTGTGTGTAGTATTGTTAGATACACAACAAACTCTGTGTGTGTAATGTTGCTAGATATACATACACTGTGCTGTGTGTGTCTGTGTGTGCATAGTGTTTGTTAGATATATAGCATGCTGTGTGTGTGTAGTGGTGTTAGATATATACACACCGCGTTCTGTGTGTGTGTGTGTGTAGTGGTGTTAAAGATGCACTGCACTATGTGTGTATGTAACACAACTACACTGCACAGTGTGTGTGCAGGGCTTGTCACACTGTGTATCCCTGTTCAGGCTGATGCTCCTGAGCTGCCCATGGTGGGACTGATCCGTCTGAGCAGGGGTGATCTGCACAGGCCATGTGTGTTCCTCGTCCTCCCAACACCGCCCCGCTTGGGCTAAAGCGGAACTTCCCATCCCACTAGGTTGGAGCCTCTGGGGCGTGGAGCGAGGCAGGATCCAGAGGGATGCAGGGCTGGGGGTGGGACTGGAATGCAACCCCTTAAAAACAGCAGTGAAAATCAATACAGACCCCCCTGCAACTGACAGACACATATCCTGTCACAGACAGACAGATACACACACAGAGACGCTTCCCCAAGGCGCAGTGCAGCTGAGAAACAAACATCTCTAATGGACTGATGGCACCCGTTAAAATTGTTACATCAGTCACTGAAACCCCAGGACGGCATCACGTGGGTGGAGCTGTGTGTACACACACACAAACTCATCCCTGACTCTCTTATGGTGCCGTTCATCTGTAGATCTCAAAAGACACTTTCCAGCAGAGGTCAGTATCATTATCCCCATTGTATAGAGGGGGAAACTGAGGCAAAGAGTGCGAACATGCTCACTAGATTCCCTTCCCTTCCCAGCGCTGGGGATAGAAGCCAGGAGCCCTTTCCCCTCAGTCAGTCAGCCCACACAGAAACCCATCTTACGCTGAGCTGCTCTCTGTGTGTGTTTGTGTGGCGGGGGGGTGTTAGTGGAGCCAGCGTGGCCTAGCTGGCATGTCCATGTCACCACTGAAGTAGTATAGGAATTGGGTTATATCCCTTTAAATAGCTGGTGAATCCTCTAGCGGCGCCCGCTGCGTTGTAGGGCCAAGACCTCAGCCAGCACAGCAGCGTGTATCCACAACTAGGCCTTGCACGTCATAGCTGCTCAGCAACCGGTGATTTGCACTGGGTGGTCCTGTCCCACTGCTGTTGTGCAAAGGGCAAAAGACACAACTACAAGCAGGACGTGTTCTGCGCTGAGCTGCCCTGGGGGAGGTGGTGGTGCCGGCAGTTGGCCTAGAACCGAGGACCCTTTGGTCTTAATGCTGGTGCCTGCGCTAAAAGGACTGGCTGTGCAGGCCAGGCCCACCATGGTGGCCAGGCACTATGTAGCGACTGCTACAGCCCTGGCAGCAGAGCCTTCTGCTGGAAAGTCCCAGAAGTTGCTGGTTTGATTCCCAGGGTGTGGTTGCTGCCTCTCCCCTTTGCCTAGGGAAGCTGGCTCCAGCTCCCCACACCCAGCTCTGACCCCGTGTGCAGGAGCAGCTGGCTGGGCTGCAGCAGAGAAATGGGACTGTAGGACAGCCGCACCCAGGTGTGCAGGCACTGTAGACCCGGCCATGGGGTGCTAAGAGGGCCATTCGGTCCAACGCCCGTGGCTGAGAGTTACCCTGAATTCCTAGCAGTGTGAGAGCAGCCAAAGGATCTCCCACTAGAGGGAGGGTGGGGAAATCCACTGGATTTGATTTGGTAGCGTTTGCTTTGCTAGTTCTGGCCGATCCCACCCTGGCTTTCATCTCGTCTTTAATTATGTGTATTGTGACCAATATCAGAGCTGGTGCTGCCCAGACACAGGGGGCAACAGTCCAAACAAAGGGCGGGGGGAAACTGAGGCACAAAGCAGGGCCGTGACATGCTCAAGGTCACCCAGCAGGACAGTGACAGAGCCAGCAATAGAGCCCAGGAGCCCTAGCTGCTCGACCATGCTCCCTTGTCTCTACTCTGGTTTCCTCTTGGAGTGGGAGTGTGCGGGAATGGCTGTGTGAAACCATGCGTGTGTGTTTGTGATTGTGTGACAGGCTGTGATATGTATCAGACAGCATATGCAATTTCATGACGGCACAGTGAACACCACGCCAAGCCCAGCACTCCCTGCACAGTGGCTCTCCCAGCCTGGAGCATGAGTGTGCCAGGGGTGCTGCTGACACCACAGACCCTGCTACACCCACGACTCTGGACTGCAGGTCTGCAGGTTTCCTTCCAGGGGCTGAGTTTTTTGCTCTGTGTCTATACAGAACCTGGCACACTGGGGGCCTGGTCCATGACCAGGGCCCTGGGCACAAGCACAATACAGATCATACCTCGTCATTAATTCGCCTCCACAACCCTCTTTGACTCAGAGCCTTGTCAAAACCAGACAAGGAGCATGAGGACTTCAGGTCATTTTCATTTGATCTCTCGGGCAGCTTTGTATTTCAGTGCTCTGTCTCTTCAGCTGCTAAGTCAACATCATTACCGCTGTGTTAGAGGCAGGGAAACTGAGGCATGGATGCTTTCTGCGCCCCACCAGGCAACAGCTGAGAATGGAACCCAGGAGTCCTGACCTCCAGCCTCCCCACCCTGTTTTAACCCAGTAGACCCCCATTTCCAGCCCAGGGCTGGGAACAGAACCCAGGAGTCCTGGCTCCGAGCCCTAACCCCGCTCTAACCCCTTCGACCTACTCCCTTGCCAGAGCTAGGTATAGAGCCCAAGCATCCTGACTCCGTTTTGATCCCACCGCTTGATCCTCCCAGCCCCTGCAGGCTGCCTTTGCAAACCAGAAATGGGGGAAGCAGGGCAGAGTTCACATGCGAGGCAGAAATGTGGCGAACTAACCAGCTGTCAGGGATTGAACAGAGGCCGTGACTTGCCCTAATGCTAAGAAATGGTTCCCGCTATTTGTTTGCAGATTCTATGAATCTGGGGCCCCTGCCTTTCTGAACCTGGGAATTGTCTCTCTCCCCTCGTCCAGGGATGGGGGGAAATCGAGCCTACTTTCCCAGAATAAGAGCAGAATGCTATGATCCAAGATGGGCCCTCCGTGTTGCTGACACAGGTGGAAAAAACACAGACATGGACTCCAAAAGTGTATTTCTGCTTTTCCATCTTCTTTTTGCTCCCATTTGCCAGCCTGTTCAATTCACAACAGAGCCAGAAGTTTGGTCTAATACACTACAAGACTTCCGCTGTCCACAGATGCAGATCATTTTCACTCCCAAATATTTTCCTTCATTGCTACATACACCCATCTTTCATCAGCAGCCAGTTCGCATTCATTTCTTTTCCCCAGCCCTAAATGTTATTTCCTTAAGCAAATCCAGCTACCTGGCTGGCACTTCAGCCCCCACCCCACCACACAGTCTCAATGTTTGGGCTATTCATCTTTTAACAGCAGCCACAAAATCCCCCAAAGCAGAAATTTTCCCCACTTTTCAAGGCAACAAAATTGATTTTTATTTTAAAACTTTGCCATATCATTTCTCCTGCTACAGTTCCACAGGCCTCAATTCTTGCCACAAACTGGGCAAAAAGAGAGAGATTATAGAAGGGGGTGTCTTAAAGCTTTCTGTCTTAAAATCCCAGCTCAAAATTCAGCCCTCAGGGCCCCTGGCCCTGATACTGCAAGAAATCTTTTTTATTCTTCATGGACCGCACACACAAAACCAGTGGCAGGATTATTTGGTGGGTGCAGGTGTTCTTTCCCCCCCAGAGGAAAGCGAGCGACACACAGATCCAAATATAATAGAGTGCATAAAATATTTCTGTTTTCATAAAACACCTTTGAGTGGAAGAACTATGATTGCAGGCCATTGAGCCTTTCCCAAAAGCAGACACAAAACAAGTCCAGACTGACTCGCCAGAATTAATGCAGATAGATAAATAGATAGATAGATCCCACTTCTTGCTATTCAACATAGGCTGGGACAGGAAAAGTCGCTAGCAAACAGCTTATTAAAAATATCAAGCTAACACCAGCCAAAGTAAAATCAAATCCGAAGGAGAGGTCGTGTATTGAGTTACACCACTGTGTGCATGGGCTTTGATAGAAGCCAGTCCACCAAATACAATATACACGCATTGCTTTCTTATAAATATACTTTAAGAAGGAGGGAAATATTGGCTTTTCTGAGAGCGGGGTTAATTGTTACTTCGATTTATTCACCTTGAAGAAAAGGGGGCAATTGTTTAAATCCTTGCAGGATTAAGAGCTAAAATAACCCTTCTTCTCTACAGTGGAAGCACCTTGCAAACATTATTAATTAAATGAAAGTTCCTGACTTTCCTGGTCCATTTGGAAAACGTGAATTCCAAATCCTTTTGCCCAGGTTGCGAAGTTGCAAAAGATTAGAGCCCCCAGGGAGAATTTTTCTTTACAGCAGGATCCAGTTTAAAAAGACGAAAAAGCTCAGCTTTATGTCCATGCCAGCCCAGTGTTCGATGTTGAGTTTTGGATTATTTGCCCTCCTGCTAGGAAATGAAATGTTGAATGTGGATTGGGCAATGCTGCAAAATTCAGAGCATCGCTTTTCTTTCCGGAACCCCCTCCGGAAAAAATACACCGCGTAAATTGGGATAAATTCTCCAGATTGTGGGTTCATTCCTTGCAACAGATTTCAACCCATCTACTTGGGGGGGGGGGGGGGGGATATTTTGCCGTTGCTCAGAAAGGTTACTGAAGTGTAAGCTCACCGGAGCACCTTGTTTCCTTAAGTGGCTGGAATGTCCCTGTTTGTGCACTCAGCTACGGGCATGGCTATCATGTATGCATGAATGGAACGGTACATGAAAAGCAACAAGAAACACGCATGCAGAGGTGAAGGAGCACAAAAAAATATTTCACTCTGGGGTCTAATGGGAAAGACATTCTCATACACACACCACCCCTCTGCATCTTCTCCAGGTGCAAAGCCAGCTCTTCACGGCACAGCGGCTATCAGTCTTGCCCGGGAAAGCAGCTTGCATTTCTCCCACCCCCATTAGCCGATTCTCAAATCCGTCTTTTTTATTTTTGGTCTGCTGGTCTCTCCTCACTTTCCCTCCCCCTGTGTGAAATAACTAATTCCAGGTAGGGACAGAGAAATCAAATCACACAAGCTTCCCCCCCACCCCCACTCCTCCTTAAAATCAGTGCCCAAAACCATCTCCATCCTTTTGCCCTATTGCACAAAAAACACCCAACTTGAGAACAGAGGCAGTGGGGATTTGAATGCGCCGCAGGTTTTTGGAAAACCCTGGTTTCTCCAGCAAAAGTAAATAAGCTCGATGAGCTAACAGCTGGGGGACAGACCCCTACATAATGGGGTTTTAATCACAGAAAAGTCTTAGAAAGCTAGGCAAATCCAGAGCAGTGAATCTGTACGGTGGAGCCCGGGCATTTTAACCACGCTATCACTGCAAATCCCGGAGCAGCCTTGCAAGCGAGGTCTGTTTGGAACCCAGGCATCCTGGGCTTCAATACGAACAAATCTCTCTCTACATATATCTGGGGGTGGAAGCTTACCTGTTCGGCGTCCAATCGCTCTCTCCCTCCACAAAGTTTATCACGCCAGCCGGCCAGTTTATTCCAGTAACGAGGCAAAAAGGGATGGAGACTCAGACTAGGAAATCGGCGAGGGGGGTGTTCAAACAGAGGGGTGGGGAGGGAGGGCTGGCCCGCGGCGTGGGGCGAGCTAAGGCCAAGGGATGAAGTGTGGAGCAGAGTGAAGGTTGGTGTGCTGGGGGTGGGGGCGAGCAAAGACACACACACACACACACACACACACGGCTGCTGGGGAGCGCGGGGGAGAGCGCTTGCGATGCCACTGGTGCGCCAGACGACATCTAGAGCGCGCTGTGCATTTGTGCTAGCCGGGGCGATGCAACGCGGTGTAACGGGAGGAAGAGCCGGGGTGCTTCCTGCTAGCTGGACGCCGGCAGGGCCCCCCCACGCCGCCCCCTGCAGCTAAAATGGCAGAGGGGCCAGAGAGAGCAACGCCTGTTTTGTGGTTCACGGGGCCTTTTGGAGCCGAAAAAAGGGGCTGTGGGGATAATGATGCAGCGTCGTCATGAAGGGCAGCCGTCAGGAGGGGGGAGGGGGTCGAGCTGAGCCAGATCCCCAGCTGGTGTAAATCAGCGTCACTCCAATGGAACCAGATCCCCAGCTGGTGTAAATCAGCGTCACTCCATTGGAATCAATGGGACCAGATCCCCAGCTGGTGTAAATCAGCGTCACTCCATTGGAATCAATGGGACCAGATCCCCAGCTGGTGTAAATCAGCGTCGCTCCATTGGAACCAGATCCCCAGCTGGTGTAAATCAGCGTCGCTCCATTGGAACCAGATCCCCAGCTGGTGTAAATCAGCGTCACTCCATTGGAGTCAATGGGACCAGATCCCCAGCTGGTGTAAATCAGCGTCGCTCCATTAGAGTCAATTGGGCTAGATCCTCAGCTGGTGTAAATCAGCGTCGCTCCATTGGAGTCAATGGGGCCAGATCCCCAGCTGGTGTAAATCAGCATCGCTCCATTGACCCCAGTTTACACCAGGTGTGCATCTGGCCCCATCAGTCTGTCATCTAATGCAGTAGTGGCGGCAAACCAAGTACTCTGGGATTTGTCCCCAGGGAGAGTTTTGTTTGCTAAAGCCCTTTGGCCGTTGTGCCCCCCCAGTCAGGCTGTGAACCTTCCCCTCTGGGGCTGTGATGGGGGAGGGGTATGGAGAGGGGACCCCCAGGGGTATTTCCCCCACTTTTCAGTCTGTACCTAAACGGATGATGGCTGGGATGGTCTGGGAGTGTTCTAAGGGAGGGGGGTCTAGTGGGTGAGAGCAGGGGGCTGGGAGCCAGGCAGGGGCATTTGCCACCCCACAGATTTTCATAGGTCTGCATTCTCCATTATGCCATCCCCCACCCCGATGCAGGATATAATAGTCACATATAAGGCTCTATAGCCTGACACAGCTTTGCCTTCCCCTCGCCCCTGAAGTTTTCTGAAATGACCCTCCTGGATTCTGTCCCTGCTCGGGGGGGAGGGGCGCAGGGGGGTGTTTAGTGGGTTAGTGCAGGGGGCAGTTAGGACTTCTGGGTTCTATCCCCAGCTCGGTGCGTGGGTGAGTGCCTAGTGGCTCAGAGTGGGGGCGAGGCCTGGGAGTCAGGACTGAGTCCTAAGTTGATTTGCTCTGAGCCCCGGCTCCATCCCTTCACCCTCTCTTTCCTCGCTTGGCAGTCGGGGTCCTGGTGACCCACCTGCCTTCCCATCAGATGGCTCTTCCTTAGCCCTGGCATGAAATCACTGTGTTGGGTCTCAGCTCGGTCGAAAGCACCACTGGAGGAGTCAGGGGCCTCTGCGCCAACCTTCCCCTGTGGGCACTAATTACCGGACGGGCCTGACTCTGGGTTGCAGCCCTTTCAGTGACAGTCACACTGGTCGGAAGCTCCTTGGCTCTTGTCCCCATGCAGAGTGACACACAACCCTTGGACCAGTGCCACTCACATTTCCCCCCATGCTCATGCCCTCTCCTGCCTGGCTGAGCTCAATGCGCAATGCTAGTGGGCCATGTCCCCTCAGTGAGTGCTGACCCCAGTGCCCCTGTGTGATGCTAGGGGGCCCTGTGCTGCAAGGAGCAGGGTAGGAGGGCTCAATGGGATTCCTGTCTGCCCACAGTCAGTACTGACTCCAGTGCCCCAGCACAGTGCATGGGGGCGCTGCTGCAAGGACCAGTGGCGGCTAAATAGGGGGCTCTTTCCCATAGCTGTCATGCTAGCCCCAGTGCCCCAGTGCAGCACTCGGGCTCTGTGCTGCAGGGGGTGCCGGGATGGGCTTAGTAGTGGGCACTCTCTCCTCTTAATCTGTCTGTAGTTTCATTTGATACTTGAATCTTCACTTCCTGTCTTAAACTGTTGTGTGCCGCTGTTAAACTGCTCCCCACCCTAGAGGCCGCTGCATCGCAGTGCTGGGTGGGGGGGTCCCTGTGTAAACAGCCCCTGCGTCCTGCCCCAGAGACAGCCACGTCTCAGGTGCTAGGTGAGATGACAGCTGTTTTTCCAACCTAGGTATCTCTTTTCTGGAGGTTTTGGGAGCTTGGTAGGTTGAAGAGGAGTTGTTGTCTGTGCAGCGCCCAGCACAAAGGGGTCCCTGATCTCAGTCGGGGTCTGAGCTGCGCCCAGCATAAAGGGGTCCCTGATCTCAGTCGGGATCTGAGCTGCGCCCAGCATAAAGGGGTCCCTGATCTCAGTCGGGGTCTGAGCTGCGCCCAGCACAAAGGGGTCCCTGATCTCAGTCAAGGTCTGGGCAGTGCCCAGCATAACGGGGTCCTGATCTCAGTCGGGCTCTGGGCAGCACCCAGCACAACGCAGTCCTGATCTTGGTTGGGGTCTGGGCAGCGCCTGGCACAGTGGAGGCCCTGATCTCAGTCGAGCCCTTTAGGTGCTACTGTAACATTAATAACAATATCCCACAGCAGGGCATGAATCATTGTAGTTTAAGATCTGTAAACTCTGGCCCGCAGCATAGAAAGAGAAACTCCTGCAATGTTGGGCTAATGAATCCGCAAGGAATGAGGAAGAGCCACATACATATTTATTCCCCTCCCCGCTCGTGTTTTTCCCCCTCTTCCACCAGCTCTGATCCGCTAATGAAGGGCCCTTATTATGTTCCTATAATTCCTCCCTAATTTGATATTTTAGTGTTTCTATAAAAAGCCTCCAGTTTTCTGCAGATTTCCCATTAAACTCCATCTCCCCTCCCCCGCCATGGCTCCCACCATCCCAGGATTGGCGTGTTCTTGGAGAGCCCTCTTTCCTTACTCTCCAGCCACCCACGCCCCACTTTGTACAGTTCATGCTGCAGCGAGCCACTAAATTAAACCATCCCGGAGCTCTCTGCTCCTGAGATTTGTGTGTGACCTTATAGTCTACAACTGGCAGGTCACCCTAGTGGGAGATTATAGCTGCGTGTATGCCTCCCTGCTGCCCTCTGCTGGTCCAAGCCTAACTGCTGATGTGTGTGTGTCATAGCTCCTATACTGCCAATAGGGATTCTCCTTCAGCCCTGGCCAGCATAAGGTTTGGAGGGCTCCCCTTTTGCAAGCAGGAGCTGGGTTCTCCAGAGTTGGAGCAATGAATATAAAAAATCAACATGGGGTTTGGAAGCCCCACAGCCACAGGGCACAAATTTTGTGTAGTTACCAGCACTAGAGCAACAAGGTGTCTGTGCAGCACCTGGCGCAACAGGGCCCTGGTCTCAATCAGGGTCTGTGCAGTGCCTGGCACAGTGGAGCCCTGATCTTGGTCAGGGTCTGTGCAGCACCCAGTGCATTGCAGCCTGATGTGTGTGTATATCTAGCTCACTGATACCCATGGGTCTCCAGTGGATTTTCTCCTCTCCCAACATTCCAGGACCAGGGCAGCTCCAAGGTTCCAAACCGAGGCCCCCTGGGAGTGACTGGGGAGGGGACACTTGGACAGCGCTGCCTGCAAATACAGTTTTGGCCCATTGAAATCTCCAGTGCCACCCGTGATGCATGCTTATCTCACTGCGACCTGCATGCCCTCCTCAGTGCATGGCACTCTTGCTGCATGCCTCCCTCATGCATGTTTAGCTCGGTGTATGGCACATGCTAATCTCAGCACATGCCACCTTCAACGTGTGTCAGACCCGCTGCATGCCATGCCCCAGGCACATCTGCACATTGTGTCTCAGGGCCACATCCACCTACCCCCCATGACTGGTAGCAGCTCAGTGGAGTTTACACACAGGCTCTGCCTGTGAGTTTGGAAGGGTCTTTGGCAAGGGCCAGCCCCCTCCGTCCCAGCCCTCGGGTCTCAGGTGGTGCAGCAGGTAGCAGGCACCTGGGTCCAGCCATTCCAGCCAGCGGCTGGCAAAATTGATCAGTGGCAGGAAAAGCCTCTCGAGGCTGTTGCTTGGCAACGGAAACGCCTGATGCCAAGGAAGAGACAGGGGAAGGCGGGTGTTTTCCTTGAACAGCTGGAGCACAGCGATGGGGTTTGGAGGGAGTGCAGCGGTGGCCTGGAATACCAATGCAAGCAGCAGCAACACGCTGGCCAGGTCCCTGGGGTGCCGGCCTGGGCTGGCACCATGTGTATCCCAGAGAAGTTCTCACCCCATGCCCATCACCGTGGCATCCAAACCCCTCCTGGTGGTGCATTAAATGACCTGACTAATGTCTGTCGTGTATATGTTTGGAGGGGTTGGGGTGTCATCTGGGCTGTCCCCTTGTACTGGGAATCTGGGATCGGGGTCCTGGGGTGGGGTATCATCTGGAGCAGGGGGCCCACTTGAACTGGGTAACTGGGGTCAAGGATCCTAGGGTGTCAGCTGGGTCAGGGGTCCCCTTGTACTGAGGATCCACGTCAGGGGTTCTGGGATGTTGTCTGGGGCCGGGTGTCCCATTGTACTGGGGATCTGGGGTCCTGGGGGGGTCATCCGGTCCGGGGGTCCTGTTGCACCAGGGATATGGGAGCTTGTGACTGTGTGAGAGCCCCTGGGGTTCATGAGATGGGGGTGTGCATGTTCCCTTGGAGACCAAGCAGCAGCAGGGATGAGGGCTGTGAGGCTCAGACCTGGGCACAGCTGGGCTGTCCCTGCCCTGGCCCCAGCTCTGGCCAGCATCAAGCAGAGCCCCCAGCCACTGGCATCTCAATTATTAAGGTGGGTGGAGGAGCAGCCAGCATGTGCCTTTGGAGGCTCCTGCAGGGGGGTGACTCCAGGGCTAGCAGGGTGAGGGGAGGGGGGACCTGTCTTCCAGCTCTGTGAGGGAAGTGGAGTCTAGTGGTTAGAGCAGAGAGGGCTGAGGGCCAGGACTCCTGGGTTCCATTCCCAGCACTGGGCAGGGAGTGATGATGTTTCACACCCATTTTGAACTAGTGCAAATAAGGGTACATGATTCAGGGTGTATCAGTACAGCTCTGCCCCTTTTCCACACTCAAAGGACATAGGGCTGTAGGGCCCGCTGGGCCAGGCATTCCTGTTCCTGCTGTCCTAGGCAGCCCATTGTACTCTCAGGCTGTCTGGTAAAAGCAGGAACTCAATACGTAACCCTTAGCGCCAGGGGTATTTCCTGTCCTGTGGCACTGCGCAGTGAAGGCACCAGCCACCCTCTCCTCTAGTTCCTCCTCATGCACAGACCCAGGCTGGTGCTGGGAAGTTGCAGTTATAACCTGATGCACAGAGACCCCTCACCCAGCGCTGGGATGCAGCCGCCTCTGGGGTGGGGCACAGAAGTTGCTTATACGGGGATCCCTCACCCAGCCCTGGAATGCAGCACCCTCTGGAGTGGGGCACAGGATTGTTTCTGCTGCTCACTCCTCCACCACAGATTAATGCAGAGTCCTCCCTCCCTGCCTGCTACCAAATTCTTATGAGTTGGACTGACATCTCTGCAGCCCTGGCACTGCAATTCAAGCCAATCCCTAAAAATATCTGGGTGTCTGTGCCACTGTCTCTTTGAATCACCCACTGCCTCTAGTTCTCTTACGTTAATAATGGGAGATAATTTGTAGCCAGCTGTCGGTACTTCAGTTGCAGGGGGAGGGGCGGAGAAGAATAAGGTGGCGGGAGGAATGAATCTTCTGGGCAGAGCGAATGAGATGCTGTTGTGCTGGCAAGGACCAGAGGCTGCAAATTATTAGTTTGTGTTACAGTCACACCTGCCAGAGAACAGGGCCCCATTGTGCTGGGTGCTGCCCAAACCCCAACCGAGATCAGGCCCCCATTTTGCCAGGCGCTGCACAGACCCTGACCGAGATCAGGGCTCCATTGTGCCAGGTGCTGTACAGACCCCGACCAAGATCAGGGCCCCATTGTGCTGGGCACCGCACAGACCCCGACCGATTGGGGCCCCGTTGCACCAGGTGCTGCACAGACCGCAAACAGACTGGGAATAGAACCCAGGAATCCTGACTCCTAGTCCTTACTCAACCCTTTCTTGAATCATTGTGAGCCTGACTTGCCATTTTTCTGCACCGTGAGCCCAGTTCCCCATTGCCCTGCCCCTCATGCAGCCATTCACACTAGTGCAAAGTAGCTGTGCAAGCCCCAGTGCTCTGATTTTGTCACACCTGCATAGAACTGGTGCAAATGGCCACCGGGCCAAAGGAATCACCCTCACAGCATGAAGGTCAATCAAGGGACTAAACTGGGTTCTGTTTGCAGCTCTGCTGTGACCAGCTATGTGACTAGGAACAGTCCCTTCCCCTCCCGCCCTGTGTTCAGCCTGCGAGGCATTCTCTGTGCAGTGCCCGGCCCAGTGCGGGTCCTGATCTCCATCAGGTCTGTGCAATGAGCGGCTGGTCCTCATCCCTGGAACGCGTCCCCCCTGCCCTGTAGCAGATCTGAAGGCAGGGTCTCCCTGGGGGCAGAAAGGGTCCAGAGAGTGTGGGATGCCCATCCCAGCCCACATGGCAGCACCCCCTGCTTGCTGCACCACGGCTGCTCCCAGCTCCTGAAACCTGGCCAGATCGTTTGGCTCAGCTCTGCCTCTGAACGCCAGCCAGCTCAGCTGCGGCTGTGTTAATTAACAAAGGGGGAGAGGAATGAGGGGAGGAGGACTGGTAGCAGGATGCTGGGGTCCCTTAAGAGCCCTGGGGCTTTGCCCAGCGCTGACACAGAAACACCCCCATGGTGGAACACAGGCTGGAGAGGGGATCAGGGTGCTGGCAAGATGGCCCTGCCCAGGCCCCTCTGCTCCCCTTGGTCTCAGTGCTTTGGGATCCCCGCGGGCATTCTGTCTTCATTAGCTCTTCACATTAACACGGCAAATTCAACAGCAGCTCGCTGGGCTTTGCGGCACCAGAATTAATTAGTCCCCGAGCAGGAGACTGTCAGCGAACGGAAAGGGAGAGAGCATCTTTCTCCATGCTCTGAGCTGTGTTTACAGTGACACCTCACCCAGCGCTGAGATGCAGCTGCCTCTAGGGCAGGGCGCGGGGGGCTGTTTATACAGGGATCCCTCGCCTGGTGCTGTGATGCAGCCACCTCTGGGGCAGGGCAGGTAGCTGTTTATACTGTTCGGGAACTGTGGAGAATGGTACACCTTGAATCAATGCAGAGCCTGTTCAGAGCCCCTCCTCTGTTTGGGTGATACAGAATCCGCAGCCTCTGAAGCAGGAGGCAAAGTGCAGTGATAGCAGGTCCCTTCAGGCCTGAGTCTCGGAGCCGAGGAAATACATAGCAAGGCTACTGCGCCAACCTGCAGAAAGCCATTGGGGCTGGGGCAGAGCAGGGGACATCCTGGGCCTGCCCATTGCATGACCCCATGCTGGGACCCGATACAGGATCGTCCCCTACCCTGCATTCTATTCCCTGGGGATCCATCCATCTCCCCACAGCCCCTATCGATCGATCGAGCTCTCTATCTATCCCCATACACATCTAATCTATCTATCTATCTATCTATCTATCTATCTATCTATCCCTAGATTCTCATACACACACATATTCCCACTACACACACACACACCTCTAACCTTTACGCACACACTCTCCTGTGCATGCCGACTCACACTTACACACATTCTGCCCCGTCCTGAAAATCGATCGGTTCCTAATCCTCCCAGCTCCATTTCCGGCCGCTGTCCAGTCCTAGGAGACTGGCCTGGGTGTGGTTTGCTAAGCGCTGTTCAAACCCGTCAGTCCAGCCCAGCCGGCCCACACAGCACTGGGACCGTCTGACAGCCCTGCTCAGCTCACAGGTGGATTGGGCCAGGAGGAAGAGTTGAAAGCCACCTTTTCCTGCAATCTCAGCTGAACTTTTTTTTTCACTGTGAAGCGCAGCCCGCAATAATAGTTCAGTTCAAACAAGGCATTCACACCACCCCCAGAGGAGCAGGTTTGATCAAGGAACAGCAGGTTCCGAGGTATGAGAATACTCTCAGATTCTCACCGAGGTGACTTGGGGTCACTCCTGAAATATCAGATTCTTCCTCTGTCCTTTTCTCCCAACTCGGCTGCCGCATTTCATCCCATTATTTGCTTCTGGAGAGGGGCACAGAGGCTGTTTATGCAGGGAACCCTCATCCAGTGCTGAGAGTGACCACCTCCGGGGAGCGGGGAGCGGTGTGGGGACTATTTATACAGAGATCCCTGGCCTGGTCTCCACCTCTGGGGTGGGGAGTCGTTTAACAGGATTATATAACAGTTTAAGACAGGCAGTGAAGAATGCAGTATCAGTTGTGCCAGGGACTACACAGGCCCTGGCCAAGATCAGGGTCCCCATTGTGCCAGGCGTAGCACAGACACATACTAAGGGCTGATTTAGAGAAAAGTGCACCCTCTACAGAGTCCCACCCCCACCCCACACCCTGCAGCATAGCACCCCCTAGTGCTGCACTGGGGAACTGGGGTCAGCACTGACTCGGGGAGGGAGCCCCCCTCCCTGAGTCACTCTGAATACTTCACCCACCCCGGAATGTTCCCACAATGCTGCTCCTTCTCCAAACAGCTTCTCACAGCCGGGGAGGAAATGGGGGCAGGTAAAACCGCCATGCCAGGAGTATAACCGGGGATTTGATTGCTTCGCCACAGGAAGCCTGATGCAGACAGGGGACCCTGCCCTGTAGCAGCCCTCCCCTGCCCTCCCCTGGATGGGTTCAGAGAGCTCTACACAGGATGGGCCCCATGCATCCAAGCATGGCAGGGATGGGGAAAGACTGACAGCCTCCATTCACTTCTAGCCCCGGGTTTCGGGTGAAGGGGAAGCTGATAGATTAAATGTTGGTGGGCAGATTGGCCCTTGCTGGCAAGTAGGGTCAGGCTCAGCTGGGAGGGCTCTCTGGATGTCTGACAGAGGGGTTAGGGTGATGGCACCTAGGACCATGGGCCTGTTCTCCGTCAGCAACCTGGGTCAGTGTCAGTCAGCCGCTGGTACTGCCCAGGATGGTGGGAATCTGGAGTAACCCCGCTGACTCAGTTCTGCTCACACAGGTCGGAATCTGGAGTAACTCCACTGCACTCAGTTCTGCTCACACGGCTGGGAATCAGGTGTCACTCCATCTGGTTTGATTGTGCTCAGACTGGTGTAAATCAGGAGGCACTCCGGAGAAGGAAGTGCAGTTACACCCTGGGCAGATGAGTAGAGTACAGGAATCTTACATTAGCAGAAGGGGTCAGAAAACTGAAAAGAAACTCTAACGGATGAGTTTGGGTGGAATGTGGGGCATTGACCCAGAGGTGACTGCATCTCAGTATGGGGTGAGGGATCCCTGTATAAATAGCCCCCACACCCTGCCCCAGACATGGCTGCATCTCAGTGCGGGGCCAGGGATCCCTATGTAAACAGCTCCCACTCCAGAGGCAGCTGCTTCTCAGCACAGGACAAGGCATCCCTATATAAACAGCCCCCTGACCCCACCCCACCACATCTCAGCGCCAGACTTGTTATTGTTGAGCTGTTTGTAAAGCTCATCAGAGCCCAGGCCTCGTTAGAGGGGATCAGTCAAAGCTAGCCTCTCCCTGGCTGGGGTTGGAAACAGACAGATTTCCGCTCCTCATTCATGCCCTGGCAATTTGCTGATGGTTTAGCACCTGTTACCGGGGAGTTACCTTGGCAACGGGAGCATCGCATCAGACTCCTGTCACCTTGGAAACACCCCCTCTCACATTGAAAGCCTGTCTGGCTCCTGTAGTCAAGCCCAGAACCCCATAGTGCCATGGCTATAACCAGGAGACCCAGAGAATGTCTACAACAGCTGGGGCAGGGCAGTGGGGTCTAACGGTTAGAACAGGGTGGTGCTAGGGTTCTATCCTCAGCTCTGGGAGGGGAACAGGATCTAATAGGTTGCAGCAGAAGGGGCTGGGAGTCAGAACTCCTGGGTTCTGTCCCCAGCCACTTCCCTCTCTCTGTGCCTCAGTTTCCCCATCTGTCAGGGGGAAACCACTGACCTGCCTCCTTTGATTGGCATCTGTGTGACCCCCAATGGAGGGGACCAGGGGCCATGGAAAGATTATCGTGGGGCCGTTATCACAGCCAGATCCATGTGCGCTTCCCCTGCCCCGCTGCTTGGAAGGGGAAAGGGCTCCCTGGGGCGATAATTGTCCTGAGTGCCTTGGAGCTGCAAACGGGCATCTTTCCTCACTGCAAGCCCAGTCCTCCCCATCTTTATAGGAACGGGTAAACAGAGAACTCCTGTAATGCAAAGTGGCCCCAGAGCAGACATCAGCCAAACTGCCAAGTGCTAAGTGCCCATGATTAATTGGTTCCTGTTTGTAAAGCATCTTGGAAATCTAAAGCACTCTGCGGTCCTGACCCCCCACCACACCACAAGCCAGGCAGAGAACCCAGGAGTCTCAACTCCCAGGCCACTCTGCTCTCTAACCCACCAGACCCCACACGCCTCTCCCAGGCCGGGGAGAGAACCCAGGAATCCTAACTCCAACCCCCTGCTCTAACCCACTAGAGCTAGACCCTCCCATTCCTCTCCCAGAGCTGGGGAGAGAATCCAGGAGTCCTGACTCCTGTCCCCTCTCTCTGTTTCATTGGCTTTTAAGACCTTCCCCATGCCTACAAGGGCCTGCCACAGCCATGTGCTCAGAAATCTCCATGCCATGCCTAGGGCTATGTGTGATAACGTCTCTCTAGTCAGCGTCCTTTTAATAACTTGGGATCTCTCTGTCTCTTTGCAGCTAACAGCTCCCTGCTTGGAGGCGGTGGCGGTGAGTGTGAAATTTAAGCCTTTGCGCTGGAGTTTTTTTGTTGGGAGGAACAAAAAAATCAATATTGAATTTCTTTGAATTACTGACTTTCTCCCATGTGTGTGTCGAAGTGTGCAGCGAGAGAGATTGAGAGCGCCCGTCTCTGGCACTGCACTGGGACCCCGGGGTTCCTGGGTTCAATTCCTGACCGTGAACAAGTCCCTTCCCCACTCTGTGCCTCAGTTTCCCCTCCTGCTTTTAGAAAAGGAGTACTTGTGGCACCTTAGAGACTAACAAATTTATTTGAGCATAAGCTTTTGTGAGCTACAGCTCACTTCATCGGGTGCATTCAGTGGAAAATACAGTGGGGAGATTTATATACATAGAGAACATGAAACAATGAGTGTTACCATACACACTGTAACCAGAGTGATCACTTAAGGTGAGCTATTACCAGCAGGAGAGCGGGGGTGGGGGGACGACCTTTTCTAGTGATAATCAAGGTTGGCCATTTCCAGCAGTTGACAAGAACGTCTGAGGAACAGTGGGGGTGGTGTAGGGGGGTGATCACTACAAAAGGTCCCCCCCTCCACTCTCCTGCTGGTAATAGCTCACCTTAAATGATCACTCTGGTTACAGTGTGTATGTTAACACCCATTGTTTCATGTTCTCTATGTATATAAATCTCCCCACTGTATTTTCCACTGAATGCACCCGATGAAGTGAGCTGTAGCTCACAAAAGCTTATGCTCAAATAAATTTGTTAGTCTCTAAGGTGCCACAAGTACTCCTTTTCTTCTTGCGGATACAGACTAACACGGCTGCTACTCTGAAACCCTCCTGCTTTTGTCTGTTTGCATAACAAGCTCTTTGGGGCAGGGACTGCCTCTGGCTGTGGGCTGCTCTGCACACAGTCTGTGTCCTGGTAGAACTCTGTTGGTTGTGAGAGGCAGGTTCTTTACCGATCTAGTTATAAGGATACGAGATTGGATGCAGCTATACAGGTATAAAAGTGCCTTAAACAGCAGTATTGCCTAGTGGTTAGAGCCCTGGAGACACTGACCTCCTGGGTAAAGCACTGGGATATCTGCTGATGAAAGCGCCGTAGAAGAGCTAGGGATTGTTAGTATACTAGTACAGCTTGCTCCCCTTCCCTTATGAGAATAGCTAGATTGGTATAAAGCACATTTGTCCCGGGACCCCTCACACCCCTTTAATTAGACTGGCAGAGTTAAAGCCAAGCTTAAGTGTCTGTGCAGCGTCCAGCAAAATAGGGGCCCTGACCTAGGGTGTGTATGGGGTGGGTGGATGGATGGATTCCCATTCTAAACTTCACCAGTCATAGCCGCTGAAGGCAGGACAAGCTGTTATGGGCTTGATCTGCAGCAAGGGAGAGTTAGGTCAGATGTGAGGCAGAACTTTCGGACTCTAAGGGTAGCTCAGCTCTGGGACAGGCCTCCCAGGGAGGTTGGACTCCCCGTCACTGGAGGGTTTTAAGAACAGGCTGGACAAACACCTTTCAGGGACAGTCGCGGTTTATTCGCCCTGCCTCAGCACAAGGGGCCGGAGTAGCTGACCTCTCCAGGTCCCTTCCAGCCCTACATTGCTATGATCGCATAAAAGTGGCTTAAAGAAAGAAGACCTGCTTAGCAGATCGTCGCCTCCCCGCCCCCTCACACACAGTGCACTGCAACCTGCCCAGACCCATGGATCCCTTGAGGTTTCTCTTGTCCGCAGTCAGACTTGGCTTTGACATGGCGCCCGCAGAGTCCCTCTCTGCCAGGACATGAGTGAGGACGGGGTTCTGCTTGGGCAAAGATGGCTTGGCCATTCACGCCTGCCTGCACAGCAGCCAGCGTCCGCATGGAGGGGACTAGGGTCAGTTACGCACATATGCGCGCGCACACGCACGCACACACAGCCTGTCTGTCTCTCTTCCATGCACAGTGTGTTACATGCCCTGTCGCTTCACTTGATTTTCACAGGGATCCTTCACCCAGGGCTGAGATGCAGCTGCCTCTTGGGAGGGAACATGGGGGGCTGCTTAACAATACAGAGCAACACTACACAACAGCTTAGCGCAGGAAGAGAACAGCGTTGTATCCAACTGAATGTGGTGGTGGGAATTTAAGGTGGGAGACTTGAATGTGACTCCAGGACTAACACTAGCTCTACGAGTGCTCTCTCTGAGCCCCCCATCCCCTTACCTGAAGCACAGCACCCCCTAGTGGGGGGAGGCATGAGGGCAGCACTAACTGAGGGTCAGTGCTCGCTTCTGAGCCCCCAGCCCCGCTCTCTCCAGCACACTGCACCCTAGCACCACGCTGGGCCGCTGGGATCAGCACTGCCCATGGGGAGAGGAGTGCCCCTTCCCGAGCCCCCACACCACTGGGGCATTGAGGCTAGTGCTGACTCCGAGCTTAGAGCGCCCCCTATTGAGTCCTCTCCACTCACCAACACGGCCGTGGGTCACCCAGCAAGCCCTGCTTAGCAGCCATTTCACAAAGTCACAGCCCAAGGTGGTGGCGCTGGGAGCCTCAAGCAGGGAATGGAATGAAGGGGAAATTAATGACCCAGGAAAACAAACAACCCCCGCCCAGCCCTGCCCGCTCCGGGGCCTCCTCATTGCCAGCCGTAACGGCTCCCTTATTTATCCCTGACCTCAGAGACCCCATTTTATTTCTACTTTTAAAAGGCCTGGAGTTGTCACTCGAAGATAAACCATGCGGGGCGGGATTTATCCGCCACCCCATCAACATGTGACCTTTCCCATTGCAAATACTGCTGACAGCGGCAGCAGGATGTGCGGGCAGGACCTGGCCTTCTGGATCAGCAAGGTTTGCAGAGCACAAGATCAGTGGAAGTGGGAGCTCGGCAACCTGAATGGGGCCGGACCTGTGTCGGTGTGCACTGGGGGAGTGTTCCCATGCAGTGTAATGCGAGCCCAGATCACTGGTGGTAGGCATCTGTCTGTCCCCATACACCTTTATCTTTCTGTCACTCTACACATTCCTATCTATATATCTCTCTATCTATCTATCATAGTACCTTAGCACTGTAGCTCCTGGTATGAAACAAGTGTTAATTTAAATTCCTAGTTGCATCCCTGCATGTCAGAGGTACTTGGCTCTCCGCTTTAATTCTGACCCTAAAATGAAGTGTAGTGTTTGCTGGGTGGCTTTTATACTATTGCTGTGCCTCACACCAGAGGTGGCTGCATTTCAATGGTGTGTTCACGCTGATGAAAAATGTAAAAGATAATTAGTCCCTTTAAAGACTGTAAAGGCTTGCCATGTTCATTTGGAAATAAGGCTTTATAGAAATGGAGGCTTAGCGGGGTGGATTCAAATCCCATTTACGCGGGTGTCAGTCTGGAGTCACTCCAGATTTAAACCAGAGCACATGAGATTGTTGTGATGCTTATAGGAGATCAGCGCTGACATTAAATGTAGAGTAAGGGTAAAATTTTCAAAAGCACTTACATGATTTAGGAGCCTATATCTCATTTTCAGACATGACTCGAGTAGAATTTCAATGACAATTAAGGTACCTAACTCCCATGGCAATCAATGAGAGTTAGGCACCTAAATACTTTTGAGGATTTGGGTCTAAATGCCTAAGCCACTTTTGAAAATGGGACTTAGATGCTTTTGAAAATTTGACCTTAAGTGACTTGTCCAAGGAGCCTGTGGTACAGCTAGAAATAGAACCCAGATGGCCTGAGCCCCAGGCCCACCCCTCAGATTCTCCAGCCTTGCAGTTTGTTGCTCTCTTGCGTTGACTAAGCAATAGACAGAAGTATTCCATCTGAGGGAATTTTTAAACCCTAATCAGCAAAATAGCAAAAGAACAAATCAATGTCTATATCTCTCAGAAAGGATGCACGTAGATCTCCCAGGAAATTAGAAGTGACATGGCTCACTTAGACACATGGTAAGATTTATGCAAGCAAGATCGGCTCTCTGACAACTCGGAAGGACTCCTGCCACTACCCAGAGCTAAATATAACTCGTATAAATTCCCGTTGGGACACATGTGTATCTGCGTGTGAGAGCAGTAACACCTGGCCATGCAATCACCCTGTGCGTTAAATACAGGTCGGGATATTCAAAAAGATCCAGGGGGATTTAGGTGCTTTGACTAAAAGTGTTGAGTGTGTAAGTGACTTAGGGGCCGCTGTTCTTTTTTCATAAATGACTCAGGCATGTAGGGGTAGAGCTGATGGGGAAGTTTTGATAAAACGTTTTTGGCAAAAAACGCCCATTTGTTGAAACTATTCACAGTGCAGGAAAATTGGTCAAGATTTTGATTTTCATCCCAATTCGGGGCAGGGGAAATGTTCAAACTCTCAAAATAGTCAGAGAACAGGAAAACTGTTTTCCTCCAAGTTCTGCTTCAGAGCTGAATTCATGCAGTTAAGAGCCATTGCATGTTAACTGTACTTAAGTTTCTTTTGAAAATAGGATTTAGGCCCCTAAGTCATTTAGATGCTTTGGACACTGGTACCCTTAGGCACCCAGGGGATGGATTTACAAAGGTAGGTAGTTGTTTTAAGATGCAGACAGGCACCCAGTGCAATTTTCCAAAGCACCTAGGTGCTAAGTCTTATAATTATTGGGAGTTGGGCGCCTGCCCAGCCAAGTGTTGGCAAAGCCTTTGGAAGAATCTGGTTGTATTCGGTTGGATGTCTAAACAGGAGCTACAATCGTGGGAAATCCAGCTTCAATTGGGGGTGTACGGCACTTGAAAATCTGGCCCTGTGCTCATTGTGCCTCAGTTTCCCCCTCTGCAGAAAGAGGATAAAAGGCTATTTGTCAATTCAGATGATTAGTTCTTTGGGGCAAGGACTCTCTCGCTGCATGTCTGTGCAGCGGGGCCCTGGTCTCGGTCAGGGTCCGTGCAGCGCCTGGCACAACTGGGACCTGATCTCGGTCAGGGTCTGTGTAGCGCCTGACACAAGGAGGGCTCTGATCTGTGCTATCACAATACAGCTAACCCCGGGGACAGCTGGAGCTGGCCCCTTCCTTTCCATGCGGCGCAGAGAACACAGGAGCTGTCAGGGCTGTGTTGGAGCCTTCTCCCCATGTCATTCTGTTGTTCTGTCCATTAGTCCACTTTCGCAGGAGATTTATGGGGATTTTTTGTAAAATAGCAGAGTTCTGAGGTCCTGTGTTTTAACACCAGGCTCAGATTTATGGCACTTAGTGGCGTTTGAGTGCATTAGAGGAAGGGCCATGTTCCCCCCCGCCTTGTCCTCTCTCTTTAATTTGATTGCAAAACAACTTTTAAGGGTGGAAAATAAAATCCAAGGGAAGGCACTTCATTGTTCTTCCCGACAAGGACATTGAGGAACGGAACACACCGCGCTCGGAATTTGGGGCAAAATCCCTGTAGCGGAAATGCTCCAATATTAGCTGGTAAATCAGCATCACCCCACTGGAGTCACTGGGCCAGATCCCCAGCAGGGGTAAATCAGCCATAGCTCCACTGGAGTCACTGGGCCAGATCCCCAGCAGGGGTAAATCAGCCATAGCACCATTGGAATCAATGGGGCCAGATCCCCAGCTGGTGTAAATCAGCATTGCTCCATTAGTCACTAGGGCTGAATCCCCAGCTAGTGGGAATTGGTGTTGCTCCACTGGAGTCAATGGAACAACACTGATTTACACCAGTGAGGGTCTGTCCCATTTCTTTCATGGGGAAAAGTCCCTGGGGACATTTTACCACATAACTGCAGGCTTTCCTGCCCCTGCCTCTGAAGCAGCTGGTGCTGCCTGCTGCTAGAGACGGGAGCCCTGGCTATGGCCCTTGGGCCAATCCAGCATGGCAATTTAATAGGGGATTTTGCAGTCCAGTCCCAGCAGCATCAGAAGCCCTAGCACGGAACGGAGTTCAGCATCTGCCGTGGATCCATCAGACCCATCCAGAGCAGGGATAAGCAAAGCTAGGTGCCGTCTCAGTGCAGCCTCACTGGGCATTAGGGGAGAAGCCATGGAGCTGAAAGGAAGTGACATGACAAAGGAGCAAGCAGAGGCCGTGGGGCAGGAACCAGCAAATGGCTGGATTTTATGCAGGCCAGTGCTTCTGTTGAAAACCAAACAATAGGACCACATTGTGTCCCTGATTCCACACACACCCCTCGCCTCCCCCACTGCGGGCAGCCATAGAAAGAAAGAAAGAAAGAAAGAAAGAAAGAATTGCTTTTAACTCTTTGTCTCAGGCTCCATATAGATCGATTTGACTCAAATGTTTGCATTGCTTGTTCTTCCTGATACACACAGACAAACACACACACCACAACATGTACGTACACAAAGACATTCCCCCCCCCCAGACTTCCCCACTGATACACAGAGTCATAGACACATATCTACACACACCCCGACACATTTATACGTGCACAAACATACATCTGGACACACACAGAGACACACACCGGCACATCCAAATTCATACCCCCACGCGGACATGCAGACACACACAAAGCACACGTGCACACATCCAGACACACCATCTACACACAGAGAGACATGCCATCTGGACACAGCTTTCATCCACACACACATCTCCCGGGGGGGCTCATTGATAACCGGCCCCCTCGCTGCAGGGTTCTGGGCCTGAGCACCAGGCAGCATGGTGGTGCTGTCCATAGCAAGTGGGAGGCTGTGGAGGAGATGACCATATATACACACCCTCCATCCACACACATCACACGTTGCAAACACATACACCCCCTCCACACACACACCCAACGGCGCAGGTTAAGTACATATGTACACAGCACAACATCTCTTGCACTCCTGACCCTTCCCTCCAACCGGCTCACTGCTGTACAGACCACCCACGTTGCTGCTGAGTTGCTGAGCCCACGTGTCTGCCAAGTCGCTTTCTAACCCTCCCGACAAGACCCATTTCTCTGTTTCAGTGTGTGCGTGTGGGTGCTCGTGCATGCACACAGGGAGGGGCTTTTCACAGGGCTGATTTTAACATGGATTTTATTTTCCTCCTGCCAGTGGGACTGGGAATCTATCTATCTATCTTTTCCTGCCCCCATCACCTTCTAGGCACCTTCTATGTGAAATCGATAGCAAATAGAGAGTCCCTAGTGGGTTTCATGGAGTATCTGGTTCCTTCTCCCTTTTCTAGGTCAAAACTCTGATTCATAGAGTTTAAGGCCAGAAGGGCCTGTTAGATCATCCAGAATTTCACCCACTTCCCCCCATACTGAACCCAATATTTGGTGTTTGGCTAAAGCACCTTCCAGAAAGGCAGCCAGGCTGGATTTGAAGACCTAAGTGTTGGGGTTGAGGGAGTCAGGTTTGGGGTTTAGAGCAGAAGAGGGGTCTGTGGTTGGGGTTTATTGGTACCAAGGTTGGTGGGTGTAGTAAGGCCTTTTTAAAAAGGGGGTCCAGCGCACTGTTCCCTCTAAGCTGTGCACGTGTGCGTGCGTGCACAGATCTTAAACCCCGTGCACACGGCGAAGCACCGCACACACTCCGGCTTTGGCTTTTTTTTTTTTTTTTTGGCTCCAGCTGTGGCACAGAAGAAATTTTTTGCGCACACGGCTGTTAAAAATTAGAGGGAACATTGGTCCAGCAGCGGCGTTCCCTCTAGACACTGGATTCTCCTGATCTCCTCCAGGAGTTTCTCTCTTAGCTAGATCCCCTAGCTCCCCCGCTGTGCTGAACAAGCGATCATGCATTGTGATTCCTGAGCTCTCTGGTGGGGACCATCGCTGCTCTACAGCTCTCAGACCACTGCCTCTTTTATAGCACTTTTCATTCATAGATCATGAGCACTTTACAAAGCATCCTTATCCCCACTTTACAAATAGGGAAACTGAGGCACAGGGAGGGGAATTGATTTGTCTAAAGTCACCCAGTGGTGCCAGGAATTGAACCGGAGTCTCAAGCCATTGTCCTGTCCACTAGATCGAACTGTCCTCTTGCTTGTAGCTTCTTATAGAGCATCTTTCATTAGGTGTCTTTTAAACTTCCAGCCCATGTGTGGCTAATCGAGAATTCCTGCTCCATTGCTTCCCCCATGGGGCTCTGGGAGAGAGACTCATCCATCTCTCTGCAAGGGAAGTCCTTCCATTCCTCCACTCCGGGGACAGGCTCTCAGCTTCAGAGGAACATTGGACAGCCTTGGCGTCCTCCCCCAGCAGATGATCCCAGAGAATCAGCTGTGGGAGGGATAGAGTTAAAATTACTTGATTTCCCATCTCCCTGTTAGAGCTGAGTCACACCCATTTTGTTTCTTAGTAGGAAAAGATCAATTGTTCTAAAAATCCATTCAGCACAGGCTGTCCCATGGCACTGATAGGAGAAATTGCCCATGGGGCGAAAGAATCTTCCTGATCCTCTATTAGAGAAGTCCTGAAGCATGAGAGTTGCCTTCTAAAAGCCTTCTATTTGTCTTCTAAAAGCCATACTGCAGCTCTGCATTTAGATAATGACTCTAATCTCATCTCATGCTTCAGGGCTTTAGCTGGTTGCCCACAAGCATCCAGGAGGGAATTTCCCCCCTGAAGCACACTCGGACAGCTGTCTTCTGGGTTGGTTTGATTTGGTTTTCTCACCTTCCTCTGAAGCATCAAGAATTGGCCACAGCTGGAGATGGGACGCCAGGCAGGGTGGGCCAAGTTCTGACTTGGTCCAGAGAATCCTCTCTCTAGCTGCCTGGCTGGTGAGTCTTGCGGAGATGATCAGGGTCCAGCTGATCACCAGATGTCTGGTCAGGAATTTCCCCCAGTTCAGATTGGCAGGGATCTTGGGGGTTTTCACCTCCCTCTGCAGTATGGACATGGGTCACCTGTGGCGATCACGTGGGTGTGGCGATCACGTGGGCACGGCTCACCTCAGCAATTCCTTGCCAATGCAGGGGCCTTGGGGGCTCCTCAGTCTCTCCTGGTCCCTGCCTCGGGCTCATAACAGGTTAGTCTCCTGAGGGCTGAGATGCTTTGGTCTAACTGAAGTCTCTGGGCTGAGTCTAGGGGTAACTGGGTGACATTCTCTGGCTGGTGTTATACAAAGGGTCGGACTAAATAATTTAATGGTTCCATCTAGCCTTAAACTCTACGAAATCTCTTCTACCCCCATGTAAATAAAGCCCAATCCCTTCTTCAAGCCATGATAATGTCTTCTTGTGGGGAGGAGTTCTGCAGGCTTTGCAGAGAAAAAGGAAAGGCAGCATTGTTATTATTTCACATTTATATTATGATAGTGCACAGAGGCTTCCGAGCTGGGATATTGGCGTCAAAGGGGAGAGCACCCCCTATTGGGCCCCTCGCCCTGCTCCCTGCCCTAGCACCAAATTGGGGCATTGAGCTCAAAGGGGAAAGCACTTTCCACTGCCCTGCTCTCTGCAGCATAGCATCCCACAGTGCAGCACTGGTTCTGTAGGGCCAGCAGTGACTGCCTGGGGAGAGCACCCCCTTTGCTGACCCCCCACATCTTACTCCCTGCAGCACAGAGACCCCATCCCCCCAAGTCACCCCCCCCCATGCTCTAAGCTTCCCCCTGAGCAGCAAACTACCCCACTTGAGCTCCTGGACCACAGCCCAGCTGGCTGGCACCAAAGGGCCTACCCTGTGCCAGGCTTGCCTCAGGCCCTGCTGGGCATTGCTAGCAGCCAGTTCAGTGTGGAGGAGTCCAGAGCTCTCCCCCTTGACAGTCCAGCTGTAAACTGCTTTTGTCCTGGGTCAATAAAGGGGCTGGGGGAGGTGGAAGAAAAGCCCTTTTAGTCTTTTGTGTGGGGAAGAAATAGAGTTAGGGGCTTTAAATCAGGAATTAAATCAACAAACACCTCTCCCCCGCCCCCCCAGCATCTCTCTTGTTTATTAGGCCTGACATGTTTACTCTGTGATAAGAAACAGCGCTTTCACCAAGAGATTTGTGTTCTATTTTTCAATTACCACTCGTCTCTCTCTGCCACTTTTGCACTAAAGGGATAATAAATGTATCGGAGCGTTTCAATTATTCATCTAAATCACGGACGCGCCGGGGCCACTGCCTGTGCGCTTAGTGACAGATTAATTCAAGGCTGCTACTGGATGGGTTTTTTATGCACCCCCCTCTCCATCTTAAGGCCCGTGTAAAGTCTCCTCCCATCACACTATTAAGCCAGCACCACTCTCCTTACAAAGCAGCTGTTGAGCTCTGGGGACAGAGATGACTGGTCTAGTGGCCTGGCCAGTGGGCTGGGGAACAGGACACTTTGATTCTACTCCTGGTTCCTGGCTACACCCCATTCCTGCTCAGTGCTTCTATTTCCCCCTGCCCACTTTGTCTATTTAGATTGGAAGTGTGTCAGGGCAGGGGCTGTCTCTCACTCTGTCTGTGCAGCGCCTGGCACAGTGGGGCTCACAATCTCTGCTGGGGTCTTTGTGGCACAGTGGGGGCCCTGATCTCTGTTGGGGTCTGTGCAGCACCTGGCACAACGGGGGCCTGCTTGTGGTTGGAGTTAGTGCAGCACCTGGCACAACAGGGGGCTAATGCTCTTTGCAGCCCTTACATGCCCTGTAATTTAAATGATAAATAAAACAGACATATGCCAATGGCAATCGGGGCTCCATTGTACCGGATGCTGTACAAATATCTAGCTATTACATGTTCTCTGATGCCAAGAGTTTACACTCTGTACTGCACCGCCACGCATACACATGCCTCTCAACCAAAATACACTGGGTTAGATCCTAATCTGGTGTAAATTAACTCTGATCATTTATATCTGCTGAGATCCTGGCCCAGATTCCAACAGTACCACTGCCTCACCCCAATCAAAATCCATGAGGCGGGCCTCCAAAAAGCACAACACTGGCTTAAAAAAGCATGAGTTTCTAAACAGTAATAAATGTCATTCTGATCCTGGATTCCAAACTCTGGGAAGGTCACATCCTCTTCAGGGCTTTCTCTAGAACCAGCAGAGTTAGAACCTTACTCTTTTTGGTTCTTAGTCTGCATGGCACCTGGGGGTCCTGGTCCACAACTGGGGCTCCTGGGCAATACTGCAATTGTTCCTGCTACCCCTTTGGCTGAGAGGTTTGCCAGTGTCCAGGGACTCGCTGGGCTGTTTCCATGAGGAGGAGAAATCGATGATGTGAGTTAGGTACATTCTTCTGTACAATCTTGTTTACTTAAAAAGAATGTGCACACAATCCCCTTTCCCTGAACGCAGTGAAAACAAACACCAGCAGGCAGTTTCTTTGGTCTGTGCAGAATGGGCTCGGAAACCAAATTTCTGTTCTACAATAATTTTTGAGTTTTCGAAAAAATTTCACCCCCAAAAGCCAAAAACTTGAACTAAAATCCCACAGTATTTCGTTTTGGAAACATCGAAACATGGGATTTCCTAAATGAAGTGTGCGCCCCTGGAGCCCTTGCAGCTCCTGACCTGATTCTTGTTGGTTTCACAGCTGTCCACCACTGAATAGCACCTGTGAAACTGACAAGATGTCAATTTCATCCAGCTGTTGCCAGAGCTTCAAGGGTCCCAGCTCCAGGGCAGTCCTGCCAGGATGACTGCTTTGGGGTTGGGGACTTCAGAGCCTCCAGTCTCCTGGGCTAGTTGGCTCCCCAGGCTGCCTGACTGTCTGCGGAGCTGGCTCCCCAGGCATGGCAGGCTGCCCTGGAGCCAGGACCCATGGAAGCCCAGGGATCCTGTCCCCAAGGGAGTCCTTCCAGCAGGCTGCTGAGGAGCTAGGTGGGTGAGCTGGCCAGAAACCAGGCAAGATTCTAAACCTGCGTGTGTTCCCTCAGAAGATCTGTCTTTTCCACAAAATGTTTTTTTCCATTGGAAAATTTCTGACCAGCTCGGTGCCCAAGGAGCTCCGTCCCTCTGCTACCTCTCAGAACCACACTCACAATTGCTTCTCCTGCTCTCTGCTTCCTGTCTGCCACACACACACCTTGCCAAACAATCCCTTAACCCCTGTTAACAGTCTGAGACCATGTCTACCATATGGCCACTACAACAGCACAGCTATGGCGTTGCAGCTATGCCGCTGAAGAGCAGTAGTGTAGACACTTCCAAAAGTGACGGAACGGGTTTTCTGTCGATGTTGGTAATCCACCTCCCTGAGCTGTGGTAGCTAGACTGACATCACTTAGCCACATCTAAACTGGAGGTTAGGTTAGCTTAACTACAGTGCTCGGGAGTGTGAATTTTTCACACCCCTAAGTGCCATAGGTATGTTGAACTAACTTTTAAGTGTACACCAGGCCTAATTCTCCTTATGTTAGTTCTTGCTCAGATGTTGCCATATGGCCTTGGGCAGTGGTTTCCAGCTATCACTACATAAAAAGGGTGTAATTGCTCCTTCCATGTAGCCCAGGAGAAGGGTGCTTGGTATTGGCTTAAACCAGGTCTGTGATTGTCAACAGAGAAAAGACCTGATTAATATTATTGAGTATTTATTTATTAATCACTGAGATTCTCATGTAATTCTGGCAGCTGAGGGGGCGAGGGGGAATTGGGAAAATGTCAAAACACCATGATAAAAACCACAGCAGCTGGCAACTCAGAATCCACGTTATGGGCAACCATCCACTGAGTGTAGCAAGCCTCTGCCAATCCCGCCAGCCTGGAGGGGCAGAGCTGCAGGGATGGGGGAGTGTTTGCTGAGTTTTATGGGATTATCCCGGGGTTTAAATATTTATTTAGGCAGCAGCTTTTCCCCTTTTTTCATAACTGGAGCTTCCCTTGATCCCTCTCACTCTGGTGTTGGGGGAGCCCTATCTCTCAATCAGCAGTAAACCCGCTTATGCCATTATTGGTTTCGCAGTGGATTTGAAAATCATTCGTCTTGGATTAGCATAGACGGCAACAGGGCTCAACTTTTGTGGAGCCTGATTAATAAACAACACAGGAACCTCGGGAGCTAATCCTTTAGCTACCCGGGGAGGGGGAGTTGAGATTGCTTGTGGCATGCCTCCTTCGTGCAACTACCCCCACAGCCCCTGCATCACTGCAGGAACGTCTATGTAACCTGCCGCCAGCGCTGCTTCACTCAGTAACCCAGGGGGCATTTTGCTTTTTAAAGGCTCCTCCTAGCACTGATCCCCACAGTGGGGAGGCAAGGAATTCATTTGGTCACTTTTAAGTTAATCATTTTGGTTAGGAGGCAGTGCAGCTGATTGGATGGAGCACTGGACCAGACACCTGGGTTCTATTCTTGGAGCTGCCACTGGCCTGCTGGGTCACCTGGGCCATGTCACGTCACTGCTCTGTGCCTTGGTTTCTCCAGGTGGAAAATGGGGATAAGGATATTTATGTGCTTTGAGGTCTATGATGGAAGGGGCTGTAGAAGAGCTTGGGATTAGTATCCTTACTGGGACCCTCTGTGCTGTCATAGATTACATTTGGGGGCCATTTAGGGATCTGGGGCAAAAATTGGGGATTGGCCCTGCTTTGAGCAGGGGGTTGGACTAGATGACCTCCTGAGGTCCCTTCCAACCCTGATATTCTATGTACATTGCTGGGATGTCAGGATCCCAGGGACAGGAATGTTTGGGGTTCATTCTGTGTCACCCCACTGCTGTGCAAAGATGGAGTGAAAGACGTACGTATTTCAGCCCCAGCTTAATTCTCAGTCATCCCGTCCTTTGTGCTGCTGTTTATGCCAGTGTGAAAAGGACAAGAACTACACCCAGTCAGAAGGAAGCAGTGTCTGATATTATTGTTACAGCAGCACATGAGATCAGGGCCCCCTTGTGCCAGGCGCTGCACAGACCCCGACTGAGATCAGGGCCCCCTTGTGCCAGGCGCTGCACAGACCCCGACTGAGATCAGGGTCCTTATTGCGCTGGTTCTGCACAGACTCTGACTGAGATGGGGCCCTACTGGGCTGGGCGCTGCACAGACACACGAGAGACAGTCCCAGCCTGAAGAGCTCACTCACCATCTAACTAGACAAAGCACAGGCAGAATCAGTCGCAGCGAGGGGGAGGGCCTTGCCTGAGGTCATGCAGGAGAAGCAGGAATAGAACCCCGGAGTCCTGGATCCCAGACCAGTGCCCTCAATGTCAGACCGTGCTGCCTGCATGCTTTGTCCTGCTGTAAACGACAGGCCAGAGAAGCTCAGCCCAGACCCATCACTGTGTTCGGAGTCCTGCATGCCCACTGCCGGTCTTGGGAAGCAGGGAATAGCCAGAGAATAGCATGATCCAGCCACGCCTGCCTCTCTGCCCCCACACTGTCTTTGCACTAGTCAGTGGGGTTTGGGCCAGAGAGGCCTGGAGGCCTGAGCACACCTGTGTCCTTTCCTAGGAGGAGACGGGTTATCACAGCAGTGGCTGGTGCAGGGCTGCATTTCTTTGATCTAGGGATCTTACAGAATGAGCCAAAGGACAGCTGGAAGCCCCTAGGCATGGGTGGGATTTTCTCTCTTCAGATGTGGGGGAGGAAGTTGGATGGGTGAGTTTCAAACTGCTCTGAGGGTCTGATGGTGAGTCAGGACTCCTAGATTCTGTGCCCTGCTGCAGGAGGGAAGTGGGGTCTAGTGATTAAAGCAGGGTTCCAAACATCGTCAGAGCTATTTCACAGCCCCGCAGCCCCACAAGTCCGAGTCAGCTGATCCAGGCCAGCCGCAGGTGTCTAACTGCTGTGTAGACATACCCAAAGGTTCTATCCCCCGCTATGGGAGTGGGGTGGGGGTCTAGTGGGTTAGAGGGTTGGGAGCCAGGACTCCTGGGTTCTAGCCCCCGCTCTGGGAAAGGAGTGGGGTCTAGAGGTTCAAGCAGCAAATTGCAAGTTGGAATTCCGGTGGGAAATCTTTCCAGCGATGCTCGTGCTGGGAGTCACTTCCTCCTGCACCGAGCCAGCCTCAGTGACCCACCCAGGGGCCAACGGATCTTAGCACTGCCTCTCAGCCCGATCCACAGCTTACCCCCTCCCCTTCTTTGCAAGACATGAGGGCTAAGTTCAGCTCGGCCAGGTGTTGCTCTGACTAGCTCAGGTTCCTGCCTCCAGCAACTCTGGACTGTAATGAATGAGCCTGTCTGTGTGTGCCGGGAGTTGGGCCGGACGGCTGGCACGGGGCTGTCACAGAGCTGGGATCAAGGCAACAAGCATGAATGATGAATGGCGCCTCATGTGTAAATAATGGATGCTCAATGCTTTCAACTGTCCATTGAGGGGAGCGATGGCTCCCCATAATGAACTGGGAATAGCAGGTTCGAAACAGCTGCCGATCCGTCTTCCCTGCCCACTCTCATGTGCACTCTGCACGTTTGTGCAGGGTTGTGACAGAAGAGAGAGTCAGGATACCTGGGTTCTAACCCAGCTCTGGGAGGGGAGTGGGGTCTAGTGGTTAAAGCAGAGAGGGCCAGGAGTCAGGACACCTGGGTTCCATCCCCCGCTCTGGGAGGGGAGTGTGGTTAGAGCAGGACCCCTGGGTTCCATTTTTCTCCCACAGGCTGGCTGTGTGTCCTTTGGCAAATTGCTGTTGTCTTTGGCTGCCCCCGAAGTGGGGAACCCGGCAGTGTTGCCTACTATAGGCCGGTGTGTCTGAGCACTGCCTGAACCAAGGCTGAGAAGGAGCCCAGGGGCTGTTATGGCAGCTCGCACAGAGCAAAGCAAGGGGAGTTGGGGACGGGTACAAAGACGGTTCTCTGCCCCATACACGATCTAGTGTCGCCACCCCTCCCCCCACCTTAGGCCAAGCCAGTCTCAGCATCATCCCCACCCATCCAGGCCCAGCTGGCGAGAGACCCCCCGGGCTGTGTTGCCCGCTAGGCCAAGCTTGGCATGGGTGCTTATGGGGAGGCCGGGAGGCGAGGCCAGCCCCGCTCCTGCCCAGCAGGTTATTGATTGGTCAGGGCAGGCAGGCGGGATTTTGCTGTGCCGGCTGGTGGGATGATTCATGGCCTGCACACTGTGAGCCCTGCACTTAGGAGCCATTTCCTTAACTAAACAAACAAAAGTGGGGGAAGTGCGGGGCGGGGGAGGGAAGCTTTACTGGCCAAATTGATGGGGCTGTGGCTGGAGCCTGCACGGGCCAGCTCCCCCTTCCATTAGCTGTTATGTTCTCTGCTCGCCAGCGTGATGGATGGCTGGATGGGGGGGGAAGGGTGATGGAGCACAGGGCTTTGCATTTAACTCTGCTGAATGACACCCAAGGGCTGCCAGCCCAGCTGGGCTCCTTCGAGTCACTGGGCTCCTTTGAGTCACTAGCCACCAGGGCTTCTCGTTCCTCCGGGGTGGGGAGAAGAGATGTGAGGGGCAGGTTTCTTCCCTCTTTGGAGCCAGAGAAAGGGGAGGGTTTGGTTGTTTGGTTGGAGGCATGTGTTTGGGGGAGGGGAGGAGTGTGTTTGTGGTTGAATGGAGAAGTGTGTATGGGGGGGAGGAGCGTGTTTGTGGTTGAATGGAGAAGTGTGTATGGGGGGGAGGAGCGTGTTTGTGGTTGAATGGAGAAGTGTGTATGGGGGGGAGGAGCGTGTTTGTGGTTGAATGGAGAAGTGTGTATGGGGGGGAGGAGCGTGTTTGTGGTTGAATGGAGGAGTGTGTATGTGGGGGAGGAGTGTGTTTGTGGTTGAATGGAGGAGTGTGTAGCGGGGCTGTGTGTGTGGAGTGAGCATGTATGGATGTGTCATGCTCCCATCAAATTCCCTGTGTCTGAGTTATCTGTATGAGTGTGCCTGGGAGGAATGTGGGGCTGTGAGCATGTGTGGGTGCCTGCACACTTGTGTGTGTGTGTGCGTGCATGTGTGCCCATGTGAGTATGTGGGGGGCCTGCATACTTTGTGTGAGTGTGTGTGCTCCTGAAGATGTATGTGCAGCATACACACATTTTGTATGTGCTCACATGTACATGTGTGCTCACGTGGGTGTGTGAATGCATATGTGGGCATGTGAGCATATAAGGGTTCATGCATCCTTGGGGCTGGTGTTCACTTGCATGTGTGCTCTGCTGGGCATGTGAGCAAAGGTGTGCATGAGTGTATGTGCACAGGGCATGTGAGTGCAAGCATGCATGCCCGTGCAAATTAGTACATGTGAGTAGAGCTGGCAGTGTGTGCACAAGTATGCGTGGCTGTGCAACCAAGTGATTAGGGTGCCAGACAGAGACTCGGGACACCAGGTTCAGTTCTTAGCTCTGCCACTGGCAAGTGACCGTGGGCAGATCCTTTCCCCTCGCTGTGCCTTGGGCCGGTCTGCACGGGGAGCTCACCTCTCAGTGGTGTGAACAATCCCCCTACAGCCTAACCCCCAGTGTCATTGGTCCTAGGTCACTGTTCTACCGCCTCTGAGAGAGGTGGTTTTCCTTCAGAGGGAGGGGCGGGGGTGTAGATAGTGGCCACACGGCTGGAGCTGGGGCCGCTGAAGGGGAGACTTACCCTTTGTTTTCCCTCCCACTCTTTGTCTGGCTAGATGGGCAGTTCTTTAGGGCTGGGACTCTGTGTCTGTTCAGCACCTGGCAGAATGGAGCCCTGATCTCAGCTGAGGTCTGTGCAGCCCCCGGCAACGGGGCCCCGACCTCGGTTGGTGCTACAGTAGCACACAGAGCATCAGGTGAAGTGGAGAGCAGGCTGGGTTACTCAGCCCTGCTAATAAATAAACCCCCAGCTCCCAGCCTATCCCCATCCCAGTCGTAAGGAATTTTAAACGTTTGCATCTTTTTGACGGCTCCGGCGGGACCGATTTAATAAAAGGCATGTTAGCAACCGGTTAGGAAATATTTAGGGTCTTGTAATATTCATGAAGGGGAGATTAAATATTGAAATTTATGCCATAATAAAATAAAATTTAAAATCAAGGGGGGAAGATGTCGCTTTATGCTAAACAAATGAGCAAACATCCGCCCATTAATAATTTACTTAAGGGGAAAAAAATACCCAGATAATCTCCATAGCCCCCACCTGTCTGGCACGAAGGATGGGGAAGCATCAGTGCCATGGTTAGTGTGGGAGCATTGATCTCCAGCTGGTGGGAATTAGCCAGAGCTCTGGTGGAGCCACTGGGGCCAGATCCCCAGCGGCATCAGTTCCATTGAACTCACCACCAGCTTGCACTGTTGGAGGATCTAGCTGTGACACTTTTGTGCAGCAGGTGATGGGGTGGACTGGTCTGGGAAGTCTTTGGACAGCCCCAGCCCTGCGGTGAGAATGTCTTTCTAACACCTTCGCAGGGAAACAGCCCTGCCATCTTCAGAAAACAAACAGCGTCATTCCCCCCTTTGGAAGGGGAATGAATAATTTAGGGAGGATGGGTTGTGATCACTGGCCTGCCACAGACAGGACTGATCCTCCTGGTGTAAATCAGGAGTCACTTGATTCTCCTCTCACTACAGTGTGAAGGAGGGGTCACACTTTGGGGCCCGATTCTCCCTTCTCCCCGATGGTGTAAATCAGGAGCGATGCTGCTGATGGCAGTGTTGTCGCCCTGGATTTACACCAGCATCCACAAGCGGAGAATCCAGCCCCCATGGTGTTTGCTCAGCAGCCCCAGGAGCCTCGGTTCTGTGGCACTAATACAAATGCTGTGTTTACCTCCAGCTTTTAATAGCATCTGGAAATGAGCGCTCTGCAGGCAGGGGGCCTGCCTGGGAGGGTTTGTAAATGCTGGCTTTGAAATTAGGTTTGGATTCCATGGCAAGGCAGGCCCATGTACACGCACACACACTCACAAACACACACATGCGCACACACATGCACACCACTCCTTCCAATTCCAACCCAGATATCCTGTCCAAAAAACAGGGTACAGTTCACCCCTGTGCAAAACGGACTATGCACCATTTAATATACACTTAAGCCTTCAGGACATCTGGATTCTTTTCCCAGCTATAGAACCCAGGAGTCCTGGCTCCCAGCCCCCCTGCTCTAACCACTAGTCCCCACGCCTCCACATTCCTAAACTGCAGCCCCTCTAAGCCCAGACAGCATTCTGCTTCACAGCTCAATCCATTAAGAGTTGCCAGTTCCTCGATTTGTTCTTTAAATCCTAGGATCAAGGAGGGATGATAAAATCCGAATTGCTCCACCCCCCACCCGTGAGACCAATTGGCCTAGTGGCACGTTCCATTGTCCTGCTGCCACTGAGGTCTGGCGCAGGGAAGCACTCCAGCAAAGTGGTGCCTTGTGTAAGCAGTCCCACTCCCTGCCCACCCTGTGGCTGCCCGATGGCTCCGTCCCTCTTGAGACACCGCAGAGCCAGAACTAGATTGAAGTGCTGAGAATCTCCACTCTGGCTCCCAGTTCTTCTGCCTGCCCTGTGGAATCAGCTCTCAGCTCTCCCAGTCCCACTGGCTGCAGAGGACTTTGCTGGGCTGGTTCTAGGCCTGAGTCGCTCTAGTGCTTGTAGGCCAAAGTGGCTGCAGTTGTTCCAGGCCTCAGAGCTGGTCTACACTGGAAACACACCTGGGCCCAGCTACGTCTCAGGGCTGTGAATAATCCCCGCCCACCGAGAGGCGGAGCTCTGCTGGCCTAACCCCGCAGTGCGAGGTCGATGGAAGAATTCTTGTGCCAACCTAGCTACTGCCTCTCGGAGCGGTGCTCTACCTGCAGCGCCGGGAGAACCCCATTGCTCTCTCAGTGCTTGCCCGAGTGGTTTTAGGCTAGGCTGGAGTCATGTTTCTGGGCCTGAGTTGTTCAAAGCTGCAGCTGCTCTAGCGGTTCTATCCCGAGTTGCCACAAGGCTCCCGTTTCTCAGGCCTTTTCCCCCACAGGGTCCCAGGGCGCGGTGGCGGCAGCATCAGGGGAAAAGGAGACAGGAAACTGATGTGATGCAGGGTCCCTGCGGCGCTGGCCAGCTGTTCCCCGGGCTGGGGGCCAGCTGGCATGTCAGAGTCCAGCCCCCAGCATCCCGCTGCCTCCAGTCCTTCACACCATCTCACGCTTACGCACCCCACCCCAGTCTGCTCACCCCTCACTCACACCCTTTCCACGCACTGACACCCCCGCCCTGTCACTGGCAGCCCCTCGCACTCAGTGCCATCCCTCACACACTCTCACTCCTGCCCCCTGCTAGCTCCACACCTCCCTGCTCACCTTCCCCTCCTCCTTACGGGCAGGCTGCATGCGGGTGTGCGGGGGTTTTCCCAGCTGCCCTGAAGCAGATGGAGCTTTGGGATCAGAGACAGAGCTGGGGCAGGTGGCACAGGGCCTGGGGTCGCGCCGCACCTCAGAAGCAGCAGCATGGAGCCCCCGTCCCAGCATTGGGATTTGCCAGCAGCCTGATTGGGAAGGTGCAGTGGGCCACCAGCTGCATGGCTGTAATGTGCTCAGCTGGCCCTGGTGGTCTGGTTGCTGCTTAGCACAGCGGTGCAGCTCCTTTGGGGACACTGTGGGCTACAGAGGGTGGGGGGTTAGGAGTCAGGACTCCTGCGGCCCTATGGCCTTAGATGGTGCGTAGCCCGAATACTAGGCCTCTGCACACTGATGAATTTCATGCTCAGTCAAGGGCCTTAGTCCCCATTACTGGTGTCAGTTGGGCCAGATCCCCAATGGGTGTAAATCAGGGTTGGTCCATTGGAATGAACAGAGCTCTCCCAATGTACACTGTCTGCAGATCCAGCCTGATTGGTTTGGGAACTGGAGTAGTACCTTCTAACCCCACCCAAACCTCCAGCTGCTTTACACGGCACTAGTCACCCTGCTCAGCGCCAGCAGGTGTGAAACCACGAGAGCAACCCAGACCTGGAACCACGAGAACAGCTCAGGCCTAGGCTAGAGCCCAGATCAGACAGGATCTAAAACTATTAGGCCAGCTCCAGTCTAGAACCACAATAGCAACTTAGGTGTAGAACTACCCTACGAGTCTGAGTCTGGAACTGCTCTAGGCGTGTAGGTCTGCTATCGGTCTTGAACAGCAATAGGAGTCAAGATCTGAGTATAGGTCTAGCCCTGACAGTGGCCATTATTGAGGACCATCCTATGGCCATGTAACTACTATTGGAGCCAGGCTCTAGACAGTCGTTGGAGTCTAGGTCTGGAACGACCATAAAAAACTGGATGTAGAACCACCATAGGAACAACGGGCTAGAACCACAATAGGAACATAGATCTAGAGTCACCACATAAGCAGTTATCTAATACCATCAGCAGCCATGAAATAAAGCAGCTTTAAGAACATCAGTCTATAACCTCATATGACTAAGTCTAGAACCATGATAGATGTGGTTATCTAGAACAGCAGACACTGATCTAGAACCACTATGTGGTCAAGGATTGTGGAACCACCAGATATATCATCTAGAACCACTTGAACCTGGGTTTAGCACACCATCTCATGAGTCTGGAACCACCATGGAAGCAAGGATCTTGAACCACACAATAGGAACATGGCTCTAGAACAACCAGAGGTCAGACTGCAACCTCAGCAGGAGCAAGGATGTAGAGCCATTATAGAGGCTAGGATATAGAACCACAAGAGCATCTTGGGGATAAATTATGCTCAAGACAGACGGAGCCATGGATCGGAGCAGAGCCAGGGAATCAGTTGTAGCCTCGTGTTGCCCGTGATCCCTTCCAGGACACTGTTTGCAGCTAGTGGAGCAAGGCCTGGGCCTGGTGCAGGGAGCTGGCTCACTGCTGACTCAGGCACTGGTGTGATCTGCGTTGGCAGCAGGACGTGCTGGAGGACGCAGGGGGAATCAATCATGAATTTATTTGGCATTTATGGGCCCCTTTGTTCTGTCACAGTGCGGACTGCCGAGCGCACAGGGCGGGGTGGGATTGGGGTAGGCTATGGGGATGAGGGAGCTGTGCTGGTGGGGGGTGCAAGGAAGGGATCTGTACTGTTGTGGGATGCTGGGAGGGGGTTTTGCTAGAACCCAGGAATCCTGGATCCAGCCCTGCCCCCTCACCACTTGACTGCCCTGCCCCTGCTGCGAGCCATATGGGGCATGGGGTTGTTTTCCCAGTCTCCCCCAACCCCCCCGGGAGCCATGGCCTACAGGTAAACAAGCTCTAATTAAAGTCTGGCTCAGATAACGAGTCCCCAGATGAGATGGGCTAACAAGCACCGAACTGGGGGGTATTTGGGGGGGTTAGAGTGAGGTCCAACATGCCCAGGAAGCCCCGGGGTGGGGGTGGGCTGCAACCCCAGGCTGGATCCCCACTTCCTGACATTCGCACTCCCCTACTTTTATCTCACATCTTCACTCCCTCCCCTTTGCACTCTCTCACTCCCTTGCTCAGCTTTCCTTCCTTACTCCTCCTCCCTCGCTGCCCCAGCCAGTCTGTCTGTCTCCCACACAGTGACATCGGCTGGAGCAGCATCCTGCTCTCTCTCCCTTATATCACCTGTGTTTCCCCTCTCCAGCACGCCCCCTCCTGGGCAAGACCTGATGCCCATTCCATGCCCCAGTGCCACCCCGGCTCCTCTCCCAGCCCTACCATGACTCCTGCTGGAGGAGAGGTGAACTGCAGGGATAGGACACAGATTACCTGCTCCCTAAGGCGCTTTAGGGGAGCCCAGGGCCGCTCGCTGCAGGAGACATCCCTGGGGCAGAGTGGACGGCCTCATCCTTGTGGCCCCTTCATAACCCCAACCTCTCTGCTGGGCCAGGGAACCAAACTGAGACCTAACAAACTCCATCCATGGAACAGGAGACGGTTGATATTTGATATGAACACCATCCAGGGAATATTTATCAGGACTCCTGGGTTCTCTCCCAAGCTCGGGGAGGGGAGGGGAGGTTAGTGATTTATAGCAGGCTAGGGGTGGGAGTCCGGATTGCTGGTTTCTATCTCCAGCGGGGGGAGGGAGATATAGTGGATTCGAGCAGGGCTGGAAGTCAGGACTCCTGGGTTCTATCCCTGGATCTGGGAGGGGAGTGGTGTCTAATGGTCAGTGCAGGGGGGCAGCTGGGAGGGTGATATTTCTGGCTTTGGGACTGCAGTGGAATCTTTCCCTTCCTGGAATATCAAAAACGCCCAAATTGCAGCCCAGCCCCCTTCCCCAGTCAGCTCCACACTGCCACTGACCTGAATGGAGCGGCAGTGAGGAACCCATTTACACCTCAAGATTGGTGAGACATAGGCCCAGAGGGATGGAAAGGGACCACGGCGCTCCTGGACCCAGCAGAGCAAGAAGGGGCTGTGTCTCCCAGCCCTAGGACACGCTGGCTCTGGAGTTGCCAGGGGTGCTGGCCCCCGGCTCCACACTAGCCCAGCCAGTCCTCTTCACGGATCACAAAGCATAATCATTATACATTTAGATCTAGGACTCCTGGGTTCCATGCTCAGCTCCAGGAGGGGAGTGGGATCTAATGGGTTAGAAGAGGGGGCTGGGAACCAGGACTCCTGGATTCTGACTCCAGTGCAGGGAAAGGAGTGGGGTCTAGTGGTTAGAGCTGGGGGGCTAAGAGCCAGGTCTCCTGGGTTCTATCTATTGCCACCCAGGGAGAGGAGTGGGACATAGACAGCCCCTGTCATGTTATAATGCGTCTGTGACGTGGCCAGCACACAGTGCCTACAAATCAGTCTTTCATGCACACCCCCACAATCTGTGGATTTCCAGTCCCCTATGTCCGGTGATCCCCCCCCCCACACTCCCTGCATGGCTCATCATGCCTCAGGATCCTGGGGCTGCATTATTTATGGTCTATTATTACTATCTATTATTTAGCTCCCTTACATAACCCAGGGCCTGTATTATTTATTCCCCACTCTCTCTTTACAATCTCTGCTCCATCGCTGCCATGCATAACCCCCAAAACTTCCCTCCAGCCCAGGGAGCTTTCTAGCACAGCTGAGTGTGTCGGAACAACAGCCGCAGGCCCTTCCTCCTACCAGGGGGTGACCCCCTTCATGCTCTTTCCCAGCTCTAACAACTGCCGTCCCAGAGCTAGGGCGAGAACCCAGGAGTGCTGACTCCTGCCCCCTCCTTCCCACTCTAACCACTAGACCCCACTGCCCTCCCAGAGCTGGGAAGAGAACCCAGGCGTTCTGGGTCCCAGGCCCACTCTGTATAGGAGGCACGCTGCCTGGACCCCGTCTGTTTGCCATGCGCCTTCTCCCTGCATTTGCTGTTCCTGGTCTTTCCCTTGTCAGACCTCTCACCCCCTCCCAAAGTGGGGCAGAGCGAGTGGGGGGGAGAGTGGGGGGCGCGCTCACCATATGCTATTTCTCCTGGTGCTAGTGGCAGTTACTTAACCCTGTCACTGTCATCCTGCCCAGGGAGGATTCCTGCTACATTATCTTATCTATCTATCCCCATACGCACCCATCTATCTATCTATTTCCATATATACCCTTCCATCTGTCCCCATATAAATCTATCTATGTACACACGTATGTGTTTCTGTGTTCATGGGAGTCCATGGCTTTGAGCATGTGTATGTGTGTTGTGTGCAGGCGTGCCTTTGCCTGTTGGTGTGTACCTGCATGTGTGTGTGTACACGTGTGTTCCTATGTGCGAGCATGTACGTGTGTGTGGAGTATTGGTGTGTGCCTGTGTAGGTGAGTGTGCTTTTGTGTATGCATTTGTCTGAACGTTTGCCCATATGTGTGTGTGGGCCTCCAGCAATGCCACACGGACTCCCCCTGCCACATGTGCATCGCTTGCAGGACCATCCTGTGAGTGTGCCACAACCTCTCCATGCCAACCCCACCTCTGCTAAGAATGAATCCGTGAACGCTCCTTTATCATCCTGCACCAGGTATCTTATTTATTAGCCACGGGGGAAGGCAAGCAGGATATTTGCCAGAATCATACCATGGCCTTGTCCTCCGAGACTTAATTAACAGGACATGCTTGTTAGTGCCGCTCTGCGCTGCAGATGGGCTCCGCAATTAGCCGCCCCTCCCAACGGCCCTCACCTAGAGCCGCTGCAGCTGATTGCATTTTGCCAGCAGCTGCCCAGGGCTTAGGAGATACAAACTTCTCTGCTTTGCTGGAGAACTTCTCTGCCCCCGGGGCCCCCTGTCCCGTTTAGTCGGGGGCTGGGGGGGTGTCTATTCTCATGCCAGATTTCAGGAGGCGGTGATGTTAATGTCCCAGGAAACGGCGCCACTGAACTTAGTGACAGAGCTTCACCTCCTTGGGGATCTCGCTGCTTTAGAGACACTTGTTGGTACCCTGTGCTGAAGGGGGCCAAATACTGGGGTAGATGGGCCCATTGGTCTGAGCCAGGGTGGCAGGGAGCAGAGAATACCAGGCTGGCTGGGCAACTGGTCTGATTAGGGTGGCAGGGGGAGGGACTCTCTGGTTGGATCAGGGTGACATATATCATATGCTTAACTGTAACAATGACAATAAGAAACAAGCTTCCATGGGAAAACCTCAACGCCGTGTGAGCCAGGACTCCTGGGTTCTGTCCCCAGCTCTGGGAGGGGCGTGGGATTTAGTGGGTTAGAGCAGAGGGGGCTGCAAGCCAGGACTCCTGGGTTCTGTAGCTGGCTCTTGGAGGAGAGTGGTGTCTAGTGATTGGAGTAGGGGAGGGCTGTGTTCTCACATTCAGGAAGCCAGCCAGTGTATAATTAAAATAGGACAGAGAAGTTCCTGGAGCTGTGGGGGAAGGATGGAGCTGGTGCTTTGCCCCACATAGGACTGTGCCGTATGCAGTTTCATCAGCTCAGGATGAGGGGTGAGATTGGTCCTGCCCTCCAGACGCTGCCGTAAACACAGAAATATCAGAGCCGCCAAAGGGCACAGGAACACTGGCCTGATAGCTGCTTGCCTCCCCACCCACATAGTAATGGGAGCACAGCCTAGACACCAGGGTGAGGGACCTCTTGAGCCAAACACGGCACCTGCTGGAGGATCTCCCTGGGTCTGCATGGAGGGCCTATTCCATCTCCAGTCTAGTTCCGGAGAGAACTGGGAGGTAAATCAAGATTGGGAACAATTAGGAGTTTTACCCAGGTAAAAACAACCTTTCCCCCCTGATTTTCAGCCACATTCTACATCTCAATTTTCAGGGTTTTGGTTGAAAAACCAAAAATAAATTTCTGAAACATTTATTATCTCTATTTATCATATCTAGTATCTGTATCACCGTCATGCCCAGGAGCCCCTGCCATCCACCAGGGCCCCATTGCACTAGGTTCTGTAAAGACACAAACCAGAGAGCCCTGGCCCCAACTTGCTTCCAATCTGACCATAAGACAAGAGACAACAGCTGGATACAGGCGGGAGCAAAAGGAAACAATAAGACTAGATCTAGTTGAAATTTTTCTGACGGAACATATTTTCCTTCCGAAAATGACAAACTATTAATTGTGTCGAAATTGTCAGTGGAAAAATTAGTGCTTTGTTTTCACTTGGTCATTTTGCTTATCATTCTATTATACACTAACCTTCTGAAAAGGAACCATTTGACGGTTTTCCCAGAATGTCGTTGCACGTTACATTTCCACGTTCGTGTTCTGACCCAGGAAAAAACGCAGCACTTCCCACAGTTCTGAGTTCCGTCCAGCTCCAAATGAGACAAGGGTTTTAATTTGGGACAAAAAACCACCCTGGAAATGGTGGAGGAAAATAGAATATTGTATTTGATTGTTATTGACATACATGAACTTTGAATACAAGGATAACATCTTATTCCTAGCCCTGTATTGGGTTGCAGTTGTGGGAGGGGCGTGGGGTCTAGTGTATTAGAGCAGGGCGGGGCTGGGAATCAAGATTTCTCCTGGGTTCTATTTCCAGCTTTTAGAGAGGAGTGGGGTGTAATGTTTAGGAGTGAGGTTTAATGTTTAGAACTCCTGGGTTCTATCCCTGCCCCATGGAAGGGAGTGTGGAGTAATGGTTACAGTAGAACCTGAGACACGTTCATCAGAACTGACCCAGAGGGGAGAGCGCCCCCGGCTGAGCCCCCGACTCTGCAGCACCGTGCCCCCTAGCATTGTTCTCCATCAGTGAGTTCCCAGGGGAGAGCGCCCCCGGCTGAGCCCCCGACTCTGCAGCACCGTGCCCCCTAGCATTATACTCCATCAGTGAGTTCCCAGGGGAGAGCGCCCCCTGCTGAGCCCCACAGCACAGAGCTTTTGAAAATCAGGCCACTTATTTTAAGAGCCAGAAAACACAATTTGGAGGAGCCTACATTGAGGCCCCACCCCCAGCTCTGAAAATTGGGAAGCATGACACAGAGACGGGGATCACTGGCTCTTTGCCTTAAAGCCCAGCTCCCTTCCCCGAATCCACGGGCTCTCCAAGGACCCACGGTCCCAGTTGCTAGGTGCTTCCAACTTGCTGAGCCAGCGCAGATTCCGCTTTGCCTCACAAGTCTTTCACGCTCTCTGCCTTTTATAGCCCGTCTCTGACTCCCACCCGCCTGCCCCGTCTCTGCACATCCGCAGTGTTCGCCTGCGTCCCTCGCCATGGTGCCAGAAAACAACAGCCGACGTAGAGCGAGTCCCTGGCATGGCTTCCCCCTTGAAAATGGCATCCCCTGGGCAAAGGACTAGAGAAGGGAAACCCCACTGGAGAGATGCCACGGCATGAAGGGTACCTGCCCACAGGCAGCATGGGCTGGCAGGGTGAGCAGAGACTATCTGAGTGCACCAGATTCCCAGCCGGTGTAAATTGGCCATAGCTCCATTGGTGTCAATGGGCCAGATCCCCAGCTGGTATAAATTGTCTCCACTGACATCCATGGACTAGGACCTTTGCATCAGCCGGGGATCTGGCCCTAAATAATTAGCCATTCTAGCCCAATGCAGGGCGGGACCTGGTCCAGGTCTTTCCATGCTAAACAATGCAAGATGAGGAATCACAGGGAGCGGGTCAGGGGACTCAGTAAGGAAATAGGACTCCTGGGAGGGGATTGCGGTCTAAAGGTTAGAGCAGGGGTGGGAGGCCGGACTCCTGGGTTCCATTCCAGTCACAGAGAGGGGAGTGGGCTGTGGTGAGTGAGAGCAGGGGTCGGTTTGTACAGCCTGTGTTTCTGAGGTGCTGGCCACAGGCCACAGGGATCTGTCCCTCTCTGGCACATCCTGCAATGCACAGTTACGTGCCTGGCTCCTGATTGCCCGGACCCCAGCCGCAGGGAGGGAGGGAGGGAGAAAGCCGTAATTGTCTGTGATGAGCTTGCAGCGGGAATAATCCCTCGCTGACAGATGGCTCCGGGGTCCATTCCCTTATGTAAGGGATAAAGGGGGAAGTGGATTACTGGCGCTATCCCATTGCGCTGCCCTTCAGATGGGATTAGGGTCTTCATTATACAAACCAGGCTGCCTAATCAGACGCTCCCTGGCTGAGCCGTGGGTGGGTGGGTAGCTGCCTGTGTGGGGGTGGGGGAGTGGAGCCAGTCCCAGGGGATTCTGGACAATTTAGGACAAATGGACTGTGCCTTGACCCCATGTGTGCAGCCATGCCAAAGCCTGGTCAGTCATCCCTGCACTGGCCATCTGGAGGGGAGTGGGATCTAGTGGTTAGAGCAGGGGGACTGAGCATTAGGACTGCTGGTTTCTATTCCCAGCTGCAGGAGGGCACTGGGGTCTGGTGGATGAGAACAGGGGCAGCTGGGAGTCAGCATTTCTGGGTTTTGTTCCCAGCTCTGGAATGGTAGTGGGGTCTAGTGGTTATAACACGGGACTGAGATACTGGGATCAGTACTGATTCCCATAGTACAGTGCCCCCTACTGAGCCCCGACTCTGCTCCCTGCAACTCAGGGTCCCCTAGCACTGCACAGGGGCACTGGAGTCTGCAGTCACTGTGGCGGGGCGGGGGAAGCACCTCCTACTGGGCCCCATTCCCTGAATCCTAGTCATCCCATGGGGGTCCCTGCTGATCCTCCCATCTCCTCAGAATCTGCAGGGCTGGGATATTGCCTGCACGAGGCGGGGAAGGGGGGTGGGTGTTTTAACAGGAGGGTGCTACAGACCCCTTGTGGGTTTGCAAATCAGAGCCAAGAGGCCAACCTCCCCAGTAGCTCTGTCTGTGCGTCTGTCTCCATCTCTCTGTCTGTGCACCAGACGCATCATCCACTCCCCAGACAGAGAGCGCTTGTGTGGTTGTTTATTTCATGATCTCACGTGCACACACACACGTGCACACACGCCGCATGCACGCACACACACACACACTCTGCCCTTTCCCAGGCACTGCTCTCCTTTCTGCAGCTGTCATTTCCATTCGCCATCCGGGGACCCATTCCAGCTCAGCAGGGAGGTGGGGCAGGCAAACAGGGGAGCGATGGGGAAAGAGCTCACACTAACAAGGCACATGTCAGGGAGGAAGGCAGTGGGATCCTGTGGTTAGAGCTGTGGGATTGGGAGTAAGGCTCCAGGGTTCTACTCCCGGGTCTAGATGGGGAGAGGGGCCTAGTGGGTCAGAGCAGGGTGGGCTGAGAGTCAGGACTCCTGGGTTCTGTCCCCAACTCTGGGCTGTTTGCAGCATGGGCAGGCAAGTACCTCTCCCTAAGGGAGCCTGGATGGGGGTCATTCAGCCTTTAGGGTGCTTGAGTTCTGCTGTGCTAGACCCCCACACCTGCCCTGGGGCCTTGCTCCCCTCCCATCTCACTGGAGTAACTGCATCCCCCAGGGATCTCTGTACATCCCACCCCAGGCTCCACCTCAGAGGTGGCTGCATCTCAGTGGCAGGTGCAGGGTACGAGGGCAGTATATTTTTGCAGGATTGTAGCCCCTGGTTTGCAATGCATGCTGGGGATTCCCCCCCCACACACACATACTGGAGTGTACCCTGCGACCCATGCTTGTTCCTGGCACGAGGGGTCCCCTGGCGTCCCGCCGCCTTGACTCGGTTCCTGCCAGAAGCTCTCGGTAGGATTGTGGCTTTTCAGGGTCATGAAGGCTTTAGCTGAGATCTGTACAGCCTCGGGGCTCGGGCAGGAAAGGTACCAATCGGGCAGCCAATCCACAGGCCCACACCGGCTCCTCACACACCCACACAAAGTGGAACAACATTTTATCTTCTCCTTGGCCAGAGTGATGGACTTATGGATCTGTGCAGAGCGGGGGGCTTGTCCCCAGGGCAGGCAGAGGGGGATGGGCTGGCTGCAGGAAATGAGACACAGAGACTCGCCCCTCTAGGGGGCACTGACTCTGATTCAGCCCTAGGGCAGAGGACTGGTTGGCTGGGGGGGGAGCTAAGTTGGTGAGTCAGGCCATTTCCCAGCAGAGAGATGGATGAGTCAGGGGGTCCCTCTAGGATGGGATGAGAGACCTTGGGGGGAAGGGAGCTCTCCCCCCACTCCCGCTCTGGGGATTTATGAATCCAGCAGCAAATAAACTTGGGCGGGGACGGGGGATTCAAAGCTCCGCTGTGCAGAGTGGAAATGACGGGTGCCTCCCCCGGGGCCAGGAGCTTCCAAAAATAGCTCCTCCGTGCGCAGCCTGCCACAGGGAACGTGGGCAAAATTGGCCTCCAAAGCATCATCCCCCAGCCCTGCTGGTGCCCAGCCCCCGCTGTCCCTCCCAACCCAGCCGGCACCCAGTCCCCATCCCCACACTGTCCCCCCCAACTCTGTGGGTACTCAGCCCCCGACTGTCCCTTCCAACCCAACCGGCACCCAGCCCCCACTGTCCCTGCTGGCACCCAGCACCCCCCCACTGTCCCTCCCAACCCAGCCGGCACCCAGTCCCCCCCACTGTCCCTCCCAACCCAGCCGGCCCCCACCCACTGTCCCTCCCAACTCTGCGGGCACCCAGCCCCCACCCACTGTCCCTCCCAACTCTGCGGGCACTCAGCCCCCCAGTATCCCACCCAACCCAACTGGCACCCAGCCCCCCACTGTCCCTGCTGGCACCCAGCACCCCCCCACTGTCCCTCCCAACCCAGCCGGCACCCAGTCCCCATCCCCACACTGTCCCCCCCAACTCTGTGGGTACTCAGCCCCCCACTATCCCTTCCAACCCAACCGGCACCCAGCCCCCCACTGTCCCTGCTGGCACCCAGCACCCCCCCACTGTCCCTCCCAACCCAGCCGGCACCCAGTCCCCCCCACTGTCCCTCCCAACGCAGCCTGCACCCAGCCCCCCCCGTCCCTCCCAACCCAGCCAGCACCCAGTCCCCTACCCACTGTCCCTCCTAACTCTGCAGGCACTCAGCCCCCCGCTATCCCTCCCAACCCAACCAGAACCCAGCCCCCCGCACTGTCCCTCACAACCCTGCTGGCACCCAGCCCCACCCCCACTGTCCCTCCCAACCCAGCCGGCACCCAGTCCCCCCCACTGTCCCTCCCAACCCAGCCGGCACCCCGCCCCCCCCCCCCCCCACTGTCCCTCCCAACCCAGCCAGCATCCAGTCCCCTACCCACTGTCCCTCCCAACTCTGCAGGCACTCAGCCCCCCGCTATTCCTCCAAACCCAACCAGAACTCAGCCCCCCGCACTGTCCCTCACAACCCTGCTGGCACCCAGCACCCCCCCACTGTCCCTCACAACCCAGCCGGCACCCAGTCCCCCCCCCACTGTCCCTCCCAACCCAGCTGGCACCCAGCCCCCCCCCCACTGTCCCTCCCAACCCAGCCAGCATCCAGTCCCCTACCCACTGTCCCTCCCAACTCTGCAGGCACTCAGCCCCCCGCTATTCCTCCAAACCCAACCAGAACTCAGCCCCCCGCACTGTCCCTCACAACCCTGCTGGCACCCAGCACCCCCCCACTGTCCCTCACAACCCAGCCGGCACCCAGTCCCCCCCCCCACTGTCCCTCCCAACCCAGCCAGCATCCAGTCCCCTACCCACTGTCCCTCCCAACTCTGCAGGCACTCAGCCCCCCGCTATCCCTCCAAACCCAACCAGAACCCAGCCCCCCGCACTGTCCCTCACAACCCTGCTGGCACCCAGCACCCCCCCACTGTCCCTCACAACCCAGCCGGCACCCAGTCCCCCCCCCACTGTCCCTCCCAACCCAGCTGGCACCCAGCCCCCCCCCCCCCACTGTCCCTCCCAACCCAGCCAGCATCCAGTCCCCTACCCACTGTCCCTCCCAACTCTGCAGGCACTCAGCCCCCCGCTACCCCTCCAAACCCAACCAGAACTCAGCCCCCCGCACTGTCCCTCACAACCCTGCTGGCACCCAGCACCCCCCTACTGTCCCTCCCAACCCAGCTGGCACCCAGCCCCTGACCACTGTCCCTCCCAACTCTGCAGGCACTCAGCCCTCCGCTATCCCTCCCAACCCAACCAGAACCCAGCCCCCTGCACTGTCCCTCACAACCCTGCTGGCACCCAGCCCCACCCCCACTGTCCCTCACAACCCAGCCGGCACCCAGCCCCCCCCCCCACTCCCATCCTCCACTGTCCTCCAACCCTGCTAGCACCCAACACCCCCATCCCCCACTGTCCCCCAACCCTGCTGGCACCCCCTCACTCTCATCCCCCACTGCCCACCATCGCCACCCCCACTGACCCCTCTACCTAGTCAGCACCCAACCCTCCACCCCCATCCCCTACTGTCCCACCAACCCAACCGGCACCCAATCCCCATCCCCCACTGTCCACACAACCCTGCTGCATCCAACCCCCTGCTCCCTCCCCAGCTGCATCACGCACTGTCCACCCCAACCCCACCAGCACCCAACCCCCATGTCCCACTGGTGTCCCTATCCCTTCCAGCCCCCAACTTTTGCCTCTGCCATTCCTTCCTGCACCTCATCCCTCACTGTCTCCCCCACTGGCACCCAACCCCCTGTCCCTGCCAGCCCCCCACCACAGCCTATTCCCCACTGTGTCCCCCTGCCAGCATCACCTGCCCTCCATCTCCCATCCAATCCCCATCCCCTATTCCCCACTGCTGCCCCATCACCCAGCCCCTGCTGGTACCAAAACGCATCCCCTACTTGACTCCCTTCCTCCTGCCACCCCCAGCTTCTTCCAGCTCCCTTCTATACCCCACGTACTGCCACTGTGCACTGACCACTAGACCCCACTCCCACCCCCTCATACCCACGCCCTGACACTACCCCAGATGCACACACCCAGGGAGGTGTCAGCGCACCTAGCCCTCCTGCTCTGTGCCATGTTCCAGCACTGGCTGCAATCCAGCCCAGATCCCCTCTGCCCCCCACCCTGGTGTCACTCCCCCTCCAGGCCCGGCGGGTGAAATATTGTTTTATGGATCGCAGGATGGACTGGCAATGAGCTAATAATGGAGACGCCCAATCAATGTGTCACTGTAATGAACTCGGCTCTGACAACACCCTCCCATCCCCCCCCGCCTGGGCATCCATGCCCCACCCCACTGAGGGAGGGGATCTAATGGTTAGAGAAGGGGGCTGGCCAGTCAGGACCCCGGGGATCTATGTTTGGCTCTGGGAGAGGAGGGGAGGGGGAGTTGGGACACTTGGGTTCTATCCCAGGTCTGGGAGGGGAGTGGTGACTAGTGATTAAATCAGCTGCAGTGATTCACACATGGACGACACCTCCATTGCTCGTTAATCCCCAGATCAGTGTGTAAATCCCTCTTGCTCAGTGAAGCTGGAAAGGGGGGATTGTTTTCAAAAAATAATGATAATCTGCTTCTGCTTATTTTTATGATCCATCTACCTACTCCTTTCTGGGGGGAGAATGGGGGGCCGAGAATGGGACTGAGACAGGATTCATTAGCTCTAATGGATTGAGATATGTAATAGGATTGGAGGCCTGAAGGGGGATGGCCAGCCGGGTTAGGGTGTCTATCCCGCAGCAGCTCCCAGCTGTGAGGGGATGTGGGCGCTTGTGTGCATTCAAACAGCCTATGCGGGGTAGGGGTGCCAGGGGGTTTATCCTCCAGCAGTAGGATGGTGGACCAGTTCCCTGTTAAACAAAGAATTTAGTGTCTGGCTTCTTTGTGGGCAGGACAGCAAAAGGAGACATCTGCCTAATGGACTGGGAATCAGGACTCCTGGCTTCTATTCCCAGATCTGGATGGGGAGCTGGGTCTAGTGGTTAGAGCAGGAGGGCTGGGCGCCAAAACACCTGGGTTATATTCCCACCTCTGCCACTAACCTCCCAAGGCAAGTCCCTTCCCCCTCAGTGCCTGTTTCCCTCTCCCCACCCTTTGTCCACATAGACTGTGAGGGCTCGAGGGCAGAGACCATCTCTCCCTATGTCTGTGCAGCACCCCTGACAGGGCCCTGACCTCAGTGGGTGGCCTCTCAATGCTCCTGCAATATCTGTAAGAACCCCCATCATCTTCCAAGGGTCATCAGCTGGGATTTGGACCTTCAGCCCCGAAATCTTAGGCTAAGGGTATTATGTTGATAGCAGTAGTAACCATTTATGTTGACCACCCCCAGTGGCAGTGGGCGGTACTGCACCCTGCCATGCCCAGCGGTGACATTACTGGTGGGACTCTGCCCCTGACTGTATTGCTTGATGCCAGGATAACCTTTTGCCTCCTCTCTGCCTTGCAGTGGATGGGTGCATTCACCGGGCCGCCGGGGAGCTGCTCAAAGAGGAATGCCGATCCCTGAATGGGTGTGAGACAGGGAAAGCCAAGCTCAGCTGTGGATACCGGCTCCCCGCCAAATGTGAGTGTCACTGGCCGGGGGCCTTGTCTGTAGCATCTGTAGATGCAGCGCCGTGGCTCGGTGATGCCGTGGCACGCGCATTACTGCTCTGTGCAGCACACAGGACGTCACAGGTTCAGCTCCCCAGGGAATCAGGTGCGGAAGGGGTGGCCCGTTGAAGAGAAAGCCTGGCCTACTGGGTAGAGGGCTAGCCAGAGGCTTAGGAGAGCCAGGTTCAAATCCCTGCTCAGCCCCAGGCTTCCTGTGGGACTCTGGACAAATCATCGTGACTCAGTTTCCCATCTGTGTATAACAGGGATAACAGCACTGCCCAGCCTCACACATTGAAGTGTGTGTGTGGAGTGGGCGGGGAATCGGAGAGACGTATTTCTATTGCTCTGATACTCTGGTTTAGGTACCTGACACAGAGAGATCTGGGTCTCTGACTCTGTGCAGTCACTGGACATACTGGTGTAAACAGCTCCTGGGTGGCACTTTTCCGGTGCAAATGTGGCAGGAGAAGCAGGACACAGATGCCCAGAGCTGGGCAGAGTGTGTTTGTGTGAGTTCAGCAGGAGACCTGAGTCCCAGCAAGTCAGCTGGTCACTTATACAGCCTGTGTGACAGTCACACCTCTGCTCCTGCAAGCTTATGCACATGTACACACACACACTGGTGCATGTACACACTGCCTGCACATATACCCACTCCTGCTTGCATGTCCACACCTGCACAACACACAATCCCGGAGGTGCGTGCACATGCAGTCAGCACATACAGACGTGCACCCCCCACCCCCCGAGTTTCATCACCTGCATGCCAGCAGAAGCACATGTGGAAAACAAGCCGCGTCTGGGGATTTGCCTCATTGGGCCCCCGAGAGATGTGGCACAAACTGCCCAGCGCTTCCTGCTGCCATCCCTCAGTGGGGGGAGCTGGGCCGGCTGGAGGCCCAGCTGGAGGGGGCTGGCCAGGAGAATCCCAGCTCTGAATGGGAGCGGAGCACTGGGAAATCTGGCTGTGGGTGATTGGGTGTGGATGAGAAGGGGTCCTGGTGTGTGGGTATAAAATGCGGTTGTGTGTAAAGCTGGGTCAGGCTGGCTGTGTGGTGGATCTGTCAGATTGTGGACTTGGCAGGGTGTCAGGTTGTGGAGTTGGGGTGGGTGTGAGAAGCAGCGTGATCCGCCCCCTGTGTTTCGGAGCCAGCCCCATGGGGATGCACTGCAGTGGCCCAGCCAACTGCTCTGCTGTGCTCATCAAGGGAAGGCGGCGCCACATCCATATGCCCAGCCAGGCCCTCGGATCAGGAGGCCTGCAAGGCAGACCATGTCTGCGGGCTGCTCTAACCACCAGGCTCCACTCCCTTCCAGGAGTCTAGCTCCCAGCCCCCTGCTCTAACCACTGGACTCCATTCCCTTCCCAGAGCTAGGCGTGACCCCAAGAGTCCTGGCTCCTTGTTCTAAAGCCCTTCCTGTCATTCCTTGTGAATTTGCTGCCTTCCAGTGACATCTTGTGGCAAGTAGTTCCACAGCTTATCGTGTATGTGTGACTGTGTGCATAAAAAGTAGTGTGTGTGTGACTGTGTGTAAAGCAGTGTGTGTGTTAAGCAGTGTGCACCTCAAGTGTGTCAGTGTGTATGTAAAGTAGTACATCTGCATGTGTAAAGCTCTGTGTGTGTGTGTAAAGCAGGGGTGGGCAGGGTTCCCCAGTGTCACCCCCATGCTGTGCCCCTGGGGGTCTGTCTTTCACTGCCATCAGAGAACCTTGGGTTGAGGAGACCCCAGGTAGCTGGTGACTCCCCACCCCTGAGCTGTGCACTCCCCACCAGAGCAGAGGCACAGAGAGCTGGGGTCCCCCCCATGATCCGGCTGGAAGGGAGGGGGCAGGAATGAGGTCTGTCAGGGAAGGGGGGGGTTGTTCTCAACTCCTCCCCCCAAGTCTCACCAGCTGCATTGTGGAATGACGTGCAACTGATGCCTGGGAGAGGGGGCCATCCACAGCACAGTTCCCCTGCAGGGCATTGCAAAGTGGGGGGCTGCAACCCCACTGGGTTATTGCAAATGGCTGGAGTCTTTGTGCTGAGCCCAGCCCAGAAGGTGGGGCACTGGACTGGGAGTCAGGACACTTGGGGTCTATTGCCATTTACCTTGGGCCAGTCCCTTCCCCTCTGTGCAACTCTGTTTTCCCACCCAGCCCCTGTGTATTTAGATGTAAGCTCTTCTGGTTAAGGACTGGTGACGGAGATCAGGGCCCCATCGTGCTGGGTGCTGCACAGACCCCGACTGAGATCAGGGCCCCATCGTGCCAGGCACTGCACAGACCCCAACCGAGATGTTACACACCCGATGACATCATGCACACCCCTCCCCATCCCGCCCTCTCACAGACACGCACACTGGGCACAGGAAGCTCTCAGCTGATGCTGATCTGCAGGCCCGTTGGGACAGGCAGTGAGGGAAGGAGATGCCCCCCTGCTGTTCCCTGCAGCACAACTCCTCCTAACACCATCCTGGGGCAGAGGGGCCAGTGCTGACAGTGAGGGGGGAGAGCGCCTCCTACTGAGCCCCACCCTGCACCCTGCAGCTCCTCACAGCCCCCCACCCAGCACCACCTGCAGCGTTGGGGAGATCTGTCATGCAGGCCCCTGGCTGCCGGCCATGCGTATTATCAATAACATCCCGGAGCGGGGCGGGGGGGGGGGGGTAAACAGCACTCTATTTATCAGGCTAATATTATAGACATGGGCAGCAAATGCAAAGTGCTATCGACCAGGCTGTAAGGGAGAAGCATGGTGTGGGGTGGGCAGCAATACTCTGTGCAAATGACGGGGGCAGGGGAGTGGTATGGTTGTGATCACACAAACCCTGATCTCACACTCACACCCTAATCTCACACACACTGATCTCACACCGATCACACACACACACACTGATCTCACACACATTGATCTTACACACTGATCACACTCACACACTGATCTCACACACACAGATCTCAACTCACACACTGATCTCAACTCACACATTGATCTTACACAAACTGATCTCACACACACTGATCTCAAGCACACACATCTATCTCACACACACTGATCTCACACTCACACACTGATCTCACACACTGATCTCACACACATTGATCTTACACAAATTGATCTCACATTCACACACTGATCTCAGACACACACATCTATCTTGCACACTGATCTCTCACACTGATCTCAAACACAGTGATCTCACACACACACTGATCTTTCACACTGATCTCACACTCACACACTCATCTCACACGTACTGATCTCATACATGCACACTGATCTCACACTCACATATTGATCACACACAAATACTGATCTCACACTCATTGATCTCACACTTACACACTGATGTCATACACACATGCACTGATCTCACACACACACCGATCACTCACTGATTTCACTCTCTGATCACCAGGGATCCTAGAAATCCATTTGCCAGGGGAAAACACAGAATTGTGCATTTTTATGGAGAATCTTTAGTTTTTACTTTTTCTGAAAAAATAAAAACATATACAGTAGAACCCTGTTTATCCGGCTCTCAGTATTAACCGAACCACAAGCTGCCTGGGGCCGCCCTGGGCTCATCATGCATCAGCCCCAGCCCCGGCTGCCTGGAGCTGACTGCCCATCAGCCCCAGCTCCAGCTGCCCGTCAGCCTCAGCCGCAGCCAGCCCCAGGCGGCTGGTGGTTCGGTCAAATCCAGAGAGCAAGATAATGGAGGCTCGGCTCTATGGGGTTCTACTGTATACCAATAAAAATTGTATTCAACTGATACCTGTATATATTGTGGCATGGGGAACTAAAGTTCTGCGTTTAATTTTAATAGTGGAAAAACAAAGATTTCTATGGTTTTTTATCAGAGAATTTTGGCTTTTTTATCATGGAAAACTAGGATCCCTGCTGATCACACACGCCAATCTCACACACTGATCATGCACACACACACACATAGAGATCACACACAATGATTTCACACACAAGCACACACTGATCTCACCCTCTGATCACACACACATATTGATTACATACACATGCTGATCTCCCATGCACACACATTGATCTCTCACACACACTGATCACACACATTGATCTCTCTCCCTCTCTCTCACACACACAAATGCACACACATTGGTCTCACACAGACACATTGATAACACACACTGATCACACACACTAATCTCTCTCTCTCTCTCTCTCTCTCTCTCTCTCTCTCTCTCTCTCTCTCTCACACATTCACACACACACACACTCTGCAAACCACCTCCTGGAGGGAGTCCCCAGCTCCAGAGCTTGGCAGGGGGTAGGTGGGGGAGGGGATGGATGGAGGCAGGCAGGGGATATGGCGGGTGGTGGGGAGGAGGGACAGGCAGGCATGTAGGGAAGGGGTGGGTGCATCCAGGATCAACCCAGAGCAAAATCAAATACGATGCACAAATAACATGATGGGGCCAGTAAATAACTAGGGCAGAGAGAGACCCCCCCCCAGCCAGAGGGGATAGGGTAGGGTCCTGAACCGCACATGGCCCTGCACCCCCTGTGCTCCCTGAACTGTGCCCTCTGCACCCCCTGTGCTTCCTGCACTGTCTCCCTGTGTCTCCTGCATGGCTGCTCTGTGACCCCTGCACTCCCTGTGCCCCCTGAACCCCCAGTGTCCCCTGCACTGCTGCTCTGTGCCCTCTGCACCACTTGTACCCCCTGCACTGCCACTCTGTGCCCTCTGCACCCCCTGTTCCCCCTGCACTGCTGCTCTGTGCCCTCTGCACCCCCTGTGCCTCCTTCACTGTCCCTCTGTGCCCTCTGCACCCCCTGTGCCCCCTGCACTGCTGCTCTGTGCCCTCTTGGCTCTTCCACCCCTGCAGTGTCACAGGAGTCCCCCTATGGCCCCATCCTGGCACTCTTCACTCCCTGCCTAGTCCATCCCTCGCTTTGGGAAGGGAGTGGGGTCTAGTGGTTAGAGCACCTGGCAGTATATCGCCTGCCCCAGTGAGGCTGGGGTGTTGGTTCCCCTCCCTCCCTGGCCTTTGTCCCCTGCTTGTGCCCCTCCCAACCATGGCTCCCTCATGCAGCCTTGGAAAGGGCCCCTCCTGCCAAGCCTCCCCGTCTCCCTGCTGGGACTGAATGTCCCTGCACAGCTTGGCTCTCCCTGTGGCCGGCGTCCAAGAGCCCGTTCTCTGTGCCTGCAGGGCTGGAGGGTTCCTAGAGCCCCCAGTGCCAGGGACAGCAACCTGGGCCTCACCCCATCCCCATCCCCTGCAGCGCTGCCCTCAGAGCTGGTGCCTGCTCTGTGCTGCAGGGGGCACTGTGCCCTCCCAGCCAGAGCTGGCCTCAGCCTCACCGCACAAGGGGGTGCTGTGCTACGGGTAGGGGGCTGGGGGGCTCAGCAGGGAGCTGGATCCCAGGATAAACAGCTGCCACGCCCCCCCTCCCCCGCAATAAACCTCTCTCCCTTACCTGACAGCATGTCTGCTCCTGCTGCGAGATCTACACCCCGGGGGGATTTAGGGAGCTGCCATTAAAACACAGCAGCATGCTCCCAAAACACCCTACAACAACAAAACACCTGAGCCTCAGAACTCCCAATACACCCTGCTACACTGGGGCCCTGATCTCGGTTGGGGTCTGCGCAGTGCCCAGCACAAGGGGGCCCTGATCTCAGTCGGGGTCTGGGCAGCGCCTGGCACAAGGGGGCCCTGATCTCAGTTGGGGTCTGCGCAGTGCCTGGCACAATGGGGTCCCTGATCTCAGTTGGGGTCTGCGCAGTGCCTGGCACAATGGGGTCCCTGATCTCAGTCGGGGTCTGGGCAGCGCCTGGCACAAGGGGGCCTGATCTCAGTCGGGGTCTGCACAGCGCCCAGCACAATGGGGTCCCTGATCTCAGTTGGGGTCTGCGCAGCGCCTGGCACAATGGGGGCCTGATCTCAGTCGGGGTCTGCACAGCGCCCAGCACAATGGGGTCCTTGATCTCAGTTGGGGTCTGCGCAGCGCCTGGCACAATGGAGCCCCACTCACACTGAAACAACTGGCATTTACACAAGCAGCAGGACTGGGCACAACAGCAGCCAGGCAGCCTGGAGTGAATGGAGCCGGCACCTCCCTGGGTGGTACGAGTCACTGCCAGAGCCCACAGGCTGCTGGGGATTGTCAAAGTGGGGGCTGGGAGCCAGGACTCCTGGGTTCTGTCTCTGGTGGGGAAGTGGGGTCTAACAGTTAAAGTTGGGGGGGTGGGGGGGCTGGGAGCCAGGACTCCTGGTTCTGTCCCAGCGCAAGGACAGAACCAGGAATCTTGTTTTGCAGCCGGGCAGGTGTCAGGGCCATTGCTGCTGGAGCTGAAGGACGAGCAGCTGCTGATTGATGGGGCATGAAGCAGGGCTCAGACCTTGGGCTGACAGCTCCTCTGTTCAGCGACAGGACCTTGGGAGGACTCTGGCTGGGGGGCATGTCTGTGGGTTTCAGTGTGGGGGCTGGGAGCTAGGACTCCTGGGTTCTGTGCCTGGCTCCTTGCGGGGGGTGGGATCCAGTGGGTCAGAGCAGGGGGCTGGGATTCAGGATTCCTGGGTTCCACCCAGATTGGGCGAAGGTTAGGAAGGGCTCTGCATCCCATGCTGCCCCCAAGAGAGCAAAGCCAGGCCTGGGGGTGGGCAGCAGCTGGGGAAGGGGCAGGGGGCGATCTTGTCAAGACATTTCCAGACCCGGGTCTAAGATCAAACCAGTCCCAGGGCCAGGTGGGCGCAGTGCCTGGGGAGAAATGACAGCTCTGACCTTTGCTCAGCACTCTCTGCGTGTGTGTGTCAGGAATAGGAAATAGATAGGTGGTCCCCAGTCATAGAATCACAGAATATCAGGATTGGAAGGGACCTCAGGAGGTCATCTAGTCCAACCCCCCCTGCTCAAAGCAGGACCAATCCCCAACCCCAGATCCCTAAATGGCCCCCTCAAGGATTGAGCTCACAACCCTGGGTTTAGCAGGCCAATGCTCAAACCACCAAGCTATCCCTCTGCCCGGTCCCCTGCGGCTCCCACCTCCCATCCCCAGCTTCAAATCCAACCCCTTGTCACTCATGCAATGAGCTGCCTGGTCTCTGTTGTCAGCGTTGCAGTTCAGTTCAATTGGTAATCAGTGCTCAGGGGCTGCAGGTCGGGACTGAGGGGCACCGGCAGAGCTGGGGGGCAGCCCTGGCTGGGATAGTTGCGGGGGTCTTTGTTCATTATTGAGTGACCTGGGCGGGGAAAGCAGTCGGGCTGTGGGCAAGATAACCCTCCTCACCCCCACGGTTGGCAAGGCTGATCCTTGATGCCCATTCTATGCAACGTGTGTGAATGTCCCACACCCCACCCCGGCCCCAAGCAGCGTCCAGCATCCTTGCCTGACATGGAAACGGGCGAAGGGAGCGTGATGGGAAGGGCGTCTCCCAGTGGGGGCCCAATTAATATCCATCCCTGTCCAGGGAGCACAGGGTGGACAGACGCACACAGAGCAAGAGGGATGCCTGAGGGCCAGGCAGTCTGGTGGTGTGGTGGGCAGAGCTGGGCAGAGGATTTGCTGGTGGTTCCAAAAAGTCGGGGGTGGGGGGGATTGTTTTGGGTTGAACCGAAAATAAAACTGCGGGGAAGTTTTGGCCAATGGCGAACTCGGGGACAGACTCGATGTTTGTTCTCTGCGGACGCTTGGAAAGGGCCAGCCATTGCCAAGGCCCCAGGCCGAGCAGTCCTGGTTCTCAGGGCATTGGTCACTAACTCCGAGGCCTGATCTAGCCTGGCGGAGCGGGAGCCAAGGGCTGGGCAGCCACATGGCGCTGTCTGAGACGGGGAGAGATTTGTGACACCGGGCGCCAGCCGGGGGTGGGGTGGGGAGCCAGGAGACCAACCCAAGACCAGGCACATAGGATGCGTGAGGAGCACTCGAACGCCCCCAAGCCGGGGTTGGCTTCTCTCACCCGACTGTGTCACATGGGGCGCTCAGCTCCAGATTTGTGCCCACATGGACCCATCTCACTGGTCCACTCTGGGACCAGAGCCAGGGAGGGCCCGTGGGGGTGAGGGAGACCAGCTGGGTGTTGGCAATGCAACTGTCATCTTCCAGCCACCTAGGGAGAGAGGGAGGGACAGAAGGAGGGACGTGTCTGGGGATCGGGGAGGGATGGATAGATGGGGGTGTCTGGAGAGGGAAGGAGGGATAGATAGATGGGGAGTCTGGGGAGGGAAGGAGGGAGGGAGGGATAGATGGGGGTGTCGAGGGAGGAAGGCAGAGAGGGATTGATGGAGGGAAGGATAGATGGGGGTGTCTGGGAAGGGAGGGAGGGAGGGAGGGATAGATAGATGTCTGGGGAAGGAGGGAGGGATAGATGAGGGTGTCTGGGAAGGGAGGGAGGGAGGGAGGGATAGATGGGGTGTCTGGAGAGGGAAGGAGGGAGGGAGGGATAGATGGAGGTGTCTGGGGAGGGAGGGATGGATAGATGGGGGTGTCTGGGGAGGGAGGTATAGATGGAGGTGTCTGGGGAGGGAGGGAGGGATAGATGGGGTGTCTGGGGTGGGAGGGAGAGATGGGGGTGTCTGGGGAGGGAGGGATGGAGGGATAGAGTCAAACGGGGTGTCTGGGGTGGGATGGAGGGAGGGATCAGCCTGGAAAAGCCCCTTAAAACCATCCCTTGCTGGGCCCATATTTCACTGCAGCCGCCCCCCTCTCCTTGCCCCTTGGCTCAGGGGCACGGGGCTCAGTACCAAATGCAGCCACCAGGCAGCACTGCTGCCCTCACCCCCAGCTTGTGCCCTGAGCCTGCCCACTGCCAAGTTAGGCTGAGTTGGGGCAGCTTATGAATGGAAGACTTTCAGGGGCTGTGGGGCTCAGTAGGGGGTGCTCTCCTCTCGCAGTTGGTGCGGCGCTAGGGGGCGCTGTGCTGAGGGGCGGGGGCTCAGTAGGGGCTGCTCTCCCCTCGCAGTCAGTGCGGCGCTAGGGGGTGCTGTGTGGCAGGGCAGGGTTCAGAATGGGGGTGCTCTCCCCTCACAGTCAGTGCGGTGCTAGGGGGCGCTGTGATGAGGGTGGGGGCTCAGTAGGGGGTGCTCCCCCTTGCAGTCAGTGCATGCCCCAGTCCAGCACTAGGGGGTGCTGTGCTGCAGGGCGAGGCCAGGGGGTCTCCCTAGCGCTCATCCCCCTGCCTTCCCCCGGTGCAGATGTCATCCACGCAGTGGGTCCCATTGCCCAGGGGGAGCCGAGTGCGTCCCAGGAAAAGGAGCTGGAGAACTGCTACAAGAACAGCCTGAAACTGGCTGTGGAAAACAAACTCCGCACCGTGGTGAGAGAGCCTGGAGGTGCCTGAGGGAGGGGCTGGGATTTGCTGGGGGTCATGCAGCTGGGGAGAAAGGAGGTTTATGCAAATGGAGAAGAGGTTGCAGAGGGCAGAGGGAGGTGAGGCAGGTTGGGAGAGGGCATTGTAGGGAGGGGTGCTGTGAGGGACAGTGCTGTGGGGGGCAATGAGGGAGGGCAGTGGGAGGGATGGGAGCAGTGTTTTGGAGGATGGTGCTGTGGGGGGGGTGTTGGGCAGGCAGCGGTCTGGGGTGGCAGTTGTGTGGGGCATGGGGTCCTGGGGGCGGTGGGTGCTGCAGGGGTGGCAGGTGTCTCCCTCACCCACTGTCTCTCCTCCCAGGCCTTCCCTTGTCTCTCCACGGGCGTGTTCGGTGAGTATGGGGCTGGGCCTGGGACTTGACCCCTCTCCTGGGCTGGGGGCTCGCTCCAGGCCCTGGCTCTGATCCCTGCTGCTCTGCCCCCAGGGTACCCCAGCGATGCCGCTGCCGAGGTCGTCCTGAGGACGCTGCGGGAGTGGCTGGAGGCGAACAAGGAGAAGGTGAGGGGAAGCGTGGGCCCCCCCTGCTGGGCGGGGCAGGTTCACGAGCACCACACTGCCCATGGGAGCACGGGGGTGTGAACAGCGGGCGCATGCGGGAGTGTGCACGGGAACATGGAGGTGCTTGGGGCATTGTGCACCTGGGGGGAGTGTTCTCATGGGTGTGTGTGAGCATGCACATGAGTGTGAATGGGTTTGTGAGCGTGCACGTCGGTGTTTGTGAGCATGCACATGGGTGACTGTGAATGTGCACGTGTATGCACATGGGTGTTTGTGAGCGGGCCTGTGGCTGTGCTCACACCATTGTGACCCGGGGGGGGGTGATGATCAGGGGAGGAGTTGAGTCTTTTAAGGCCAGGTGCCCAGACCTGCAGCTCTCAGCTCTGCCAACCCTTGAGTCCTCCCCCCACCCCCAATGCTGGAGTCCGTCCTCACCACTGACCCACATCCCCGCTCACACCCGGCAGGTCGACCGGCTGGTGATCTGCGTCTTCCAGGAGAAGGATGAGGAGATTTACAAGGAGAAGCTGCCCCTCTACTTCCCCATTGGTATGGCCCCTCCAGATCCTCACCCCTCTACTTCCCCATTGGTATGCCCCCCCCGACGTCCACCCCTCTGCTTCCTCATTGGTACGGATCCCCTGACCTACACCCCTCTACCTTCCCATTGGTACGGTGCCCCCAACCTCCACCCCTCTACTTCCCCATTAGTATGGCCGCCCAGACCCCCATCTCTCTACCTCCCCATTGGTATACCCCCCCCGACCTCCACCCCTCTGCTTCCTCATTAGTATGGCCCCCCAGACCCCCACCTCTCTACTTCCCCAGTGGTACAGACCCCCCCCAGACCCCCACCCTTCTACTTCCTCATTGGTATGGCTCCCCTGACCTCCACCCCAATACTTCCCCATTAGTACGCCCCCCCGACCCCCACTCCTCTACTTCCCCATTGGTACAGCCCCCAGACCCACACCTCTCTACTTGCCCATTGGTTTGCCCCCCCAACCCCCATCCTTCTACTTCCTCATCGGTATGCCCCCCTAAACTTTCACCTCTCTACTTCCCCATTGGTACAGTCCCCATGGATCCCCCCTGCAGTTCTCCCAGCCCCTCCAGGACCCCCCCAACCCCTGGCCTCCAACCCATCAAGTTCCCCATTGGTTCAGCCCCCATAACCCCCCACTCTGACCCATAGGACTCTCCCCAGCCCCCCATTCCTCTAGTTCCCCATTGGTACAGCTCCCCTGCCCCACCAATCCCCCCATAGTCTCCCCCACTCTTCCCCCCAACCTCTCCTCACCAGTCCCTCAGGGCTCTCCTGTGACTCCCCTTATCCTGCAGGACCCTGTCAGCAAGCTTAAGACCACAAGAACGGCCACACTGGGTCAGACCAATGGTCCATCTAGCCCCGTATCCTGTCTGTGACAGTGGCCAATGCCAGGTGCCCCAGAGGGAATGACCACAAGAGGGCAATTGATCGAGTGAGCCATCCCCTGTCGTCCAGTCCCAGCTTCTGGCAATTAGAGGTTTAGGGACACCCAGAGCGTGGGGTACATCTCTGACCATCTTGGCTAATAGCCATTGGTGGACCTGTCCTCCAGGAACTCATCCAATTCTTTTTTGAACGCAGTTAGATTTTTGGCCTTCACAACATCCCCTGGCAATGAGTTCCATGGGCTGACGGTGCGTCGTGTGAAGAAATACGGCCTTGTGTTTGTTTCAAACCTGCTGCCCGTTAATTTCATGGGGTGACCCACTGGTCCTTGTGTTATGGGAAGGGGTAAACAACACTTCCCCATTTACTTTCTCCACCCCAGTCCTGATTTCATAGACCGCCATCATATCCTCTTAGTCGCCTCTTTTCAGTCTCTCATACGGAAGTGGTTCCGTCCCCTCATCGTTTTTGTTGCCCTTCTCTGCACTTTCTCCAATTCTACTGTATCTTTTCTGAGATGGGGCGACCGGAACTGCACGCAGCATTCAGTGTGTGGACGTACCAGGGATTTAGCTAGTGACATTATGATATTTTCTCTTTTATTATCTGTCCCTTTTCCAATGGTTCCTAACATTCTGGTAAGCGTTTTTGTCGGCTGCTGCACATTGAGGGGAAGTTTTCAGAGAACTCGCCACAGTGACTCCAAGATCTCTCTTGAGCGATAACAGCCCATTTAGACCCCATCATTTTGTATGTAGAGTTGGGATATGTCCTTCGCAGCCTGCCTGGGACTTAACTACCTTGAATAATTTTGTATCATCTGCAAACTTTGCCGCCTCACTATTTACCCCTTTTTCCAGATCATTTATGAATATGTGGATTAGGACTGGTCCCAGAACAGCCCCCTGGGGGACACCGCTATTTATCTCTCTCCACTGTGAAAACTGACCATTGAGTGCTATCCTTTGTCTCCTGTCTTGTAACCAGTTACTGATCTGTGAGGGGACCTTCCCTCTTATCCCCTGACTGCTTACCAGTGCTCCCCCATAGCCTCTGCTCCTGGCCACCCCTCCCCCTGCAGAACCTCTGCCCCCTGGGCCTTTCCCCCACAGCCTCCTGACCTGCCCCCACATCCCCCCAACCCCTTCCCACCCTCCAGCCCAAAACCTTTCCCCATCCTCCGAGTGCCCTCCATCCGCCCCCCACCCCCCCACCAGCCCTGGGCCCCACCCCTCAACTCATGATTCTCCCCTTCCCATGAGAACATCCCCCTGCTGCCACTACCACCCTGTACCTCCACCCTAGGCCCTGCACTCTTCCCCATCCAGCACATGGGGGCCCTTCCCCTCCCCCTTGTCCTGCCCCACACATATTCTGATGGACCCTGTGGGCACCCAGGGAGGGTAGATGGGGGCCTTCCCCCTCCCCCACTGGGCATTGGGTGTGTTTGGGGGAGGATTCCCTGGATTAACCCTCACCCGTCTCTTCTTTCTAGCCTGATCCTGACCCCATCCCTCCCCCCTGCAATGGGTAAGCAGAACCCAGCACCGTGTGCAGTGGGGGGAGCTCTCCTAACCCCAGAACCACATCATCTGGGATAGCAGGGGCTACTGAGGGACACCGGCAGAGCTGGATGGGGGGGGGGGGACTGTGGGTCAGGACTGAGAGGTACTGGCAGAACTGGGATGGTGGGGGGGGGCCGTGCAGTGGGACTGAGGGCCACTGGCAGAGCTGGGGGCCAGAGCCCAAGGATAGAATAGCAGGGGGCTGTGGGTTGGGATGGTGGGGCACTGGCAGAGCTGGTTTGGGATCCCAAGGCTGGTAAAGCAGGGGACTGTGGGTTGAGATTGAGGGGCACCGGCAGAGCGGGGGGAAGGAGCCGAGGGCTGAGCTAGTGGGGGGCTGCAGGTTGGGAATGAGGCACTGATCCCATGGCCAGTGGGGGTTGAGTACCAAATGCTGCCTTCCTTCTGTCCCCACCCCATACACCTGCTCCTGGCCTGTTGCCCCCGATGCACAGATCTGACCCCGCGTCTTTCTTCCCCCACAGACGCCACCGAGAAGGCCCCCAGAGACACTGCCTGCCCCCCCTTCTCTGCTGATTGTCCCCCAACCCCCACATTATTGCGCCCAGAAGAGAAAAGACCCCCCACCTCCAACTTCAGCACCTTCACTTCCCTGCAGTGAGACCCCCCCCCCCTTGCTTCCCGCTCAGCTAATAAAGTTATTTGCTTTGAATTATCGTGTTACTGCTGCTTTCTGGGAGAGTCCCTGTCCCAAGGCCCCTGACTGGGAGCTTCCTCAGAGTGGGGAGGGGCCCGGGTCCGAGGATCCAGAGCTGGGCGACAGGCTGGGTGGTTCTGATGCTGTCCAGCAGGGGGTGGTAGGGCCAGACACAGAGCTGGGCTCATTCCCTCCAGCAGGGACCAAGACGAACACAACATGTGGGGAGGGTTTGCGGTCTGGACAGTGCAGAAATTCAGAGGCACGTGTCCACTTCAGGCTCTTCAGTAGGGACGTGCCGCACTCAGGACTCCTAGGGTCTATGGGGGCTGCACTAAATGTCCCAGACTCAGATATTGGTATTTAGGGGGCAGGGACAGTGACCCCAGACTCCAGCTCCCTGATTCCCTGGGCAGGGCCCTGCATTAGGTGAGTATCTCGCTCTCACACACACACACTCTCTCTCTCTCTCGCTCTCTAATGGGGGGGTGGGGCTGAGCAGGTGTCTTTAAAAGGCTTCTCCAGGCAGGCTCAGGCTGACCGCCAGGGCTGTGGGTTTTGGGGCTGCTTCTAGACCTGAGGCTAGAACCCAGGAGTCCGGGGCCCGGCCCTGCCCTGCCCTGCCCTGCCCTGCCTAGCCACAAGCCATTGCAGCTGCTCTCCCCCAGGAGGGTTCTCTCTGTTCCCCTCCCACCTGCCAGGGCTGGCTGCCCCCATAGCTGGGGTTGGGGGGCTGGAATTCAAAGGACTCCCCATTCACTGTTCTTCCGGGGGGCTCCTGTTAGCAGTCAGGGCGGTGACCCAGAGCTTGCGGGAGGGGCTGGAAGCCAGGATTCCTGGCTTGTCTCCAGCACTCTGGGTGGCGATGGGGTGTGGTGGTTATGGGGGGGCTGGGAGTTAGGTAACGAGGCTGGTGCGCCCCTTAAACTCTGCCCTGAGAGTGGCGCTCACAGTGCCCTGCCGGGCTGGGTGGGTGGGGAGCCTCTGCTGCGGGGACATGCGCTGGGAGCGGGGGCTGTGTGTGCCGCTCTCTGGCTCCGGGCTGGCGGCGCAGCCTTGGTAATTAATTTCCTTTGCTCGCTCTCCCGCTAGGCGGGGGGGTGCCCAGCCCCCACTTCCCCGTCACACCTGGCTGGAGCAGGAGACAAAGGCAGCAGCAGCGGCTGTTGGGTCGAATACAGATTAGCTGGGTGAGCAGCAGCAGGTGCCTCAGTTGGGCTGGGCTGGCGGGGGGGCTGCGGGTCAGGAATGAGGGGCACTGGTGGAACTGTGGGGGGTGCTGTGGGTTAGGATTGAGGGGCACCAGCGCAGCTGGGGGGTGGGGGGCTAGCAAGGGGCTGTGGGTCAGGAGTGAGGGGTAATGGAAGAGCAGTGTGCATGAAGCCAGCAGGAGGCTGTGGGTTGGGCCTGAAGGGCACCGGTGGAGTTGTGTGGGGGGCTAGTGGGGGGGCTGTGGGTCAGGAGTGAGGGGTGTGAGCAGAGCTATGGGGGGGGGGGGCAGAGTGGTGCGCTGAACTGAGGGCTCTCTGCAGCAGGGAGCCAGCTGGCTGCATGCCCTGGAAATGGAGTCTCCCTGGAGCTGAGTAGGGGACCTGCGGGGGCAGAGACCAGAGACCTAAAAGCCTTTTGTTCCTTGAGGCGTCTGCCCGAGGGAGGATTTGGGGCTGGGCCAGGGCTGGGGAACCACTCGCTGGTGGTGTTGCAAGACCCACTCCTGGGCAGTCACCTAGCAATCTGCCGCCACAGAGCTCTTGCAGGAGGAAGCCTGGGACAGGAGCTACATTGCAGGATGAGGGTCCCCATCCTCATCTCCTTTTGCCCTGGGAATGTGGCGGGGCCTGGAGGGGCGGGGGAGGACTCCAGGGTTCCATTCTGGTGGGGAAGAAGGGGGTTTTTTTTTTTGGGGGGGGGGGGGGGGGGAGAGGGTGCTCAGGATTTCTGTGCCCCATGCCTCATGCTTGGGAAGCGGGGCTCAGGGCTGGGGGAGAATGTCAGGACTGCTGGGTTTCTGCCGTGGTGGAGCTGGGGTGGGTACTAGGAACCCTGGGTTCCACTCTGGCAAAAGTAGGGGGGTGGGATCGGGATTCCTGTGCCCCATTTGAGTGGGGACAGCATTGGGACTCGGGGGTTCTAATTTGAGGGGGGAGGAGTTCTGATGGGCCAGAGATGCCTGTGGGGCTGGGGCCTTGGTGGCTCGGACACCTAGATCCACGGGTAAAGCTGGGCGATGTCTCTTCAGCCAAGCGCTGATTTGCTAGAAATGGAGTTTGGCCAACCCAAAACCATTGGCAAACAAGTGCCGAGTTCCCTGCCCAGCTTTGGCCACCCCGAGGGCATAGAAACACGTCAGTGACTTCAGCCGGTAGCACTTCACTTTGACCCAGCTCGGCACTTGCTTTGATTCTGAGCTATCTGTCCAAGTCCGGGGAGGGTGAGATGTGCCAAATGCCTGGGCGTGGCGGGGAAGGGGGGAATGAGGACCTGCCATCTAACCCGTAGCCCGGTGGCTTAGGGCACTTGCCATGGGCATGGCAGATGGCCCTGTCTCTGCTCAGTCGCTGAAGTATTTTAGGCAAAGGGGACAAGCTTCAACAGGCCCAGGGCCCGGTGGCTAGGATGGCTGCCGCAAGGTGGGAGACTCGTGTTCAAATCCCTTTCCGCATCGAGCTGGGAGAGAATTGACGGAGGCTCTCCCAGGTGAGTACTCACCACGGGGCTCAGACTCAGAAGAGAGGCCCTTGCAATCTCCTCCCACCCCGGGTAGGCATCCTGCTGGCCTCGTAACAAATGACCCAAATGGAAAACCTTTGGCTTGTGTCAAAATGCAGCACTTCTGTCTGATCCCATTTTTTCCAGCCTTTTTTGTGCAGCTGAGAAATGCTGGTTTGGGTTCAAACTGGAACAAACGTGAGTGGTGTGTTTGGAGTTGCTGGTAAACTTAAACCTTATTGACCCAACTGTATCCTAAGGTCCCAGGCATGTTTCTGTAACCATTTGGGTGCTGAGGCGAGTCCCCCTTCCCCCTAGGACAGCTGCAGAGATTGAGCCGTCCCCTGGGCAGGGAAGCGCCTTCCTCCCTGGGAGCACTTACAAGAGCCTGAAATGTTCCCCAGGTGAATGGGGACAGAGTTAAACGTCCAGACTTCAGTCAGTTCAGGTTGTTGAAGGAGGTCAATTTTGACCTCTTTAAAAATTTTTGTCCAACTAGCTTGAAGTGCCAATCACAACTGTTGCTAACCAGAGAGTTTCATTATGAAAATGTCATAAGAACGGCCGTGCTGCATCAGACCCATGGTCTGTCTGGCCCAGTATCCTGTTTTCCGACAGTGGCCAGGGCCAGATGCTTCCGAGAATGAACGCAAGAGAGCAATTGATCAAGCTATCCAGCCCCCGTCGTCCAGTTCCAGTTTCTGGCAGTCAGAGGCTGAAGGACGCACAGACCATGGGACTGCATCTCTGACCAACTTGGCTAACAGCCACTGATGGACCTAAACTCCAGGAACTTACCTATCGCTTTTTTGAACCCAGTTATAATTTTGGCCTTCACAACCTGACTATGTTGTGTGAAGAAGGGTCCTGCCTTATGTTTCTTAAACCTGCTGCCTATTAATTTCATTGGGTTGTGAGAAGGGGTAAATAACACTTCACTTTCTCCACACTATTCGTGCTTTTATAGTCCTCGATCTTTGCAACATTGAATTTCATGTGCCATTTTGTTGCCCTGTCACCCAGTTTTGTGAGATCCCTTTGTAACTCTTAGTTCAGTCCAAAGCGGACTGCAATCTTGAGGCGTCTAATATCATCTGCAAATTTTGCCACCTCACTGTTCACCCCCTTTTCCAAATCACTTATGAATATGTTGAACCACACTGGTCCCAGTACAGATCTTCGGGGGACCCTGCCACTTCCTGCTCTCCGTTGAGAAACCTGATCATTGAGTCCTATCCTTTGTTTCCTGTCTTGTAACCAGTTACTGATCCGGGAGTACCATCTGGTCCTGGTGACTTATAACTGTATAATTTAGCAACTTGTTCCAAACCCACTTCCTATCAACACCTCAATCTGGGACAGTTCCTCAGATTTGTCACTGAAAAAGAATGGTTCGGGTGTGGGGACGTCCCTCAGAACCTCTGCAGCGAAGACTGATGCACAGAAGTCATTAAGCTTCTCCGCAATAGCCTTGTCTTCCTTGAGTGCTCCTTTAGCACCTTGATCCTCCAGCGGTTTGGCAGGCTTCCTGCTTCTGATGTACTTAAACTTTTTAGCTGTTAATTTTTGTCTTTTGCTTGTTGCTCTTCGAGGTGTCTTGCGTCTAACTGTACTTTTACACTTGACCTGGCAGAGTTTGTTCCTTTCTATTCTCCTCACTTGGATTTGACTTCCAATTTTCAAAGGATGCTTCTTTGCCTCTATCTGCCACTTACTCGGCTGTTTAGCCATGGTGGCATTTTTTGATCCTCTTACTGATTCTCTGTTTTTGAGGGCGAGGGTGGTGGCAGTGGCAACACATGTAGTTGGAGCCTTTGTTATGGTGTTTTAAGTCGTTTCCATGCAGTTTGCAGGCACTTTGCTCTTTCGACGGTTCCTTTTAATTGCTATTTAACTAGCTTCCTCATTTTTGAGTAGTTCCCCTTTTTGAAGTTAAATGCTTCTGGGGTGGGTTTCTTTGATTATATCTGCCCTACAAGGATGTTAATTTAATCACCTTATGGTCAATGTTACTGAGCAGTTCAGCTGTAGTGACCTCTTGGACCAGATCCCATGCACCACTTTGGATCGAACCAAGAATTGCCTCTCCCCTTGTGGGTCCCAGGACAAGCTGCTGCGAGAAGTAGTCATTAACGGTGTCTAGAAATGTTATCTCAGCATCCCATACCGAGGGGACATGTGCCAATAAAAAGATAGTTGAATTCCTCCATTGTTGGGTTTTCTGTTTGTATAGCCTCTCATTTCCTCTGAGATTATGCAATCACCATCACTCTGCTGGTCAGGATTATATTTCTACTCTCATTATTCAAGCATAGACATTCTGCCCATAGCGATTCCACGGTACGGTTTGATTCAAGATCATCATCTTATTGGAGGCTGACTTTTTTAGCATGGCACCATTTCCCCACCAACATGGCCTACTGATCAAATTGGTCCATATTTACTCATCTGCCTCCATGTGATGTGATTGACTGGGACTGTTTTCATTTGACCATTTCTCTTTAGGTCCTACCTATGTTATCAATGTTGATCCTCTCCTCTTTCCTAGGAGATCATTTCCCCTTCTAATAAATCCTCCGCTAAGGGATGTGTCTGGCTGAATCACATACTCCTCCGCACCTGTTGGCTCTCCCCCGGCCCTTACTCTAAAAACTCCTTTAAGACCTCTACTATTTGATGTCATAGATTCTAAGGCACAAAGGGACCATTAGGATCATGGTCTCTGCCCTCCCATACGACACAGGCCCAGAGAACTGCCCCAAAATAATTCCCAGAGCAGATCTCTTTAGAAAAACATCCCATCCTGATTTCAAAACTGTCAACGAGGGAGAATCCACCCGGACCCCGGTAAGCCTTCCCAAGGGTTAATTATGAAGGCGCACGCTAAGAAAGCGTGTCCTCTTTCCAGTCTGTGTTGAGTTTCAACCTCCAACCATTGGATTGTTAGACCTTTCTTTGCTGGACTGGAGCACCCATTATTAACTATCTGTTCCCCAGGTAGCTACTTACAGACTGTGTTCAAGTCACCCCTTAATCTTCCCTTTGGCAAGCTAAATAGAGATTGAGTCTCTCACTATAAGGCATGTTTTGTAATCCTTCTCCTGGCTCTTCTCAGAATCCCTCCAATTTCTCAACATCCTTCTTCAATTGTAAGCCCCAGAACAGGCTGTAGGTCGCACCATTGCCAAATGCAGAGGAAAATGATCTCCCTGCTCAAGATTCCCCAGTTTGCGCATCCCAGGATCACATTAGCTCTTCTTGGCCACAGCATCGCACCGAGCTTGCGTTCAGCTGATTATCCACGATAACCCACACCGCTGTCAGTAGCCACTTCCCAGGAGCAAGACCTCCATTGTGTATGTATATGGCCTGCACTCTTTGCTCCTAGATGTAGAGTGTATTTTAATGTAAATAGTTTGGTTGTAGGCAGTTTATCAAACTATCCAAATTGCTCTGAATGGGTGACCTGTCCCCTTCATTATTTACCACTCCCCCAATCTTTGTCATCAGCTGACTCTATCAGTGACTATTTTGTTTTCTTCCAGGTCACAGATAAAAATGTTAAAGAGCATAAGGCCAAGAACTAATTCCTGTGGGACCCCACTGGAAACAGACCCCCCTTAATGACCACTCCTATCCCTTAGCTAGTTCTTAATTCATGTCACATGTGCCGTAACTCTAGAGGGTTTGGGTTTTTAACAGTCAAATGCATTACAGACATCTGCTACCTCAGTGCTATTACCTTGATCAACCAAACTCCTCGAGAAAAGGGAATGTGGCAGGAGCTACTTTCCAGGAACCCATGTTGACTTGTTTTGTTCTTGTGATCAAGTCCCCTGTTAGCTGCTCCGCTATCTTGTCCAGGGTCAATGGCAGGCCTATAATTAACACCATCATACCATTTACCCCTTTTTTAAACTGGCAGATTAGCTTTTTTCTGGAACTTTCCCTGTGCTCCAAGGCTACAGTAACTGTGCAGTGAGCTCCTCACCTGGCTCTGTTAAAACTCTTGGGTACAAGTTATCTAGATCTGCTGGGTTTTTTTTTTTTTAAATGTCTGACTTTAGTAGCTTCTATCAGCTTCCATAGAACCCAGTAGCATGGAAAGTGCATATAGCTTAAAAAAACTTCCTTAATACTGCCAGCCATAGCTTTTCCTTATGTCTTGGCTTCCCTGATCAACTTCCTACAATGCCTAACTTCTGACTTGCATTCAGTACTGTCAACTTGCCTCTTCTTCCATGTGTTTATAATCTATTTATTGCTGCCTTCAATTCCCCTCTAAATGCTCTTAACCAGCACAGCTATCTTCCACAAGTGTGGTATTGTGGCTTTCTGGGTATCCTGTGAGACTTTTACCAATTAATATTTTTCTGATTAAATTTTTCCTTCCAGCTGATTTGATTAAAATTGTTCTCAGCTTTGTGAAACTGGCATGTGATCAAGTCATGAGCACTGGTAGCTAAGCTACCATTAATTTTCAGTTTGGTGAGCACTTCCACTCTCTGTTAGGACAAGATCTAATAGGACAGAATTCTTTATAGTGGCTGCAACACCCCCCCTCTTTTTAATTTTAAAGCTTTAGGAAATTGTCCCCTACTGTTTAGAGGTACCAAGGATGTTTTAGTACTGGCAGTGTGAACTCCAGCATGTGTTACACATGTCACTCAAAGTGAAATCTCCCATGATCACATAGGTTTTTGCCTACACACTGTAGACAGATGTGTAATGAGGCGGCCAACCCCCCCAGTGTGATTAGGTGAGCTGTAGCAGATGCTGACCGATAACCATCATGCGCTTTATCTGTTGATCCGTAAACAGTCGAGCTCACTTTCTTCTGAGTTATCAGCAACTGGGAAACAAGTATGACCATTATTGTCATAGTCCCAATTCCCCGCCCCCCATGCTCTCTGCCCTAAATCAGTTATAGCCCCTGAGGGCACAACTGGAAACTTACACTCACCCCAGTAGGTTTCAGTAAGAGCCAGTAGATTTGTCTGAGCGTTCGACAACTCTGAAACATTCTTGGAAACCTCTCAAAGTTGAGACACGAACCTAACCTAACCCGCCTCCTCCCCGGGAAGCCGTGGCTGAAATAAAGAGGGGTTTTCTGCTGGAGAAAGGCCCACCTGGCTCCACAAGGGACCCCCCTAACCCGTGAGGCATGGTTGTGCGCTACAGCTCCAGGAGCTGGACTGCTCTTCCTCCTGGCTCAGCCCAGCCCATCGGCTCTGCTCCTGGCTGGGGAACTGTAGCGGGAGCCTGTTCCATGCATCTCAGGATAGCGCTGCACACCCCTGCAGCTGGGAGCAGGGTCCCTTTCTTGCTGGGTGCTGTGTGGGCCATGCCCTAAGAGCTCAACCTTAGAAAGCTAATAAAGGGTGGATTATATCTCCTTTGTACAGAGCCTGCCACAAGCCTGCTCTGTCTCCTTCCCTCACCCCGGGTAGGGGGGACCTGTCTAGGCTGCTTTGCTGAAGTTTATCACCTCACTCTTCTTTTTGTCTCCATAGCGATTTACCAGCCAAGATGCAGCTGGCCCAGGTTCGGCCAGGGATGGCTGTGGAGTGATGGTCGCAGGAGGCAGCCAGCTTTGCTTTGCAAGGTTGGAGGCAGGGATGTCTGTGGCAACAGTGAGAGGGAGGAGAAGCGCAGCTGGAAAGCCAGACCAATCCCCTTTCCTTTGCGCCGGGGGTGCTGTTTGATCAGCATTGCACTGTCGTGTCACAGGGGCTTGTCCCGCTCCCAGCCAGATCCCACCAGGCCCCAGCTGGACCTGAGCAGCTGCCCATGTCTGCTTCCAGGACTGGGATGTTATCACCTGGCCCTGCTTGCATATGGACCAGGACAGCAGCCTGCCCCCCCTTCCCCCCAAAGGTGTGCCATGGAGCCTCGCAGCAGGAGTAAGTACAATGTACTTTGTTGCAGGTGGGATTTGGGTGGTCAAAAAAAGACGGTGGGAGTCTGAAGGAAAATGCTAAACTCTTGTCAGTTTACCAAGCGTACCCAAGACCTATCATGGTGTTACAGTAAAGTAATATACAAACTTTTAGGCCACACCTAACAAAATAATTGTCTGAAACCCATTTCTATGTACACACTGTATTAACAGACATTTTTAATAGTACGGGGGAATCTCAGGTTTTGTAGGTTGGAGCAGGATTCAACACAATCATCCCATGCAGGGCTCGTGGCACACTAGGTACTAAAAGCAAGGGCTGATAAAGCATGCCCCTCATAGCTTGTGGGCTTCAGCTGAGCTGCTCTCATTCTCTCCCCAGGTCCGGTGTGTGCAAATCAGGCCCAAGCCACCGGGGCTGAGCAAAAGGCTGAAGCAGCAGAGTGGAGTTCAGGGTCAGCTGCTTCAGAGGTGGGAAAGATCATTCCAATGAGTCACTCAAACCCAGATGGGAAGCTCTCTCCCAGCCCTGCCTGCATCCAGGATGGGATATTTCTGTTGGACAAGCCCCTCCGTAGGGCAAGACTTTGGGGGTGTGGGGGAGCACACTGCATCACAGGGTAAGTTGTTCTGATCTTGAAAATAGTTGTGAGCCTGCCTCTAAGTTCCAGGGGCCAACTAAACTATGGGGCACAGGGCATATTGCTTGTGTTGGCCAAGCTCACCCCACACACCAGGGGCCCCTCAGTTTCTCTCCCATGGGCAACACCTATTCAGCCTAGCAGCTGTACCCTCGTTCTCCCTATCATTGCTTCTTTGTCTGGGAGATGCATCCTTCAGGGTGTTCCTCCCCCTCCTGCAATTAATTGGCTTTGACCATCGAGGCCTATCGCATTCCCTAAAACCACAGAACTGCTGGGATGGGGCCTCCTAAAGGTATTGGCAGACAGAGAGGACATGGCGGTGACCATATGGCCGAGCACTGGAAATTCCCACCCCTGAGGTGACTGTCTCAATGCAAAGAATGCAGCTGGGAGTCATTTTTACCTGTCTTTCTCCTCCTCCTCTTCCCCACCCCAGGTGAGATGAACTTTGCTTCAGAGCAGCTCAAAGACGAAGGCCCAGCTTTGGTGTCAGCATGAAGGTTCCAGAGCATTTCCCTGCTGCTCAGACGGATCCCTGAGGTGCCAGGAGCAGTGCCGCTGCCTGCATGGTGCCAATGGCTAGTGGGAGCAGGATCTATCTAAAGCGTAGTGTGATATATTATGTATGTTCAGCATGAACTATCATGGATTGCTAACGTGGCACCTCAACTTAACAACCACAAGGTTCTTCATGATTGACAAGAGGGTGACTGTTGGTTAGAGGGGCTTCCTCCCCAGGGGGCAGTATTGGAAAAGGGGTAGAGCCTCTAACTATTGGCAGGAGGCAGAGCTCAACTGCACTCGTGTCATGCCTCCGTGGGAAAGCAAGTCTTGCTGGAACCGAGTGGGGCCGCAGCAAGGTGTTCAGCCCCAGGACTGACAAATCAAAGCAATCCTTATTGAAAGGACAACACAGGGAAATAACTTGGTAGGAGCCTTACCCCAACACCTTGAGGTCAAGCTTCACTTCTTAGCTGGGCCTGTCTTAAGGCCTTGGTGCATTTCCCTGAGCAAAGGAGCCTTTGCTGTTTTCTAACATACCACTGAATTAAGACAATAAATAGCAGGCCATGCAGTAACTCTCGGGATAGCCTAGCCCCTGACTGTTACCACCTCTGCTGAGTTGTAAATTGACCCAAGCTAAGGCTGTCTTCTTTAATCAATGAAGACACACTGATTCTAATCAGCCTTCCACTGGGGTAATTCAAATGGAGGCAGTGTACTGACATGACCACCTCCATAGCAGTTTCTCCACAAAAGGAATCTCCTCTGGCTCACGCAGTCAGATGAGGCTCTGCCGTACTGAGCAAGGTGCCTCCACCCGACTTTCCAGAGGCAGGGGCTGACCCATCTCTCCAATGGGCACACCACCACCACACAGGGTGCTTCCCGCCCTGGAGGACACCCTGTCGAAGCCCACAGAGAACTTCTTCAGAATTCTGCCTCTGGGGCAGGGCACCAAACAGCAGAGGGGGCTGGAGGAGGACAAAAAGAAACGAATACTGAATCGCTCTCCATCCCGGGCACTTACCGACCCAGGCAGATGAAGACAACGATAGCACAGGCAGGCGTCTCCTAACTTCCGAGCATTCTGCTTTGCAACCTCAAGACAGTTCTTTCAGGCGGCCTTTTCAGATGCAACACCAACTGACTTCTCAGCCTCGGGGGCTTGCTACCGCAAGCTATCAGATGAGAGGCAAAACAATCCAGGCTGCGTTCAGAGGACAAGGGTGAACAGCAGCCACAGCTATGTTCAGGGTGCACCTTTCCACTCAGGTATATGAGGAGCTGGGGGCAATTGCAGCCCAAGGTCCCACAGCAGACTACACGGGACCACAGGCAAGGTCGGGGGGAAGGGGGACACTGGTGCCTGGACAGGCCCAATGGTCTGCTCTAATCCAAGGCGGGTGGGGATAGACAGGCCAGGGGACAATAGCTAACTGCCCCCTTGCAACCTGAACAAATCCAGCAGACAAGCGGGGCTCCATTCACCAGCATCCCCTTTAATAAAACACAGACGGGCAAGTGTAACAACGGAAAACAAAGAGAGAGAGCAGCGTGCGAGATTACCATTTACAACCACAGAGACTGCCGGTAGGGAGACAGGGGGGCCACGGGACACCTGTGGGGAGGGAGCAGAGGCAGCTGGCCGGCACCTATTTATACAGGATGTCGTAGTGTCCCGGTCTGTACAGTAGATACACCTTGGGCTCCGAGCCCTCTGGAAAGACGTGGGGGTTAGTGCCTCCACCCTCGCCCCGGTCCATGTACTCCACCAGGATAGACACATTCAGGGCCTGAGCCAGGGCGATGATGTGGATGTGGTCGCTCTCTTTGCACATGGGTTCCACCTCCTGGAAGGAATCAAGTGGGACACGGAGGGTTAGGGAGCCTGCCCTGCCCAACCTGGGGACTTGTCTACGGATGCTACCGACATCCCACCTCGGGTGGGGCTTGACAGGCCTCCCCTCCTCCAGCAACCGACCTCTGGTTCCTACGCAGATCACAAGTTTGTTGGGTCACAGAGCTCTCCCCGCCTCCTCCTACCTATTGATATGCCAGTTGGCCAGGGCCCCTCGTCCCATTCTGCCCCACAGGGGATCCCCCCAGGGGAATTACCTAGAGATCTGAGATCACAAGTCAGCTGATCTCAGTGACCTCTCTCAATGGACAAGGGACCCTGTTCTGGTCCCTCCAGGGAACGAGCTGTGAATCCTACTCAGATCACACATTTATTGGATCTCAACCCCTCTCCCAAGGGCAGGGTAGGCTAGTCCTGTCCTGTACCGTCCCTTCCCATCCTGTCCCCTGCCCCAGGAACCAACTGTGGATGCTACTGAGATCATGAGTCAGCTGGGTTTCGGCACCCCCAACCAATCCTCCTCAGATCACAAGTCGACTGGGTCTCGGCCTTGCTACCCAGAGATCTCCTCGACACAGAGAGAAGTTGGGCTGTAGTTCCCACTCCAAGATGGTTTGGGAGAGACAGGGGCACCCCAGTGCAAAATCATGCCATGGATCTTCCACCCCCAAATTCCTCATGCCCAGTGTGGTGTAAGCACAGGATTTAGAGATGGCGGGGAGAGCAAACTCTATGGTTAGATCCTGCTGCCCTTACCTGCTGGCAGAATTCCTTGATGCTGCGGCCTCCCTCGATGAAGTGCTCGAAGAACTTGCTCTCGCGCTGTAGGTAGCCGGAGGTCAGCAGTCTCAGGTACACCACCAGATAGTCAGAGGTGCTCTGATCGTTGAAGGAGGACAGGAGTTCGGAGACCGTGATCTGCTTTTCCACTTGCTCTATCAGGTCCATGAACTGGAGGGGCACGTGAGGGAGGGTGTTAGAGGCAGACCCCTTGCTCCACCGCCCAACCCATGGCTCTCTAAGAGTTAGAATAAACGGGCCGGACTCTGGTCTGTTACAGTGGCACGCATGCGCGGTTGAGCTGGTGTCCTCAGCTTGGGGAGACCGAGGCCCTAATTGGAGGGAGGGAAGTGCTTTACATGAAGCTGCCCGGGCAGCCTGCAGGAAATCCCAGAATCAAACTGAGGTCTCACAGGTCTATATCTGCTCCAACCATCCCATCCGATGGCATCTGCTCCCAACCCATGGGGGGAATGTCACTCACCGTGTTATGGAAATCCTCAATCGTGAACTCTGTGAAGCCCTGGGACACCAGGTCCTCTTTGCTTTTGGCAGAGATCTCCTTGAACCTGAATGAGATGAGATGAGATGGGGTCAGTATGGGCAGGGGGAAAGGAGGAGGTCACAGAGTTTTTGGCCAGAAGGGACCACCCTATCATCTAGTCAGACCCCCTCTGTATCACAGGCCACCAACCCCACCTGGCACCCGCATGCTAAATCCAAGCACCAGAATTTTAGCCCAGGGAGAGAACAGGAGAGATTGAGGAGGTGAAACATGTCATTTAATTTCAGAAAAGGGAACCCACAAAAATGAGGAGGTTAGTTAAACAGAAATTAAAGGGGACAGGGCCAAAAGTGAAATCCCTGCAACCTGCATGGAAACTTTTTAAAGACACCATAATAGAGGCTCAACTTACATGTACACCCCAAATTAAAAAACATAGTACGAGAACCAAAGAAGTGCCACCAGAGCTAAACAACAACATAAAAGAAGCAGTGAGAGGCAAAAAGGCATCCTTTAAAAAGTGGAAGTTAAATCCTACTGAGGAGAATAGAAAGGAGCATAAAATCTGGCAAATGAAGTCTAAAAATATCATTAGGAAGGCCAAAAAAGAACTTGAAGAACAGCTAGCCAAAGACTCAACAAGTACTAGCCAAAAATAAAAAGCAAGTACATCAGAAGCAGGAAGCCAACCAATGGGGCCACTGGACGATCGAGAGGCTAAAGGAGTATTCAAGGACAACACGGCCACGGCGGAGAAAGTAAATGAATTCTTGGCATTGGTCTTCAGGGCTGAGGATGTGAGGGAGATTCCCAAATCTGAGCCATTCTTTTTAGATGACAAAACTGAGGAACTGTCCCAGATTGAGGTCTCATTAGAGGAGGTTTTGGAACGAACAAAGAGAAACTAAACTGTAATATGTCACCAGGACCAGATGGCATTCACCCAAGAGTTCTGAAGGAACTCAAATGTGAAACTGTAGAACTATCTGTTGTATGTAACCTATCAGCTTGTATAGTAGACGACTGGAGGATAATGTGAGGCCAATTTTTTAAGAAGCCTCCAGTGGTGATCTCGGCAATTACAGGCCGGTAAGCCTGACTTCAGGCAAACTGGTTGAAACTATAGTACAGAACAGAATTGTTAGACACACAGATGAACATGATTTGTTGGGGAAGAGTCAACATGGTTTTTGTAAAGGGAGATCATGATTCACTAATCTACTAGAATTCTTTGAGGGGGGTCAAGAAGCCTGTGGACAAGGGGGATCCAGTGAATATAGGGTACTTGGATTTGAGGAAAGCTTTTGACAAGGTCCTTCACCAAAGACTCCTAAACAAAGTAAGCTGTCATGGGATAAGACGGAAGGGATAACCAGTAACAGGTTAAAAGATAGGAAACAAAGGGTAGGAATAAATGGTCAGTTTTCAGAATGGAGAGAGGTAAACAGTGGTGTCCCCCGGGGTCCGTAGTGGGACCAGTCCTATTCAACGTATTCATAAATGATCTGGAAAAAGGGGTAAACAATGAGGTGGCAAAATCTGCAGATGATACAAAACTATTCAAGATAGCTAAGTCCAAAGCAGACTGCGAAGAGTTACTGGGTAACTGGGCAACAAAATGGCAGATGAAATTCAATGTTGATAAATGTAAAGTAATGCAAATTGAAAAACATAATCCCAACTCTACATATAAAATGAGGGGTCTAAATTAGATGTTACCACTCAAGAAAGAGCTCTTGGAATCATTCTGGAGAGTTCTCTCAAAACATCTGCTCAATGTCATCGGTGATCCCTTGAGGTCGAGGAAGATCTCTTTCACAGGTTTTATTTTCCATGGGTCCTTTGGTGACTGACGAGTCCGATCCTTGAGCCACAGGTTCGCTGGCAGACGTTGCAGGTGGTGTTGGAAGACGGTTGGGCCACAATTGCTGCATGACAGTTGTCTTTCCTTTCTTTCTTTTCTGGCATTTTTCTGCGACCAGGGCAAGGCGATTTTCCTCAAAAGTGGATGTTCCCTCTCTGACAAGTCTTCACCAGTTATCCCTATCCTGGGCTGCTCTCCCCCAGTGTGTGGTGTCAATGTCACATCTCTTGATGTTTATCTTGAGGGTGTCTTTAAAGCAGGGGTTCTCAAAATCGGGGTCAGGGCCCCTCAGGGGGTCGCAAGGTTACCACCTGGGGAATTGCGAGCGGTTAGCCTCCACCCCAAACCCCGCTTTGCCTCTAGCATTTATAATGGTGTTAAATATATTTTAAAGTGTTTTTAATTTATAAAGGGGGTCGCACTCAGCGGCTTGCTACGTGAAAGGGGTCATCAGTACAAAAGTCTGAGAACCACTGCTTTAAAGTGTTTCTTTTGGCCTCCCTGTTTCCTGTCTCCTTTGGTGAGTTGGACGTACCCCAGCAGTTGTTTTGGTAAGTGTACATGAGGCTTCGGCACACAGTGCCTGCTCCACTCAGCTGGTGCTGGATAATCAGGGCCTCAACACTGAAGACACTGTTGGCCTCTGTGAAGACACTGACATTAGTGCGATGATCCTCATCTTCTGAAGCAAGTGCTGGCGTTCCAGGTGTTTTCTGTAGGTCACCCAAGTCTCGTAGAGGAGAGCTGGGATTACCACTGCTTTACAAACGAGTATAAGTCTAGTATGTGTTCTAATGTTGTGATTGTTGAACACCCGGCGAGACAGTCTGCCAAAGGCAAGGCTGGCACAGTGAATTCTGTGCTGAATGTCAACGTCTATGTCTGCCCTCTCTGAGAGATGGCTGCCAAGACAGGTAAAGCATTCTACATTTTCCAGTTCTTCTTTGACAATGAAGATCTTCCTTGTTGATGATTGACTGCGGACTGGCTGGTGGAGAACTTTTGTTTTGCCAATGTTCAGAGTTAGCCCCAGGCTTTTGTAAGCGTCAGAGAAGCAATTAAGGGCTGTTTGCAGATCCTCCTTTGAGTGTGCAACTACAGTACAATCATCGGCATACTGGAGTTCAGTTATTGTTCCCGATATTAGTTTAGTTCTGGCACAGAGACAAGAAAGGCTGAAGAGTTGCAGTCAGTCTGATACTGGATGCCAATGCCCTGTTGTAGATGGTCTTGGGTTAGTATTTTCATAGCTGCTAAGAAAATGGAGAAAAGGGAGGGTGCTGGTACACAGCCTTGTTTTACGCCGGTTTGGATGACAAAGGGCTCAAAGACAGAGCCACTGCACAGGATGGAGGCAGTCATCTGGTCGCAGACGAGTCTTACAATGGTGATAAATTTGCTTGGGCAGCCAAACTTTCTTGTCTCTGTGCCAAACTTTGACATGATTTTCCAGAGCCTCACAGTTGACAGAGTCGAAGGCTTTGGTCAGATTGATAAAGGCCATATACAACTCCTGGTGGTATTCTTGACATTTTTCCTGGATTTGCGTGGCTGTGAAAATCTTGTGAGTGATACCCCATGGTGGTCTGAAGCCACACTGGGACTCTGGAAGTACTTCCTCTGCAAGAGGGAGCAGACGATTCAGTAAGATTCTAGCAAGAAGCTTCCCAGCAATGGAGATATTGGTGAAGATGAAAGGCCAATAGCCGCCAAACATCGAGAGCGTGGAGCGCATGTTCTCGAGGAGAGGCGTGTGGTTTGGGGTAGAAGGTCAGGAGGTGCACACACCAGTTGACATGGAATGGTGAGGCCACCTTGGGGAGAAATTTGGAATGGAGGCACAGGGAGATCTTGTCCTTGTGGAAGACAGTGAAAGACATCATGGCCACCAGTTCGCTAATGCGCTATGCAGAGGTAACAGCTACCAAAAAGATCACCTTCATGGAAAGATGGGTGTGGGAGCAGGTGGTGAGTGGTTCAAAGGGCGGCTTGCTGAGGGTGAAAAGCAAGAGGTGAAGGTCCCAGGAAGGAGTAGGCTTCTGGACAGCGGGGAAGGCGTTGAGAAGGCTGCGAAGGAAGTAGGAGGTAGTCTGGTGGGTGAAGATGTAAAACCCATCCAAAGACGGAAGGATGGCACTAAGCGTGGCCAGGTGGATGCGGACGGAGGAGTGGGCGAGGCCTGACTGACCGAGAGAAAGGAGGTAATCCAGGACGACGGGAATGGAGATGGTGTGCAGGCGGTGTTGCGCCTAGCCAGTAAAACGGTGCCATTTGGTTCGGTAACATGCTCGAGTGGACGGGCATCGGCTATGGATAAAGATGTCATGGACAAGAAACGAGCATGCATTGTGTATGCGCGAGGCCATCCAGATAGCAGGCCGGAAGATGGAGAGGGCCTGGGTTGGGATGTCGCAGTTGGCTATTCGCTGGCGTAAGGAGATCCGGGAGACGGATCAGAGGATGAGTGGAGAGATGTAGGAGATCCGTGTCCCAGTACAGGTGAAGCCAGGTGGAGGCAATGAGGAGAAGAGTTGCGTGGACGTGCCACACCTCGCGCAGGACTTGGGGGAGCAGGGGAATGGGCAGGAACGCATAGCAGAGGTGAGTGATCCAGGACAGGAGGAGGGCATCGCCCCCGGTAGCCTGCGTGAAGACCTTCGTGAACATGTGAGGGGCGGTAGCAATACTGAAGGGGAGGACCCAGAACTGATAGTGGGAATGGCCCACCGTGATTTGGAAGAACTTGCAACAAGCGGGGTGGATATCAGTATGGAAGTAGACATCCTTCATATTGAGAGCTGCAAACCAGGCTCCACAGGGAAGGGAGGAGAGAACGAGGGGAAGGGTGACCATCCAGAAATGGAATCTGCAGATAAATTTGTTCAAGAGCTGGAAGTCCAGAATACGGTGACGGCTACCCCCTTTCTTTGGCATGAGAAAATAAGGAGAGTAGAAGCCCCAGCCCCGATAGGGATGCAGGACAAGTTCTATGGTGCCCTTCCGCAGGAGGGCATCTGCTCCCTCTCTGAGAAGGTGGCAATACAAGGAAGTGCCCAGGTGCTGCTGGGGTGGACAGCAGGGCAAGAAGGAAAGGAATTCCATAAGGTAGCCCTGGTGGACGATGTCCAGCACCCAGCAGTCGGTGATAATCTGGCCCCAGTTGTGAGCAAAGGAGATGAGGCAACCCGGCAGGGGGAGGGGGAGGGGGGGTAGAGGAAGGTTTGTAGGTCTCGAGGAAGGAGTCAGAAGGGTTGCTTGGGAGGACATTGCGGAAAGGCAGATGTGGAAGAAGTAGCTGCAGCAGCAGAGCATGGTCATTGTGAACAGGGCGATGATGGGACGAGTCAGGCAGGAGCTGCGGGTAAGGCTGGTATGTGGAATGGGGACGGGTCAGAAGTTGTTGGCAGTGAGCTCAGGATGGGGTATAAAGGCCCAGCGACCAGAGAGTGGTGTGAGAGTCTTTGAGAGAAAGCAAAGACTCCTCCATCTTGTCACTGAACAATTTATTGTTTCTCAAATGGAGGGTCCTCCAGGGTGGTCTGAACCTCCTTTGGGAAGCCACTGGACTGGAGCCAGGAGTCGCAGCGGGGAACGACCCCGGATGCCAGGGAGCAGGATGTGGCATCAGCGGCATCAGCCACGGCCTGGAGAGCTACTTTAGCCACCAGCCTGTCCTCATCCACAAGGTGTTGGAAATCCTGCTGTTTTTCTGGGGGTAGGAAGGCCTGAAAGTCCACCAGCTTAGAGTACAAAAGGAATTGTGCTTGGCCAGACTGGTCTGGTAACTGGCAATACGGAATTCGAGGCCAGCAGAAGAGTAGACCTTGCGGCCCAGCAGGTCCAACTTTTTGGCGGCCTGGTCAGGTGGCATGGAACGGAAATGCTGTTGGTGGGCGTGCTCGGTCACAGCTTGTACCACCAGCGAATTGGGGTGGGGGTGGGTGAAGAGAAAGTCCATGTCCTTCACAAGCACAAAGTAGCGGCGCTCTGCCCATTTCGGGGTAGGAGCACAAGAGGCCAGGGTGCGCCAAGTGGCTTGGGCTGGCTGCATGTGGGCTATGTGAATAGGGAGGGCAGTGCGGGAGGGTCCAGGGGGTTGCAGGATGTCCAAGAATTGGTTTTGTGGATCCTGGACATCTTCGACAGGCAGGTTGAGGGGTGCAGACATGCACTGAAGCAAGTCCTGGTACTGCACATGATCAGAGCATCGTCAGGGAACAAAGAGGTGCCCATATTGACTGGAGGGGGCGATGGCGCTGCTGGAGTGGAAACGATCCGAGGCTCCTTGTACACAGAGGGAGGAGCGGTGAGCACTGGAGAAGGGCAGTGATGCAGACAGGGCAGCACGCCTGGGTCGCGGTAGGAGTTCCATGCAGTCCAGTACGGTGACGCATAGGGGTCACCAGGCATTGGCAGTGCCCATGGGTAGCAGAACCACGGATCAGCTGGCAGAGCAGACAGCTGATGGTACAGTTGGTGCCGGTGTTCTGGGCTGTAAGACCGGGCAGGCGAGAAGGCAGGGTTCGGTTCTGAGGACCACTCAGAGTCCACAGACGGGTCCAGTAAGGGTGGGGCTGTCAGAGCCAGCAGTGCCAGCAGTATAGGGGGGTGAAGGCCGGGCGATCCGAGAGTTCGTGCGAAGGGTCCGGTGGAGAAAGGCAGAGTGGAACAGCAGGCTGGTGCAGGAGTAGCTCATCCACGGCAGACAGAAAGTGCCTGAAGGACCGGGGCGTGGAGGTGAGCCAGCATACAGCAGCGTGAGTTCAGCCGTCGGTGTAAGAGGGGACAGACAGCCCAATGTGCGCGGGTCCGGGCACGCAAGTTTGGATGGTCCTGGTGGGGTAGAAGGAGCCAGAGATGACGGTGGCAGATCAGTCACCGGGGCTGGAGGAGGCGCTGCTGGGGCATGGTGCTTGGACTTATGCTCCGTGCGAGACTTCCTCAGAGCAGGAGCGTCCAGATTGGTGTGTGACTTCTCACCCGACTTGGCACAGCTCAGGGAGGCAACGCTGCGCTTGGAGACGGTCCCCGTCGGGGAGCTGCCTTTATGCCCATGAGCGTGCTTCTAGTGCGCACAGTGGGCTTTAGCCAAATGGGACAGTGCCACCAGTGCCAGGTAGGAAGGGCCCCAGGACATCCTGGCTGCCAGATCCGATTGCACATGGGGGCACACAGCCTCCTCCATAAAGAATTTGCGGAAGCGAAGTTTTCTGGTTTCCCAGGTACGAGGTGGGAACGAGCGACAGATGGAGCAGCGGGTGGCGATATGAGTCTCACCAAGACAGCAGAGACAGTGTTGGTTCTCATCTCTCATGGAGAAGGAGTGCGGGCAGAAAGCACAGTATTTAAAACCAGCTTGCCGGGGCATACTCCCGGGCCAGGGAGAAGCCCCCAGAGGTGAGAAAGTCCAGTGGAAACCTAAGTGACTAACAGCTAACTAATAAACGGACAACTAAGTACTAAGAACTACAGAAAAACTATATACAATTAACAGAGAGCAGTTCTCTTAGCGAGCTATGAACACTGGGGGACGGGTTCCGACTCTAGCCGTGCGGCAGTAAGAGAGAACTGGAGCGGCGTCGACCCGCACAGCCCCTTAAAGCCTCAGATGCGCCACGCAGTCAACACACTACACACGTGCAGGTCAACGGACCCTACTATGAACCGTTCCGGCTCCAGCACATGCACACGCACGTCTGAAATCCACGTAGGGACCATCACTCAAAGAAGAACTGGGAATTGAACCCAGGAGTGCTGATCCAGTGCCATAAATAAGATCTGAATAATCAGCATTTGTTTCAAACCCAAAAGGGGTGGAGGATCCTTACGGTCTAAGGAGTGTCCTCGATTTGAGGAAGATGCCATGCAGCCGGAGCTCTGACTTGGCAGGAGTCACACGCTGGGGCCTTTCCAATCACCCAGCCTGCCCTCCGGGATAGAAGCAGCGATCCACGCGTGCCAGGCTAATAATCCCCCCTAGCTCTTATATGGCGCTTTTCACTGTCGTATCATCATCCCCATTTTACAGATGGGGACACTGAGGCCCAGAGAGGGAAGGGACTTGCCCAGGGTCACCCTGGAAACCAGCAGCAGAGCTGGGAATAAACCCCAGGTCTCCCTAGTCTTAGCCCAGCACTCTCCCCTTGCTAGGCCGCACGGTCTCCCACTGCCCTCCCACCACACCGACCCCCTTGTTGTGGGGGAGGGTGGACTCCGGTCTCCAACAGGGCCCCACCCTACCGTTGCAACTCCTTGCTGTCCTCCAGTAGGGCCTCCAGGTGCGAGAAGCCAAACGCCCGGTAGAAGCAGTTGCCGTCGGGCCGCGTCTTCCGGATGTATGAGTATTTTTTGAGCAGGTCCTGGGGTGGGGGGAGGAGGCAAAATTAGTCTCTCCTAGGGAAAGGGACTGGGAGGTTAGTGGCCGACAGTGCCACATAAATACTAAGCATTATTACACCTCCTGCTCCTGCCAAAGCCTGGCGGGGAAGGCTCAGAATTCAGGGGATGGGGAGCAGACAATTTAGAGAGGGGAGTCTGAGGGACAATGCTAAGGAGGGGCGACTGGGGGACTGCATGGCCAGGGAAGGCCAGGATTTTCAAGGGGTGGTGGTGGTGAACCTAGAGAAGACAAGCTGAGGAGCAGCAGGGGGGGAGGGGAGGGAGAGGCCAAGATTGAGGGGCTGGGACGGAGAGCTCGAGGGGAGGCTGGGGGACTATGGAGGGAGAGAGGTCTGGGATTTAGGTGTCAGGGTGAGGCAGGCTGGGGCCTGCAATTAGGAGATGGGGGAGCCAGGAGGAGCACGGGACCGAGGGAGATCAGACAGGGAGACTAAGGAGGAAAGGGCCTGGAATCGAGAGGCTTGGATTGGGGGGGAAGGTCCTAGAGCAGGGAGGGTCTGGCTGGTCCCTACCTTGATCTTTTGTTGATAGATGTGATCATCCTCCGCGTACTCCTTGTACAGAACTGACAGCTCCAGTCTGTCCGACACCAGGGGGTTCTGGACGGCGATCTGGAAGGACAACGGGAGGCGCTGTGACACTAGCAGGGGGGAAGCAGTGGCCATGGCTCCCAAACCTCGCTATGGAGGCACCTCGAGCTGACAGACACCCAGGGCCTGCAGCAGGAGACCAGGAGCTGGCTGCAGTGCCTCCTGGGAGCTGTAGTCTGGCTACCTCATCCCCCCATCCCCCTCCATAGGCCAGGGGACCCCACTGAACTATATCTACCAATGCTCTGCCTTCACCCTCTTGCCAAGCCACTGCCATGCCTCTTGGGAACTGTAGTCCAGGTGGCTCATGCACCTAATTCTCCACTATAACTAGGGCCCTACCAAATTCACAGTCCATTAATTTCATGATTTCAGCTATTTAAATCTGAAATTTTACGGTGTTGTAAATGTAAGGGTTCACACCCAAAAAGGAGTTGTACGTGTAGGGGGTGGGGGTGGGGGGGGTTTGCAAGGTTATTATGGGGGCAGGGGGTTGCAGTACTGCTACCCTTACTTCTGCACTGCTGCTGCCGGCAGCGCTGCCTTCAGAGCTGGGCGACAAGAGAGCGGCAGCTGCTGGGCAGGAGCCCAGCTCTGAAGGCAGAGCTGCCGCCAGCAGCAGCGCAGAAGTAAGGATGGCCTGGTATGGTATTGCCACCCTTACTTCTGCGCTGCGGCCTGCAGAGCTGGGTGCCTGGCCAACAGATGCTGCTCTCCGGCCACTCAACTCTGAAGGCAGTGCAGAAGTAAGGTTGGCAATACTACGCTGCCCCCCAAAATAACCTTGTGACCCCCCCCGCCACTCCCTTTTGGGTCAGGACCTCCAATTTGAGAAACACTGGTCTCCCCACTGAAATCTGTATAGTATAGGGTAAAAGCACACAAAAGACCAGATTTCATGGGAGGAGAGACCAGATTTCACGGTCTGCGACGCATTTTTCATGGCTGTGAATTTGGTAGGGCCCTAACTGTCACCCAAACTTCCTGGTTGACATAGACCTCCCACAAGGGCCCACAGTCCCCCATCTAAGCAAGAGAATGCGACAGCCATGGTGCATCACGGGGAACGTAGTCCAGCTGGAAAGCCCAGCCATAGAGGAGAATGGGAGCACAAGGCACCTGAACTCCAACTCCCATGAGGCACTGCAGCAGCATTTCAGAATCAAAACATTTCAGGTTTTGGACATTCAGGTTGGGATTTTTTGACAGAAAAATCCCCCCCCACCCCCACATTTTTCCCAGGGAAGAGGGAGTTACTCACCTGTCGCTGGAGGTTCTCGGAGATGTGTGGTCCCTATCTGTATTCCACTGAGGGTTACGCATGCGCCATGCGTCCGGAGCCAGAGATTTTGGAAGTAGTTGTGTCTGTTGGTCCGCGTGTGCCCCTTTGCCTCGCACCTCATGGTTTCACCCGAGACGATAAAGGGTGGGGCGGACCAACCGCCTCTCCAGTTCCTTCTGCACCGCAAATCAAACAGGTCCGCAGCAGAGGGGGAAGCAGGATGGGAAGTGGAATACAGATAGGGACCTGTGACAAGGTGCTGGGCAGGAACTCCTGAGCCAGCCCTCTGTCACACCAGCTCCAATTAAGGGAGGTAAACTGGAACTGGCTAGAGAAACCTGCATCTGATTGGCGAATGGGAAACAGCTGCCAGCCTAATTAGCCTGGGGCTAAATACAGGCCCAGAGGAAGGAAGCAAGCGGGGAGCCAGAGAGTGGAAGGACAGCGGTAGCCCTTCTCTCCTGGGTGCAGAAGCGGAAAAGTCCGTAAGGCTGGAAACCCAAGCTGTATGTGGTGGGAAGGCAGTGGGAGCACATGCTATAAATAAACTGCACCGTGATTGCTGAGCTCCGGGGTCTCTGAGTGGTTTGTGAATGCAGCAGACAGGAGCAGGGGGCCCTGCTACACCCTACTACAGGACCACACCTCTCGAAGAACCCTCAGTTACAGGTAAGTAACCTCCCCTTCTTCGAGTGATGGTCCCTATTGTATTCCACGGAGGGTGATTAACAAGCAGTACCTAATTCAGAAGAGGGTGCAAGGGAGGGGGGGAACGGCTGAACAGAGGACAGCCATGAAGAACAAGGCATCCGTCACAGAATCTTGTACTGCATAATGTGCAGCAAAGGTATGTCGTCCCCAATGCCACATGGCCTCCCTGAATATGTCTGAAAGCAGTACATCATGAAGGGCAGCCACAGTCGATGCTGGAGCTCTTGCAGAATGGGCTCTCACCCCGAAGAGTGGGAGGCAGTCCCGATAACAGAAAGTAATGTACCCTGAAATCCACTGTGTGGAGATCGCCTGCCCCTTAAGTCTTTCAGCTATTGCAACAGTCTGGGGACTTCCGGAATGGTCTCGTCCTCGGCAGGTAGAAGGCTGGGGCCTCGCGGACATCGAGTGAGCACAGGCACTGTTCCTCCGCTGAGGCGTATGGCTTCGGAAAGAAAGCAGGTAAGCGTATGGGTTGGTTGAGATGAAAGTAGGATACAACCTTTGGCAGAAACTTGGGGTGCAGACGCAGGGAAACTTTGTCCTTATGGAACATGGTGAAAGGGGGTCTGCCATCATAGCCCCAGTGCACCTATCCTTCTCGCAGAAGGAATAGCTACCAGGAAGATGACCTTCATGGAAAGGAGGGACAGGGAGCAGGAAGCCAGTGGTTCGAAGGGTGACTTCATTAATGTTGAGCGAACAAGGCTGAGGTCCCATTGGGGAGCGATAAGTTGAATGGGTGGGAAGATTCTGAGGAGGCCCTTCCAAAACCTGGCAGTCAATGGATGTGTACATATGGACTGCCCTTCCACAGTAGGGTGGAAGCCACTGACAACTGCTATGTGGATCTTAATGGAATTGAGTAGGCAAAGCGCTTCCACTTGGCCTGATAGGAACGCCCTGTCGACTCCTTCCTTCTGCTCAAAGGGATGTCTTGTACTGCTGACAAACATTCCCATTCTAGCAAAGATGCCTACCCAAAAACTAAGCTCTGAGGTGAAACATCTTCAGAACAGGATGCCTGATCCTGCCGCCGTTCTGGGAATGCAGTTCTGGGAAAGCTGGGAGGAGAAACGGAGGACGAGCTGACATGTGGAGGAGCTGTGGAAACCAGAGCTGGCGTGGCCAGAACGGGGCCATCTGAATAACCATTGCCTTCTCCCGCCTGATAACGTGGAGGACTCATGGCAGGAGTGTTAGAAGGGGAAATGCGCAAGTTATCTGGTCTGACCAGCAGAGGACAAGGGCATCACTCTGGGAATGGGCGACAAGCCTCCCCCCATCCCCTGGAGCAGTACGTGGTGCACTTGCTGTTGGCATGGAAGACAAAGAGATCCATGGTCAGAATCCCACATTGGCTGAAAATCATAGAATCGTAGGACTGGAAGGGACCTCGAGAGGTCATCTAGTCCAATCCCCTGCACTCAAGGCAGGACTAAGTATTATCTAGACCAGTGCTTCTCATGCTATCTGATGTGGAGGACCGGCAATTTTTTTTTCCAATGTGCGCACAGACTGGCAGCCGATGGCTCGCGGACTGGCACCAGTCCGCGGACCACCACTTTGAGTAGCACTGATCTAGACCATCCCTGACAGGTGGTTGTCTAACCTGCTCTTAAAAATCTCCAATGACGGAGATTCCACAACTTCCCTAGGCAATTTATTCCAGTGCTTAACCATCCTGACAGTTAGGAAGTTTTTCCTAATGTCCAACCTTATCTGCCCTTGCTGCAATTAAAGCCCATTGCTTCTTGTCCAAACCTCAAAGATTAAGGAGAACAATTTTTCTCCCTCCTCCTTGTAACAACCTTTTATGTACTTGAAAATATTTATGTCCCCTCTCAGTCTTCTCTTCTCCAGACTAAACCAACCCAATTTTTTCAATCTTCCCTCATAGGTCATGTTTTCTAGACCTTTAATAATTTTTGTCGCTCTTCTCTGGACTCTCTCCAATTTGTCCACATATTTCCTGAAATGTGGTGCCCAGAACTGGACACAATACTCCAGCTGAGGCCATATCAGTGCAGAGTAGAGAGGAAGAATTACTTCTCAAGTCTTGTTTACAACACTCCTGCTAATACATCCCAGAATGATATTTGCTTTTTTTGCAACATGTTACACTGCTGACTCCTGTTTAATTTGTGAACCACTACAGCTCCCAGATCCCTTTCTGCAGTACTTCTTCGTAGGCAGCCATTTCCCATTTTGTAGGTGTGCAACTGATTGTTCCTTCTAAAGGGAGTACTTTGCATTTGTCCTTACTGAATTACATTCTATTTACTTCAGCTCATTTCTCCAGTTTGTCCAGATCATTTTGAATTTTAATCCTATTCTCTAAAGCACTTGCAACCCCTCCCAGCTTGGTATCGTCCGCAAACTTTATAAATGTACTCTCTATGCCGTTATCTAAATCACTGATGAAGATATTGAACAGAACTGGACCCAGAACTGATCCCTGTGGAACCCTACTCGATATGCCCTTCCAGTCAGAACATTGTTAACCACGGTGTCGTGAAGCTCCCATTTGTGATCGGCCATAAATGTCCTGCTGAGAGAGTCTGCAATCATGTTCTGAGCCCCTGGAAGATAGGCTGCCAACAATAGGATCTTGTGGGCAATGTACCAATCCCATAAACAAACCGCTTCTGCAGAGAGTGTAGTCAACCTCATGCTTGTTGATGTAATAAATAATGGTGATGTTGTTGGATATGATGAGAACACGATGGAAGCAAATGGATGGAAGAAATGCGCGACACACTCACCGTAACACCCGAAGCGCCATGATGTTGATGTGTATTCTGGATTCCTAAGGGGTCTGGGTCCCTTGCATCATGTGCTCCTACACGTGGGCACCCCATCCGGAGAGTGATGCGTCCATGATGATCGTCATGTCCAACGAAGATGAGAGGAATGGCATCCCAGCGCAGACCTGTCTCAGGTACGTCCACCACTGGAACAAGGAGAGCACCTCGGGAGGCACTAATACCACGGACTTTCTGCTGTATTCTGTCGGCGACTAGATTTTTTGGAGCCACAGCTGAAGTCAGCTAAGTCGGAGGTGAGCCAAGGCGGTTATGTATGTGCAGGCTGCCACGTGGCCAAGGAGGGGATAGGCAAGTCCTGACAGAACAGAAGGACCATTGACTACTTGGGTGATTAGTTCCTGTAGGTTCTGGAACCTGTCCCACGGTAAGTAGGCTTGTGCTGAGACTGAGTCGATGAAGGCCCCTATGAAATGCAGGGATTGCCTGGGAACCAAAGTTGGTTTTTCGACATTTACGCTTACCCCCCCCCGGGAAGAAAGTAGTCCGAGTGTGACGAAGTGGGACTGTTCTTAATGTTTCCTCTGAATACTGTAGGTGTGCCTCAGTTTCTCCTATGCATTTCTTAAGTCTCTAGGTGGTGGGATAAGGGGGTGTAATTGTTGCAGAGCAAAGGGCCAGTGTACATAAATGGCCGACACTCTGTCTCTTGGCAACTGATGGCCTGGGCCCTTCGCCCCTGCAAGGTAATAGCTAAAGGTTGGAGAACAAAGGAATCAGGTGACCTCCTGGCCCGGGAAAGGGACAAAGCCCAGAGGAGGAGGGGGTGGAGGGCGAGTCACTTGGGAGCTGGCTGGGGACGTGGAGTGAAGTGCAGACTGGCTCACTGCCCCCCAAAATGGACCTGGCTGAGGGGTCCTGTTCTCTGTACCTACAAGCTCTGTTTTAGACTGTGTTCCTGTCATCTAATAAATCTTCTGTTTTACTGGCTGGCTGAGAGTCACGTCTGACTGCGAAGCTGGGGTGCAGGACCCTCTGGCTTCCCCAGGACCCCGCCTGGGCGGACTCACTGTGGGAAGCGCATGGAGTGGCAGAGGATGCTGAATGCTCCGAGGTCAGACCCAGGAAGGTGGAAGCCGTGTGAGCTTTTTGCCCTGCAGACAGTCTGCTCACAGAGAGGAAACTTCACCAGAGTCCTGACTGGCTTCGTAGGGAGCAGTTCCACAGCATTGCCCGGGGACTCCGTGACACCGAGTAACATGGAGGTTGAGGTTCAACCCTCATCCCTGGATCGCGCTGCTAGCAGCCAGTTATCGAAACAGGGAAATATAAGGACCTCGTGACACCAGTGGTGGGCCACTATGACGGAGAAAATTTTGGTGAAGACCTGTGAAGCAGTGGTGAGTCCAAATGGTAGGACTCCGTACTGGAAGTGTTAAGGGCCTACTGTGAATATCGAGAATCTCCCCATCTATGCAAAAATAGGTGCCCTGCATAACGAGAGCCATAAACCACATGCCTCTTTCTACGGATGGTATGATGGCTGCTAAGGTGACCATACGGAACTTTGGCTTGCATATAAAGCAACTGAGACGTCGGAGGTTCAGGATTGGTCTCCACCTGCCCTTCTTCTTGGGTACTAGAAAATAAGTGGAATAGAACCCGGTACCCTGATAGTCCGGAGGAACATGCTCTATCACTCCCCTTTGCAGTAGGGAGATGACCTCTAGAGCGAGGATGCTGTAATGAGAGTGGTCCCTGAGGAGGGGCCAGGGCGGGGGTGAGGTAGTGTCATGAACTCAATCTTATAGCCATGTTGAATGACATCCAGGACGCACTTGTCCATTATTGTCGCACTGGTAAAAAATGTCCACCCAGCAGAAAAGGAAGGCAAGTGGCTGGACCTTATGGGTCACAAGGTCTTCTTGTCGGCTAGCCTCCAATTTCAGATCTTGAACTACCAGGCCTTATTGGCCAAATATGACTTTCTCAACTGAAAATAAAGTCCTCGAATTTACTGTAGTTGCCACCCAGAAGGTCCAGCCACTTGCCCGCCTTGTCCGCCAGGGGGGCGCATGAGTGCTGCTGCCTAGCCTGCTCAATTGCCACTTGGATCCTGAGGGAATTGGGTGGGGGTGAGAGAACAGAAGCTCAGACCCCTTAGCTGGCTCCCTTGAGGGTAGGAGCATCAGTGTCTGGGGTATGCCAAATGGTATGAGCCAGCTGAAGAATGGTATCATTGATTGGTAGAGCAACCCTGGTCTGTACCGAGGCCTGAATGTCGGTACCGAGGCCTGAAGGCTGTCCAGAAGCTGATGCTGATTGTCCTATACTTCCCTCCAGTGGTATATGAAGAATCTTGTAGGAGGTCCTGGAACTGGTGAAAATCATCTGAGGGTCAGGGGGAGCCAAGGTCACTGTTGTGTCTGGAGAAGACGACAGAAATCGTTCCTGTTCCAGCAATACCAGACTGAACGGCTCATCCTCCAAAACCAGTTCCAAACATCTGCTCAAGGATGCCCAAAGCAGGGATGGGGTGAATGCTCTCTTGCTGAATGGGAAGGCTCTGAAGGTGGATATTGAGGCCAGGGTCCCCAGTATGGCCAAAGGATGGATCCAGCAGATGCTGCTGAGGGCCCCATGGAGCGGGATATCAGTGGTTTCTCTGCTGGGGTAGAGGAGGGTACTGTCACTAAGTTGGTAGACCCTTAGGGTACTTGTAGCGGTGGTAGGAGATGGACGGCCCCTGCACTCCACCCAAATCCTCCAACAAGGAAAATTCAGATCCTGGTTCGAATGCCGGTAACGTCGGAACCGGTGGAACCATACAAGCTGTAGGGGAACGGGTGGAAGCACAACTCAACTGAGATACACCCTGGGTTGGAGATCGTACCTCCACAGGCTCAGACTGTAAAGGAAGGTGTGGAGACCTCATTTCTTCCAGAGCAAAGAGTTCATGAGGCCCGGGCACTGTCTCCAATCTCCCCAGTGTTAATGGCACGCGCTCCGCATCCGGAACTGGAGCTGGAGCAGAGAACTGTTTCGAAATTGATGGTTCTGTTGACTTAGAGGTGGCTGATTTGGAAGGTGTGCACAGCTCAGTAACTGGCGGATCCACCAGTCTGTGAGATTTCTTGTCATGCTTGTGAGCCTTCGAATGCACCACTTCTCCGTGGCTGGAACTCATGGAAGGCACACTGCCCTTCTTGGGGCTGGAGGAAGATTGACTGCCATGCTTATGCGCATGCTTTCTTGCCAACTAGGCTTTGGCATGGGGTCCATAGTACTGGTACTGGCAGAACCAGACTCAATCTCTGCAGTTGGAGGCGCACCCCTGGGTTTCTCAGGATGATGTACGGGGCCGGGGGGGTTCCCTGGCCTGGATCCGACTGTGGCCTCATGGCAACTTCCATTATGTGCTTCTTGAGGCAGAGAGCCCGGCCTTCTTGGGTATGGCCTGGGAAGGACAGGCAGATACTGCACCTGGATGAAACGTGGGCTTCTCCCAAGCATCAGACCAGCACTGGTGCTCATCACTGACCAAGAACAAACGTGGGCAGGAGACGCAGATCTTGAACCCTGGAGTCTTTGGCATAATCCAGTACCCGGATGTGGATGCTGGATTGGGTGCGAGAGACTGGTAACAGATTCCCCAAAGACTCTTATCTCCTAAAAATTACTACTAAATGCTAAACTACAGTAAAAAAAAAGAAAGAATAAAACTATGTACAATTCAAATCCTTTTTATTTTTAAGTGTGTCAGACACAAGAGGACACTAGTAGCTCTGACTTGGACCATGCGGTGGTGAGGAGGAACTGGAGACGCGGTCGGTCTGCCCTGCCCTTTGTCACCTTGGACGAAGCCATAAGGCGAGGCGAGGGCGCATGCGCAGACCTACAGACACGAATACTTTCAAGACCTCTGGGCGCACGGCACAAGCATAAACCCTCCCCAGACTACAGCAGGAACCATCACTCAAAGAAGCAGCTGCTGCTTTTTGCAGAAAAATCTGCTGTCAGAACCCTGATTCTTTCTGGAAGAGCATTTTGATGGAAAATTTTCAACCAGTCCTCATGAGCCCCTCACACCATTACACAGTGCCCCCATGTTGCCTAGCATCCTTGGACCAGGAGCCCCAACACCACCTCCTCTAGCCCACAGGGGACCGCCCCCCAGCCCGCCTCTTCCTCCCCCCTCTGCCCCTGGAGGCCCTAACACACACACCCCCAGCACCATCTATTCCCACGCCACACCAAGCCTAAGTCCACCTCAAGAGTCTCAACCACCCCCTACTGCCCTCCTCTAGATAGGATCCCAGGCCCCAGGAGTCCTGACATCCGTACCCATGCTCCCAGTTTGCTGTTGAGCCAAAGGATGGAGCTGGGGTGAAGGACGGCTGCGTCCTCATAGATTAGCGGTGGGAGCAGTTTGCCCTCAGCTGAGCAGCTGCAGGTTAGGGGGAACATGACTGAGGCTACATGCAGCCCCTGTGGGAGAGATTTGAGGGGTTAGCACAGGGAGGGCAGCGGCCAGGTACCAAAACCCCAACATCCCAGAGGCTGGAGATGGAAAGTGAAACTACCAGAAACTGTGAAGGGAGAGCAAGGACACAAAGGCCCCACTGAGATCCACTCGCTGACCCATCTCGGATCTGGCAGACTACTTCCCCCTGCACCCAAAGACCCTCTGAAGCCTCACCTCCTGCTGGATGCGATCCTGCTGAGCCATGATGGCTTCATCGTATGCCAAACAGTTAACTCCTGGAAGAGAAGAAGAGATGGAATTAGATGCTTATCCCACGCCAGCTGCACCCCGCCACTTCAGACCCCCGTGGGCTCTAGTCTCAAATGTCACCCCCACACCTTAGGGGGTCACCATCCTGCCATAAAGATGAGTTGCCCAAGGTTCAGTCTCAATTGACCTTTGCTCCCATCACCCTTCCCCCACGCTGCAATGCCAACACTGCCCAAGACAGAACTCCATCCACACAGCTGGAGGGGGAAGACTAGTCCTTCGGGTCAGGTCACTGGGCTGAGACTCAGGAGATGTGGGTTCAGTTTCTGGCTCCATCATAGCATTTGAGCGAGTTCTTTCATCTCTCTGGGCCTCCAGCTTCCCCCTCTGCAAAATGGGCTAATGAGCCTTCCTCTGCTATTTAGGCTGTGAGCATTTTGGGGACTCTCTCTCTCGCTAGATGTCTGTGCAGCAGCCAGCATGATGGTTCCCTGATCTCAGTCAGGGGAGGTGGGAGGGGTCCTGTCTAGCTCCCGGCCCAGTAGGCCCTCCTCCCTCAGTATTGGTCAGGGAAGCCGGCACAGTGCCCGGCTCAATGGAGTCCCCGATCTAGGTCAGAGATCAATTTGTGCATCGTATTGCCAAAATGAGCCATTTCCCTTCTAGGGTTAATTTTCAAGTTCGGACAGCGAATATTCTCCCGGGAGAAGGTAGAGCAAACGGAATAATCCCAACACAAGGAAGACAACGCTGACCCGGAAGCTGAGACACCAAACAGAGCTTGCTTTACAGATTCCTTCTGTAACACAGATACTCTTCTTATTCAGTAAGAAGTGTAGCTGTAACTAATCAATGCATCTTCTGTGTGCAGCTCCAGCCAGTGGCCTCGGCAGAGGTCAGAATTGGTCTTTTTAAGCTCAACTCATTACAGGCACAAGTAGCTCTTTAGCAGACACAAACTGAAGATGTTGTTTGTAAATACCATTAGGCGAATCCATGATGCTTTTGCTACAACACGCGTTGCAGATATTAAGGCGGCACCATCAGCTTCTAAATGGCCACGCTTCTGTCCACAAAAGTTTGGCACAACTAGCAGCTAAGATTTGAGGGTCTTGTTGATGCACAAAAGTTGTGTTGCTTTAACTAAAGGAATTGATTTTTAACCGTTCCAGGGATTAAGCACTGTCACAAACTCCCCAGCCAAGCGATGGATTCTCCATCTCAACACCGGTGGCCTTTCTGGAAGAGGCTTGAGTCAGCTATAAGCAAATGGGCTAAATACAGGGGAAAGTGGGTGAAATGCCCAGGCCTGTTCTATACAGCTCAGACTAGAGGATCTCATGGTCCCTTCGGGCCTTGCACTCTACGAATCACTAACTACACTGGTATAGCTAGAGCAGCACAACCGCTAGTGTGGATGCAGTTATACCCACTATACAGGTGCTTTACACTTTATTCCTGGACAGAGGACTGGAGGGACCTCTTGGATCACGGCCTCCAGGCCCTGCTAGCGCAGGCAGCCCCATCTGAAACTTATCCAGCTCCATCTTCAAGCTAGTTGGGGTGTTTGCTCCCCACTGCTCCTATGGGGAGGCTGTTCCAGAACCTTCCTCCGATGGGCGGAAACCTTCTTCCCATTGCCAGCCCCCATCAATTCCTGGCCAGTTAACCCCATCTGCTCTTGTATCAACACTGTCCTTTAGCTTCAGTAGTTCTTCTCCTTCCCAGGGGTTAACCCCCCGGTGCATTCATGGAGTACAAACAGATCCTCCCTCAGCCTTCGTTTGGTCAGGCTAAACAACGGAACTGTAAAAATCACAGAAATTGCAGGGGGATTTGAGAGCAAAGTTGGATTAGAGCCCCTGGGCCTCAAGCAAATGATCCCCTGTCCTAGCCTGAAAATCTATGAATAATAAACCACAACAGTGTGATAGCTGAAATTACATCAACTCATTGAGCCACATCCTTAGCTTGTGTAAATGGCCCTAGCTCAGCACAAGTCCCTAGAGCTATAGGTGGGGATCTGGCCCATTGAAACCACTCTCCCGTCCTCCCTCTACAATCTCCTCTATATCCAGTGACATGATGTCACCCCTCTTTTATGGGGAAACCAAGGAGTAATAATTTTGAGCAAGGCTTAGAACCCAGGAGTCCTACTGAGCTTCACCTCAAACAAATCTCCCAAAGACGACTAACTTTCGGGTGTAAACAGCCTCCTGTTTATCACTGCTACCCGTCCGCCATTCAGTGCTGTCTGGCTTAGTTCAAAGACAGAGACGAGCTTTGCCAGCTCTGCAGGAAGATGAGAAAGCAATCTGGGCCCGTTCCATTGCACACATCACTGGTAAACAGGAGTCCCCAAGTCTGACTCCCAGCCCAACGGCATGCATCCCTGCTAATGCAGTACAGATCCCCTCTCTTGCTCTGCAGAGGCCACATAACACAAGGTGGAAAGAACCACATGGGGTGCACACGTCCCCGTTTTCCTCAGCCTACTGATGAAGAACCGGGATACCCCACAACAAGAGTCTTCCCCAGAGCAGATCCAGACGGACCACAGCCCTATTTATCAACAGAACCATCTGGATCAGAGTCCAGAACTTTTCTTGCTGATGTGAACCGGAACTGACTCTACTGGGGACATCGCAACCAAAATAGCCTTTATTCTGCAACACAAACAGAATTTAAACTGTGTCTATTGGTAATACTCCAGGGGCAGGGACTGTTCTTAAAGGGAACAAAGCAGATTGGGAAGCTACTGGAGAAGGAGGGAGGGAGTCTGTTTTCTTCACTCCAAGCCACCCCAGATGCCCCTCATTATGCAGAGCCATCACTTTTTCTAACAGTCCCCCCTCCACCTTCAAGCAAACAATTAAGATATTATTTATTGCTTTCAGTTAGGGATGGCCCAAGCAAGATTTTAAGTGAAACCATCTGGGATGCTTGATGGGAGTGGGGGGATGTGGGGTGCTGGATTTTGAGGAGGGAGGGGGTAATCAGAGGATATTAGGAGCTGAGTTAAGGGAAGAACATGCTGATGGGAGCTTTAGGACTCCCTTGCAACAGGTGATTTGGTTTGGAGGTTCTTCCCCCTACATCAGGTTTCCTAATCCTCACCACATGGCAGTAAGAGACGTGTGACCAAGTGGAGGGAATGTCCTCAGGGGCCCAGAGTGGGATCCTGCCTCACAGGGAAGTCAGGGCTGAGGTGGGCACAGATCCTGCTGATGGGGTGTGGGGCAGGTTGATGTGGACTGCACACAGGTCAGAGTGTGGGGGCTAGGTCTCTAGGCCTCAGGGAACAGATGGTGGGAATCCTGTCCCCCATAGGGGTGGTGGTGGGGATGCAGATCATGTCTCTCAGAGAGGTGCTGCAGGGGTTGGGGTGCATACAGCCAGTGAATGAGCAGAGTAGGATGTATATTAAAGTGTAACGAGTGGGGTGGGGATTCTCATTGCCAGAGTTGGGGAGGAATGTGTCTCCAGGGCCCCTGCTGATGGAGGAGCGGGGTAGGGCAGGCTATAGCATGCACTGCAGCAAGACTGGGGAATCCTGTATCACATGGGCAATCACATCTCTAGGCCTGAGGGCACAGATGGGGCTGGATCCTGCTCCCAGGGATGCTGTGGGTACGGTGGGCTGATTGCTACCATTGCAGGAGCTGGGCAGAATGGGTTGGTGCATATTGGGAAGGGGGCACTAGGCCTCAGGACACTTTGTGCAGAGTCCTGTCTTTGGCGTGCAAGGGACTCCCTATATACTTGGAAGAGGAGGGAGTCGGAAGCAAGGGGGTGACCTTTTCCCTGGGGATTATGCGGGGGGGGCAAATAGGTATGGGGGGGAAGAGGAGTTTCCCATTCCTGCTGGTTGTGGATGGGGACACAGAGCAGCTTCCAGGAGACACGGAGAAGGAGGCAGATCCTGTGTGCATGGGGGGAGTGGTCTGAGATTTGGAATGAAGGGAGGCCTTTCCTGGAGAGGAAGGGGATCATGGCCCCAGGGGATGGGGGGAGGCAGATCCTGTGTGCATGTGAGGGTTGTGAGACTTAGGGAGCAGTTTCCTGTGGTGAGAACTGTGGGGTGCAGCTCCTAAGAGGAGGCAGGTGTGTGATTTGGAGCAGGACAATCCTCTCCAACAGGGGAAAAGCATGTGTGGGATTTGGGGAAGAAACCATTTCTCTGGGGTTTGGGGTGAGGGGAGGCAGGTCCTGGCCCTTGGGGGAAGGTTGGGGGGGAAAGTGATTCCTGTGGAAGAGGAGGGGAAGCGGGCAGATGAGCCAGTCTGGGGAAGGGACCTTTTCTCTGAAGACTGGGGGAGCCAGTTCTGAGAAGGAAGGAGTTTCCTATGGAGGATGCTAGCAAGGGAGGGAAGCAGAGCCAGGATCTGGGGGGCAGAAAAGGAGTTTCCTGTAGGGGGCTGGGCTCCGGGGGAGAGAAGCCTGCCCTGGATTCGGGACGAACCTTACCTCTGCGGTCGGGGGCCTGGGGCTGGGGAAGGAACCTTTGCCTGGGGAGGGGAACCCGGGCCTGGGGAAGAGGCAGAGCCGGCGCTCCTGTCTCTCTAAAGGGGTCCCCGCGCCACCCTGTCCCTCCCTCTGTTATAGGGGCAAGGACGCATTCGGGCGGGGCGCTCCGGGGGCCCTTGTCCCTCCCCGCGGGGGTGGCAGGGCCTTGCCTCGGGCTGCGGGTATTGCCGGGTCCAGGGGGGTCCATCTCTCTCCGGGGGCCCGCCCCTCCCCCCTCAGTACCTTATGGGGGCTCCCCGGCCGCCCCTCCCCCCATTACCATCCGTGTCCCCCCCCAGCGGCTCCGGCTTCTGCAGAGGCTCCTCCGCCGCCATCTTTGAGCTGCAGCCCGCACCTAGCAAGCGCTTCCGGGGCACATCGGGCCCCAACGCCGGAAGTGCTTCCTCCGGCCCTAGCAACCGCCCCTAGCAACGTCCCCACAGCAGCAACTAGACCCTCCCCCTCCCCCAGGCTAGGCCCCCCAGTGATAGAGCTCGAACGAGGGGTGCGGGCACCATGGTAACAGGATGACACCCCAAGCATCATAGGCGTGCATAGTGATGTCATTGTGTGACATCACAGCATCCCGCTCAAGCCACTCTTCTGTTCCATTGTGACATAATCATATGACACCACAGTGACCCCATGCAACCTATCATTGATGTGCCATTGTGATGCCATCATGTAACATCAGGGGCCTCACATCAATCCACCATCTTCTGTCACTATGACACCCTCACATGACCTCACAGCAGCTTTGCATCACCCCCATTCTCGTGCCTTTGTGATGTCATAGGGACTTTATGACAATGCACCCTCATGCCATCAGAATGCCATTACTGTATCATGACATCATCATTTAACATCACATTGGCCTCATACAAACCCACCTGCAACAGGCTGTGTTTCTATGACATCATGGCCGCCTTGCATTCACTGCCATTAGTTTGTCATTTCGCTAGGATGTCATCACGTGACATCTAGCATCAACCCATTATCGCATCATTATGCAACATCTCAATAGGCTCCCTTGACGTGGCTGTCACATCCCTTTGTGAGGTCACTACATGTTATGAGGTCATGGTCTTTACCCCCACTGTCACTGTATCTTTCTCCCTTCAACCCATCATTCCATCACTGTGTGCCATCGCTTCAGCACCATGTGATGATGTCACAAACACCTCACTACGTGACTGTGACACTGGCTTGAGGTGCCAGCTCATGCCAAGATCCCCATGTCTCCACTGAACACTGAGAAATACATGGCTGGAACCAGTCTGGGACACCTGTAGGACTGTATTATTAAAATGGGTATTAGAATTATAAGACTCTGTTTAGATTTTAGCAAAAGGTGTGAAGGCGTGGAAGGCATAAGATGCACTGTCCTAGGGTTCGGGGTTCCACAACCACTGCTCCCAAGAGAAGGAGGCGGGTGGTGGTGGTCGGGGACTCTCTCCTCAGGGGGACTGAGTCATCTATCTGCCGCCCTGATTGGGAAAACCAAGAAGTCTGCTGCTTGCCAGGAGCTAAGATTCGCGATGTGACGGACAGACTGCCGAGACTCATCAAGCCCTCGGATCGCTACCCCTTCCTGCTTCTCCACGTGGGCACCAATGATACTGCCAAGAATGACCTTGAGCGGATCACTGCAGACTACGTGGCTCTGAGAAGAAGAATAAAGGAGTTTGAGGCGCAAGTGGTGTTCTCGTCCATCCTCCCCGTGGAAGGAAAAGGCCTGGGTAGAGACCGTCGAATCGTGGAAGTCAACGAATGGCTACGCAGGTGGTGTCGGAGAGAAGCCTTTGGATTCTTTGACCATGGGATGGTGTTCCAAGAAGGAGAAGTGCTAGGCAGAGACGGGCTCCACCTAACGAAGAGAGGGAAAAGCATCTTCGCAAGCAGGCTGGCTAACCTAGTGAGGAGGGCTTTAAACTAGGTTCACCGGGGGAAGGAGACCAAAGCCCTGAGGTAAGTGGGGAAGTGGGATACCGGGAGGAAGCACGAGCAGGAGCGCGTGAGAGGGGAGGGCTCCTGCCTCATACTGAGAAAGAGGGGCGATCAGCGGGTTATCTGAAGTGCCTATACACAAATGCACGAAGCCTGGGAAACAAGCAGGGAGAACTGGAAGTCCTGGCAAAGTCAAGGAATTATGATGTGATTGGAATAACAGAGACTTGGTGGGATAACTCACATGACTGGAATACTGTCATGGATGGAAATAAGCTGTTCAGGAAGGACAGACAGGGCAGAAAAGGTGGGGGAGTTGCACTGTATGTAAGAGAGCAGTATGACTGCTCAGAGCTCAAGTATGAAACTGCAGAAAAACCTGAGAGTCTCTGGATTAAGTTTAGAAGTGTGAGCAACAAGGGTGATGTCGTGGTGGGAGTCTACTATTGACCACCGGACCAGGGGGATGAGGTGGACGAGGCTTTCTTCCGGCAACTCGCAGAAGTTACTAGATCGCACGCCCTGGTCCTCATGTGAGACTTCAATCATCCTGATATCTGCTGGGAGAGCAATACATCAGTGCACAGACAATCCAGGAAGTTTTTGGAAAATGTAGGGGACAGTTTCCTGGTGCAAGTGCTGGTGGAACCAACTAGGGACAGAGCTCTTCTTGACTTGCTGCTCACAAACCGGGAAGAATTAGTAGGGGAAGCAAAAGTGGATGGGAACCTGGGAGGCAGTGACCATGAGATCGTCGAGTTCAGGATCCTGACACAAGGAAGAAAGGAAAGCAGCAGAATACGGACCCTGGACTTCAGAAAAGCAGACTTTGACTCCCTCAGGGAACTGATGGGCAAAATCCCCTGGGAGAATAACATGAGGGGGAAAGGAGTCCAGGAGACCTGGCTGTATTTTAAAGAATCCTTATTGAGGTTACAGGGACAAACCATCCCGATGTGTAGAAAGAATAGTAAATATGGCAAAAAGAAAAGGAGTACTTGTGGCACCTTAGAGACTAACCAATTTATTTCAGCATAAGCTTTCGTGAGCTACAGCTCACTTCATCGGATGCATACTGTGGAAAATACAGAAGATGTTTATATACATAGAAACCATGAAAAAATGGGTGTTTACCACTACAAAAGGTTTTCTCTCCACCTACCCTACTCTCCTGCTGGTAATAGCTTATCTAAAGTGATCACTCTCCTTACAATGTGTATGATAATCAAGGTGGGCCATTTCCAGCACAAATCCAGGGTTTAACAAGAACCGTCAGAGGAAGGGGGGGGTAGGAAAAAACAAGGGGAAATAGGTTACCTTGCATAATGACTTAGCCAACATCCATTTTTTCATGGTTTGTATGTATATAAACATCTTCTGTATTTTCCACAGTATGCATCCGATGAAGTGAGCTGTAGCTCACAAAAGCTTATGCTCAAATAAATTGGTTAGTCTCTAAGGTGCCACAAGTACTCCTTTTCTTTTTGAGAATACAAACTAACACGGCTGTTACTCTGAATCCTGTCATTATGCAAGGCACTGCATTTAGCCGTATGGAGTGGAAATCTATCAACTGCATGAAAAAGCTTGTACAGATACAGACAAACGTCATCTTCCTTTGCAAATGCAAACAGATGGACATCGTACCAAAAGGACTGAAGGTAAAAAATCCATTACAATCTACATACCACACAGACTATGCTGACAGCTTGTGCCACACGCTCTCAAAGAAACTGCGGAACCACCTGATCAACATCCTCTGCAGCAAACAGGGAAAGATAAAGAATGAGCTCTCAAAAATGGATACTCTCATAAAAAACTAACCTTCCACACAAACTTCCTTGTGGCTGGACTTTACTAAAACTAGACAAGCCATTTACAACACACACTTTGCTTCTCTACAAAAGAAAAAGGACACTAAACTTTCTAAACTACTACATGCCACAAGGGGCCAAAGCAATGGTTCCCTCAACCCATCCAGCAATATTGTTAACCTATCCAACTATACTCTTAGCCCAGTAGAAGCTGCTGTCCTATCTCGGGGCCTCTCCTTCTGCCCCTCCACCCCCACGAACATGATACAGTTCTGTGGTGACCTAGAATCCTATTTTCAACGTCTCCGACTCAAGGAATATTTCCAACACACCTCTGAACAACATACTAATCCACAGAGACCTCCCTACCAACACTACAAAAAGAAGGATTCTAGGTGGACTCCTCCTGAAGGTCGAGATAGCAGACTGGACTTCTACATAGTGTGCTTCTGCCGACGTGCACGGGCTGAAATTGTGGAAAAGCAGCATCACTTGCCCCACAACCTCAGCCGTGCAGAACACAATGCCATCCACAGTCTCAGAAACAACTCTGACATCATAATCAAAAAGGCTGACAAAGGAAGTGCTGTTGTCATCATGAATAAGTCGGAATATGAACAAGAGGCTGCTCGGCAGCTCTCCAACACCACTTTCTACAAGCCATTACCCTCTGATCCCACTGAGAGTTACCAAAAGAAACTACAGCATTTGCTCAAGAAACTCCCTGAAAAAGCACAAGAACAAATCCGCACAGACACACCCCTGGAACCCCGACCTGGGATATTCTATCTACTACCCAAGATCCATAAACCTGGAAATCCTAGGCGCCCCATCATCTCAGGCATTGGCACCCTGACAGCAGGATTGTCTGGCTATGTAGACTCCCTCCTCAGGCCATATGCTACCAGCACTCCCAGCTACCTTCGAGACACCACTGACTTCCTGAGGAAACTACAATCCATCGGTGATCTTCCTGATAACACCATCCTGGCCACTATGGATGTAGAAGCCCTCTACACCAACATTCCACACAAAGATGGACTACAAGCCGTCAAGAACACTATCCCCGATAATGTCACGGCTAACCTGGTGGCTGAACTTTGTGACTTTGTCCTTACCCATAACTATTTTACATTTGGGGACAGTGTATACCTTCAAATCAGCGGCACTGCTATGGGTACCCGCATGGCCCCACGGTATGCCAACATTTTTATGGCTGACTTAGAAAGCTTCCTCAGCTCTCGTCCCCTAATGCCCCTACTCTACTTGCGCTATATTGATGACATCTTCGTCATCTGGACCCATGGAAAAGAAGCCCTTGAGGAATTCCACCATGATTTCAACAATTTCCATCCCACCATCAATCTCAGCCTGGTCCACTCCACACAAGAGATCCACTTCCTGGACACTACAGTGCTAATAAACGATGGTCACATAAACACCACCCTATACCGGAAACCTACTGACCGCTATTCCTACCTACATGCCTCCAGCTTTCACCCTGACCACACCACACGATCCATTGTCTACAGCCAAGCCCTGCGATACAACCGCATTTGCTCCAACCCCTCAGACAGAGACAAACACCTACAAGATCTCTATCAAGCATTCTTACAACTACAATACCCACCTGCGGAAGTGAAGAAACAGATTGATAGAGCCAGAAGAGTTCCCAGAAGTCACCTACTACAGGACAGGCCTAACAAAGAAAATAACAGAACGCCACTAGCTGTCACCTTCAGCCCCCAACTAAAACCCCTCCAACGCATTATTAAGGATCTACAACCTATCCTGAAGGATGACCCAACACTCTCACAAATCTTGGGAGACAGGCCAGTCCTTGCCTACAAACAGCCCCCCCAACCTGAAGCGAATACTCACCAGCAACCACATACCACACAACAGAACCACTAACCCAGGAACCTATCCTTGCAACAAAGCCCATTGCCAGCTGTGCCCACATATCTTTCAGGGGACACCATCACAGGGCCTAATAACATCAGCCACACTATCAGAGGCTCGTTCACCTGCACATCCACCAATGTGATATATGCCATCATGTGCCAGCAATGCCCCTCTGCCATGTACATTGGTCAAACTGGACAGTCTCTACGTAAAAGAATAAATGGACACAAATCAGATGTCAAGAATTATAACATTCATAAACCAGTCGGAGAACACTTCAATCTCTCTGGTCACGCGATTACAGACATGAAAGTTGCGATATTACAACAGAAAAACTTCAAAACCAGACTCCAGCGAGAGACTGTTGAATTGGAATTCATTTGCAAATTGGATACAATTAACTTAGGCTTAAATAGAGACTGGGAGTGGCTAAGTCATTATGCAAGGTAACCTATTTCTCCTTGTTTTTCCTACCCCCCCCCCTTCCTTTGACGGTTTTGTGGATTTGTGCTGGAAATGGCCCACCTTGATTATCATACACATTGTAAGGAGAGTGATCATTTTAGATAAGCTATTACCAGCAGGAGGGAGGGGTAGGGGGAGAGAAAACCTTTTGTAGTAGTAAACACCCATTTTTTCATGGTTTGTATGTATATAAACATCTTCTGTATTTTCCACAGTATGCATCGGATGAAGTGAGCTGTAGCTCACGAAAGCTTATGCTCAAATAAATTGGTTAGTCTCTAAGGTGCCACAAGTACTCCTTTTCTTTTTGAGAATACAGACTAACACGGCTGTTACTCTGAATCCAGTAAATATGGCAGGCGACCAGCTTGGCTTAACAGTGAAATCCTTGCTGATCTTAAATACAAAAAAGAAGCTGATGTAAGCAGAGTCAGGATGAGCTCCACCCTGACATCTGGTGGTGAGGTGTGGCAAGTTGTGGAAAAGAACTTCAGGGGCTGATCTCATTTGCATAGGCACACCCACCCCTCCTAGAATGAGGCCATAGCTGCCCAAATGGTCACTTTGGCTGCTGTGGGATTCCCAGTGTCTCTGTTATTGTGGCAGGAAGAATAAATTGTTATTACTCTGATTATGGGAATCAAGGACAGTGGACCTGCACTTGGCCTTTTGTTATGATGGAGGTACTCACCATCAACTAAGTAGCACTCGCTAGGCAAGGGACATGGGTTCCAAAACTCTGTGAATGGAGAGAGGCTGGAGATGGGCATTAGTACTTGGGGGTGTGGGCCTGTTTATGAGGGCCTCAAACACCAATTGCACCTCTGTTTCTCTTTACTGTGGAACATCAGAGCTAATTTTGGGTCTATTAAGAGTCTTGCTACAGGTGCTGTGCTGAATTCACTTTGACCTTATGGTGCATCAGCACTAAGGCTCCCACTATGAGCTGCAATCACTGAGCACTGTGTCAAGTAGCGGGGAGCTAGAAGATCTAGAGTGCAGTAGTGCTGTTCGTGGATAGGCTGGTGGAGCGTTCGTGAGACGGCGAGCTGAGCTGTGCAGAGCGGATCCCTGTGGGGCAGTCAGCTTCAGCTCATGTAAAGTGCCCCTTACCTTCCCCCCTCCCCCCACGGGCACATTTTTAGCCAGACTGGGGAGTAACACTCTGCAGATGAACTTTTGAACTCTGGGGCTGGACTTTTTGGAATTTGGGTGATTTTTTGGATTACTGGACTCAAGAGACGTTTGGGTTGTGGGACTCAAGAACCCGAGGGAAAGAATGTGGCCCAATTTGCTGGGGTGGGTCTTTGCTCATGGTTTGATTAAATGAACACTAGTTGTGGTGTTTTCCCAATTTAATGCTGATGTCGTTTACCTCATGTTATTAAAGATTCTCTGCTACACCGAGACCCTGTGCTTGCGAGAGGGGAAGTATTGCCTCTTTGAGGCACCCAGGGGGTGTGTAGGATTTTCCCAGGTCACTGGGTGGGGGCTCGAGCCAGTTTTGCGTTTGCTTTGATGAGAGGGAACCCCTGTGTACTGAACCCAGCCCTTGCTGCTATCAACTTGGCCTGGCAGAAGGGTTACACTTACAAGAAGTTTCAGAGTAACAGCTGTGTTAGTCTGTATTCGCAAAAAGAAAAGGAGTACTTGTGGCACCTTAGAGACTAACCAATTTATTTGAGCATAAGCTTTCGTGAGCTACAGCTCACTTCATCGGATCCGATGAAGTGAGCTGTAGCTCACGAAAGCTTATGCTCAAATAAATTGGTTAGTCTCTAAGGTGCCACAAGTACTCCTTTTCTACTTACAAGAAGTGGAAGATTGGACAAATGACTAGGGATGAGTATAAAAATATTGCTCGGGCATGCAGGAGTGAAATCAGGAAGGCCAAATCACACCTAGAGTTGCAGCTAGCAAGAGATGTTAAGAGTAACAAGAAGGGTTTCTTCAGGTATGTTAGCAACAAGAAGAAAGTCAAGGAAAGTGTGGGCCCCTTACTGAATGAGGGAGGCAACCTAGTGACAGAGGATGTGGAAAAAGCTAATGTACTCAATGCTTTTTTTGCCTCTGTCTTCACGAACAAGGTCAGCTCCCAGACTACTGCACTGCGCAGCACAGCATGGGGAGGAGGTGACCAGCCCTCTGTGGAGAAAGAAGTGGTTCAGGACTATTTAGAAAAGCTGGACGTGCACAAGTCCATGGGGCTGGATGCGCGGCATCCGAGAGTGCTAATGGAGTTGGCGGATGTGATTGCAGAGCCATTGGCCATTATCTTTGAAAACTCATGGCGATCGGGGGAAGTCCCGGATGACTGGAAAAAGGCTAAAATAGTGCCCATCTTTAAAAAAGGGAAGGAGGAGGATCCGGGGAACTACAGGCCAGTTAGCCTCACCTCAATCCCTGGAAAAATCATGGAGCAGGTCCTCAAGGAATCAATTCTGAAGCACTTAGAGGAGAGGAAAGTGATCAGGAACAGTCAGCATGGATTCATCAAGGGCAAGTCATGCCTGACTAATCTAATTGCCTTCTATGACGAGATAACTGGTTCTGTGGATGAAGGGAAAGCAGTGGACGTGTTGTTCCTTGGCTTTAGCAAAGCTTTTGACACTGTTTCCCACAGTATTCTTGCCAGCAAGTTAAAGAAGTATGGGCTGGATGAATGGACTATAAGGTGAATAGAAAGCTGGCTAGATTGTCGGGCTCAACGGGTAGTGATCAATGGCTCCATGTCTAGTTGGCAGCTGGTATCAAGTGGAGTGCCCCAAGGGTCGGTCCTGGGGCCGGTTTTGTTCAATATCTTCATAAATGATCTGGAGGATGGTGTGGATTGCACCCTCAGCAAGTTTGCAGATGACACTAAACTGGGAGGAGAGGTAGATATGCTGGAGGGTAGGGATAGGATACAGAGGGACCTAGACAAATTGGAGGATTGGGTCAAAAGAAATCTGATGAGGTTCAACAAGGACAAGTGCAGAGTCCTGCACTTAGGACGGAAGAATCTCATGCACCGCTACAGACTAGGGACCGAATGGCTAGGCAGCAGTTCTGCAGAAAAGGACCTAGGGTTACAGTGGACAAGAAGCTGGATATGAGTCAACAGTGTGCCCTTGTTGCCAAGAAGGCCAATGGCATTTTGGGATGTATACGTAGGGGCATTGCCAGCAGATGGAGGGATGTGATCGTTCCCCTCTATTCGACACTGGTGAGGCCTCATCTGGTGTCCAGTTTTGGGCCCCACACTACAAGAAGGATGTGGAAAAATTGGAAAGAGTCCAGCGGAGGGCAACAAAAATTATTAGGGGACTGGAACACATGAGTTATGAGGAGAGGCTGAGGGAACTGGGGATGTTTAGTCTACGGAAGAGAAGAAAGAGGGGGGATTTGATAGCTGCTTTCAACTACCTGAAAGGGGGTTCCAAAGAGGATGGCTCTAGACTGTTCTCAGTGGTAGCAGATGACAGAACAAGGAGTAATGGTCTCAAGTTGCAGTGGGGGAGATTTAGGTTGGATATTAGGGAAAACTTTTTCACTAGGAGGGTGGTGAAACACTGGAATGCGTTACCTAGGGAGGTGGTGGAATCTCCTTCCTTAGAAGTTTTTAAAGTCAGGTTTGACAAAGCCCTGGCTGGGATGATTTAATTGGGGATCGGTCCTGCTTTGAGCAGGGGGTTGGACTAGATGACCTCCTGAGGTCCCTTCTAATCCTGATATTCTATGATTCTATGAAATGCTTGTGAGTGGCTGCATGCATTAATCTCACTCATAGCCACTGTATCCCGCACTGTAAGCTAATATTTAAGCATTTGTAGTTTAAGCCTGTGTAATTGCAAATCACCAGACAGGAGAGAGACATTTGATGGACTAGTGTGAAATGCTGGTGGCCACAGAAGGGGTTATGTCCTACGTGACAAGGAAGGCCCATCCATGCCAGCCAGACTAGAGTGGAACATTACAAGGGATCACAGACTTTATTGTTTACTCTCCTTCCCCCCATGAAGAAGAGACTTACAAGTGAATTCCTCCAATCCGCTGAGTTTGCATTTAAAGTAGAGCGGGGGAAGGGAATAAAAAACCCTAACAAGGAGGAATTGGATTTTCATGCTACCTGGACTCTGGGGGCAAGAATTACAAAGCTTATGCAAAAGATCCCCAGTGCTTAGGCTGGGTTAGCCAAAGGACACACCAAGCTTGCTTATTGTATATGCTTCTATTACTTTTTTTAACCTTAAGATAGAAAAACATAGACACACACAAGTGAGTTCCAGCTTTCACCTTGTAAATAACTCTATTTCCTTTTCCTTTATAATAAATCTTTAGATAATTTATAAAGAAATTGGCTACAAGCATTGTCTTTGGTGTGAGGTCTAAGGTGAAATTGACCTAAGGTAAGTGACTGGTACTTTGGGATTGGGAGTAACTGGACTATTGCTGTGACCCTTGGTATAAGAGGCCATCTATCACAAAGGTGGCAAAACAGATTGGAATATGACTGTCTGTGACCCCCTGTTAAGGCTATTGTAGTGCCTGAGGATGCACTCTTGATAATTGGTTGTTGCAATCTTAAATATAGAACCCACAGCCAATTTGGGGTTTGTGTCCTGGTTCTTAACAGTCTGCCCTGCGGTTAATACTCAAGCTCCTGGGCCACTGCAGGATAGCTTGACAGCTACATCACTTCCTCCTGTGTCATGTGACCTCTCACCATCCTGCCCTACCCTATGCAGGTGCAATTCCCCAAAACACTTTCACTTCATCAACTCCACACCCCCTGCCACATTCTGGTGTCACACCAGGACCCTCCCATGACCTCAGTCCCATCTCAGACTGACCTCCTCTCTGTGCATTGCAAGGGTGCAAGCAACTTGCACTCTCATCTCATAGCTAAACTACCCAGCACTGATGCACTCGCTCAGGTTGGAAGATTCTACAATATCCTAGGATGTATCAGGAGAGAGATTTCCAGTTGAGACGTGGAAGCATTAATGCCACTGGACAAGGCACTGGAGTAAGACCTCATCAGGAACACAGTATGCTGTTCTCATCACCCCTGTTCGAGAAGATGAATCCAAACTGGCCGAGTGCAGAGAAGGGCTCTTAGGGTGATCAGGGGAAGGCAGAGCTGATCTTCTAAGAGCAGACTGAAAGTGTTGAGCCTGTCCAGATGAAGGCTGAGAGGGGATCTAGTTGCTCACTATAAATACACCTGGAGAGGGGAGGAGGGGGGCACGGTGGTTAATCCTAGGCAGGGAGATCAGTTACTGCAGCTAAAGGACAAAATTGGCACAAGAACAAATGCTGGCAAACTGGTCATGGATAAATTGAGGCTGGAGACAAGAAGAGGGTTTCTACCCATCAGAGGAGGGAGTGTCTGGAGCAGCCTCCCCATTGGAGCTGAGGCAGGTAAACAACCCTCGTAGTTTGAGAATGGAACTGGATATGTTTCTGACCAGGATTCTATGATGGGGCTGCCTATGCTAGCAGGGCCTGGACTCCTCGCTGACGCAGGAGGCCCCTGGCAATCCTATGTACAGAATTCCCTAGCCAGGGGCAGGAAGAGGCAGAAATTCCCAAGGAATTTTGTTCACTTAGGGCTGGATTGTCCCGGGACAAAAAGGAGATCGGCACCAATCTCCCAGTCATTTTGGCTAGGGCTTCTCATTTCCTTCAGCCGTCCCAGCCTCAAAACTTTGTCTACTTTAAATTGAGCAGCATAGCTCTTCCAGAAGAACTCCTCTATGGGGAGAGTATTCTGGAACAAAAGTGATTTAATTACAGAAGAGTGTGTCCACACAGGGAGTTTGAGCACCGCTACATATTGAACTGAGGTCTCCATACATTCTGAGGCCAGAAGGGACCGCTGGGATCACCTAGCCTGATCTCCTGCATAACATGGGCTAGAGAAGTGCTTTGACTTAATTGCTGTTTGAATTAGAGCAGAATAAAAAAAAAAATCCAACCGTGATTTCAAAAGTTGCCAATACTGGGATCAAGTCGCCTCTTAACCTTCTCTTTGGTAAGCTAGATAGATTTTGCTCCACGCTCCATTGACCTTTCAGTCCTTCAGGCAAGATTGCCATCACTTTCTCACAGGTAAAAAGATTCTGAGAGTGAGATCAATGGCCCAGCCTCATCAGGATACTGTGTGCAATCCTGATCACCCCATTTCAAGAAGGAGATTACAGAACTAGGGTGGGGCATGGGGTTCAGAGAAGAGCAATGAGAAGGCTCCAGCATCTGGGAAAACTACACAGAGAAACTAGGATTGTCCACCTTCAAAAGAAGACAAAGAAGGGATTGGATAAAAGCCTATACAATAATGCTGAGAAGATCATTTTCTTAGGCCATTGCTTGAGCCACTTCACTCCTCTCTTTGCATCCCTCCATTGGCTCCCTGTCTACATCGCAAACATGAGCCAACTGTCTCTCCTCTCAAAGCCCTTCACAGCCTATCCCCACCTGACCTGTCACCTCTCATTTACTATCAAGGTGTCATCTCCAACCTCTGATCAGCTCACCCCACTGGCCCCCCTCACCACTTGTTATATTTTCAAACACCCTTGTCCTTTCCCTCAGGCTGCCCCTCACACTTAGGGGGAGCTCCCCATAAATGCCCAAAAGATCATCCTTGTTCTCCTTCAAACTTGCCTTTGCTGGGACACGACAACACATGATGTCGGTTAGACTGCCCATTATGTCGACCAATAGCATCTCATTGTTTATTAGGCTTCCCCTGGCTGTCCTTTCTTGTATTAGCCTTTGTTTGCCAGCTCTTTGGGTAAGGGACTGGCTTTTTGTTCTGCATTTGTACAGCACCTACCAGAACGGGGGCTCCTGGGAACTATGGGCGTACAAATAAATAATAGATACAGGGAGATTCTGTTGTCCCAATCTCTTAACAGAAGAAAAAGGCAACATTTTGGTTCCATTGAATGAGGGACATTCAAAAGCAAGCAAAGGAAACCAAGACTGCATGTTTTTCCAACAGATCTGCTCTCACTCAACCAGGAATTCATTCAGGGCAGTCCTCGGGCCTGTGCCATACTGGAGGTCAGATGAGATCACCACAACAACCCCTTCTAGCCTCAGTCTACATTGCTGTTTAGCTCAAGCCAGAGAGAATGGTGGGAACTCAATCCCTACCTCCCACAATTCCCTGAGGGGAGTGCTGCTGGTATCCCACAATGCACTTCCACAGTGGCCCAGGAGGCAGGGCTGTGGCCAGTAGCACAAAAGCCCACTAGGATACCAACCTGCACCACCGCTAAAGGGTGTGAAAAATGGGGGCACTTATTTGGGGGGCAGGGGTAGAGCCCAGTCACCCTAGCTGCTGCACATCTTCTCTCGCTACATGTTCCTAGTGGGAGGCCAGCCCTGACAAAAGCAGCCACATGTGCACACATGCTAGTGCCACAGCAATGGCAGCTGCTGTACAGCACCCAGGAAGATACCACTACTGCTGCCCAGGGGCCTAATTATTACACAATACCTCAGGGCAGATCTGCCCTGACATTAGCTCTGTGGAAAGGCCTAAAGGTACCGCACAGCATCAATGGAGACAGGAGGAGTATTCCAGGATGACATAGGAAGATTAAAGAGATTTTATTAGCTTTATTATGAGTATTTTTCCTTACAGCTTTCCTTGGAAAGGACACCATTCTAGTGAGAGTCAGGCCTTGCTGGATAAAGTTTAAGTCACCCAACTGCTTTTCAGAGCCTTTTCAAAACTCTGTGGAATTTAGGAACATAAGTGCCAAATTTCCAAAAGGTAGTTTGGGAGCCTAGTGGGTAGAGGGCTGGACTGGGACTCAGGAGACTTGCATTCTATCAACTGCCACTGGGTCACCTTAGGAAGTCACATCCCCTCCCTGGGCCTCAGTTTCCCCATCTATAGATTAGAGAGTGCAATACCAACTTCCTTTGTAAAGCATTTTGACATTTACAAATGAGAAGTAGGATTCATAAATTCAAAAAAGGCAGAGGGGACCACCTAGTCAGAGTGCTTAACAGCCCACCGGACGTGCCGGAATTAGTTCCTGGTTGAGCTAGAGCAGATCTTGGGGTGGGAAGAGAACAAAACAAAAACCACATCCAATCACAATTTTTGATTTAACAGCCATGAAAAAAAACCACACTGTAATAGACATTTACAACATTTAGAAATATCATGAGCATTTAGGACACTGCAATAGAGTCCCAGCTGCACAGATGTCTGTTGCTTTTTTTTTTTTTTTTTTTTTAAAATGGATTCTAGGCAGCATGGCTGTGGCAAAGAGGCTGAACACACAGGTAGTGCAACTTAGGGACTCAGACACCCATTACAAACCCACCCTTCTTGGATTTTTCCCTTTTCAAGAGCTCATGATTTAAGCCATTAAAAAAATAAAAGAGGTGGGGCAGGGCTAGAACCAACTATAGCTACTCTAAACAAACCCACCATTAGTTCTCCCCTACAGCGTGTAGAGAAATTGTATTTTGAGTTGAAAACATCAGACCAGAACTCCAAGCTGCAAAACAGGTCTAGACAGGGGTGATTGGAGTTGGCCTTCACTTCAAAACTGGATTGTTTAGTTGTTTGGTTCCCCCTCTAACCCCCATTCGATGGATCAGCTCAGACTTTAAGGCCAAAGGGGATCACTGCCATGCTGTCTTACCTCTCCTGTAACTGTCCATACAACTTACCTGAATTAATTCCTGCTTAAACTAAAGAGGACTTTTCAGAAAAGTCAGATTTCAGAAAAGGACTTTTCAGAAAAGCTTTCAGATTTCCAGTGATAGGGAATCCACCACAGCCCTTGGGGAGCGGTTCCAAACAGTTATTTACCCTCCTGTTAAAAATCTGCACCTTATGTTTTAGTCTGAATTTGTCACATTACAGCTTCCAGCCACTGACTCTTGTTAGACCTTTGTCTGCTAGAGTGACGAGCCCTCTATCAACATAGCTGGTCAAGAGTTCTCCAACAGAGCAACTGTTTGGTTGGAAAATGCCGATTTGAGTAAACTGAAGCATCTTGCAGGAATGCATTGCCAGTTTTGCTGAAAGATAAAGGCTGAAATGAAGTATTTTGATCATATACATTTAGATTAGATCTACAATAGAAATAGATAAGCTTAACATTATATACAAGATGAAGGGAAGCTCTTCAACTAGATCCTTTACCTATTTCCTAAACAAAAATTCCATTGGTCATTTTGATTTTTCTCCCAAGTCAGGACAAAAGGAAGTTTCAATCCTCTCTACTGATGAAGCTTCTCTTTCCCATGGAGATACTTATCCACTGATCAAGTTACCCCTTCACCATTTCTTTCACAAGCTAAATATAGTGCGCTCCTCCAGTCCAGCTTAACACAGTTTCTTTACCACGATGTAGGATCTTTATTAGACTTTTATTGAAGAGTTCAGTACAGGTTACATAAAACGTGGCTTTGCAGACAGCTTGATGACAGACAGATATAAAAGTTAGATGGGAGCAATGCTGGAGTTCAGATTCAAATGTAAAAGATGAGACATTTAGATCCACAGCCCTTTTGGGGGTTACGGCTTGTCCTAGTTCAGGCCCTGCCCTGCCATGAAACGTCTCTTTAGGGTTCCAGTGTTTTGGATTCCCTACAAGGGTCCTCGACAGCTAAAACAGGAAACAGGAAAAGCACCACATGACATGGGGTATGGAGAGGGCTGTACACAACTGGGAGACTTTAAAGAGAGAGCCCTGGGAGCGTCCAAATGCAGATTCTCTCCTTCCCAAAATCTTCTCAGATCAGCCAAGACAGACTGAGCAAGGGATATAGGCCAGTAGCACAATGGGTTCACTCTGCAGCCAGGGAAGATGGGTGTGGAGCAGAGCGTGGCAGCTTGGATAGTCTCTTCCACACACTGATCTGCAGCGCTAGAGACAAAGGGATAGTTTCACCGTTGGGGCATCAGTTCAGGCACCAAGCCTGACACAGCCACCTCTCAGGATAGAGATCCTGTATCTGCTGCTTGTCCCTCCCAGCTCCCCTGATGTACACCCTTCCCAGGCAAGCTGCCATCTCGCCCCCCTAGGGTGACCAGATGTCCTGATTTTATAGGGACAGTCCTGATTTTGGGGTCTTTTTCTTATATAGGCTCCTATTACCCCCCCACCCTGTCATGATTTTTCACATTTGCTGTCTGGTCACCGTAGAGTGACCAGAGAGCAAGTGTCAAAAATTGGAACACTCCCCCCCCCCCCCCGGAGGCGGGAGGGGATAGTTGTGTATATAAAACAAAGCTCCTCATATTGGGATGGTCCCGATAATAGTGGGATATCTGGTCACCCTACACCCCCACTCATTGACACAGCATCACTACCACCCCAGCCTGCCCTTCACCACATGCTAGGAAGCCCCACAGCCCCTCCTTAGCCTGTGCAGAGGTGGACCATGCAGGCAAGGTATCCACCACGGTGAGCTGGAACTTACTATAGTAAACCCCAGCTAGCTGTGCATCCCAGGAATCCACCCACAGATCCCCTCCCAGGACAGCTGCCAGGAATCCTCCCCACCCCACATCTTCAGTGGGGAGCATCAATGGGCTGGCTGGGAACTAAGTTAACTATTAGGGACCCTAACAAGGGCTTTTTGCCATGCACAGCTCTGCCTAGTCTCTTGCATCCCCATACAGACAGGAGAGCTGCCAGCTCCCCCCTCCACATCAGCATCCCTGCAGTGTTGGGAGAGCAATACCAGTGCAACTCTTACATACAGGCCTTTTCCAGCCCAGCCCCCAGAAGAGTGCCAGGCAGTATTTGACCATCACTCTGTGCTGTAAGCGTGCACCTCCAGCAGCACAGCACCCCCTATTGCCAGGCTCTGACTGGGCGCACACACTGGGAGCACACAGCACCCCCCACAGCACAGCACTTCTTAGCATCACACAGGGGTCAGCACTGACTCAGGTGAAAACATCCCCTACTGAGCCCCCAGCAACACAGCACCCTCTAGGGGCACATTGGCACCACCACTGACTCCCAGGCACCATCCTGGCACATGGGTCAAGCAGGGCTTGCACAGTCACCTACCCAAGGACCAACCCACCACAACTCCTGCTTAGCCCCTGGCCTCTGCCAGGAGCCACATCATGGAGCCCCAGACCTGAAGGGACCATTAAGTCATTTCAGCCCAACCCAGCCACCTCAGTAAGGCAACACTTAGGCCCACAATTGAATTCAGACTTTAAGGCAGGAAAACCCAGATCCACTCAGGACTCCCATCTGCCCATTCCCAGGGCCCAGCTCAGCCATGGGGCTCACTTACTAGATGCATACAGGAGTCTCTTGCCATTGTCCACAGCCCTCGCTGATCCACACTGCTCATCTGCTAGATGCTGGCAAGAGAAAGGACACGGGTGAGGCCCAACACCAGTGAGCTTATGGAGCTCACCCCCGGCTTCAGTCTATTCTACACAGGATGTCCCATAGGGCTGTCAGTTCAGGGTGTGGGGTTTAGAAAAAGCATATATGAGCGCTATATCAGGACAAGTCCTAGGGCAGATACAGTTAATATAGTATAAAGGCCTTACCCTGGAATAGCTTGTTCCCCTTCCTGGATGATAGGAAGTTATACTAGCATGAAGCACCTTTATAATCTGCATCCACACTAGGGGATGCCATGTGGCTAGAGCACTGGACTGAGACCCAGGACACCTGGATTCTATTCCAGCTCTGCTGGGGGACCTTGGGCAAGTCACTTTGCCTTCTGGTGCCTCAATTTCCTCAGCTGTAAAATGGGGGAGGGAACACCGACCTCCTTTGTGAGGCACTTTGAGATCTACTGATGAAGAGCACAAGAGGGTGGGGGTCAGAGGTTTAGGCAATACAGCAGTAGGGGCACACAGCATTTCAGTCACCACAGAAGAGCAAACCCAGGCTGCAGAGCCAGGACACTGCCCCAGGCTCCTTGTTAACCCCAGCGTTTCATCCCCAAAAGCCTGAGCCGCTGGCCCGAGAAGGGGCTGAGTTAAGCAGTGTAGGAACTCTGCCCCCTTTGATTGGCAGGAGATTTCAGAACAAGGAACGGATATGGGGGATCTGCGTCTCAGGAACCCTCTGACCAAGAAGCCAGCTCAGCGTCATGACACAGAATCTACTTCAGCCTCTGTACAGCCCCCCCAGATTTCAAGCCAACTGCAGCATTAATGTGGATTTTAAGGTGGGGGGGATGGTTCTGTGGCAGGCAGAGGAGCCTCACCTCAGGCCCCTTGCCAGCAGGGCAGGCACTCCCAGCAGCCCCTGCAGGCTGTTCAAGATGGACCCAGTACTCAGAGTCCTGGGCCTCCTGAGTGGCTGGGTCCCATGGAGGTACCTCCTCCCTGCGGGCGCCCTGGGGGTAGAGGCAGATGGGACAAGGTTAGTGGCAGCCTGGCACACCTCTCGAGGGGTGAAAGGTTCTCACCACCTTACCCCGCGCTCCCACACAGCCAAAAGCACAGTACAGCCCCCTCCCCATCTCACACAGCTCAGCCCTCCTCCTAGTACAGACCCCTCTGATCCTGCCCCCCAGAGCTCCCCACAGCCCTCCCCCAAAAAACAAATTGATATCCCCAGACCAGTCCCTTCCCCTCCCCAACTCAGCACAACCTGCTCCCCCGACCCAGCTATTTCTTGTGCTGCCACCAGCCCCCCCCCCCCTTTAAAATCCTGACCATTCACTCCAGTGCCAGCTGCTAGATCCATGACCCGCTCCCTGCCCTTAATCCCCCACCCCAGACAGCTTCCCACTAACTGTGCTCCCAGCACTGCTGCACCCAACCCCCCCCCCCCAACCACATACACCCCCATGGCTAGGACCTACCCCTCCACTACACTCCAGAACACCCCACAGCCAGACATGCTCCCCTGCTGCTCCAGGACTAGCAGGACCTCCCCCACCCCACAAATTCCCCTGCAGTGAATTCCTCCCCAGCTGTATCCAGCCAGGCATGGAATGGATACCCCGCCAGCTTGGCTGGGCTACTCCAGAACTGCCAGGCTGGCTTGGTCCGGCTCCGATTTCATCTCCTCTTCATCCATTATGGTGGTCCAGGAGGACAGGACAGAGGGCTCCTTGGACAAGCATCTCTTCGGAGGAGCAGGGACCATTACACAAGGGGGCCTCTTCAGAACCTTGCCCTTGGCAGCTTGCCATTCTGCCAGCTGGGCCCTGGAGGCAGAGTGGGTTGAGGGGGTGAGTGACCACCCGAACACTTTCCAGGAGGACATGTGGGGTTACAGTAAAACATCTCCCCAGACATAGGCCCCCTTAATCCCACCCCTCCATTTGAGATGCAAACCTCAAAAGAGCAGCACAGGACATTTTGGGGGGAGGCTGCATCTCAGGAGCCCTGTGACCAAGATACTCTGAATTTGGGCCAAGAGACCTATTCCACCCTGCAAAGCTGCACCCCAAATTTCAAGCCAATGGCACCACAAGATGGCCTCGGAGAGGACTGAAACATCGGTGGTTTTGCCATAGAGGTTGAAGATCTAGACTAGCCCCAAAGCACTTGATGCCCTAGTGCAAGCTGGGGGGCAGTCTACAGGAGTCCTCTGAATCCCACTGTTAGTTTAAGAGGTACATGGAGGAACTGGGCCCAGCGGGACTCAGTGGGAGGAAGATGCATTGGGCTGGGACTCAGGATATACCATCACTGCTTGGGTAAATAGCAGGGGGCCCTTTGCAGCCAAACCTGCCCCTCTTGTGAGGCACCCCCCCACACATTACCCCAGCCACTCCTGTGTTGGGCAGAAGGGCCTTGGTGCCAGGGCAGCATGAAGCAGGCAGCGCCCCACTCACCTCCTGGCATTGATGGCTGGTTTGACCGCAGCAAGCTTGTGCCTGCTGGTGGGTTTGGGCTTCTGGGCAGCAGGACGGGGCAGCTCAAACAGCATCACTGCCCTGGGAGAGGAGATGGGTCTCACTCTACCAAGAGCTGGCTTGGTCAGGATCCTGCTGCCCTTGAGCTGGGTCTGGTCTGTGGCACGGCCTGTTCTCAGGGCAGTGCTAGCCTGCCAGGCCCCTGCAGAAGCCCTGCGGGAGGTGATGGTGTTGGGAGAGTGCACCACAGGCTGCCAGGCAATGCCCAGGCTGGCCTCCACAGGCAGGCTCTGGCGGAAAGAGCAGGTCTTGGAGGGCACAAGCCTGCCCAGGTAATAGCCCAGGGGAGACTTCCTGGGCACCAAGCTGAAACTGAGGCTCAGTCGCTCAGCAATGCTCTGCTTCTCCTTCTGGCTCCTCAGGTGCTTCCTGAGAGACACCGGCCTGTCCCTCAGCTCGCCAGCTCTGAACGGGGTGCTGGGATCTTCCCACCAGCTGCCAGCACCAGCCATGGCCTTCAGTGGAGTGATCCTGGAAAGGGGGAAGCTGTAGCAGCCTGCAGCATCTCTCTGGGTCTGGAAAAAAAAAGAGGGGGACCCATCTCAGAGCCCAGCCGTTCGCTTGGGGCCGATGTGAATGGGATGGCCCAGGATGGTGCATCAGCCACTGGGATAGAACCCAGGGCCTCTGGTTCTAAAGCTGTGATACTTGAACTGAGGCTCATGAAAATCTCAGGTGACGCTGGGCCAGCTGTGCATTAAGGAAAGAAATTCCCCATCGCCGCCAGCTGCGCCAGCTATCAGGTGAGACTCAAAAACCCAGCCACATCACACACCTGGGAAGCAAACTGCATGGACTGGCGCAGCTGCTGGAGTTATTTAGAACACCCACACCCCATTTGTCTCTCCATTAGAGTTCTCCAGGAGCTGGAAGTAGAAACTGGGCAAACAGATTGATTGTTCATGGATAGTCCTAAACAAGTCAAAAATTAATTTGACCCAATCAAAAAAAAAAAAAGTCATCCCACTTTTGTTAAGTTTACCAAAAAGTAAAAAATTTGGGTCAAATAACTGATTTTCAGCTATTTCTACCTGTTCAGTTTTTTAAAAAAAGAGTCAAGAAAATTCTGAAGTGAAAAAGTTGGGAGTGGGGGTTGGAATATTTTGGGGATCCCCCTCCCCCAACCAAAACATAATTTGGCAAAGCAGCATGAATTTGCTAAACATTCTGGCGTTGCCAAATCTGCATTTTTCCACCCAAGGGGTTTTGGCCCAAAAACCCCAAAAACAAAAGCTTCACCCCAACTCCCCTGTCGAGCAGCCTCCAGGCAAGCAAATGTCGCAGTGCTGCAGCGAGGCAGGCAAGAGCAAACAGGATTTCATCACAGCATAGGGTTTGGAAGGGACCTTGACAGGTCAAGTCCAGACCCCCTGCCGAGGCTGGGCCAATAAACCTAAGCCATCCCTGATAGATGTTTATCCAACCTGGTCTTAAAACCCTCCCATGCAGGGGAGTCCACAGCCTCCCTTCGACACCTGTCCCAGAGCTTAACTGCCCTTAGAGTTAGAGCATCCTCTTGCAGCAGGCCACAGCCCAACAAATGCACCTGCCTCAGTTTCCCTTCTCAAGGACTCTACTTCAGGCTCTCTTGCTTCAATACCCTTCCTTGGGGGCAGTTTGTTATTGAACCCATAGTGCAAATCAGTCCATAAGAGTCCCAAAACAGGCCATTTCCCATAACTGGTGGATATCGTCCATAAAATCCTGCTCTTCCGAGCAGGCACCCACACCAGCCTTGCTGCTGGAGTCCTTCCACACCATGCTTCCGTGTCTTCTGCTACACCAGGGCTCCTTGTGGGTCTGCTTCTCTTGGTCTGCCAGGATGGTCACCCCAAGCCTTCCAGCTGGAGTGCAATCCTGCTCTTCCCACTGGGAACCCCCCCAAGCCTCTCCATTAGGAGATCATCTCTGCCCCCACTCCCCCAGCCTTCTCACTAGTTCCCCAGGTCCAGTTTTCTGGTGCCAAGTCACCAGCAGGTGAGCCCCCCAGCTTGGGCTCTCCAGTTTAGAGCCAGCAGGCAACTCCCTTGGCTGTGCCTCCTCCAGCCTCAGCCCTGCTCTGGCTTGGCAGGTCAGTCCACAAAGCCCTCTTGTTGCCCTCCTTGCCTTCAACCATCCCCAGGAAACACTTTTTGGCTTGGGCAGCACTCACCTGTCCCTGCTCCTGACTGTCTCAGTCTCACCAGGTATCCTGACTAACCCCAGGGTCCCTCTTGCACCTGAACGCCAATTCTCCATTATCCCCTGTGGCCCCAGGTGCCGCCCTGCCCTCTTAAGTGTTCCTGTGGGAGCACCTTTTCTGGCCCACAGGAGCCAGATCTGTGACACTAACCTAAATGCCCAGTGCTGCAAACCCACCTTCTTGACCTGCTCTCGGTGGAGAGCAATTGATTCCCATCCTCTTTATAACAATCTTGTACTCCTCTGAAGACTTGTGTCCCCCTCAGTCTGCTCTTCCCTAGGCTAAACCTAGTTCTTTCAACCTTTCCACATGGGACAGTTGTTCTAAGCCTTGAGCATTATTTTTGCAGCTCTGCTCCACACTCAAATTTTCTTGAAGTGTGGCACCCAGAATGGGACGCAAGACTCCAGCTGAGGCCTCACCGTGCCCAGTGAGCAGAATAATTACCTCTTGTGTTTTACATGTACCACTCGAGTTAATACACCCCAGCCCGACGCTGTGACGCAGGACCCTAGCACTGGCTGGTGTAACTATGTTCTGGCCTCACCAGTTTGTCACAGCATGCACACCACCCACTCCATCAGCAGCCTCTCCCACTACGGGCAGCCCAACCCCAGACAGCCCACTGGGCAACTTACCATTTTCCTCTGCAGCTTCCAAGACCGGTGACCAATACCCAGTCACTGCCACTGGCTTTGGGAAGAGAAGAGCCCATGTTAGTTTAAGCTATGGCCCTGAAGCTCCAGGAATACAACCATGGGGCTTGGAACAATCTCATTAGTTAGACCCTCACGTGCATGGGGTCAGTGTTGGCTTACACCTACAACCACCTGATTTTCACAGCCACCGAGCACTAGCAGTGATAGATTGGGTCAGGGTACAATGGGTCTGACCCCTGCCCCCAGATCCTACAAGCAACAACACCCAGCTTCTAGGAAACACAGAGGTGGGGCAGCTACTAAACTCTGGGAGTAGGGAAGGGGAGAGTGGCTGGAGGTACATGGGTGCTTGCCAGAGGGTGTAGGATAGAGGGACCAAGGTTTGCAGAGAGATGCATACTAGGGGGATCAAGGGGGAGAAGGAAAAAAAAAAAAAAAAAAAAAAAAAAAGAGAGAGAATCAAGCTTTGCATAAGCCTGGTGGGAGTGCACAGGCTTGGATAGGAGAGCAGGAGGAATCAGAGTTTGCAGTGGGTCAGCCCCAAGGGTCTCCAAACTGCTCTCCTAGAGCCCTCCAGGACCCATTAACCACTCAGGAAGGTTTTACCTCAGGCCTATTTAGGTAGCACCACACAAGCCAAACTTTCCTCTGATGACTCTCTAGCATGCAGAAGGGAGGCACCAAGCACTTTGCATTAAGCAGGGCTCACAACACCCTGCATGATGCAGACAGAAGAGCAGACTAGCCTCAAGTGACACAGATTCTAAGGTAAGGCAACCCCTATGATTTATTCCTTCTCCTCTATGTGAGGAAAAGCTGCATTACACCCCAGCTAGCTACACTCTCTTTTGTAACAGCTAGGAGCCCACAAAGCAGAATAAGGATACAGTTAGTATGTTCCTTACAAGTCCAGATAAACATACACCCCCTCCCTCTTTGAGCCAATCATCTATGAACCAGAGCTGAAAAACCAGGGTACCTTAAACAAGTTCAAACAACCAACTAACCCCAACAATCAACCCAACCAGACTCCACACCCTACCTCTCATCCCCCTCAAATGCCTGTCACACCTGCCCCAAACTCCTGCTATTTCTCTAACCATCCAGCCAATCAGCATCAGGATGGTATCCTTTGGTCAACAGGGATTTGAGGACCCACCCAGCTATCCCAACACCACATTGGCTGGGCAGCTAGCTCCACCCATTGGGAAGGAGGGGTCTGGCAGGACAATTCCACATTAGATAAAGGGGGCATGAAGTGTCCATCTCTCCCTGGTTTCTCTGGGGGATGTTTGGAATAATCCTGGTTTTCTATGTCTAGTCTTGGAGGGGGAAATGTAACTAAGGTTTCTTAGGTAGAATTAAAATGCTGATCTCTCTGGCCTAGCATATGAGTGGGCAAGCTTTCTGTGGGGCCATAGGCCCATCCACCCTGTTGCCCCTATCTCAAATCCCACTCCACCTCCAGGGGAAGCAGATAGAGCAGATCTGTGATTTAGAACATCTTTGGGTCTAAGTCTAGAAGGTGGCACCTTCTTCCAAATGGGCTGAGTTTTGGATGAGATTCTGTAGATCTTTCAGTGACTAGGATGTTAGAAAAGGACTCAGGATGCCTGGGTTCTATTCCCAGCTCTGCCACTGAGCTGTGGGGTGACCTTCCACTCTCACTCTTTGACTATTTCAACTGAAAACTCTCTGGGGCAGAGACTGTCTTTCACTGTGTGTCTCCAGCACCTGGCACAATGGGGCCCTGACCTTGACTGGTTCCTCCAGGTTCCACTGTAGGAAATAAAATCCACTAGCTATGTGAAGGGTCCCATCTCCTTGCCAAAGGCAGCATGTTTCAGAGAGATCTCTAGCAAGGTGGAAAGCTTTGATCACTGCACTCTGCAGCCTCTGAACTCAAGTAGCTGCAAAATAGGCATAAACCAGCTCTAGCTCCAGGATGAGGACTCCTGGGTTCCAATCCTGGCTCTCTACCCAACATCCTCTGTAAGCAGCAGTGACACACACCCACATGCCTCAGATTTCTGTGTTAAACAGGGAGAACTTACCCAGTGTGAGGGGCCTTGCAAATTAAAGCCACATGAAGGCTAATTGGTTTGCTCCAGCCAGTCCTAGGGCATGGGACCCCAAATACATAAGCTCCCATCCCTTGGGGAAAATTATACCCCACATGGTGCTGCTAAGCAAGTGTACACCCTAAATAGCCCAGCAGAGTGGGGGGAATCTATTGCATTTCACCATTTGGGTACTTAAAGAGTTAACCTCACCCACTGCTAAGCCTAGTTACAGGGTCTCTCATCTAACTTTCCTCCAGCCCCTTAAATCATCTCTGTACCATTCTCCTCTAACAACCTCTCCCGGGCACAGAGAAGCAGTGCCTGCATCTAAGGGGACTCTAGCTGGCTCCTTGCTGTTCTAGTGCTGTGATCCGACTGCAAACAGCTGCTGCAGGGAGGTGGAGTGTTACAGCACAAGGGCGAGGGGCATGGCTTCAGGGTTAATTTCAGTCCTGGATCAGAACAAAGAAAACTGCCACTGTGGATCTGAACTGGAATATCAGTCTCTGTCTCTCCCCATTGGGAATAGGACAGCTAGCATGGGAAGAGAGAGTGGGGCCAGGCTGTTTCTGCCCCCTGCATGTTAAGCTAAAATGCTTTCCCTAGCCAAGCCAGCTGCAAGAATAACAGCCCAGTAACACAATCACAGCTGCAGCTTGGTTGGTGCATTCAGGCCGCCTGCTTTGGCCCACTGCATTCAAATGAGGTGCATTTCCTTTGTGGTTGCAAATATAGTAGGGGTGCTGAGCATGTGCCCTGCAGAGAGCTGTGCATCTAGAAATCAAGCTGTTCTCAGCTGGCATTTCTGCCCTGCCCAGCCTAATGCCCTATTTGGTAGAGGGAGAAGCTGTTGCTGCCTCTTGCATTAACAGATGACCCCATGGCATCCTCCATGCTTAGCTGCCCTGCCACAGCCCAGGCGTCCCACACACTAAGGGGCAGTGATAACTGGCTGGGTAGGACTGCCCTTGTTACTACTGGGATAACTACTGCTGGGTCATCCTGACAGCACAGCATATGAGGAGCCCAGGAGCTGCTTCTGGGGTGGAGCTGCTGTTCAGTACAGACGAGAAAGTCTCTGAGTGCAACTGAAACAGCACAAGGGAGAGGAACTTTGCCCCCAGGTTAATTCTCTGCTGCTAGGGCAAAGCAGCAGGGTATAGCAAAGCTGCCATCTCCACCACAGCATAGGCTGGGAGGTCCCATACAATTCCAACCTACCCCAGCATATGGTATCTTAAAAGGAAAGAACAGCTCACTATGCTCAGCCCCAGCCTATCAGGAAGAGGGGTGCACAGACAACACCCATTCTCTGGCAAGCCAGGAAGCCAGCACCCTAATCACAAGAGCAGCCCATTAAGAATTAAGTAGTCTCAAGGGGATCCTTCCTCCATACCCTTCTCCCTGCTTGAGACTGCAGGAGCTTGATCCCCCACCTCTGGCCCTTTTCATCTGATCCCTATCCCCAGCCAGCTTCAGCCTTTCCTGATTGGATTCTCCACTAGAGGTGGGTGTGAATAAGGGGAGCTCATCTTGAGGCTAAAAAGAGCTTCCATCTGCCCTAGTTCTAAGCCTGCTAGAGAGGGCAAGTTAAGAACTATAGAGTATTGACTCCTGAGCTGGCCCAATGTTTAAAATACTGACACAGCAGGGGCGGGGGTAGAATTATCACCACTGCAAATACAGGGAACCAGGGTACAGAGAGGGGACACGACTATTCACAGAGCAGCACTAGCCCAGCTGGCCATAGAACCCAGGAGTCCTGCACTCCCAAACACAGCTCAACCAGCTGCTACAGGTGTTACTTGGAATTCTGCTGCTGTCTGTAACTATCAGGAGGAGCCTTCATCCCACACCAGTGAGCCTATGACTTGTCTGAGGGCTGCATTCCTCGCAAACCCCCTCCTTTCCCCAGGCAGAGTTCGTACTCTGGGATTAAAGCACTGTCAGCGCCCATCCCAGTAAACTGAACCCCTAGGAACCAGGACAGGCCCAAGGACAAAAGCTCAAAGGGTCCATACAAGTTATGGCCAATGCACAGATGGAGAACAGCTGACAATCCAGCTCCATGGTGGGGCTGCTGTCCCCTTACCCACTTACACCTAGATGTAAAGCCCTGGGATAGCATGGACCAGCAGGTACAATCCTGCCCTCCCCCAGAACAGGTCAGAGTAGCTGGAACCATTTGATCCAGTGCAGGGCTTAGCCCGCAGGGTCAGCGCTCGGGGGGAAAAAAGGCAGAGTCAAAGCTAAGCGGCTGTAACAGGGTTTATTGTAACAGAATTAAGTCACCCCGCCATGGCGGCAGCGGCGACGCTGCTCCACATGGAGCCATGGAATAAGTTACCAGCCCCAGGGGCCGAGTGTGGAATGTGGGGGCAGGGCCGAGCCCCGCCAGGGCCGCAGGGGAGTCCAGCCGGGCGGCCTGCGCGCCGTGGGGTCTGGGCGGCCAGCGCGGATCAGACCCTGCCCGCTCAGTCGCGCTTCTTGTAGCTCTCCATGTTGGCCAGCACCCAGCCCGAGGGCACCAGGAAGGTCACGACGAAGGCTCCCAGGGCGACGACGGTCTCCTGCGCGGGGGGGGGGGAGAAGGCAGAGCTCAGGTGAGGCCGCAGCAGCTGGGCCCTGTCCCCACCCCACCCCCCAGGCACCGCGAAGCCCCAGCCCGGGCGGGCTCCCCGGGGAGAGGCGATCCGAGGCCGCAGCCTCCGCGCGGCAGAGCGGGGCCAGCCCCGAGCCCCTGGGAAGGACGGTTCCGGACCCCCCCGCTCACCAGCGGCCCCACGCGGCTCTCGGGCGGGTACGAGTGCAGGCCGCGAGCGGGCGGCGCGAGGCGGGGGCGGAGCAGCGCGCGGAGCACGGGGGACACGGACATAGCGGCAGCGGATCCCGCACAGGCAAGATGGCGGCCAGGTCGGAAGTGACGGAGGAAAAAGGGCTGGCTATAAAGGCACGGGAACCGGAAGTGGCCTGAGTTGACGTGATCATTTTGCGGGGGTGACGTCACTTCAGGTGGGCGGAGTCACGCGGGGAATAGCCCCGCCCAACAAATTGGTCCAAATCCCTCCAATGGCGTCGGATGTCTGAGTTCACGCCGTGGTTGAGCGGGGTTGGGGTATCCCCCATGTCAATCCAGGGCTAGGGCGATCCCCCCACTGTACGGCCCCCCCAACCCTGTATGGGGGTCAGGGCATTCCCATACATGCTTCAGCTCCCCCAGCCAGCGTCAGGGCACCCCCTGTACCACATGGCTCCTCCCCAGTCCCATGTGGGGACCAAGGTGTCCCCCAACCACAGGGACCCCCTTGTCAGCCAGGGGGACAAGGCACCCCCCACATGGACCTCCACCCCACTGAGTAACAGCAGGGTCAGGGACATTCCCCACATCCAACACAGTGCAGAGGCACAAAGCCCCATCACAGCACTGGGGGCCCCACACTGAACATGGGGCCCAGGATGCCCTTGTCCCACTGCATGGCGACCCCACCACAGCACTGGGGGGCCCCTATGCCCAATGTTGCCCCCTGCGGCAGCCCACCACAGCACAACACCCCTCTCAGTACTGCAGGGTTCTCCACATCCAGTATGAGTCCCCGGGACATCGCCCACTGCATGGTGTCCCCATCCTATCCCCACAGGGGCCGTGGGGCTTCCTCCTCTGCAGGCCGCCCCCTCTCCAAACTCACACCCACACTCTGCTCTCATGGTGCTCCTGAAAATGTGCCCGATACTCCACCATACCCGGGGGCATGGGGCAGTTCCCCACATGGCATGATGCCCTCTATATGTTGGCACAGGGCTCAGACCCCACAGCAGTCAGGTCAGTGCACCCTCACACTGCCCAATGCTAGGGTCATGCTGTTACAGCAGACAAGGCAGCTCCCCCATTACCTCATGAAGACCCTGACTGTGGGGCTACTCCTCCACCTATGGCTCGTGGTGGACATGAGAGCGGCGGGGCGGACGAGAGAGACATACAGTAGTTGAGACCGGGCTGGGGCGGCCTTCTGGGTCTGGGGAGGTGGGGCGGGGGGGGGCATTGGAGCTGCGGCAAGCAGGCAGGGTGCAATACCGCTTACTGCCACTGGATGGGGGTTCTGGTCCTTGTAGCACATGTGTTGCAGTGAGCAGAGAGCGGAGGTGCACAGCAGAGTTCAGATTTCAGGAAAGCTATAGGGCAGCCCCAGAGCGGGAGAACAGGGAAAGAGGGGGAGAACTGCAGGAGTGGAGGCAGCACATACTTCCTGCAGCACACGGTTTACGCCCCCCCCCCCAATGCTCTAGACTAGCCAGGAGCGCAGACCCTAGGGTTGGATTCTGGGTCATGGGCGCCTGGAAATATCAGAATTCAAGGCCTCTCCTAGCACTTCTCAGGGCACACTCCCATCCACATCCCATCTTCCTGCCACTCTGCTGAGTCCTCACCTTCCTCCCAAGCTGAGGTGGGAGCCCATGGGCAGGTGGTTGGCCAGCCTCTGTCAGCTCTGATTGCACCATTGTTAAGTGTCCAGGCTCCCTGCTGCATCCTTCACCCTGCTCCCTGCCTGACCACACCCCGGCCCTGGCTCTGGCTCTGCAGCCAAGTGGGAGATTGCGTGGGACACCAAGGAGAACTTGGATTACATGCCTTTGGACTTTGAGAATTAAATGGACCTGGCCTCCTCCTCCTCCTCCTCTCTGAAGAGCTACAAGCTGCCTGATGATCAAGTCAGCATCACTGGGAATGAGTGCTTCTGCTACGTCTTCCAGCCCTCTTTCACTAGTCAGTGGGCTGGGCTGGGCTGCAGCTGGGTGCAAACGGTGGCTGGAGATATAGCCATTGGCAGGGGTGAGCATTGTGCAATGCAAAGCCACGTAGACCTATCATAAATTGACCAAGTCTTCTGAGTTGGGCCATCCCTCCTGGGGAACTAGCTTCTCTGCTCCCAGTTGCCAGGCTGGTGCTGCACAGAGCAACCTTCCTCTGTGGATCTCAGAGTGTTTTAACCAGTTCATGAAGGAGTCCTGGCTCCCAATTCCCTGCTCTAACCACTAGACCTTGCTGCCCTCCAGACCTTGGGATAAAACCCAGGAGATTTAGCTCCCAGCCTCTCCTGCTCTAACCCACTAGACTGCACTCCCCTCCCAGAGCTAGGATAGAACCCAGGAGTCCTGAGGGGTCAGGTAAAGAGGCACTACATTGAAGGGCATTTTCTAGCCAGGAGTCTGACCGACGCCATACACTGTCCCCTTTTCTGCTCTCACACCTGTCCCTGCCTGCTCCCTGGTGCAGAAAATTCAGTATCTATGAGTGGGATGGCTTTTCCTCAGCAGTGGAAGGGTCAAAGCCTTCTCAGATGCAGCCAGTAAAGACCTCTTGGTAAGGAAACAAGACTAAGTGACCCCTTTCATACACTATGGAGAGCCAGGATCTCATCCTTAAGGAGCTTAAATGGGGCAGAAGGTACCTGTGATCTTCTATGGCCAAGGAGGTGCTGCTCCTTGAGCGCTGTAAATACCAGGAAGCAGAATGGATTTCAGCTAAGGGTGCTATGTCTTCTCCAAGTGGAGAGGCATGGGGTTGTGAGCCCTGGAGGCAGAACAGGTGCAATCTCTCAGTCCTTCTATAAACATGTTCCAATGGACTGTCCATCACCTGGAGATTTTATCTCCAGATTGTGTCTAGAAGGTAGGACTCCCTGGGTTCTAGCCCTGGCTCTGTGTGGGATCCCCAGACACAATCTATTCCAAGTAGGAGTTATGGGCTCAGTGGAGGAGTGACTGGGTGAAGTTCTCCAACCTGTGTGCTGCAGGTCAGATTACATGATCACCATGGTTACTTCTGGCCATGAACATCTATGACCCCTACCTTGCAGAGACAATATCTAAGGGGTGAGATAGGAATGGAGTCACCCTATTCAGTCCTTGGCTTCCAGGCACCTATTGTATCATATGCAGGGCCTTGGGGCAACTAGCTGGGCTGGCTTGGAAAGGCTCCATGCCCAAATATTGCCCCACTGGTGCACAGATCCATTGATTTTCAGAAGGAACCATTCTGAGCATCTAGTCTGATCTCCTGCATGACACAGAGCAGAGATCCTAATGCAGTGATTCCTGCCTTCAGGCCACGGCCCATTATTTATTTGTAATTTAATCTGTCTGCACAGCAGCTAGCACAACAGGGTCCTGGGCCGTGGCTGGGGCTCCTAGGTGCTACCACCATCCACATAATAAAAATAAAGTATTGTGGCAATGCTAGCGCTGGCTGGGAACTGGCATTTTCAGCCCACGGGAAATTCAGACATCTTGGAAAAAATGTAATTCCAAATTGGACTGAAAAGCTGAAATTTTGAAATTTCCTGTGAAATAACATTGATATTATATTAAAATGTTAAATATTACTTTTAATATATATTTTATAATAATACATATATAACTATAATATATTATCACTACAAAGCATTAAGATATGGAGTGGAGACTTCAGGAGCTCAGTCTGTTCAGTTTAAAGAGATGGTTGACGGGTGACTTGATCCCAGTCTGAAGTACCTTCATGGGTAAGAGAAATTTGATAACAGAGGGCTCTTCAGTTTACCTGACAACAGTCTGTCAGTATCCAATGTCTAGAAGTTGAGACTAGACAAATTCACAGGAAATAAGTTGTATATTTTTGACAGTGAGTGTAATTAACCACTGGAACAGCTTACCAAGGATCAGGGTGGATTCTCCATCACTGGCAATTTTTACATCAAGATGGAATGTTTTTCTAAAAGAACTGCTCTAGTTCCACCAGGAATTATTTCAGGGCCATCTTCTGGCCTGGGTTAGACAGGAGATTAGACCAGATAATCACAGTGGTCCCTTCTGGCCTTAAACATCTATGAATCTTAAGTCAACATGAAATGTACAAACCATTTCCTTGCAACAATGTCATTTAGTTTCAAATTTGATTTTGATATTCATTGAAATGTATTATATACTATATATTAAAATTAATAATATAATATCAAAGTAAAAACTAAATGAACCCAAACAACACTGTCATAATGAAACTCTTCAACTTTTTCTATTAAAAAATTCTGTTTGAAATAGATATGTTTAGATTTTGAGAAACCTGTGTGGTTGTTTCTTTTCTTTTCTTTTAACAGGAAACTGTTCTATCAAACTTTTTTGACCTGCTCTAGGTAGGGTTTAGGGTCCTCACCCATCAATCATGACCACTGGGTTAGACACTATACAAACATGTGCTTCCTAAAGATTGCCCCACAGTGCTTTATCCCCCTTTCCTCTCAGGCATGGAGTCAGCTGGCATCCATGAAACCACCTACAACTCCATCATGAAATGCGACACTTACATCCATGAGGACCTGAATGCCAACATCATCTTGCCCAAGGGCACCACTATGTACTCAGGCATTATCAAGTACATGCAGAAAGAAATCATGGCCCTAGTGCCTAGCACCATGAAGATCAAGGTAAAGGAGGTGGTAGGACTCAGGGACTTTAATGGTGAGATAGACCCACATTGGAGGATTATTATGCAGAAATTTATAGATCTTAAGATCAAAAGGAATAATCTAATCTGACCTACTGCATAACACTAGGGTTACCAGGTGTCTGGTTTTTTACCAGAACACCCAGTCTAAAAGGGATCCTGGCGGCTCCAGTCAGCACCACTGACTGGGCCATTGACTGTCCAGTTGGCAGCACTGCACACACTGCCCCTGCCCGCTCCTACGTGTTAGGGCAGCCAGGGGGCTCTGCACGCTGCCCTTGCCCCAAGCGCTACCCCCACGGCTCCCATTGGCTGGGGACCACAGCCAATGGGAGCTGTGGGGGCAGCACCTGAGAACAGGGCTTGGGGGGTGCGCAGAGCTGCCTGGCCGCACCTCTGCATAGGAGCCAGAGGTGGGGAATGCCGCTGCTTTCGGGAACTGCTTTTGGTAAGCACCACCCGGAGCCTGCACCCCGACCCCCTTCTGGGCCCCAATCCCCTGCACCAGCCCTGATCCCCCTGCCACCCTCCGAACCCCTCAATCCCAACCCAGAGCACCCTCCTGCACCCCAAACCCCTCATCCCTATCCCATCCCAGAGCTCACCCCCCCAACCAGAGCCCTCACTGCCCCCCCACATCCCAACCCCCTGCCCCAGCCCTGATCCCCCTCCCGCCCTCCAAACTCCTCGGTCCCAGCCTGGAGCACCCTCCTACACCCCAAACTCCTCACCCCCAGCCACAGCCCTCACACCCAGAGCCCCCTCTGCACTCCAAACCCCTCAGCCCCAGTCCAGAGCCCCCTCCTGCACCCCAAATCCCTCACACCCAGTCCCACACCAGAACTCACACCCCCAGCTGGAGCCCTCACCCCCTCTTGCATCCCCACCCACTGCCCCAGCCTGGAGCCCCCTCCCACACCCATTACACCTCATTTCTGGCCCCACCCTGGAGCCCACACCCCCAGCCGGAGCTCTCACCCGCTCCCGCAGCCTAGCCCCTTGAATCAGCCCAGTGAAAATGAGCCAGTGAGTGAGGGTGGGGAGAGCGATCAACAGAGGGAGGGGGGATGGAGTGAGCGGGGGCAGGCCCTTGGAGAAGGGATGGGGCATGGGCAGGGTCTCGGAGGAGGGGCAGGACAAGAGTGTTTGATTTTGTGCAAGTAGAAAGTTGGCAACCCTAAATAACACAGGCCAGAGAATTTCACCCTCTTACCTCTGTATTGAGCCTAATAATTTCAGCTTGACTGAAACATCTTCCAGGAAGGCATCCAGCCATGCCTTCAACAGAGTATATCAACAGAAAGGGCTACTTTTCTATGGCTATGCAAGTGTTGGTGGATCACCAGGGACACTTCACTGGTATCAACGTGGGCTGGCCAGGGAAAGTGCATGCTGCTCACATCTTTAAGAACACAGAATTGAACAGAAACCTGCAGGCAGGGACATTCTTTCCTGACCAGCGGATTACCACTGGTGCCGTTGAAAAACCAATAGTAATTCTGGGGGACCACTCAGCCTATCTCTTGCTCCCTTGGCTCTTGAAGCTGTAACACTGGCCACCTTGACAGCTCCAAGGAAAGATTCATGGACAGGCTCAGCAGGGGTAGAATGACAATTGAATGTGCTGTCATAAGATTACAGGGATGCTGGCGGCATTTACTCACTAGACTCGATCTCAGTGAGAAAAATATCCCCATGGCTACAGCTGCCTGGTGTATCCTGCATAATATCTGTGAGGCAAACGGAGAAAAGTTGCCACCAAAGTGGACGACAAAGATGGAGTGTCTATCTGCTGACTTTGAACAGCCAGCCATAGGAGCCATTAGAAGAGCTCAGCGTGGAGCTATGTGGCTGAGGGAGGCTTTGAAAGGGGGCTTTAATGGTCTGCCACAATAATGTGCTATGCTGGACTGTGCTCTCCCTGGCCCTGAAGTTTTAGGGGGTTATGAGGAATTGTGTTGTGCTTGGTGTACAATGATAAATATCACCCTGTCTTTTAAAGAACCTATGAATTACGCAGTGCTTCCTGTACATTTATAATTCTTACAATGTGGTTTGCACTGAACCTATGGTCCTGTTCAATTAAAATTAATGTGTGCTTTGAGGAGCATGAGGCATTCTGCTGTATATGTTATGAAATAAATAAAGATGAAATTATTTCCAAAAACTAAAAATGCATTGCGTAACAAACACAGTGCAAAGGATAATGTGCAATTACAAACCAATACAGTGTAAACTTATAAAATAAATTAACAGAACAGAATGTCACAATTAGAATGCTAGAAAACGTGTGTATCCATTTCAGTCCATCTCTACCAAATATACACCTGCCGTGCTCTCACAGGTCAGTGTATGTGAAACTGTAGTTCTTCTTACTGTTCCCCAGTGCAGCGTGGGAAGGGTAGGGATACGGCCCAGGATGCCACATGGAATGTTGGGAGGCATAGGGAGCTGTTAGCAGAGAGTTCTCCAGGAACTGCAAAGGATGGCATGTCCATGATTGTTGGTCCTGTAGGTCAGCTAAAATCTGCAGCCTTTGTGTTTGCTGCCTTAGAAGCCCCCTTACATCTTGGTGCATCTCCATTTCACTTTCCTTTTCCTGTTTGGACTCCTGGCGGCATTTACTCACTAGACTCTTCTCCAGGCTATCTGCTATATTCACCCTCCAGGCCCTCTGTTCATTGTCCGATGTAGCACTGGATTGCAGGATCTCACTGAACATATCCTCCCTAGTCTGCTTCTTTCTTCTCCTCCTCCTCAGGGTGAGGTATTCCACAGGTGTGGAGGAGGCACCCCTCAAAGCCACAACAGCAGCAGCTCTAGATACAACAGATGTTTCATTGGATTTACAGTTACAATGGAAAGCTTCAGAACTCCCTTTCCTTACTCCCATAGAGGTTTTAAATCAGACACTCTTACTGACAATTCAGCTTTGGAGTGGCTCTGCACAGCACTGCTCAGCTACAGCTATGGTGAGTATGGCCCACGGGGGCGGTGGGGGTGAGGGAGAGGAGGGAATTGTTTGATTGCATAAACCATTTGGCCTCTATTTCCACAAGTACGAGTACAGAGCAATGGCACTGTGGACTGGCACTGTTTTCCACCTGTGGTGGTGATTTTAGCTGACATCTGACTCCTGAGGCTGACAAAGGCACAGAAAGCAGAGCTGCTGCTGGCATCCCGAAGTTGCCTGAGCCCATATGCCACTAGCCTCTTGACTGCAATGGTGCCTGCCAAAGTCATCGTGGACTTGTGTGGGAAAGTGTCCTACCACAGAGGAAGAAATATGGCAGCCAACCCTAGAAACCCTCAGGAGAGGATTGCAGAGTACCTCTATAAAAGTTTCATTGAAATCTCTCAGGACACAAAGGACATCCCTATGTACATAAACAAATGGCTCCACATGACCCTCCCTCCCACTTAAACCTAGAGGGGAATGAAAAGCAGACAACCACTCTATCTTCTAGTATGAGCAAAATAATGAAAAGCAAATATCTGTGTCCTGCTATCTTAGGGTTGGGCCAGGTGCCATCTTCACATTTAAACTTTTTAAGGCAGAATTAATGCACACACTTACCCAAGCTTCCTTCCCTTGGATCAGGCTCATCTGTGTTCAGCTGGTGGGACTGGCTTGACTGCACTGCGGTGTTGAAAAGGCCCTGGCTTGTGGGATAGCTGGACCCCCACCCGCCACACGTCTCTTCTCCTCAATGTTCACAGCAGAGGTCTCAGTCTCCGGCTCCACTGAGATATCCACAGTGGTCTGTGGGGTGCTGGTGGGGTTCTCTGATAAGTATGGCATGAAGCTCTTTGTAAAAACAGCAGATCAGTGGCTTGGCACCAGCTCAACTGTTGGCCTCCCGGCCTTCGTGGTATGACTGATGCAGGTCGTTCACTTTCACACAGCACTGCTGCTGACCCCTATGTACCCTTTCCCCTGAATCCCCTGTGAAATCTTCTCATAGATGTCCATGTTTCTATGGCTGATCCATAGCTGTTTACACACTGCCTCTTCTCCCCACAGGCCCAGGAGATCCAATGTCTACTCCAGGGAGGAGCACTTCTAGTGTGTAGCTGGCACCATCAATCAGGTAATTGCACACAACAGGGAGAGCTCCTAGATGTGCTTGCCAAACTGGGCAAACAGGAAAAGACATTTCAAAAATACACAGAGGTTTTAAAGTGGTGGTGGGGGAGCTTCTGGTTTCTGTGACCCCTAGACAGTTAAGTTCACAACTGTGACCAAATCAGTCACTGTTGGGCACACATAGGCCATGCAGTGTCTACACTCGCACTGTATATACCACAGCATATTGACCATGGTTCAACACCTTATGGGGAGGTCGTGTTACCGCGTTGCAGCAATGGGGTGCTTACGTTGATGGGAAATAAAGTTGAGTGTAGACTCATGCATAAATAGGTTGACGCAAGGTGACTTACGTCAGCCTCACTTTGTAGTACAGACCAGGCCTAGCAGATAAACACATGAGATCCAGTGACTGGAAGTTGAAGTTAGACAAATTTAACAATGAAATAGGACATGATTTCCTAGCAATAAAGGTGATGAAATACTGGAAGCGCTCACCAGGGAGGTGGTGGACTCCATCACCTGGAGTCTTTCAAAGGGGATTACATCTCTTTCAAAAACGCCATGCTTTAATCTAGCTTCTGGGGAAAAAACTACAGCCTCTGTGTACAGTTCAGACTAGATGATCAGAGCTGCGCTTTCTGGCCTTAGAGTGCATGAATCTATACAGAAATTGCAAGCTCTCCAAGGGCTGCCATCTCCTTTGCACAGAAACTAGCACAACAAGGCTGGGCCATCCAGCTGTTACCACAAACAACAACTCTTCCTGTCTCCACCCCATTCAGTGTAAATAGGCCGACTGGATGGGTGGCTCCATCCTGGCGTCCCTCTCTACTTTCTAGCAGATGTGGATCAGCAAACAAGAGTATGATGAGGCGGGGCCGTCCATCATCCACAGGAAGTGCTTCTAAACTGCATTCTCCTGTCACAGCCAACAATTTCACCTTGCTGGGTGCTCAGGTGTCTCGGCCTATGCTCTCTCCATGACATTGTGCAGCTGGAGCCATCTGCCATGCAAAGGAAATCAAAATCTAAACAAACTCTCACTCCCACAGAGGGCAGGTGGAGATCAACACACAAGTGCTTAAATACCTGAAAGTTTCCACCGCACTTTCCCTAGCGCAACTTGTGCCTGGGGCAGGTCCAATTCCATCAGCACCACATCCCGCAGCTCCCACCATGTCTCCTTCCTGGTTGTCTTAATGCAGCTTTTTTTATTCATTAGATTTCCCCCATAAAATGTTTATAGAAGGGCACTTTCCTATCCGCTCATCGCATATGCTCACGGCTGCATTCTTTCTCCTGTCTAGATGCAAAGTTCAGTTCTATTCTGGGCAAGGCCTCCTTCCCGGTGCTCCTTGTGAGATCAGAGGCGGCAGCTGGATTTACCTTAGGTCAGGGGTGGGCAAACTTTTTGGCCCGAGGGCCACATCTGGGTGGGGAAATTGCATGCAGGGCCATGAATGTACGGCTGGGACAGGAGGTTGGGGTGTGAGAGTGCGGGGTGGTGTGCAGGAAGGGGCTCAAGGCAAGGGGTTGGGGCACAGGAGGGGTGCAGGACGTAGGAGGGGGCTCAGGGCAGGGGGTTGGGGTGCAGGAGGAGTGCGGGAAGGGGCTCAAGGCAGGGGGTTGGGGTGCAGGAGGGGTGTGGGGTGTGGCAAGGAGCTCAGGGCAGGGGGTTGGGTGCAGGAGGGGTGAGGGATGTGGCAGGGGGCTCAGGGCAGGGGGTTGGGTGCAGGAGGGGGATCAGGGCCGGGGGTTCGGGTGCAGGATGTGGCAGGGGGCTCAGGGCAAAGGGTTAGGGTGCGGGGTGCAGGAGGGGTTTAGGGTGCAGGCTCCGGCATGGCGCCGCTTACCTGGAGCGGCTCTGGAATGGCAGTGGCGCCGCGCCGCTAACACAGGCTCCCTGCCTGCCCTGGCCCCGCGCCGCTCCTGGAAGCGGCCAGCACCACGTCCCTGCAGCCCCTGTAGGAGGAGGCGGCAGAGGCTCCGAGTGCTGCCCTTGCCTGTGGGTACCTCCCCCGAAGCTCCCATTGGCCGGGAAAGGGAAACCGTGGCCAATGGGAGCTTCAGGTGTGGAATCCACAGGTGAGGGCAGTGCGCGGAGCCCTCTGCCCCTCCCCCAGGGGCCGCAGGGACTTGGTACCAGCCGCTTCCAGCAGCGGCGCGGGGCCTGTGGGTGGCAATCCTGTGGGCTGGATCCAAAGCCCTGAGGGGCCAGATTCGGCCCACAGGCCGTAGTTTGCCCACCCGACCTTAGAGGCAAGGTTGCATGGCTACTAGAAGACAGAAAACCCTTTTGAGGCAGCATTGTCCAAAACACTGCAAATCAGGATGCCTGGCTTCCTTTCTATAAACCTGCCATGTCCCTTTCCCTCTCTGCACCTCAGTTTCTCCTCCTGCCCTTTGACTTTTTAAATGGTGAACTCTTCAGGGCAAAGAACTGACCTGTTCACAGATTGTTTGTACTGCAATAGGGCCTACTCTGTGTCTATACAGACATAAAACAGTGCATGACATGCAAAGTGACTGGTGAACAATGCAAATGTGACATATGAATTGGTTGCGGGGGATCTATTTCCTGACTGTACCCCGAGTCTACGAAGGGGTTAAAAGAATTGAGAAATATAAAACAGAGGAAATAACTTATTTTGTGTGTCAAGTATAATAACCAGCAAACAAGCAGCTTTGCTTATGACTCACGCAATTTAGCTCCCATTCAACTGCCTGGGAAAGCAGGGACGTTCTATTAAACTAATCCTCATCCCCCTAGAAAGAGGAAAGACTCCACTGCTGTACCTCAAATGCCTGCAAAGAGTACTGGTAAGTGTACCCATAATTAGAAGGTGCCCCTTTAACAATGAAGGTGATTAACCATTGGAACAAACTCCCAAGGGAAGTGGTGGATTCTTCTTCTCTTGCCATCTTCAGATCAAGACTGGATGCTTTGCTGGAAAACAGGCTTTAACCATAGGTGAGTTATTAGGCTTATTACAGGGGTAACTGGGTGAAATTCTGTTGCCTGCACTATACAGGAGCTCAGACTAGATGATCTAATGGGCTCTTCTGGCCTTACCAAAAAAATCTAGATGATTTACTAATCTTTCTACCTGTAATTGCAAAGAGGCAATTTTAGCTTCAACATAGCTGAGACAAAGGTAAAAATTGCCTTTGTAAAGGTAGGCAAACAGCTTTTAAAAAGTCCCTCCAGTCTACAACTACTTTGGTCAAATACTAATTCCCACCACCCTCCTCAGACTCCACTAAGCAAAGGGGTAAGAGTCTCCTTTCGATATACTTTGTGCATCCTACACCACTTTCTGTCCAGTCCGTTTCACTCGGTGCCACAGTATAATCAGTCAGTTTCATCTTTTTGTGGCTGGTCTTTCACACACAGACTGGGGAGGAAAACAAAAAGCTGTTTTAGGAAAATATGAAATGAAACCTGAAACTACTCTGAAATTAAAAACTCAGTGTGTGTCCCTCTGAAGAAAAAATATTATGTGATTTGGGCTGACGTCACTTAGTAAAAATGTGGTAGAACAGAATCCAGGAGTCCTGGCTCCCAGCCTCACTTTGCTCCAACCACTATACCCCATTCCCCACCCACAGCAAGGAACAGAACCCAGGTGTCCTGACCCCCATGCATCTGCTTTAACCACTAGACCCCATTCTTCTCTCACAGAGGGGAACAGAAAGCACATCCTGTCCACCACATTTAACTATTCAAAACCACACCATCTCCTAAAGGTGGTGATGGAACACAAGAGAGCTGATTCCCAGGGGCCCTGTTCTAACACACTAGACCCCACTCCTCTCCCAGAGACAGGTACAGCAACAGAGAGTCCTGACTCCCACCCACCTTCCTTCCCCCAATCCACTCGGGATTCAAATCTTAACTCTCTACTGCTACATGCTTTGCTGCCTCGTCCCTGCTGCAGAAAAAACACCAGACATTGAACAAACTGTTTTTATTTGTAACATACAAATAAAACCAATGCAAAAAGATTAGCTTTTTCCCTTTGATTCCAGTGAGAATAGTTACTAGTTAAAAAAACCAACAACATCAGAAGTGAGGTTTTATTTTAAATTTTCCTTTAGAAACGGAAAGGGGAAAAAACCAAATAAAATGACCTTACACATGCACACGCACGCAGAAGTCCCAACACATGATCAACTTAAAAAGTGACAAAAGAGAGACAAGGCTTAGGAAAAAAACGTAACATGCCCCGACCTCAGTAAAAATGATACAGTACAAACAGGTCAGCTATGTCTGTCAAACTAGACTTGGCATTTATTAGGGGAGGATATCCTACCTCAAAAGGTACCAAGAAGACAAACAAAAGTATAGATCAACTTGCTAAGTCAAAGAATATATTCATTAAAGAGGAGAAGAGAGAGAGGAATTTTCTGAGGAGCCCTTTTTGTTTAGCCACAGTTAGAATAACCTGGGGGAGGGGAGGAAAAGAGGGGGTAAGAGAGAGTCCTTAATGTAAAAAGGGGATGAGGGAGGAATATTCCTTTAAAAAAAACAAACAAAAAAACCCCTGGGTTTGTTTTAGAACCTTCCACCCCTTCCAAGAAGATCTGTCTGTATGTTCACAATGAAAAGAATGAGCTGGTAAAGAGATGGACAAAGTACAGTCACATACACCAATCTGCTTTGGGATCTAACCAGTGACTCCATTTACGATAGGCAGAAGACAGCGAGGAAAGCAAGGAGAGTGCCCAGAGGAGAAATTACTATTTTAGTTTTTTAAGCAGACCTAACTGCAGCTAGCTATAAAATTCACCCACTATCACACATGCCACAGAGCAGTTATTGGGCTGACTGACATAAAAGGAGACCAAGTCCAGGGGAAAAAATGGCAAGGGAGTCATTAAAAAAAACACAACAGAATCTTTGTACTGGTTGGAATTCACTGTCTGGCAGAGAGCTACCCAGATTCAGCAAAGCTTCCCTATCTGGCAAAGCACCTGAGCACATGCTTAGTGTGAAGCAGGGGTTCAGACCTGTTGGCTTCAGTCCCTGTTTAAACAAGTGCTTTGTCTGAGTTGGGTTAGTGAGATGGAGAGGTAAGTTTCAGAATCCAGTCTGAGGAGGAAAAGCCACTACCTGGGGATCACAGGGATAGACTGAAGAAGGATTTCATATGTGGAGAAAGGGGGAAATTAAACAACACAACCACCCACTATAAACATGCTGCTTTCCCCCAAACTTGGTATGTGGCTATCAGACACAGCCCACAGAGCTAAGGAGTCAAAACGGGGTGTTTAGAGGGTCAAGCATCCAGTCTACACAGTGCTAGATTTCTCAAAACAAATCTGGTTGGGACACAGATGCCAAAACTACAGGCCAAGAGTTGTCAGGTCTTAAACCTGACCTGCTTAAATTTCCCTTAAATTTAATGCAGTTTGACTCCCTCAAAATGCTTCCGTGTTCTTTGATACTAATTAAAGCAACCCAATGTCAGCAGAATGATGCGTGTGTCACTGAAAGACAAATACTGGGCGCCATGGGGTTAAAACCACCCTAGGACTTAGCTAATAAACCGAGCAGGGAGATAGTCATTTTGGGAAATTGGTGAATTACTGTTGTTTTCTCAGACATAACAGAGGGGAATAGTACTAGATGCTCCACATCCATGTGCCATGCAAATGCAGCCTGCTGTGTAGCTACAACCGGTGCCAAAGTAATCCTCTGCTCATTGCACATGTGGTGCCAAGGCTATGCTGAAGGGTGGGAGGAAGAGGGCTAACGTTGACTGCTGATGCAACCTGTTAGAAAGAAGAGGAAGGGATTCTCACCTGGCTAAAGGGGAATGCCATCCTGGCTGGGAGTTTAGCCTGCCTGGCGAATAGACAGTGAGTGGGAGTGGAGCACAAACAAAAGCTGACTTGCTGTTTTTAGGGTCCTCCTCATTTAAGGGATCATGATGATTTTGATGCAGGAACAGATGCTCCCTGGTTGCAAGCAGCCCTGCCTCAGCCCTCAGAAACACAGAGCAGAGGGGTAGCATTTAAGCAGGGGGTGGCAAAAGGAGCCGCAATCACAGCTGGCTACTTAGAAGAGGATGTGAGCCCATCCCTGCTATACAGAGCTGGAGGAGGCGGCAGCAGCAGTAGGGGCCTGGGGCTTTCATGTATAAAGGAGAGGAGATGCAGCACCATCTGTCATGTGTCCACACGCCAGGAGAAATCAGACACAAGAGGGGAACACTCTTGGAGGTTGAGGCAACATTAGGCACTACAGCCATAAGCATTAGCCAGACTGAACTGGTCAAGGCAGATGATCCAATCCAAAATGATAGTGCTGCTTAGGCTGAGTGCAGGGCCACATGCCTCTGACCTTGAGCGAAGCAGGAGACATAATGGCCATTAAGAAAGCATCTCTCATCAGTTTAATGACCCAGTGCATACTAAGCAATGCCAGCAAATGACACTGGAAATTGCTGACCCGGAAGAGAAGTCCCAAAAATCCCTCATGAATGGGTGGGAAGTTGCAAGTCATTGTGGATCCCCTACATTGCAGCCTGTAGGTTAACGGCTCTGCATTTGTGTTTGAAAGGTGTTAAGAGTTCAGCTTTAAACCCTGAATTCTCCATGCAGTTGTAGGAATCTTCTCTGCAGGTCAGCAGCTAGCCCCTTTTCGGCTAGTCCTTCACCACAGCTAAGGGAGGAAAGCATGCACTGGTCGATAACATTTTGTACAGTGACTAGTTTATTTTTGGTTCTACCCACCTTGAGATGCCTCAGAGACATCAGTGCCTTCTGAAAACCAGGCCTCTTTTAAGATGTCAAGTTAGGAATATAAATATGGATGCAGCCAAAATCACCAGTCCCTTGAAAAATCCTGGCCTCCATGCCCAGCAAATCTGAAGAGTGAATATCAGTAGCAAAACAGCAGCATGATTTATCCCATTGCTGTCCCAATCTCCCTTAAAAATGAGCATCTTTGTCCTCAAAGACCCAAAATTGCAGGGTTGTGTGGGCCAAAGTTTAAAGCATCTTTCTCTCAAAGTGCAAGTTGGCAGGGGTGGAAGGAGGCAAATGGTTAGGAGGAGAGAAGCATATCTCAAGTAAAAAGCCATCCCTGTAAAAACAAACAGGTTATTCCCTGTCCCTAAACAACATGCCTTTGTAGAAGAGCTATGGCTGGGATTTCACAGGTGTCTTTCAGAATTATGGGTCCAATTCCCATTCCAAATGGGGTGTCTGACTCCCTGAAAAATCAAGCCCATATTACGTTTCCACGCAGCAAGCCCAGTTACCAGTGGTTCTCAGAGCTAGAAAGTAGTTAGCTCAACTAGACGCATTTCACAACTCCAACAGGGACCTCTCCCACCTCAGAAAGAGGCTAAATTGCAGCAGAGTTCAGATTGTGTCTCTCTATGGCAGGTACAACAAAGCACTTCTGCATCCAGACCCTGGGCTGGCAGCGAAGTGCTGGGGCTGCCACAGGGCATGAGAGGCTGGGAATAATGGAGTCTAAAAGGACAGATGAAGGGGAAGCTCCATCCTGCAGAGAGCAGAAACAGAGGAGCCCATACTGGACCAACTGGGAGAGGGGATGGGCATAAAGAATGGCAACACTTAACAACGAATGCATCAGATCTAGCTGTGGAAGGTCTCTGCAACTGGGTGTGCATGGTGCAACATGGATAGAGGTCCTACCCCCTAGCAGGTGCAACACTTAGTGCAAGATAGATTGATGTCCTACCCCCATACCCAGCATGTGCAATGCAGGTAGAGGTCATTACTCCCCCATAGGTGCAACACCTGGTATGACACAGACAGAGGTCCTACCTCCCCAGGCAGAGGTTGGAACAGGTATAGGTCTGAACCCCCCCGTAGGTGAAATGCAGATAAAGGTTCCACCCACAACAGGGGCACCTGATAAAGATGGAGACAGAGGTCCTTACCACAACAGCTGCTCTGAGACAAAGGAGATTTAAAGAGTCCCATTGACTCCAGTTAGGCCCCACCAGGATCCCCAGAGAGGGCTTGGATGCCAACACACCTCACTGAGGCGAAAGGGGGAGCATGCCCTCTTGCTCCCTGGCTCAGGATGGAATGCCATGCTCTGAGGAAGGACAAAAGGCATCTACTGCAATGAGGAACTTGTCACTGTTCCTACTGACAGTTTGGATTTGGTAAAAATAGAGGCTGGAACTCAAGCAATGAGTCACTGGCCTGTTCTGGGGGTATGGGAGATGAAGGACTGTCCACCCCATGGGGTGGGGGGACTTCTGTGAGCAGCTTAAGGATAAAAAGGAGTCACAGACTCCATGACAGTTTCCTATCCTTTAGAAGAAAAAGTTACAGAGAGGCCTTAAAAAAAATAATCGCAAGATCCAGAATGTTCCTACCGCTGGCTGCTTTCTACAACCTCCCTCTTTCATGAGGCTAACAGACCATGGCTAGCCCTACATTATAGATCCTAACCTGGTTCTCAACATGTTTCCAGCAGAGCACTAAGCTATGTGACTTGTTCCAGCCAGCACTGGTGTGGTGTCTGCCCCTCTCCCCTCCATGAACTATACTCAACCAGAAAGACTTTGTGCTTCCCTAGCGCCTGCCACCCAAGGATCTCAAAGTGTTTACAGACATTAGCTGGGTCAGTAGAATCCCGGTGTTACATATGGGGAAACTAAAGCACGGAGAGGGGAAATGACTTGAGCTGAATGTCTGCAGTAGAATACGGAAGCTCTCAGTTTAGTCCCATGCTCTTACAGTCAAGTGTAGGGCAGCCACTGCAGAGAGATTAGAGCCATCACATGAGATCTGACTATTATTGATCACACACAGTCAATACAATCAAGTAAGCCCATTACAGTTGCTAGCTCCCTCAGCCTTATAGAGCTCCCAGGTCTGCTCTGCTTCAGTGGTAAGCACACTCTAGCTAGAACACAAGACAGCAACAGGGCTGTGGCATGCCAACTTCAGACTGAGAACCATTGCACTTCTGCACTCAGTCCCTGACTGCCACATGTAGCTGCCAGGCCACATGCATTTCAGCTGAGCCAGAAATGTTCCCAATGCGCTGATCTTACAATCCACTTCTATTTCTTTTTAGTACTTGGTACCAACTGCATGGAAGCAAAAACACTAAATAGCCTCTCCTTGCCCTAGCAAAAAAAGTGAAAGTTTTGCTCACAAAATTGTTGGGGATGTTTTTTTCATCCAGCTTTAAGATTCCAAAAGTTACAGGTTGTAATTTACATTTTAAAGCCAGGAAGAGCTGGAAATTGCCCATCAAAACTTGAGCATGGCCTTCTGCATTTCCTCTGCAGAAGCCATCACCATAAAGGTGTTACAGGTGATACATGGAACCTTGAACTTGGGACCCATGAGGGCTGGGTGAAGCATAAAGAAATTCTCAAAGGTTCTAAGATGTGCCTGTGTTATTTGGCTCAGAATCTCGTATTTGCATTGTAACTGGTTCTAAAGCTCCACAGAGCACTGTGGGAAAGAACAATGCTAATCCCTAGATGGTGTAGGCAGGGAGTAAGGTGTGGGTAATAAAGCTGTGTCATCGCTCTTGCTCCAAACCTCTTACATCACGCAGGTCAGTGGGAGGGGTGTCAAGTGAGAGAGAGGCTACTGGCTCACTGTCCTCACTGCATGCCCTGTGCTATCGCCGCTTCCTTAACCTATGCTTTTAAGTTGCTTTCACTTAGTGTCCTCAGACTCACACCTTTGGAGCTTCCTGTTTGAGGTCAGAGCACTAGGTCCAAGCGCTGGACAGGACTTTGACTTCTAGTGCCTCCTGCACAGAGGAGAGCAATTTCATACGCACTCCAGAACGTGGTCTAAGTCTCTTGACTTAAGAGGCAGGCGGTGACCTATCTTAAGGAGTATATGAGGATGGGGATGGCAGGGAAGGAAGATGAAGGGGTGCATTTGCGAGGACTACACAAAGAGGCGGTTCAGATTCAGTGGCAGCAGCCTCCGCAGTGGCTGCCCGAGTGAGAGTGCTGGCTCTCACCAAATTTAGTTCTTCGGCTGAGGATCTCATAGGAGCAGTCATCCCCGCAGCAGCCAGACATACTGGGAGAGGTGTCATCAATTTCAAATCTGCAGAGGTACAAAACAATAGAGAGAGAAGCTACTTCCTGGTGCCTACAAACTTAGGAAACTCATCATGTTAGAGACTGCTTAATACTAGTCACCTTCACTTAGCCTTAGGGATCTTGCCCTGACCCCTGCCAATGGTGCCCAGGTTGGGTTATCCACACCCCTAGACAGTTCTCCCATTGTACTGTTCTCTGCGTTAGCCTCAATTTACAAAAAGGAATCAGAGTAACAGATTTCTCCCTAATCCTGTATTTTGATGGGTTGTAAAGGTGAGGTTCTGCATACACAATCCCCTGGTACAGTCTACTCCCAATTATCCGAATACCATGGGAACACAGATTTTATTTGAATAATTCGAAGTTTAGATAATCAAGAGGCAGGAGCCATTCAGCAGCAGGATAGCCTCCCACACAGCTGGGAGCTCCTCCTCCTCACAGTCCTGACAGCAGAGCTGCACAGGGCTCCTTGCAGAGATCATGTGTCACCGGCCTTGTGGCAGTGCAGGAAGCCCCCTGCAGCTCTGCTGTCACAGCCCTTCTCAATCACTCTAGTGACAACGGGGCTGCAGAGGGCTCCCTGTGCTGCCACAGGAGCCATTCAGCAGCAGGGTGGCCTCCCCCTGGCTGGAGGCTCGTCCTCACAGTCCTGGCCAGGGGTCTGTGCTTTCTTATATGAACCTCCGCATTATCCAAATCCCTTCCTTGTCCCCCAGCATGGCACACATATTGGGAATGAAAGCTGATAGAGAATCGGAAAGCATTGTTGTTAAATCTGAAGTGATAAACACATCACCCAAAGAGGTGTGTTTGAGTGTGGGTACTTCCCATTTCAGTTGGTAAATGTGCTTCTTCCCCCCTTACTTTTTGCTCTAGGCAAGAATTAGCTATGAGGCCCCAGAACCACTCTAAAGACAATATAGTTTTAGATAGCATGGTCCAACGGACAGGGCACATGACCGGGGGTGGGAAGAGATGGGTTCTGTTCTCAAGTCACTTTCCCTCTCTGTGCATCTGTAAAACAGAGGTAGTGTAGTGATGATTAAGTATGAGCTTTGTGGATGAAATGCGCTAGACAGTTAGTAGCTAAAACAATCCTCCTCTGCACCTATAGTTAAGAGACAATAACAAGAAAGCTCAACTGACAAGGGAACAAGCGTTGGCTATAGTTAATGCAATTCAGTTCCAATGGAGCTACCTCTGTGTCACTTGGGGTGGACGATATCTTGCAAGAAAGGCTGCTAATAAGCAAGGGAAGCAGAGAGACTTGAAAACCCACCTCTCTATGCTGCCTTTAAGTAGAGAGCAGATGGCCAGGTCCTCGTGCACCCGTCCTTATCACCACCACCCATTCCCATCCATCCTAGTCTACTGTCCCCACGGCCTCTCCCCTTTAGCGTAACGTTGCCATAGCACTGAAAGACAGTTGTGTGAACAACGTGTTACAAAACGGAAATGACGGAGCAGTCAGTGTACTGCCATATTAAATAAATAACAGGCTGCCCCCCACCCGCCTCCCCGCATGGAGAGCAGGAAAGCAAGAGTTAGGGTAAGTTCCTTACTGTAACGCTTCTCTGAAGAATTGATAGGCCCCATGATTGTGTTTAAATACTGTTAGCATGACTTTCTTCATCTGTGTGCTGAAAGGCAAGAGAGAGGCCCAGCAGTCAGCGTCAAAGGAATAATACAAAAGGAATCGAAGTAATACTGACACCTAATGATCCTGGGGGAAGCCGCGAGACTGCGGGGAGCCGCTCGGCCCCCTACAGGGAGCTCAGGGCACAGTCCATCTGAGAGTGGGGAGCCAGGCGGGCACAGCTGACCTGGGAGTGAAGAGCCAAGTGGACGCAGCCCAGCTGAGAGCCCAGGCAGCAACTGGGCTGCGGGAGCTGTGACCTGGGGGGCAGCATGGCTCTGAGCAGGGCGGGCGCAGCCTGGTTGGGAGCAGAGGCCCACGGGTCAGCCGGGCTCTAACTGAAGCCCTCCACCCACCCCGGGGTGACAGCCCAGCTTTCTTGTCAATTTCATGGCTCCATGCTGGAGCCCTGAAGTTGACAAGAATGAGAGCCAACAGTTGATATAAGTAAGGCAGCATCTACACGGATGTTGCATCACCCTAACTACACCTACATAAGTCATATGCTTCTCTTGGAGGTGGAGTTACTATGTCAGTGTAGTAGGGCACTTACATCAGCAGCAATAAGGCTGTAGTGTGTACACTGACATAATTAGATTGATGTAAGCTGCCTTACATCAACCTAATGCTGTAGTGTAGACCAAGTCTTAGTCACTTTCAATCTTGTTTGTCTGTCAGTGCCACTTCCAGGTTCCCAGCACTCGGCACCATTCCGTTGAGTTCAGATTGGGATTCAAATGCTGAAAAGCACATTTCAAGGCCTGACTCTATACACACTTATATGCATGCTGAACTTTACAGGTGCAAGTTCTCCTGTTGACTTCAACAGGACAACTCAAAGACAAGACATGCCTAAGGCATGGTCTACACTTAAAAGTTTTACTAATATAACTGTCTGTTATGTTCACCATTCAAGTATAAGAGGAGAGAGCCAAAACTGCAACATTCACATTTTATTCCTTCTTTCACATACACTGTTCTTTCTCATCAAGCACTTCTTGAAAGTAGTCGACGTTCCTATGCATAATCATAGGGGAGCGCACCATCTGGAGGAGCTATTTATCATAACAGGCTGGGGTGTGATTTTCACCATGATACCAGTACAACCCCTAATGCGGATGCAGTTATAGCAGTATAAAGGTGTCTTAAACCGATATGGCTTTTTACCTTGCTCAGACAGGAATAGCTGTACTGGTATAAGCCCGTTTAAACCAATGTAACTGCATCCACACTAGGAGGGTTGTACCACTTTAACTACATTGGTATAGTGAAAGCAGTACAACTTGTGCAGATAGCCAAGGCCTTATGTGTTTGCAGGACATGGGCCTCAGGCTACAAATGTTATTTATACAGATGCACACACTATGACAACACACAATTTGTTCATTGAATCTTTTTTCCTACGATTTGATTTCACAAATTTTTTAACAATGAGGGTGATTAACTTTGGAACACTTTACCAAGGGAAGTGGTGGATTCTCCATCTCTTGATGGATTCAAGTTTAGCTGCCTTTCTTGAAGATGCTTTAGTCAAACAAGTTATTGGGCTCAACGCAGGGGTAACTGATTGAAATGCTCCAGCCTGTGCTATACAACAGGTCAGATTAGATAATCTAATGGTCCCTTCTGGCCTTGAAATCTATCAAAAAGTTTTATTCATAGATTCAAAGAAATTAAAATCCAAATTTTAGTCCAAGCTAACCAGAACTGACCCTTTGGACATGTGCCATTTGAAGCATGGCCGTATTAAAGATATGATATTTCCTTATGTTTAGCAACTCTGACTCCAAAGAGACAGAGAGCACTTGGTGGGGTAAAAGTTTTCTTTTACTATTTTATGCTCCTGTGGGCCCTGAAAGAGGGGGCCTGGCTGTGGGAGAGGAATTAGAGTCTATGTTTGCTGATGCATCTTCCATCGAATTGTTAGCGACAGTCCAATTGCAGAATGCTTATCACTTGTGAGGAGGTGGAAATTGCAGAGGACCCAGCTTGACTGTCAGATCCCACAGTCAGGTTACTATACTGGCAGTATGGGGGGGAGGGGGGGATCTCTCATCAACTGAGCAATTCTGATCAGGAGTCAGACAGACAGACACACTATGAGCTCAGTGATCCCTGGGGAAAAAACACATACTGTGGAAAAAAAAGTTACAGGACAGCAACCCTGTAAGTTTAGGGGTGAGTATGTGAGAAGACGGTTGTCCAACAGTCTTTGCTTTTCCACAGTGTACTAGTTGCTTTTACTGTGTGATGTTATGATTATATAGAGTAATAGAGTTTAAGCCACATCTAGCCTGACCTCCTGTATAGCACAGGCCAGAGAATTTCACCCAGTTATCCCTGTATTGAGCACAATATCTTGTTTGACTAAAGCATCTTCCAGAAAGGCAGCCAGTCTGGATTTGCAGACATCAAGAGAGAGAATCCACCACTTCCCTTAGGAGTTTGTTCCAATGGTTAATCACTTTCACTATTTAGCAATTGGTGGCTTATTTCTAACTAGAATGTGTCTGGCTATAATTTCCAACTATTGGTTCTTGTTCTGCCTTTCTCCACTAGGTTAAAGGAACCTTTGGTACTTCAAAAGTTCCCCTTGATCTTCTTTTTGATAAACTAAACAAATTGATTCACACTTTAAACTGAAGGCTATGAAACTGACAATTATTTCAAAACAGACTTTACATGCCATGTAGAACTGCAACTCACCTGTTTGCCATGAGCTGCAGAATCTGTATGAGGAACTTGCCAAGACCTTTCCTTCTGACTTTGCTTTCCAACTGCACTTCATAGCTGGGAGGAAAGTGGGAGGGGAGAGGAAACGAATACCTTACTACATGAAGTTTCAAGATCTTATACGTGCAACATCCTGAAATCCATGCAGCCAGAAAATTTGCAGGCATCACACAAGGGCTTACACACACCCATGATATACCTGTATTGCTCAACTTCTTCATGTCTTTATTCTGCAGACACTAGCAGATGCAAAACACCACAACTTGCCTCAACACACAGAAAAAATTCCCCATTTAATTCAGGATCCAGTTCACAATTACCCTCAGTGGACTCATTCCAGTCAATCTCTGAACCCCAGTCCCACCATTGTTGGGGTGAGACCCTTGTGTATAAGAGAGACCAGCCTTTCCGTAACTCTCTGCTTCATTGACTCTCCATCTCATTAAGTATCTCAGCCAGAAGTTTCTCTCTAATGTTAAACCAGCCTTGCAGCCCACCCTGCAGCAAGCAGGCATCAGCCATGTTCTGTAGAGGAGTGTTTGAGGCACACAGAGGGGAACGTCAGCAAATCAGTAGCAAAGACAGGATTAGAACCCGGATTAGAACACAACACCCAGTCCTGTGTCTAAATCCAGTGATACTCAGACCTCAGTGGTTCAGGAGCCAAATTAGCAATCAATATTACCCAAAAGAGCCACAGTAGTGTGAATTCATTGTTTCATTTACTATAGTGTTATAGATCCATATTTAAACAGTATGATGGAGGGACTATTTAGGTTTTTATATACATATATATAATTTTCAAAGTAAAATGACTGAGCAAGTATTATTTTATCAACTACAATTGATTAATAACACAGTAAAAGCCTCCTGATTGGTTAATAACTTAGATTGATAAATTATTAAATCACACAGTGTTTTAATATCATGTGTTTCACGAGCCTCAGTCTGACTATCACTGGTCTAAGCCCTAAATCACACTGCTTGAGGGGGCAAAAGCAATAGAGAACCATTCCCTGGCCAGCAACATCACCCTTTCCTCTTAGGAAAGAGCTTGACATGACAATTATGGCCTATAGATGAGGGTGAATCCAAGAGAGGCACATTCTGCTCATGGAGCAAACAAAGGAATGCAGCAAAGGGGTGGCAGTGTAATCTAGTTGACAGGGGACTGGACTGGAATTCAGGTAGACAGAGATCTACTTCTGGCTCTGCCACTGACATGCTGTGTCAAAACACTTCCCTACTCTCTCTCTGTTTAGGAGAGATGGGCAGAAGGCAATGCTTATTCCTCAAACAAAGGGAGCAGGTACTAGGACACATACCAGTACAGGACTTCGTCCCCGCACTCCACGTCAAACCGGAAGTGTGAGAACGCCACGGGGACAGAGCTATCTTCCCAAGCAATCAGGTACCAAGCTCTGTCATCTGTCATCTCTTCTCGCTTCTCCCGGTCTTTCCAACCCCACTCACTCTGCTCATACCTGCAGGGAGGGAGAAGAGGAACAAGGGCAGCTCAATGCTCCTTCTGCAGAAAGCATGATGGTCCCAGCACTCTGGTCCCCTTCCTTCCTGCATACACTGTTCTCAGGATTTCTACTGCTGGTCCCTTCCATTTACAGAGATCCAGATGAGAAAATTCATAGGCCAGAAGAACCATTATGATAATCTAGGGCACATCTAGACAAATGCTTACTGCAAGACAAGTTGGGGTGTAAATATACAGCACTCCAGAGGGCCACAACCTAAATGTCCGGGTGGACCCTGCTACTGCACACTAAAAAGTTTCCAAGCGCACTTTGACCTGCTGCTGTTTCAAACTGAATTATGCAAAGCGCATTAGGGAACTTTTAGTGTACAGCAGCATGGTCCATATGGACAGTTAAGGTGCAGCATTCTGGAGTGCTATAGATTTACACCCCAGCTTGCCTTGTTCATCTAGGCATGCCCCTAGCCAGACTTCTTGCATAATAAAGGACAGAGAATCTCACCCATGGATTCATATATCCAGCAAAGTTGAGAATGTGTCATTTTTAGTAAGAGACGTGTGATCTTGATTTGAAGACTCCAACTGATGGAGAATCCACAGTATCCCTAAGTAATTTGTTCTGACGGTTAATCACCCTCCCTGTTAAAAATCTGCACCTTATTTCTATCCTGATTTTGTCTAGCTTCAGTTCCCAGACACTGGATCTCATTCTGCCATTGTCAGCTGGATTCAAGGGCCCTTTTCTATCTGCTCTCCCTGTAGGTATTTTTAGACAGTGATCAAGAATGAGGAGATACTTTCGCCATATCCCTGTCATTGGGGGTCCCAGTATTCCCTACAGATTCAGCAATACTCTGGGGCTAGGTAGTATTCTGGTTCAACCTAAAGTATAGAACCCACAGCAGGATTTTGATAGATCCACAGGTTTTAAAGGCCAGAAGGGAGCATTAGATCATCTAGTATGCCATCCAGTATAACACAGGTCAGAGAATAAAATTTGCTTTAGAATCATAGAAACGTAGGACTGGAACAGACCTCGATAGGTCATCTAGTCCAGTCAGAACTCTGTCTAGAATGAAAGAGGGGACACATTCCCCCATGCAAGGCTGATCACATTAACTATCCCTAGCAGCACAATACTCCAAGCACAGCCTGTGGGACCTGTGGCTATTCTACAATGGCCTAGGAAACCATCTGCCAGGACGTGTGCATTCTGGAAGGGGGCAGCACTTCTTCACAATATCCCCAGCGCCTGGTGCACGGTTCTCATTGGTAGCCTTGCAGTTGCAGGAGGTTTTACTTCCTGGCAGCCACAGATACTGGAGTCCTCAGAAATCATGTAGCACCAACTTGCCCCAAGGACAGGGTCCCCCACTCTGGCCTGGACTTACAGAGTTTGCATATTTGTTTTGGTTAGTTCGAAAGCCCAGTCGACTGTAGCCTGGTTCATGCCCGACACCCTCTTACACTCGATGGAGACGTTTAAACTGTGAAAAGAGAGATGGGAAAGCAGCACTTAGCACCAGGCAAGCCATGCACCAAGATACCCAAGTAATTTCAGCTTGCTTTTAAGTTGGCTGGTCAGATTGTACCAGGGACCTCCACAGCTCAAAGCACGGGCTGTTACAGCTTGAGCTAAACAACCAAAGCTCCCTAGCTAGGCCTGTAGCAAACTCCTCTCCTGCGCAGATCAGGCACACAGAGGGATCTGTCATACATGCTCACCAGTGGGTCACACTTACTGTGCAGAGAAGCCTAGTCAGCCACAGATGATGAAGAGGGGGATTTGTATTCTGACCTCAGCACTTACGTGTAAGCAAAAGAGGTTTCTGTTGAATTTATGTATCTAAAGCACTCAGCACTGTACTATCCCGGCACCAGGAATTCAGCCTAGCATTATGGGTATGAAGAAAAGATAGACAAAGGCTAGCCTTGTGCTGGGACTCAGGAGACTGCAGGTCAATTGTCAGCTCTGTGGCAGACTCCCTGTGAGACCTTGGGCAAGTCACTGAACCTCTCTGGGCCTCAGTTCCTCCAGCCGTAACATGGGGAGAATAATCTTTCCTTTGGCTATTTAGATTGGAAACCCTTTGGGGCAGGGACTGTCTCTGATGAGGCCCATGCAGTGCTCAGCACAGTGCTGACCCCACCCTTCAGCTGTGGCCTTTTGCGGATAACACACTACTAGTATTTAAAGTCCCAACACTTCCGCTGCCCAGTTGAATCTACTTCTCCCCACAACTGAAACCAAGTTCTCTCTCTCGCTCTATGCTGAAACCTCATCTTTCAGAGAAAATAAGGGGCATTAGCAGACAGGACAAATACTTAGTATTAATATTTTACTTCACAACCCGTCCTAGCATCAACACTGGCTTTATCTTCCTCTCACTACCTCAAAGTTGCTCAACAAGCTTTATTTTTATTAGCTACATTATGGATCTAAAACACACCCACACACACCCTGCAACTGGGATGGGGGAACGTTGTGCCAGGTGCTGCACAGGTCCATGGTGAGAGAGCCTCTGCCCTGAAGAACTCACAGTATAAAAAAGCAAAGTGTGGGAGGGAAAACTGACGCATGGAGAGACGAAGGGACTTTCCTGAGGTCAGACAACAGGCTAGTAACAGAGTTGGGATTAAAGTTCAGGTGTCCTGGGTCCCAGTGCATTGCCCTAGCCACTGGACCACAGTGTTGTGAAGGACTAAGTAAGGAGCATTTGCTCACCCATTCCTGTCGTATTTCTTGAACACTGGGAAGGCTTCTAAGGGGTCTCCAAGCTACAGGGGAAAAAAAGAGAAATCACACCCTAGAAAATGAGATGTTAATGCACATGAAGTGGTCAAACTACAGTGATGTTGGGTGAATAGAGGGTGTCTGCCTCCGCTCATGATTCTCCTCCTTTCATAGCTTTAAGACTCTGTTTTTACCTTGCTTCCTGAAGTGCTCTGGAGAAGGATCGCTAGCCCCCTTGTCTATATAACGAGGCACAGATGCCTTGGAGGGGGAAGAGGGGAGGAGCTTTCAGCTGTTCAGAAAAAACAAGAGAGGAGCTTTGTTCTTTCAATAGGTCTATCTATGTTCAATAACAACAGCTGAGCTGCCCCAGCACCTGAGAAGCGTTATTGTGCACCCCACATGAACACTCCAACAAACCATATTCCTTAACCCTCCCTTATTTCAAAAGCAGTCAGACTGGCTGATCAGACCACAATTACAAAAGGAGCTCCCTTCCCGTGACAGGGGAAAGCTGGGGTATTAGAGTAGTAGAGTAGGCTGCAGAAAGTCGGAAGGAGCGGGTATTTCGCACAGATTGTTTGGATTCTCTTTATGCACGGCAATCAGAGATGAATGAGTGAGGGCTCAGCACCATGGCAAGGAGCAGAGCAGTAGCTTATTCTGCAGCTAGAACAGTAACTCATGGGCTGACTTTACAGGGTGCAACTCGTTTTCTAGACCATTAGCTGAGTTTAAAAGCCAAGTTGGAAAGCATTTCTGAGAACCGAGGGCACCATAGTACAGGCACAGGTCAGGCAGTCAGCAAGTGGCATATGGCACATCTTGGTCTCCTTCTTTGCTTGCAGAACACTAGTGTGTCTCACAGCCACATTCATGTTTAGAGACACAGCATTCCCCTCACTACGTGCTACAGTAACTACTGCTGCTCTTGCACATTAGCTTCCTTGTAGTCTTTGACTACATTCTTCATGATGGCTTAATTGCTTGGTTCCATACACAGCCTTACTGGAGGCTGGACTCTATCATTCTACAGTCAAAACCAAGTATAAACAAGAAAAATCCACTGTCTTTCTATATCTCTTATTTAAGGCCTGGTCTACACCTAAAAATTGGATCGACCTAACTACATCGTTCAGGACTGGGAAAACTTTCATGCCTTGTGGGACATAGTTAGGTAGACCTAACCCACGCTGCAGAAATGGCTAAATCGACAGAATAATTCATAGAATACCAGGCTTGGAAGGGACCTCAGGAGGTCATCTAGTCCAACCCCCTGCTCAAAGCAGGACCAATCCCCATCTAAATCATCCCAGCCAGGGCTTTGTCAAGCCTGACCTTAAAAACCTGTAAGGAAGATTCCACCACCTCCCTTGGTAACGCATTCCAGTGCTTCACCACGCTCCTAGTGAAAAAGTTTTTCCTAATATCCAACCTAAACCTCCCCCAATGCAACTTGAGACCATTACTCCTCATTCTGTCATCTGGTACCACTGAGAACAGTCTAGATCCATCCTCTTTGGAACCCCCTTTCAGGTAGTTGAAAGCAGCTATCAAATCCCCCCTCATTCTTCTCTTCTGCAGACTAAATAATCCCAGTTCCCTCAGCCTCTCCTCATAAGGCATGTACTCCAGCCCCCTAATCATTTTTGTTGCCCTCCATTGGACTCTTTCCAATTTTTCCACATCCTTCATGTAGTGTGGGGCCCAAAACTGGACACAGTGCTCCAGATGAGACCTCACCGATGCCGAATAGAGGGGAACGATCATGTCCCTCGATCTGCTGGCAATGCTCCTACTTATACAGCCCGAAATGCCATTAGCCTTCTTCGCAACAAGGGCACACTGTTGACTCATATCCAGCTTCTCGTCCACTGTAACCCCTACATCAGGGGTGGGCAAACTTTTTGGGCCGAGGGCCACATCTGGGTGGGGAAATTGTATGCAGGGCTGGGACAGGGGGTTGGGGTGCGGGAGGGAGTGCGGTGTGCAGGAATGGGCTCAGGACAAGGGATTGGGGCAAAGGAGGGGTGTATGAGGGGGCTCAGGGAAGGGGGTTGGGATGCAGGAGGGGTGTGGAGTGCAGGAGGGGGCTCAGGGCAGGGATGCAGGCGGGGTGTGGACTGCAGGAGAGAGCTCAGAGCAGGGGTTGGGGTGCAGAAAGGGTGCGGCAGGGGTCTCAGGGCAGGGAGCTGGGGTGCAGCAGGGACCTCAGGGCAGGGAGCTGGGGTGCAGGAGAGGTGCGAGGTGCAAGCAGGAGGCTCAAGGCAGGGAGTTGGGGGGCGGGGTGCAGGAGGGGTTTGGGCTCCAGCCCGGCGCCACTTACCTAAAGCAGCTCCGGGGTGGCAGCAGCACACACCGGGGCCAGGGCAGGTTCCCTGCATGCCTACCCTGGCCCCACGCTGCACCACTCTGGGAAGCGGCCATCACCATGTCCCTGCATGGCCCTTGGTTCCCCGTTCCCGGCCAATGGGAGCTGCAGGGGACGGTGCCTGGAGGCAAGGGTAACGCACGGAGCCCTCTGCCCACCCTGGGTCGCAGGGACGTGGTGCCGGCCGCTTCTGAGAGCGGCACTGGGCCTGCGGCACCACAGAGGCAATCAGCCAGGCCATAGTTTGCCCACCCCGCCCTAGGTCCTTTTCTGCAAAACTGCTGCCTAGCCACTCAGTCCCTAGTCTGCAGCAGTGCATGGGACTCTTCCGTCCTAAGTGCAGGACTCTGCACTTGTCCCTGTTGATTTCCCTCATCAGATTTCTTTTGGCCCAATCCTCTAATTTGTCTACGGCCCTCTGTATCCTATCCCTACCCTCCAGCGATCTACCTCTCCTCCCAGTTTAGGGTCATCTGCAAACTTGCTGAGGGTGCAATCCACACCATCCTCCAGATCATTAATGAAGATATTGAACAAAACTGGCCCCAGGACCGACCCTTGAGGCACTCCGCTTGATACCGGCTGCCAACTAGACATGGAGCCATTGATCACTACCCGTTGAGCCCGACAATCTAGCCAACTTTCTATCCACCTTATAGTCCATTCATCCAGCCCATACTTCTTTAACTTGCTGGCAAGAATACTTTGGGAGACCATGTCAAAAGCTTTGCTAAAGTCAAGGAATAACATGTCTACTGCTTTCCCCTCATCCACAGAGCCAGTTATCTCATCACAGAAGGCAATTAGATTAGTCAGGCATGACTTGCCCTTGATGAATCCATGCTGACTGTTCCTGATCACTTTCCTCTCCTCTAAGTGCTTCAGAATTGATTCCTTGAGGACCTGCTCCATGATTTTTCCAGGGACTGAGGTGAGGCTGACTGGCCTGTAGTTCCCCGGATCCCCTCCTTCCCTTTTTTAAAGATGGGCACTACATTAGCCTTTTTCCAGTCATCTGGGACGTCCCCCGATCGCCATGAGTTTTCAAAGATAATGGCTAATAGCTCTGCACTCACATCCGCCAATTCCTTTAGCACCCTCGGATGCAGCGCATCTGGCCCCATGGACTTGTGCTCATTCAGCTTTTCTAAATAGTTCTGAACCACTTCTTTCTCCACAGAAAATGGTCACCTCCTCCCCATACTGTGCTGCGCAGTGCAGTAGTCTGGGAGCTGACCTTGTTCGTGAAGACAGAGCAAAAAAAGCATTGAGTACATTAGCTTTTTCCACGTCCTCTGTCTCTAGGTTTTCTCCCCCATTTAAGTAACGGGCCTGCACTTTCCTTGACCTTCTTCTTGTTGCTAACATACTGAAGAAACCCTTCTTGTCACTCTTAACATCCCTTGCTAGCTGCAACTCCAAGTGTGATTTGGCCTTCCTGATTTCACTCCTGCATCCCCGAGCAATATTTTTATACTCCTCCCTGGTCATTTGTCCCATCTTCCACTTCTTGTAAGCTTCTTTTTTGTGTTTAAGATCAGCAAGGATTTCACTGTTAAGCCAAGCTGGTCGCCTTCCATCAACCAAACTCTTCCATCAACCAAGCTATTGCCTCTTGGAGAGGTGGATTAACTAAACTGATGGGAAAAACCCCTTCTGTTGATGTAGGAAGAATCTACGCTACAGCGGCATAGCTGTACTGCTGAAGTGTAGACATATCCTTAGGAACTTACATGGTGCCCATTACCATAGTATCTGGGTACCTCACAATCTGTAATATATTTATCGTCACAACACCCATCAGGCAGGGCAGTGTTACCTTCATTTTACAGGTGGTGAAACCGAGGAATAGAGTAATTTACCTGAAGTCTCAGAGGAAGCCTGCAACACAGTAGGGAATTGAACAAATTTCCTATATCCCTGGCTAACAGCATAACCACTAGACCAGCGGTCTCCAACCTTTTTACGCCCAAGATCACTTTTTCAATTTAAGGGCAACCCAGGATCTACCCAGCCCCTTCCCCAAAGCCCTGCCCCACTCACTCCATTCCTGTCCCCCTCTCCATCATTCGCTCTCCCCCACCCTCACTCACTTTGGGCTGGGGTAGGGGTTCAGGAGGGGGTGCGGGCTCTGGGCTGGGGCCGAGAGGTTTGGAGTGTGGGAGGGGGCTCTGGGCTGAGCCTGGGGCAGGGGGTTGAGGAGGAGGGGGTGAGGAGTGAAAGCTCTGGGAGGGCGTTTGGGTGCAGGAGGGGCTGCGGACTAGGGAAGAGTGTTGGGATGCAGGAGGGGGTACAGGGTGCTGGCTCTGGGAAGGGGGGGTCAGGGCTGGGGCAGTGTTGGGGTACAGGAGGGGGTGGGGTGCTGGCTTTGGGAGAGGGTCAGGGCTGGGGCTTGGGGTGCAGGAGGGGGTTTGGGGTGCTGGCTCCAGGAGAGGTCTCAGGGCTGGGGTGCGGCTTCCCGCTGGGCAGAATTTACCTCTGGTGGCTCCTGGTTGGTGGTGCAGTGTGGCTGCCGCTAAGGCAGGCTCCCTGCCTACCCCGGCCCCACGCCACTCCTGGAAGGGGCCAATGCACCCCTGCGGCCCCAGGGAGTGGGCGCAGGCACCACCTGACTCCACTTGCTGGCTATCTTTGCAAGCACCACCCCCCGCAGCTCCCATTGGCCACAGCTCCCCGTTTCTGGCCAATGGGAGCTGCGGGGGTGGTGCTTGCAGGCAGGAGCAGCACATGGAGGGAGACCCCGTCCCTCTGCCCCCAGGAACATGCTGGCTTCTTCTCTTCCAGGAGCGGCGTGGGGCCGTGGCAGGCAGGGAGCCTGTCTTAGCGGCAGCCCTGCTGTGCCGCCAAAGATTGCGATCGACTCGGAGATCCTCTAGGATCAAAACAGAACAAAAAATAGTGCATCTACCTGAAACTAAAGGGGAATTCAGGGTAGGCAGATAGGCAATTACACTGACAGCCATCTGTGTAAGACACAATATAGAAGGACTGTAATCACCCTTCTGTGTTTCATTTAACACTGATCTGTGAAAATATACACTGAGGCATACTTGTTTAAATGGCTGTATACTTCAAGCAATGGAAAAGGGGATTCTGCCTATAAGTGGGACTGTAAAAAGGAACATTAGTAACTACTTATGGTATGTCTACATTGCACTCAGAGGTGTGACTGCAGCATGTATAGACATACCCAAGCCAGCATTAATCTAGCTAGTTCTGGTACCAACAGTGAGGCCATAGCAGAATGGACTTTAGTGCAGGACAGCTGGCCGAGTGCATAGCCAGGAGCCCAGGTGGGCTTGTACACCCCACATTGAAGCTTGTGTTGTCATGACTTCACTGCTATTGGTACCTGCGTTAGCTAACTCAGATGAGCCTACACATGCTGTGATCACACACACCAACTGCAGTATGGACATAGTCTAAGTTCAAGTGTGCTACATGATATGCTGACAGTTTCTTGCAAAATAATGCCAGCTACATAGGGGTTCTCATCCCTGTTCATGACCTGTGTTGACAGCTGGATTTCTCTGGGACAATGTGGCTTAAAAAGCGCATAGAGCACTCCTGGTCGTGGGAGTTCAGCTGAGGAATGAGTGTCCATAGGAGATTAAAAAGTGTGATCTGCAGTCTGTCCACTTTCAGGGATCCTCCTCCGAGAAAAAGCACGTTTGATCTTCTCCATAACTGGCACTGTAAAGGGGTTCTTTACTCACTGCTGGGGTGTCTACTTGTGGCTGCATCTGGAGAATAGAACTCCCTGGTCTGATACCTCTCTGGTCTCATACTCCCACCATCTATCTTTCATGCCGTGTCCCCTCTCACACTCCAGGATTTGGGGTACTCTCGCTCTTCATGATTCAGGGTGTTCTCTCTTTGTGGCTTGGCCCTTCGGCCAGGTCACTATGTGGTTTCCCCCTTCTGGGGCATCAAAGTCTCTCCATATGAAATGTCTCAGGCAGTCTTCCAATTCACTGCCCAGACTGTGCCACTTCTCCAGTGGCTGGTAGGGGAACCGAGGCCCACCCACTAGTCTGAGCTCTAGCTCAGGGACGCTCGACTCAGTGGCCAAGGTCTGCACTGTCCCAAACCTGACTGCTGTTTCCCGGAGCCTTTTCCTACTCCCCCTCTATCAGGCTTCCTTCTCCACCACCTTTCTGGTTAAGTCCTTTCCTCAGGGACAGAATCCCAGGGCTTCTACTCTCCCCATGGATTTTCTCCTTTTCCTTCTCTAGGACCAGAGAGTGACTGCAGGCTCCCACACCACAGTCTCCTTCTGCCCTCACTGGCCTTATACCAGCTCTGCCTGCTCCCTGGGCTCCATCCTCAATCAGGGATTGCCTATCAAGACTAATCCTCCTTCAGGAGTGGCCTATCACATTAATTGGCTCCTTCTGAGCCTTGTTAACCCTTTCCAGGCTAGTCTGGGGTGAACCAAATCACTGGCAGGAGGAAAATTAAGATACATAAATGTCTTTCTATGGTAGGTGTCCCCCACATCACCATAGTATTTGAGTGCTTCACAATCTTTCATACATTTATCTTCACAACTCCCCTCTACTATTATCCCCATTTTACAAATGGGCAATGGAAGCATAGAGACTAAAGCTATGTCTATATTGCGCACCTTATAATGGTGAGGTTGTGCAACTGCAGCCGTGCCATTGTAAGGTGTGCTGTGTAGCCACTCCTTTTCGCTGGGAGAGAGCTCTCCCAGTAACAAAATAGAACCACCTCCAACGAGGGGCGGTAGCTTTGTTGCCAGGAGCATGGCTCCCGCCGACGAAGTGCTGTCCACATCGGTGCTTTTTGTTGTTAAAACTTTTGTTGTCCAGGGGGTGTTTTTTCACATCGCTGACTGACAAAAGTTTTAATGATGAAAGTATCAGTGTAGACAAAGCCTAAGTGACTTGCTCAAGATCACAAGCAGGGACTTGAACCCTGATCTCCCAGGTTACTTTCCTGACCCCTAGACCAGGGGTAGTCAATTATTTTTTGTCAAAGTCCATATTTCTTGGTCAAGATATAGTCAAGGTCCAGACTCCAGAGAAATATTTTTCACAGCACAATGACGGTAATGATAATAGTAAGTAAATACAATGATTTTGCAGTCCATTCAAGTGTCTCCCAGTCCAGATTTGGCCCGCAGGCTGCCTATTGACTGCCCCTGCCCTAGACCATCTTTCCTCTCCTCCTTCTTTGGTTAAGGAGAGAAGAGCAGAAGACTCCATGAAGTCCGATAGACACCTCACCCTATAGATTTAATTTACCATTGGAAGTGCATAGATATGGCAATGAGAGCTATAGAAAACTACTAGAGAGCAACTGCCCTGGAGAGTCCATCTATCCATAGAATGTAGGAGTGGCACAGTGTATTCTCTTCCATAAAAACACTCAGATAGAATACTTTTCATCCATAGATATCAAAACGCTTTACAAAGATCAGTATCATCATCCCCATTTTACAGAGGGAGAAACTGAGGCACAGAGCTTGGACACAACTTGCCCAAGGTCACACAGCATGCCAGTGGCCAAGCTGTGCCCAAGTTTCCCAAGTGCCAGTGCTCTATCTACTAGACAACACTGCCTCTCCCCCCTGCATAACTCTACAAGGACCCCACTCCTGATGTGTAGGGACCCTCTGTAGAAAGGTGGCATTTCAATCTCCAGTCTTTCAATGCCTAGTCTCTGAGAAAACTGCCAACACTGGTGTCAGCGTTGATGGCGGCTTTTGTAACAGGGATCCATCAACTCATTTCACACGTATCATGGAACGGCCACCAGACTGTAGTGACTTTTAGGTCACAACAAGCTGGAGGTGTAAAGCTCCTCATCCCCGAATATTAATCCTCTGAGCTATTCAATTGCCCAAACATATTTGGGAGATTGGGTCTCTACCATCAGTCTCTGTGTACCCCATTAAACATCTCAGGGCCAGCTAGTCCTCATATGATGAGAGGGTGGAGTTAACGCTTGTTTGAGGGGAGGAGCAGAGGAGACACTTACTTTATTGGCTGCTTCTACCTTAGCACAAACAGCATCCATGGCAGCCCGTTCCTCCAGTCGCTTCTGTTTCTTCTCCTTGGCTTTACTTGACTTTCTCTGAAATAGAATGATTCAGGGTTACAGCAGGACAACCCTCACCTTGTCTTGAACTCAAGGGCACTACCTATAATGGGCATAAAACTGAGGGGTGGTGGCAATCTTCCAGTCTGGCCCAAAGGAACTACATATCTCAGCATGCAATGGTCCAAGAGTCATTTGCTTTGATCAAGATAGACTAGCGCACTTGGAGATCTGTAGTCTCCACAGGGCATTAAAGGACAGCTGCACGCAATACTGCAGAACGAAGCCCAGTGGCTGCTGTCTGCCCATCCCTACGTCACGCCAAGTTTCATGACTGAAACAGATCAGATATTGTTCAGCAATACCGTTCTAGTTACTGCAACACAGACCACAGAAATTCAGACTTGGGACTTTAAAAAGCCATTTTATAGCTGCTTCCAATGAAAACTGTTTTATACCAAGGTGGGTTGTTGGGGTTTTTTTTTGGTTGAACTATCAATGCAAATATTTTATATTAGTTTTATTTTAAAATACTGCCCACAAATGGTTGAGCAGAAACACTCTTTTCACTAACAGAGACCCACAGGCATGAAAAACCATAATCTAAGGATCAGATTCATGAAACACAACCAGTTTGATTTTAGGAATTTATCAAATAATTCCACCCTGTATCCCCAAACCAAAAGAAATTACTTGTTTACTCTAAAAAGAAAAGGAGTACTTGTGGCACCTTAGAGACTGACAAATTTATTTGAGCATAAGCTTTTGTGAGCTACAGTTCACTTCACTGAATGCATCCAATGAAGTGAGCTGTAGTTCACGAAAGCTTATGCTCAAATAAATTTGTTAGTCTCTAAGGTGCCACAAGTACTCCTTTTCTTTTGCGAATACAGACTAACATTGCTGCTACTCTGAAACTTGTTTTCTCTAATGTAACTCATTTAGACTTCATTCATATCCATGTTTAAAGTTTTCCTTTTTTTAAAATTAAAAACTACTATCTTTTAATATTTATGAAACATGTGCCAGGCACTGCTGGAGACTTTCAGGGACAGCACTACATTGGGATAAGATTTGGGAAATGCCACTCTTTAAAGGGAAGCCCTGCACACACCTCTACAGAAGCATAGTTACTGAATAGATTTTCAGTACAAGACGAGAAAGGCAAACAATGACATCTGGCGGAAGATGAGCTATGCAATTAGCACAGCTGTTGCTGTACAGTCTGTTGGATTTGTGGTTGCTTCACAGCCTCGGAATTGCTGCACATGCAGCCCTGCATCCTGGCCAGCGTTTGCTTTGGAGCTGATCATCCAGATGAAGAAACTGCTTTATGAGACATAAAACACTTGTTCCCCATAGCACTGGTGATTTGTAGAGCAGATCAATACTGGGAATCTAACTCAGGTCACCACTTAGGGATCACAATAGTAATTTTACTCTGCTCCACTACTCACCCTACTGCAATCATGCTTGGAAATGCTGCCATAAGTCATTTGTTTTCTGCAGTGCTGAAAGTTTAGCTGGGTCTGCAAGTCACTAAATACTGGTGAGTGTGAGCCAGTACTATGCTTAACCTTAATGCTCACATAAAAAAATAAACCACCCAAGTTCAAATCAGGACACCAGTTCTCCTGACATGTGGCTGGCAAACATGTTCAGTCTGCACATGAACCAAGGGGAAGTGAGGCAGGAAAGCTGCCAGGCAGCAAGCTACATAAACACATGGCAGCAGAGTGTCTCGTGAACCTTCTTTGCACAGACCAGACTGAAAGTTGCTTTCCTGAAATTGCTTGTTTAACCCAAAACCCTGACGCTGAGAAAATTCCTACTCCCTTGCATGCACAACTTTATATGCTGCCTGACACCAGAGAAAGCAGATATGGGTACTTTCCTTGGGGATGCGGAAAAAGACTTTGATTGGGATGAGCTCCCTTTCACCCATGATTGATTCAAAACTCCTCCCACTGAATTGAGAGCATGGGCTCATGGCAGATTCATGTCCTGATTAGCAAACTTCAGCACTTATTTCACTTAACAGCTATCCATTCTGACTGGGGCCAGTTGGGGCAAGATTGCCAGTAGTTTAAAAGATCATTATGGCAAGAGGTAAGTTCACCCTTAACTATCCCTTATTTTAGTACTGAAGTTACACTGGACTGCACTATAACTTGCATTCTCCACTCTCTCATTTGGAGATAATCCGTATTCTAATGCAGAGAGATAACTTTTAAAGCTGTGTGTCTGTGAGAGAAAGTGCAGTTTGGCATAGTCAATCTTCTGTCTGTTCCCAGATTACGGATAGCAGCAGGCAAGCTTCCCACATGGTTTCCAGCCATCATGGTACTAGGAGAAAGAGGGAAATGGCTTAATTAATCTTCAGCCTCTCAGCAAAGAGGCCAAGCGCCAATGCCGGAGGTTGTTTCTATAATGTGAAAATTTGCTCACTGGGGACCAGACTGAGATCAGCAAATAATTACACAGGGGCTACCAAAAGGCCATCGGATGGGAATGACTTTTAGTTGCTCCTGACCCAGGGCCAGATGGGAATTGATGACCTAGAAGTAAGACTCATTTCCAATCTCCTGAGCCATCCAGTTAGTGGAGCACAAGGGAGAGATTTCCCTTTGGCCAGCCATAAATGCTTATTGGGACAAAACACAGGAAAAATAAACACCTGTGTGACACTAAAGAAAAGCAGGGTGGTGCCAAAAAACACATGGCACCAATTGCGGAGGAAATAGCTCATCCATGGAAGTATTCAACTCCAGTGTGATCTACCACAGCTTCAGGAAGACCTAGGACAAGCTTTGATGAGCAAAATCCAGCTTCAATGTTACACAGATGGTTTGGGCCAGCTAGAATCCTGTCTGTTGCTGGACCAGATTAAGGTCACATATCAGTATCATGTATCTAGCAGTAGCCACTATCTGATGCTTCCAGAAGGCACCAAGCATAATTACACAAGGCATCTATGCAATGCTTGAACTTGAAGTGATCTAAACGAGGAAGCAACACCGCACTGCTCTTTGAATCATGTCACCTAGAAATCAGGGATCTGCAAGCAAAGTCTTACCTCAATTTTTGATACTTCGCAGATAGGAACATCTACAGCAGGGATGATGCACTATGACTGAAAACCCTGCAAATGCTGAAGTGGTCTAAACTCACAGGATAGCGCTTGGGGTGGGTGCTGGAGTTAACCTAGCTTGTTTCTTCAAGAATTACCTATATTTAAAACCTTAAACTTTCCCGAAGTTGCTTCTACAATCAGCCCTGCTGTTGAAGTTAATTGGCGTTCTGCTAAGTTAGCTATAGTCAGAACCAAACATACATCTTGAACACAATTTTAGAATAAAGATTGAACACCTTTTCACCTCAGAAACCATTTACCACTCAGAGGAGTTATTTATTTGGAAAGGTGGGGAAGGAAGAGACACTACCACACTTCAAAAATGCAGCCAAAAGAAAAACAAACTGCCCAGGATTTTCTGTTTAAGCACTTCCTCTTCTCCCCTCCCAAACCCAGGGATAGAACCCCATAGTCCTGACTCCCAGCCCCACTGTCCTAACACACTGCACCCTACACCTCTTCCAAAACTGGGAATAGAAACCAGGCATCCTGACTCCCTGCTTTAACTCATGGGCCACACTTCTCCTAGAGCTAGGAATACAACTCAGTAGTCAGACCTGACTCCATGCCATGCTCTAGCATTTAGAACTCACATGAAAAATTAGTCAACATGGCTCACATGCAGAAGCCTCTTCTTCGAATTAAATAACTCAGCAGTCTATTTTTAAGACAGCCACACCACTATAACAACTAGAGGCCAATGAAAATAAAGACTCCAATGGGCTTCATAAAGTGTATTTTGAGGGGTTTCAATTGCTGAGAGTTGGGGGATGTATGTGTTTTTAAATAGACTCTGGGTCCCAATATACAACTAGGTGCAGGGAGAGAGTCAGAATTTAAAATGCTGAACAGATTCCTTGGTTATAGCACCAAAAACCACGTCTCCTCATGGGACCAACACCCACAAAAGTCCTCATTCCACCACAGATGTTGAAGCATGAGCCTCTCACCTAAAATTGAGCTATCTTCACCATACATGTGGTTGCGTCCCAGGGAGAGAAAAATCAAAGCATTTCAGTTCAGGAGTATCTGGAGCAAACTGTTTCTGAGAGCTTGCTGTCGGGGCTATGTTACCTGAGCTAATATGTTATTCCCCTTCAGTACTGCACTTCTGAAGTGGACAGCGAGCAGAAAGAACTACATTATCTGGTTTTAAATAAAGAGATTGATGCGCTAAAACTTTACACCTGGATCTCATTCAAACACAAAAACCTGATGCCACTTTTGGGGCAGAATATACAAGAGCAACCTGACAAGGAAAGGTATTGTTAAAGCACAGAAATCCAATAATAAATTAACTGGTATTTTTTGAGCTTGCTCCAAAAAATATCCTCCCATCTGCATTAATATTTTTAGACTCAGTGTAACCCTCTCCATTAGGGTTGTGATTTTTTTTTTTTTTTTTTTTTTTTTTTTACAGGTACAAGTGCAGAGTGGACACAATTATACTGCAACAAATGTGCCTTATACCAGTATAGCTTATTTCCCTTCCCACATGGCAACACTCTCTACCGTAGAAACATGTTTGTGTTGGTCTAATTACATCCACAATAAGGGGTTGTACTGCTTTAATATACCGGTACAGTTAAAGTGGCATAATGTGAGTGCAGACAAATCTTTAGTAGCAGATCTGAAGAGAATTTGTTGTGGCTCACAATACTTTGCATTTCTTTAGCCCATTTCAATAGTGGCATTCAAATCACTTTCCAACTCCTCACTGCTGTGAAGTAGGAATTTTCCTCATTACATAGATGGGGAAACTAAGGCACACACAGGAGAAGTGATAGGACTCAATATCACACAGCAAGTAACTAGTCCCTGGTTTCCCTTCTGTTCTAACCACTAGACCCAGCTCCCATCCCAGAGCTGCAAATAGGGTCCACTCTAACCATCTCAACACCACTCTCCTCCAAGAGCTAGAACCCAGCAGTCCACACACCCAGCACACACCCTTAGATGTCATGCCATCCATTGAGAGAACTGACAGTAGTGCAGTGTAGCCAGGATCTCTCACACATTTACTGATAGATGTTCTTTAGATTGTATGTTCATCATATGTACAGCCCAGGCACGTGTGCATGCATGCGTGCACACACAAACACACTATGGCCACCTTGTACTTTGGGGTAGGTTCGGTGTTTGGGAGCAGGGCTTGAATATGATGATAAATTGGAGGGAAGAATTACAACCCCCAGAACCCTTTACAGAGAGGTAAATGCACAGTCCATGGCCTCCTCCCATCAGAGGGGAATCCAGACCCCCACTCCATGACCTCCTCCCATCCTCAAGGGGGATGTAGATCATCACCCCCTCCCTTCTATGTCTCTTCACACCTGTTCACCATTTATCCACAACTTCCCCCTTATCCCACTGAGGCCCTCTCCCTGTCCCCACAGCTCCCTGCAAGGTCTCCCCATTTGCAAGGAACTGCCCAGCTCCCACTTCACTGATCTCCCATCTCTGCTCCCTAGATCTGCAGACTCTGCAACTTTCTGCTCTCCCCGCACACTGACCTCCCCTCCCCAGATCCCCTCCATGGACCATGCCCAGTTCCTCCCTCAGGTCTTCCACCCATGTTGACCCCCTCCAGGTCCTACCCTCTCTCCCTGGACTACCTTAATGGACTCATCCCAGCTCCTCCATCCCAAAAACCCAACCTACCTCCTCCCTGTCCCCGACTCCGCCCAGTCACACTCCAACCTCTTCTCTGGACCCCTCAATTACCCCCTCACAGACCCGCCTCCAGCTCCCACCTCACAGGACCCCCCCCAATGGCCTCCCAACTCCCCCCTCAGACTCCTCCATGGACCTACCCCAGCCCCTTCTCACCGGCCTCCCCCCACATGCACCCCCATGGACACTCCGTCATGTGTGCTCCCCCAGAGACACCCTCCCCCTTCATGATCCGCCAATTCCTCCATCCCTGGTTCCGCAACGACCCCCCTCAGTGACACCCCATGGGCTTCCCTCACACCCTCCATGGACCCCCAACCCCCTCAGAACCCCTCCATGGATATTCCCCCCAGGACCACCTGCACCTTTCCTTCCTCACAGAACCCTCATGGATCCCCAGGCCTGACCCCAGGCCTCTCCCCTCCCTCTCCGGCCTGGTCCCTCCGCCGGGGCTGGGGGACCCTGACCTCACTCACCCCCATGGCGGCGACAAGCGGGACCCCACCGACTCCTCACAAATCCGCGGGAGGGGGGACCCACCGGGGGGAGGGGGCGAAGGGGGATCAGAAAACGGTCGGTAGGCACACACTACGCCTGCGTGGGACCCGCGGACGGAGAGGGAAGGGGCAAGGGGGCAGTGAGGAATGCTCTGCGCAGGCGCGGAGCCAAAGGACTACGGCGAAAGGGAGGGACATGTTGCGCAAGAGCGGAACCGCGCAGAACTCGCCCGCGCGCGAGGGAGAGATTCGTGCGCATGCGCAAAAGCGGGGAGGGGGGTGGCTTAACGGTCGAGCCCGCGCCCAACGGTCGGCGCGAGGACAGCGATCCTCTGATTGGCTAGTGGCCGTCGCGTGAGAGCCCAGCACCCCTCCACATCAATGGGGGCGCCAAGAGAGACCGCTCCCTCTGCCTAAGCCCCCCCCTCCCCTCTGGCCATGTCCCCACCCTATGGGGTGAATGAACCCTCCACTCTGTCCCCCATCCTATATTTGCTCCCTCCCCAATATCTCCCCGCCCTGTGCTGCCTCCTTGTAACCCCTGACCTCGCCCCAACTCCCCCACATCCTGCCCCTCCCTGCACCCCCTGACCCCGACTGAACACCCCCTGTGCTCTGACAGGACACCCCTCCCTGTGCCCTGCCCAATGCCCCCATGTCTCCTGGCCCACCAGGGCTCCTACATCCCTGCCCTATGCCCCTGACCCTGATCCAGTTCTCCCCGCATGCTTTGATCCAAACCAGATACTCCCCACACTCCTGATGCTGATGCCCCTTGCCCCTCCTTGTATCCCAACCCAACAGTCCTTGTAACTGAGACCCAATGCCCCGTTGACCCCAGCCCAACATCTGCTGCTCCTGCTCCCTGTGCCCCTTGACTCCAACCCAACACTTCCTGTGGCCCCAGACCCAATGTCCCCAAGACCCTGACACAATGCCCCTTTGACTCCTTCCTATGACACCTCACCCCAAACCAATGCCCCTGGCCCCATCTCAACACCCTTTCCCTACACCCCCCCCCCCCACTCCTGCTATGTCCAATGCTATTCAACATTTCCATCAATGACCTGGAACAAGTAAATATAAAACCACTACTGATAACATTTGCAAATGATGCAAAGATTGTTGGAGTAGTATGATGAGTGGAACGAGGAGGACAGTCCTATACAGCAATCTGGATTGCTTGGTAAGCTGGGACCCTTCCAATAAAATGTATTTTAATACAGCCAAATGCAAAGTTATACATCTAGGAAAAAGTAATGCAGGCCATCCCTACTGAGTAGGGGACTGTATCCTGGAAAGCAGTGACTTTGAAAACGATGTAGGGGTCACAGTGGACAAACAACTCAACATGAGCTCTCAGTCTGATGCTGGAGTAAAAAAAAGGGCCAATAGGATGCAATCCTTGGATGTATAAAACGGGAGTAGTGAGCAGGAGCAGGGAGATGGTTTTACCTCTATATACAGCATTGGTGACATTGGAGTATTACCTCTAGTTTGGGGGTCAAATTTTTAAAAGGATGTTGAAAAATTGGAGAGGGTGCTGAAAAGAACCACAAAAATGATTCAAAGTCTGGAGAAAATGCTATATAGGGGAGATTTATGGAGCTCAATCTATTTAGCTTCTCAAAAAGAAGATTGAGAGGTAACTTGAATACAGTGTATAAGCACCTTCAGGAAGAGAATATCCCAGGTATTAAAGGGCTCTTTAGGCTAGTGAAGAAAGGCAGAGTAAGAACCAATGTCTGGAAGTTAAAGTTAGACACATTCCAATTAGAAATAAGGCACCAATGTTTCACAGTGGGGATGGGTGAGGAGGGCAAACTCCTGAGGGCAGTGGGGGATTCTCCATCGTTTGATGTCTCCAAATCCAGACTGGCTGTCTTTCTGGAAGATGCTTTAGTCAACAACAAATTATTGGGTTCGGTACAGGGGTAACTTGATGAAATTTAATGTTCTGTTATGTACAGGAAGTCAGACTAATGTTCCCTTCTGGGTTAAAACTATGAATCTATGAATCCTCATGCCCCGTCCCTGGATCTCCTCTCCCAACCTGATGCCCCCCCCGATGCCCCCATTTCCCCTCCTTATGCCCCCAGCAACCCATACCTCCTTTCTATGCCCCTTCCCCAAAGCCCCATGTCCCTTTCTGACCACCTGAGGCCCCCTCCTGCAAACCTAACATCCCCATGCCCCTTGCCATGCTCCCTCTCTGCACATCATGCCCTCACTTCCTAAATGCATCTCTTACACCCCCTTTGTATGTGCCCCCTTATGCCCGCTGTCCCCCATCCATATGCCCTCATGCTCCCTCCATATTTTACCACCTCATCCCTATGCCGCTCATCCCCTTCTACTTTGCCTCCTTATGTCCCTGCCCATAGGCAAGCAGGAAAAGGGGATGAGAGTGGAGTGTGTATAATGAAGGGGTAAGGGGAGTGTGTAGTGTGAGGAGAGGTAAAGGGGAGGGTACCTGGAGGGAAGGAGAAGCAGGGGAGAGGAGGGCACATAGGTGCAGGAACAAGGGATGCAGGGGGTGCTGCAGCACCCCCAGGTTTTGCATGGGGTCCCAACTGCCGGCCAGCTGCCGACCCCGCACCCAGGGACTCCGCTGCTAGTCTCGGCTGCCAGCCCCAGGTCCTGGCTGCTGCCCCCGTGCCCAGGGGCTCTGCTGCTGGCCCTGGTCCTGGCTCCTGGCCCTGCACCTGGGGACTCTGCTGCCAGCCCCACACACAGGGTTCCAGCTGCTGGCCCTGCACGTGGGGTCCTGGCTGCCGGTCCCGTGCCCAGGACTCTGCTCCTGGCCCCGCACCCAGGGTCCAGGCTGCCAGCTCCGCAGCTGGGGCTCCGCTCCTGGCCTTGGCCCTGGCCCAGGGCTCCACACCCGCCCCCGGTCCAGGGCTCCACATCCTCCCCCAGCTGTGGCCCCCACCTCGGCCCCCTTACCCTATCCAAGGCCCCTCCTCCTGAAGCCACAGCCTTGCTCCCGGCCCCAGCTGTAGGGGGTGGTGAGAGGTGCAGACGGGCAAGGGGCAGTGCACCCCCACTCTAAAAACTGTTTAAGCACCACTGGGAGGGCAGGCGCGGATGGGAGGGGAGGGCATAGGGGAAGAGGGAAGTGGGGGGTGGGTAGAAGGAGAAGGCACAGGGAGAAAAGAGGGGACCAGGAAAGCGGGTGGGAGAGAGGAGGGAAGACAGGGAGGGGTTGTAAAGGAGGGTGATGGATAAAGCAGGGAGGTTGTAGAGGAGGGCAGGAGATGAACTGGGGAGTGGGCCTAGCTGATGATGGGCTGACACCCTGCAGGGTTTGGAAGGCCTCTCACTTGCTGTTCTTACTCCTGGCAATGGCTCAGCTCCTAAGCATCAGCTTCACAGTTCCTAGCGTCACCAGTTGTACCAATCCCCATGCATCCAAAGACTTAAAATCCCCTGGTGCTTGGCATTTGCCTCAGTGCCCCCTGAACTCATTACCATGCTCCACCCAAGAGGCAGTGGCATCTCAGGAGTGTTCTGTGTGTAGAAATTCTGCAGCACTGTGGAGTGAAAGGTGCAGCATAGCTGCAAACGACTAAAAGGCAGACATGGGACTGAGAATTAGGAACTCTGTGTCTGATCCCAAATGCGTGGCAAACTCAGGCGGGTCATTTTGCCTCTCTGTGCTTCAGTTTCCCCATTCATAATTCCAAAGCGGCTAGATTATATTACTCATCTTGCTATCTAAACGTAGAGCAGGGTTCAAAATGACCCTATTAGAATCGCAACAAAAATAATTAATAACCTTGCTTGTCAGCTGCCATTTACTGCAGGCTGCAACACCCTCTTCATCCATTTCTCCAGGACAGGGACTTTTTGGGTTAGGGTGGGAGTGGGGAGACCATTTTTGTAATTGCCCTCAGGCAAGTAGATTTTGTGCTTGGGCTACTGAATTTTCATTACCCTCTTTTTGGCAACAGGTTTGAGGTCAGATGAGAATAATTGTCTAATGATCTAAAATTTACTTAGATAGGAGCAGGCACCGTCCTTTTGTTCTACACTACTGCAATACAAATAATTAGTAATAATAATTGTGATGAATCAATTGTCGATCTGGGCTCAAGCAGACACCAGAGGGCGCCAGCATTGCAGAGTCCCTTCATCAAGCCTGTGGAGATGGCAAGGGGGAGGACTGAGAGCCATCCTACTTGGGAGCAGAAGTGGTGAATGCATGGAAGTGGGTCGGGAGAGGACTGGTAGGGAGCGCATAATGAGGCCATTACCCCATGAATGCCTGGCTTGGCTGGGTCATATGATCCTAGGCTCAGGTTGTGCTACCAGACCCAGTGTCACCTTTAGAAGAAATGCTCCCAGCTGAAAAGAGCCATTTCACAGTGGCTGAGCTGAGGGGAAATGGAATCACTAAGCATGGAGGGCCAACCCTAGACCTCGTTGGCTGCCCACAGGCTGCTCTGAGAAGGTCTTGTCAAACCTCCTCCTCCATAGCACTATCCCCATTTCTTAAGAGAGGGAAACTGAGGCACAGAGAAGCAGTTTGACCATAGTAGCACACACCAGACTTTCCAGACCCATGTCCTTTCTGTCTATGTGAGTGAATTCACTTTACCCTAACTCTGAGAAATGCTCATGGGAGCCTAGTGAGACTGGTTGTTTACCAGGCAGCAAGCCACAGGGCTCTGGTTCCCAAAGTATCAATGCAAATCCCAGGCTGAGGGGAGCAAGGGCCAAGGGAGGATTCTACGGCACAGCATGAGAGATGACTCCTCAATCCCACTCCAGAGGCCCTTGCTATCCCAGCCCTGGGGTTCTTATGCACACACTGAGCTCTGTAGATACCCCTCCATCCTGATTGGAAATCCGCCACCATCCACTGTTCCAGTTCTGGGTCCCTCCTGAGCAGGAAAGATTGTGCTGGGTCATAAAGCATAGTCTGTGGCCTTGACTCTGCCCATAAGCTCCCCCCTCTCTTTCTGCTTGCAAACACAGTACCATTTACCTGCAGGGGTTAAAAGTGTGGGATACTCTGAACAACATCCTCCCCAAACTCTCATCCCTGCATCACACACCCCACATACCCCAGCAGCTCTCCCATCTCCTCCATCCAGCCTGGCTTTTGAGAGGGTCTGAGTTTGCTACCCAGGAACTGCATCCATCCTCTTGCGGGTAGAGGTGGGGGCGGGAGCAGGGGGGCCATGCAGGGCTAGATCGCCTTTCCTCAGCTCTGCACGCAGTCAGCTCATGTATCCTGTCTCCGGGGAAAGGACGAGGTTGGTGGGAGGGGGGTGCGCTTTGCCACGTTGGCTCCTTTCCTGGCCTGCTGGAGACGGCAAGTTCCAATATCCTTGTTCCAGAGCGGGGAGACCCTGAAGCCCAGATGAAAATGCCCCTGCCCCAGTTAAAAGCAGGAGCCTGAAGTACGAGGGGGAGCAGCTAATCTTAGACAGGGCAATACACCCCCAACACACACATACAAAACCATTGCTCTGCCCTCTCCCCCCGAGTGCTGCAACTGCACCAGGAAGCTCACTGCCCCACACCCAAAGAGCTCCCCATCTTACCCCCCATTTCTCTGTCCCCAGTGCTTCAGTTAAACTAACCCCAGGGAGCACACTGGCTCCCTGCCTTAAAATCATCCCCATTTTAACACCCCCCACACATTGTTCTGCCCCTCATTGCTGCATCTGCACCAACCCCAGGGAACACACTGACACCTCTGCACTAGGAACCCCCCTTTTATCATCCATATTGCTCTGCCCACCAAAATTGCGTGTGCTCCAGGCATGAGAAGCCTGTTGCCCCTTCTGTGCTGAGATTTCCACCATCTAGCCCCTCGTACCCCATTGCCCAGACCCAGGAAGCGCACTGCCCCCTCTGCACTAAAATTCCCCCATCTGACCTGCCTTCCCATAGCAGCCCCCGGTGTGTCTGGATTTGGGGGCCTAGTGTTGGGGATTCATTTAACTCCCTTTCACATGGCACTGCTCATAAACCCTGCATCCTTCCTGCCAGCCTTAACTGGGGGAAGAGAGGGTTGCTGAGGGGGCAGCCTGGCTCATTCCCCTCCCAGTCTGGTAGAGCGGGTAGCATCATGGCTTGGCACAGAGTGACAGGGTCAGCTGCCACTGCTGAAGGTGCAACCCCCGGAGCGGTGGACATGGGGCTCCCATCACCCGTGTGTGGTGACGTGTGACCGCAGGATCCCCTGTGTCTGAGTGATGTGCGCATGCATAGCACTATGTGTGCCCATTATTTGCCGTGTGGGCAGAATGCCCATCTATGCTTTTATCCCTAGGCCTCAGCCTAGTGGTACCCAGCATGAGGGTGTGTGCATATTTGTTCCAGTTAGCTCCTTCCCAGTCATACCAATCCTTCATTCAAGCAGATCTGGAGTGTAGCGAGAGACCCCTTCTGACCCCTCTCCCCTCCTGCTCGGATCAGAACAATGGTAGGCCTAGCACCCTCCCTCCATCTCTGGGGCAGCTCAGGGTAGGATGAGGCAGGAGGGGAAAGGGGGAAAAAGGTCGGTGTCTCTTTAAGACCATCAGGTTGCAGGGAGCAGATGGCATCTGCTTCCACTCCTTGTTCTTTGTGTGGCTGCACAAAAGAGGGAGTCTGTCTCTCCTGATCTTACCCCCGCCCTCCACCATGGAGGGGGGGTATTAAGATGTATGGGATTGAGGGGAAATTTACTGCAAAAAGTAAACTTGGATTTGCCACGCCATGTGCACTGGAGAATGGAGCAGCTCAGGGCATTTGTTGCACAGGCTCCTTCCCCTTTATTAGTGGTGGTGGGAATACAATTCCATACAAGGTCCCCATAAATCCCATCCAGTCCCCCCAAATCCCATCCGGATACCACATAAATCCCCCCCACACACCCCAGAATTCCATCCATGGTCCCCCATAAATCCCTTCCATCCCCAATATCCTATACAGAGCCTCCCATCCACCTCCCAAAAAATCCCATCCAGTGCCCCCAACTCCCATAGTCTCCCATAAATCCCATCATGCCTCCCCCTAAAATACAACTAGAGCCTGCTATAAATCCCATTCAGACCTCAATCCCATAGAGTCCCCCAAAATCCCATAGAGCCCCCTAAAATCCCATCCAGAGTCCCCCATAAATCCCATCCAGGCCAGCCCCTAAAATTCCATCCACCCCCCGCATCCAAATCTCTCCCCTAAAATCCCATCCAACTCCCCCACCCCCACCACCTCCAAGCAGATGCTTCTGGGAGCCAGCCTCCTGGTGCAGCCATTGTCTGTGCAGGCCTTACTGGCACTGCACAGCACAGATGTAATTTCCCCCTCCCCCTGCCGACTCAACACACATTTCTGACTGGGGGTGGAGTGGGTGCTGAGGTCACAATTTGCTTGGCGGCAGAAGCTGAGAGCTTGGGGTACACATGTTTGTGGGAGCTGCAGGAGGAAGGAGTGAGCAAGGCTGGGGGGATAACACTGGAAACACCAAGTAGTGGACTGGATAAAGTTGTCAAACAATAGCCTTAAAGTGGGGGAAAGATATGTGTGTTGGGGTGTGTGAGTGGGCTGTGTGTTGGGGTGCGAGTGTGTATTGGAGAGGGAGCATTGGGGAGGTAAGTGAGTGTGTGGTGGGGTGTGGGTGTTTTTACCTGTTGGGGGTGGGGTGGATGTGTATGGATGTGGGGGAGATACATATCAGCCTGCAGAAGGTTGTGGGAGTGTTTGACTGTATTTTGAAGCCTGAGTGCATGCGTGATTGCAAGAAGCATATGTGTAAAGTGGCTGTGCATCTGTGGGAAGGAGAGGAGTGTGTGATGGGGGTGGGAGACAGCATCTGTGTGGTGTGATTGTGTGTGTGTGGAGTAGCATTATGGTTGTGTGTCGGGGGGTGAGGGGCAGGAAATATATGATGCCATTGTGTATATAGTTGTGAGGGGGGGTCTGATGGGTTTGGGGAAGAGGCATCATGTGGTATCAGTGTGTGTGTTTGGGAGGGGGAGAGGTGGCAGTGTGTGGTGCTGAGTGAGTGTATGGAGGCCGTGTGTGGTGCTGTGTGTTTGTGTTTGGGGGTGGCAGTGTGTGGTGTGTGTGTATGTTTGGGATGTTAGTGTGTGGTGCTGCGTGTGTGTGATGGGAGGTGGCAGTGTGTGGTACTTCATGTGTGTGTGTTGGGAGGTGGCAGTGTGTGGTACTTCATGTGTGTGTGTTGGGAGGTGGCAATGTGTGGTGCTGCGTGTGTGTGTTAGGAGGTGGTAGTGTTTGGTGCTGCGTGTGTGTGTGTTGGAAGGTAGTGTGGGTGTGTGTGTTGCATGGTGGCAGTTTGTGGTGCTGCGTGTATGTGTTGGGGATTGCAGTGTGTGATGTGTGTGTTGGGGGGGCAGTGTGTGATGCTGTGTGTGTGTGTGTGTTGGAGGGTGGCACTGTGTTGCTGTGTGTGTGTGTTTGTGGGTCGCAGTGTGTGGCTGTGTATGTTTGAGGGTTGCAGTGTGTGGTGCTGCATGTGTGTGTGTTCTGAGGAGTGGCAGTGTGTGTGTATATTGGAGGGTTGCAGTGTGTGGTGCTGCGTGTGTGTGTTGGGGTGTCAGTGTGTGATGCTGTGTGTGTGTGTTGGAGGGTGGCAATGTGTTGCTCTGTGTGTGTTAGGGTTGGCAGTGTGTGATGCTGCGTATGTGTGTTTGTGGGTGGCAGTGTGTGTCTGTGTATGTTTGAGGGTTGCAGTGTGTGGTGCTGCATGTGTGGGGGTGGCAGTGTGTGATGTGTGTGTTGGATGGTGGCAGTGTGCAGTGCTGTGTGTCTTGGAAGGCAGCACATGTGATGCTGTGTGAGTTTGGGGGTGGCAGCACGTGGTGCCGCATGTTTGTGTGTGTTGGAGGGTGACAGTGTGTGATGCTGTGTGTGTATAGTGGCTGCATATTTGGGGCGGGGGCAGGCTGTTTTGTGTCTGCTGGGAAGAGTGAGGCAGAGGCAGAGTGTGGAGCCTCTGTGCGTGTGTATACACATGACCCCAGTCAGGCCCCCCTCCCTGCTGCTCCAGGCTGGTTGCAGTGCTGCCCCAGCCGCTCCCAGGAGGGAGGCATGGCATCCTTTCATCTGCAGCAGGATGGAGAGTGGCTGGAGCTGGATAGAGCTCTCCTCTTGCTGGCCCTGCATCATCCCCCCGCCCTTTGGCTTTGATGATCAGCCTCTTCATGATGAAACACCCAGACCTGGGAATTCAGAGCTTGAGCTGTGTACTGCACATACAAACACAAAAGCATGCATACATGCATGCAAACACAACATACACAGGCATGCATGTACACATAATCCACATTAATGCACAAATACAAACAGGAATGTACATGCACATGCATACACAAACATGCACACACGCATGTGCAATGAGTCTGAATCCCCAACTGCAAATGGCCCTGGGGAAGTAGCCTGCATGCTGGGAGGAGCAGGGATTTTGCAGCAGGAACTTCATTCTCCCCAGCCTATGGGTGCCTCATCCCACAACTGCAGCTGGAGGGCGGGTGGATGAAGCAAGCGCTCCTGCTGACGGTGGCAGGCAGGCCCCAGTGGCCTCATGCTCGGCAGGCGGGCGGGGGGGCCAGGCTGCCCTCATTGGTGGCTGCTAAATTTAGGAGCCTGATTATAGTTTGGGGTTTGGAAAGGAGAGAGGAAAATTCCCATCGAATAGACACAGGGCGTGAGTGCACATGCGAGACAGAGACACATGCAGTGTGAGTGTGTGAGACACATGCACACAGTGGCACGCTCAGAGTCACATACACAGGCAGCCTCTCACACACACAATCATACACAAAATCTCTGTCAGTCTCTCTCTCTTATACACAGTTTCAGTCTCATATACACAGCATCTCTCTCCCACCCACACACACAGTCCCTCTCTGTCAAGGGCCAGCTGGCTCAGCAACCCTGCAGAGGGAATCCACCCCCAACTCTGGTGACCCTGCCCATCCCCCCTGTGCTCCTGCTGACTCCCTGTGACAGGTGCTGTGTGTTAAGTGGGTTGGGAGCAAGGGAACCAGACTTCCAGCGCAGGGGAGGTCCTGGGGGGGATCCCCATGGATGGTCCTCTGGGAGGGGCAGTATAGTGCTTGAGCTTCCCAAAAAAGCCCAGGGGGCACTAACTCAGGGGCTGGTGTGAGGGGGATATCTCAGCCCATCCCACCGCTGCCATGGGAACAAAGTGTGGGCCTGTATCTCACACTCAGACTCCCCAGCAGCATCTCCTTGGCACACCCCCCATTTCTCCTCTGCAAAAAGAGTGGGCGGCCAGAGCTCCCAGCTGCTGCATTCTCCATCCTGCCCTGACATTGAGCATCTGAAAATAGCTCCCTCCATCTTTGGAACATCCCCCAGGGGAGAGGGGGTCTGAGCCCTGTGCTACCAGATGGGGAGGGGAAAGGGGCCCTGATTCTGGTCTCCTGGCAAGAGAAGAATTGGGCTCAATGCCAACCTGATGTCTCTGCTGAGACATTTAGCCTCCTACTCCCACTCCTGGAGCATCATTCAAAGTGTGTGTGTGTGTAGGGGGGGAGTAGCAGCACACATCTAGCAGGGAGTCAGCGGTTACACCACACATGGAAAGAGGACAGGGTGGCCTTTCACTCATGTTTGCTGCTGCTGTTCTGCCTACATTAGCACTGGGGTTCCCCACCACTCCTGCACAGTGCCAGTAGCACCGGCTGCGTGGGGGGAGCTCCCCCATACCCATGCTCCCCTGGAGTTCCCCACCATCCCTGTACCAGCTTCCCCCCAGCCTACTGCTCCCATTGTGTCTCTTCCCGCCCCCCACCTCCTGCCACCCACCAGTGGTGTGTTTACAGACTCCCTCCCGCAGCCCAGCCGTTTCTCCAGGCCTGTCTCGGTGGTGGAGAGGGAGGGCCAGGCGAGCAGGTGTCTGCTCAGACAATGGCGCCGCTTTGTTGGGCTGCAGGGGGAGGGGGTGGGGAAAGGAGAAGGAGAAAGAGAAAAAAAAAAAAGGTCAGCAGAGAGCTTCCCTTACACTGGGGGATGGAGCCTGGGCTGCATCTTCCAGCTGACAACAGTGTGAAGGCTGCCAGGGGTTGTGGGGGCATGTAATGGGGGGAGTTTGTGGCACTGGGGCAGTGATTAGAATACTGCCAGGATGGGAGCATTTGAGATGTAGGGGTGTCTGTGGGGAAAGAGGGAGGAATAGATGGATGGGACAGGGAGATGGATGGATAAAGGACGTGTATGGGGAGATGGGGGGGGGTGTATGGAGATGGAGGAATTCAGAGGCACGTGCATGGGGATGCAGAGGCAGATAGACACTTGTACATGGGGTGGTGGCCAGGGGCAGGGGGTTGCCAAAGCTATAAGCAACTAGAAACAGGGTCTCATAATGGGAAGTATTGGGTAAACTTCTCTACCAGCTCTGCCTGTACTACTTAGCTAGCTAGATGGATGGATAGTTTAGAGGGGTATATATGGGGATGGATAGTGTTCGCTCCACTGTTGCTGTTGTCTCTAAACACAATACTAGCTGGGCGGGCCAGGGTCCCTACAACATCAGGGGGAACCAGGGACTGGGATCCCCTTCTGCTCACCCCACCCGGCCAAGGCCTGGAGATGGCTGCTACAGTGGAAGCTATGCAGTCTGCCAAATCCCTGGGCATTGTGTATGTTCCTGTTCCCATCCCCACCCCGTTCTGTGCCGCTTGAGCCAGGCTGTTTGCTGGTGGTCTGCAGAAATCAACCCCCCACTTCCTCCCTCAATCACATCCAACATCATTAGCCCTTGAACAGAGCCACCAATACAACACAAGCTAGTTGGACCTAAACGTCCCATGGCCTGGTTCTCAGCCGCAGCACAGAGAGACATGCTCAGGGCACAGTGGATATGAAACACCAGCAGCACAGAATGGCAGTGCTGGGCACTTGCTTTGCACAAGATGAAGTGGGCCCACTGTATTTGTGTTTGTGTGTGCTAGTTGTGTGTGATATATGTGAGCTGATTGAACTGGTTTTGTGCACGTGTTGATTGTGTTTGCTGCTTGTGTGAGTTGGTTGTGTGCACACGAGTGTTGGTGGGTTTTGTGCACTGGTTGCATGTATTCACCACAGTCCTATTCCTGATCTGAGGTTCTGCTATGCGGTGTAAATCTGGAGTAACCAATTTACATCAAAGTAACCCAAATAAATACCTGACTCCTGCATTCCAATCCAGCTAATCAGCTGGGAAACAAGCAAATCTCCAGTCAGCTCCCAGAGGGCCTCCCCCCATACCTACCCAACCCCCAGCAATACCAGCATTGTGAAGGGACAAACAGCCTTATGCTAGAGAGTAGCTCAGCACCCAACCTACTGGATGATCACAGAGTCTAGGGATAAACAGCTTCTTCTCTCACCCCCTGCTACTTTCCCTCCTACTGGAGAGGGATCTGGTCTGCTTTTTTGCACCTCAGAACTTTATGCAAAAGTGGGGGAGGGTTTAAAACCAGCTGGCAAAATCCAGCTATTAGCAAAAATGTGCCTTAAAATCTCCATTGGATTATTAACCCCTTTGATCCCTTCCTGAGGTTGGGGGTGTGAGTAGGGCGTGAGTTTATTCTTAATATTGTTAGCATGGGCCAAACAATGTATTTTTCCCTAATCTCATTCTCAGGAATGGCTGAACTGTTTTTGCTGAGATTTGCCAAAAAAGTTCTTCTTGAGGCAGACACCCAGCATGGAAAATTTCAGGCTGAATGGTTAAAGTTTGGCAAAGTTATAAGCAACTGAAAACAGGCTCTAATAATGGGAAGTATTGGGTAAGTATGAGCTCTGCCTATACTACTTAGATAGATTTGAGTTTTACTTGAGGATGTCCACTTCTCCTTTATTTAAAGTGCCATTGAATAGCTGCTAGGGTATATTTTACACCTCCCCCCACCCCCATGTGTTCCCTGGGGTGGCTATCCAGTGACAGGAGGGCTAGAAAGGTAAAAAGAAAAAAAAATCGAAGGAAGCATTAATTTACTTCACATAAACATAAGAAAACAATGTTAATACTGTGCTAATAAATATATTACAAGGGATTCTCCTAGAAGTGATAGGCTGAGAGAATAGATGTTATAGCTATATCTAGCTATCCATCTGTTCCTATACACACCCCTCTATCTACCTATCTACCATCCATCCCCATACATACACCTCTATCTATTGATCCATCTATCCATAAATATCCATCTATCACCCCACATACCTCTCCATTTATCCATCTCTATTTCTCCCCATATATACTCCTTTATCTAATCTAGCTCTCTATATACATATTTAAATCTATGTATGCATATCTATTCTATTCATCTATCCATTTATCTATATTCATTCACATACGCTAAGCACATCTGGTCCAAGAAGGCATACAGTGCAATAGGCAGAAGGGGGAGGGTGTGTACTGGGTGGGGAGAAATATACCCATTGAAAAAGCTAGGTCCTCTAGCCTGCTGGGGTGGGGGCTGTCTCCATAGGTGCTGGAATTAGGGATGCTGGGGATGCTGCACCCCTTGACTTGAAGTGGCTTCCATTCTACTCAGGGTTTACAGTTTGGTTCAATGGCTCTTAGGACCCCTACTATACAAATGATTCCAGCACCCCTGGGTGTCTCTGTCTCTGAACAGCCCTCCATTTCTCTCATTTTCTCTCTTTCATCCCTTCTGCAGGGAGAGTGGCATTTTAAAAGACAACATAAAGACCCACCCAGCAGCTCCTCTCATTCAGTACATCCCCCTCCTTACATACACATCTGGGCTCAACTCTCTCTCCCCCTCCTTCTGCCTGCCTCTTGCCCCTGCCTGCCCCCCTCTGGCCAGATGTGCATCCAGGCGGATGGGTTCAGCTGGGAGGTGCTGAGGCCAGGGGAGCTGGAACTACTTTTCCCCAGCAGCAGCAAGCAGCAGGAGCCGACCGAGGAAGCTCCAGTCTGACTCTCATTGTGTGTGTGTGTGAGGAGAGACGGAGGCAGGCACAGGAGCTCCTGTAAAGCCTCCTGCCCACGCAACTTTCCCACCAGGGTTCCCCCCTCCACCACACACACTGAGTCAACCCCCCTCTTCTTGCAGCATCCCCAGCCCCTGGAATCAGGACCCCCTACTCCATTTCCACCCCTTACTCCTGGAGGTCACTTTTATTTTTGTGCACAAGTTGCTACATCTTTGGAAGAAGAAAGAAGCCATAGAAGGAAACTGGGGTCAGATCGTCCCCAGGGGAGAGTTGGGGGGAAATCCCTAATTTTTAACCCAACTCCCTCCCCGTTTTTTGCATTTGGTAGGTTATTTTTTGCGGGGGGGAGAAGCATCTGGAATTTCAGGTGTTGGGAGCAAAGGGGTTTGTTGGAAAGTCCCCCCCCCCCCTCATTTCAGGGGAGTTTGGGAAACTTTTGAATGGGAGGAAAGATTTCAGTCTGGGAAAAGAAACCCTGAAATCCTCCCCCCTTTGCAGGGAATTTTGGGGATCCCTCCACCCTGGGATCCGCCCCCCATGGATTTTTCTGGGGTTGTAAGTTTCGCCCCTTCGCTGTTTTAATTTTGGATTGTTTCAAGTCGCCACCGACCAGCGCGCGCGTGTCCTCCACCCTGAACCAGAGCTAAAGGGGGGGATTCCTGTGGTGGAGGGGGCCGCAAAGCAGAGGGAGCTGGGGGGGCAATGCCTTCCGTGATGGAAAAATCCGGCCCAGCCTCCGGGATCCTGTCGAGGAGCCGGGCGAAATCGGCCACCAATGGCAATCATCAGACCTCGGAGGATGAGAGCAGCGAAGAAGAGCATTCGCATGGTAAGTGCCAGGCTGGGGGCACAGCTATTGTGCAAGGGGCAGGGAGCCAGCTACGGTCCACTCCACACACGGATTACGCGTGCGTGTCCCGGAACGGGAGCCGAGGATGATTCACTTGCTACACGCATGTGGACTGGGGGGTCGTGACACGCCACGAGTGTGGACTTGGTGGGGGCTCACGCCACGCGTGCGGTCGAGGGGGGGTCGTGGTGCGCCACGCGTGTGGACGGGGAGGTCACGCCACGCTTGCAGACCGCATCTTCCCGTGGAGGAGAAAAACTCCGCTGGAGTGCGAGGCCCTAAGGGTCAGGGATAGGGAGCTGGCGACAACTTCCCGGGTCTGGGGAAGTGACAGCGTGTGGCCCGGTTCCCCCAGAATCGGGAAGCGCGCGGGGAGGGAGGATGCTATCTCCCTAGTGACTTGAATTAACCCCACTTTCTAAGGCGTCTCGGGATCCCCTCCTCACCTGGCGTCCAACAGAGAGACGTGGTGACCGCCATGGCTCCTGGGGTTAGCCGGGGCGGCCCGGGACTAGAATACAGTGTAGAATACAACAATGCTGGAATATTATTTCTCCTGCAATCCCAGCTGGGGCCCGATCCCTGGGAGCGGCGGGGACGACGACACACAGAACAACACTGGGGTGTTGGGGGGGGCAACCCCTTCCCAAACTTAGCCCCAGGGTGAGCAAAGGGTCGCTCCCGGCTGAACAAAGAGCCGGGGCATCACTGGAAGGTTGCTTTTGCTAACAGATTCGACCCCATTGTCCCCTGGCGCCCTCGTGTGTGCCTGCTGCCTCCCAGCGTCAGCCGGCTTTGTTAGCCCCCCTCCCCCCGCCGCACACCAGCGCCAGCAAGGGATGTGCTGGGGGGCTCCGAGGAGATTAGAGCGGCCGATTCCTCCCACCGGCCATGTGGAATCCGTTCGGGGAATGTGTGTGGGGGGACAGTTACGCCCCTTTGCTGCTGGCTCTGGGGAGGCACAAACAACCCAGGAGTATGGGGTGGGGAGTCAACAGGGTGGAGTGCTAGTCTGCTGTTTGGACACCCTCCCTTGCCAGCCCTGTTAGCCCATCGCTAAGGAAAGGGGGGGGGTCTCACCTCCGAGACCTCTCATGTTCTTCCTCCAAGTGTGCAGGGGGGTGGTGTCCCACCGCCCCCAGCTGGTCAAGATACTGGGAAATTCTGCCAAAGACACCCCCCTCCTCCCCAGCGAGAGCGCCTGTCACAGCTGCGCTACAGGCAGCCACCACCCCCTGCTGGGGGTGGGGTGCATCCTGGAGGGTGGGGGTTATATAGTGTTCAGGAAGGGGGTAACTACCTGGGTGGTACCCATCAACAGCTGGGAGCCCTTCCCATTCTAGCTTGCCTGTGGGTGTGGGATCCTCGTAGGAGCAGACCTCCCCCAACCACGTCCTCTCCCCATCTCCCCCTCCCTTGCGTGTGTTTCTTGGGCCCCGTGCCGGAAAGTGAAAGCAGGGCAGCTCCTTGGCAGGCGCTGGCTAAATGCTTCCAGATCAGGCTGCAGCTGTGACAAGTCGGGCTTCCTGGGAAAGAGAGCCAGGGGTGGGGTGGGAAGTAGAGAGGGGAATGGGATAGTGTAGCCCCCCACCCCCCGTGGACCAGTGCGTCTAGGGCTAGATTGCTTGTCCAACTCTGATATGCAGCTGCGCGGGGGGGGGGCGCAGGGGCCGCGAGGGCTGTTTATATACAGGGATCCCTGGCCTGGTGCTGAGATGCAGCCATCTCTGGGGAGGGCTGTCTGGGCTGATTAACAGCTAAACAAAGCTACACTGTAGTTTGGGAAGTGAAGGAGAAGCTGTACTTATTTGACCGAGTATTTAGGAAGAATGGTATTACCAGAGCTAGGAATTAATACTGCATTAGGGCCAGCACTGACTGGGAGGGTAGAGCCCCCTAATGAGCCCCATCTCACTTCATGCAGCACAGCGCCCCCTAGTGCTTAACTGGGGCACTGGGGTCAGCACTGACTGCAGGGGAGAGCACCCCCTACTGAGCCCCCTGCCCAGCTCCCTGCAGCATAGCTCCCCCTAGTGCTGCACTGGGATCTGCACTGACTGGAGAGGAGAGTACCCCCTACTGAGCCATCACTTCCTGCAGCATCTTGGGGGGGCCTCCCAACTAATCCATGTCACATCTCAGCCCTGTTCTATGGGAGCTTGGAACTCACAGGAAAGTCCAAGATTTCCCTCCCTTAGGGGAGGGCAGCTAGGGGTTGAGGGACTAACTCCTGGGTTCTCTCCTTCAACTGCAGCTGCTCCCTTACACCTGCCCCTCTCCTTCCCTTGTAGACAGCATGATTCGGGTGGGGGCTGATTACCAAGCTGTGATCCCTGAGTGCAAGCCAGGTAAGGGTACTGATGCCGTCTGGATTCCTGGGGAGGGGCAGAGACAGCAGGGGGCACGACTCTTTAGAAATCCTAACTCCAGTCTCCCAGGATCAATGGCTGTACCCACCCAGCCTCACTCAGTGAGGGCTTGATGGGGGGAGCAGAGAGAGGAGTGGGGGGTTTGTCTGTCTGCAGGCAGCCTTCCCCCCCTCACATGTTGAGGGAGCCCCCTCCCCCAAGACAGTGCCTGGGTGGGATTGAATCGGGGTGCTGGGCTTTGTTAAGGTTCAAAAGGGCGGAGGAGCAGAGGGGAAAAGTGTACTCGCTTCCTCCATGTATGGTGCCTGCCCTCCCAACGCCCCACCTCCCCCATTACCAGGAGCAGAGCAACATACTCTGGGCCTGACTGTGCCCATAATCTCTCCTCCCCACACTTGTGCATTGGCACAGCAAGAAGCTTTTCCTGGCATAGAGCTACAGCTGCCTCCACTGCCAGCTGGGCTGCTGGGGGGCTCAGTACAGTTGCTTTTCTCTCACTGTGGCTGTGGGTTGGGGTTGAGGGGCATCATCAGAGCTGTGCGGTGGGTGGAGCATAACCGGGGGCTGTGGGTCAGGATTGAGGGGCACTGGCAGAGCTGTGGGGTCTTGGTTCCTGCTGCCCTCTTCATTTTGTGGGGTGAATCCTAGAGCGGAGCAGGGGCTTGGGGGCTGTGATGAATGGGGCCCAGGAGTGTCTGGCAGGGGGAGCTCTGTGCTGACCCTTTGTCTCCTGTCTGTCTGATGCAGAAAGCCCCGCTCGCTACAGCAACAAGGAGCTGAAGGGGATGCTGGTCTGGTCGCCCAACCACTGCGTGTCAGATGCCAAATGTGAGCAGCCCCAGCCTCTATCATTAGCACATGGGCACCACAGCCAGGGCACCTGCTGGCTGTGGCTGTTTCCCCCTCCCGCTCCCCTGACTGGGCAAGGCACCAGCCCAGCAACCCCTCTCCCCCTCCTCTGGCACAGCAATGCCCCCTTCCCCTGCCAGTCAATGCCCCAATCCAGCTCAGCACATGGCCCTCTCTTCGTCCCTGCCCACGCCTAGCTCACTGCCTCTTTCCCCTGGCCCAGTGCACTGCCCATCTCTCCCATCTCCCACAGCCCCCTTGTTTGCCAGCCCAGCATGCTACCTCCTCCCCTCCCCAAGCTCTATCCCCCCGGGCCCACCCAGCAACCTCCACAGCTCAGAGGGCTGCGCCCCCCCCACCCAGCAATCCCCTTTGCCCCCCAAGCCCAGAATGCCTTCCCTAGCCCAGTGCACAGCTGCCCCTAGCAAACCCCTCCCCCCATGCCCAGTGTGCTGCCCCCCTTTCCCATGGGCAGCAAATCTCTCTCCCCCTTTCCTTGGCCTAGCAATCCCCTCTGCCCCGCCCAGCATACTGCCCCCTTACTCCTCCCCTGGCCCCCACATGCTGCTCCTCCCCTCTGCTTTTCCCCACAGATGCTCTAGATGAGTCATTTCTAACTCTTCGGCTCTTGCTCCAGTGGGGTTTAGGACCTGGGGGAGATGGCCATGGCTTGCCCCCCTCCTTCTAGAGATATTCACTGCCCAGGACCCTGCTTCCCCATCCTGCAGGGCAGGGCAGGGTTGGGATCAGAGAAATGGAGTGGGGAGGGTCCACTCTGGGGATCAACTTCTTGCACTGCAGGGGTACAGGGGGAATGTGGGTTTAGAATGTCTGGCCTGTCACTCCCACACAGCCCTTGGGTGAGACGGGGCAGGGGGGCTGGATGGGTCTCACACTTGCTGATCTCAGACCCCAACACAGAGAGACAAACATCCAGCCCCACAGCATCAGACACCCCCCTTGCATGCACACCCCTCAGGTACCAGAGACACCACCCTGCGTGCACCTCTCGTGTATCACAGGTGCACCCCGCATGCATAACCCCACATCAGACACCCCATTCGTGCACACCCCTATGTATCAGACACCCACCCGACATGCATGCCCCCACATCAGACACACCCACCGTGCATGCACATCCCTTCCCGGCATGTCCCCACATGCACGCACCCTCCCCCCCTCCCCCGCCCTCTCTGGCACAGCTGTGCACACATGACTGGTATCAGACCCCTCCCACACATAGACTCAGTGTTAGACACTTCCCCTCCCCGCACATGCACATTCAGTATCACACCAACCCCTGCCCAATACACACTTGGCATCAGACACCCCCTGCCATGCATGTGCTGTGCTGTCTCAGGCCGATCTGCATAGCGGATGTGATACGTCTGGTGGTGGGAGTTGGGAGGGAAGGGAAGGGTCCTGCAGGAAGTTGTCCTGATGACTTGTCTCATCTCTTCTCTCCCGCCCAGTGGACAAATACATTGCAATGGCCAAGGACAAGCATGGCTACAACATTGAGCAGGTAGATTGCTCCCACCCCGCACACTGCATGGGGCAGCCGTGTGGGGGTAGATCCCACAGAATTTGGCCCTTTTGATTCTTGTGTCCCCCAGGTCCCAGGGATACAACCCCATCTTACCTCACCATGCCCCGGGATGCCTGACCTGGCCCTCCCCAACAGCCCCCCCAAGGATTCTACCCCATCCTTGGGATACTTAACCCTCTTGCCCCCATCTCACCCACCCTCCATTGCCCTGGGGACGCTGACCACTCCTGCCCTGTCTCATCATCTTCCCCAACCCCAGGGAAAACATCTCCCCTACCCTACCTCCAGGACACAGCAAACCTCACCCTAGCTCATCTCCCTCATTCCATCCTGGGGATCCCCATCATCCCCATCTCATCGTCCCCTCCCCACCCTGTGGATGCTGCTGCCCCTCTCACCCCCCATATCACCCCAGGCCCTGGGGATGCTGCTGTGGCACAAGCATGATGTGGAGAAGTCTCTGGCTGACCTGGCCAACTTCACGCCCTTTCCAGACGAGTGGACGGTGGAGGACAAGGTGCTATTCGAGCAGGCGTTCAGCTTCCATGGCAAGAGCTTCGCACGCATCCAGCAGATGGTACGTGCCTATTACACCCCCTCAGCCAGCAGATGGTGCTTGCAACTCACCCCTTGCAAACAAGCAGATGGTACATTCCACTGCACTCCTCTCCCCCATACAACCAGCACATGGTACCTACAATCTCCTTGCAGCTGGCACATGGCACCTGCCCCCTGTCGCACAACCAGCAGATGGCACCTGACATGCCTGCTCCCCCCAGCCAACAGATGGTACCTGCCATCCCTCCTGTAGCCAACAGAATTGGCATATGCTACAATTGCCCCCCCAGCCATCACATAGTATGTTCCATGCATCCCCACCCAGCAGCCAGCAAAGATGGTACATGCCACCAACCACCACCTGGCAGCTAGCAAAGATAGTTTGTGCCACCCCCTACTCCCATAGCCAGTGGAAGGTATGTGCCCCCCTCCCTCCGCTGCAGCTAATAGATAGTATATGGCACCCTCTCTTTCCTCCACAGTGACCAAATGGCATTTGCCACTGTCTCGCCCCCTGCAGCCAGCAGGTGGTATGTGCTAATGACTGCACTGCCCCCCCTCCCCACACCCAGCTGATGGTATATGCCACCATGTCCCCATCTCCCCCTGCAGCCAACATATGTGATATATGCCAACCCCCCTACCTTGTGTGATGGTGCTACCTCACCCCAAAGGGGCCTGGCATGGGGGTGGGGACTTCCTGTACCCTCCATAGCTGGGAGCCCACCTTCCTTCCCATGGGGATCCTGGCAGGCTTCTCCTTCCTCTCCCCCTCCTACTTTTTCCCCATGCATCCCATCTCTCCTTCCCCCTGCATCTCCTCCCCTGCCCCCCCACATCCCATCTCTCCCTCCAGTCTCTTCCCCCCACCAGCGTCTGCTCTCCCCCTCATACCTCTGGCATCCCATCCCTCACCCCATCACTCTCCCCCAGCATCTCTTCCCACCCCTCGCCCACCCCCACTGCATCCCATCCCTCCCTCCTCCCACCCCTGCCCCCCCGCATCCCATCTCTGCCTCCAGTCTATGACCCTCATACCCCTGGTATCCCATCTCTTCCTCCCCATGCATCTCCCCCTTCCCCACATTCCCATCCCTCCCTCCAGTCTCCCCTGCAGCAGGCATCTCCTCCCACCCCTCCCACACCCAGCATCCCATCCCTCTCTTGAGTCTCTCCCCTCAACAAGCATCTCCTCCTGCTCTCTCCCCTTCCTTGTCATCCCATCCCTCCCTGGACCATTCAATCTCCCCAAGCACCTCACCACTCCATTCCCAGATATCGTATTCCCCCCATTCACCCCCTGCCAAGCACCTCAACCTCCCCACTCCCCCCAAGGCATCTGACCCCCTCCCTTATCTGTCCCCAGCTCCCCGACAAGCTGATCCCCAGCCTGGTGAAGTATTACTACTCTTGGAAGAAGACAAGGAGCCGCACAAGTGTCATGGACCGACAGGCCCGCCGGCTGCTCAGCAAGAAGGAGAGAGATGACAGGTGAGGTATGGGAGGGGGGAGGTACAGGGGTGGGCAGGGTGGGGGTTCTGGGTGAGGGAAGCAGGGCAGGCTAGATGGCCATGGGGGGGGTGGAGGGCAGATGGTGGGGACAGGGGGTTTGTGGTGAGGTTGTGGAGGGTAGGGGCTGGGGAGTCTGGTTGGGGGGCAGCCTGGGATTCTTGGTACCATCCCCTCTAACCCATGCCATGCTCCCCCCCAGTAACGACGAGATGGAGGAGGGACGGGCAGCCAGCGAGGGGGAGTTTGATGCCATGGACCCCAAGAAGGAGGTGAGGGGTTGGGGGTGGGATGGCTCGCAGGCAGGTGGGTGGGGGAGGGCACATCCCCACTTGCTTGGGCTCTGTGCTTTGAGGGGTGGGAGAGGGGACCCTGGGCTGCAGTGGATCATTAGAGGGCACTGTGCTTCAGGGGTCAGCAGGAGGTCAGTAGGGGGCACTGTGCCATGGGATGGTGTGGGGGGTGCTGTGGGAGGAGCCAGTCCGTGGCACTGTGCTGCAGCAGGGATCCCTAGGGGGCGCTGTACTCAGACCAGCTCCATTCCCTGCCCAGCCAAGCTACCAGAAGCCGCCGAGCAGCCGGCCGGGCCCAGGATCGGGCTCAGGGCCTGTGAGGAAGGAGGCGCAGCTGTCGCAGTATCGGCACCACCCACTGCGCTCGCGCCGGCGCCCCCCCAAGGGCATGTACCTGAGCCAGGATGACATCGCTGGCATATCGGCCAGCCCTGACGTGGGCACCCTGGCACTGCGCCACCTCGACTCACAGCTCGTCTCCCTCAAGCGCCAGGTAACCCCGACCCCCCATCACACCTGCCAACCCCCCAGCCCTGCCATGGGCACCCTGGCGCTGCACCACCTCGACTCACAGATCGTCTCCCTCAAGTGCCAGGTAACCCTGACCCCCCCCATCAGCCTATCAACCTCCCAGCCCTGATCTGGGCACCCTGGTGCTGCGCCACCTCGAACTGCAGTTTGTCTCCATCAAGCACCAGGTAACCCCTGAACCCCTTTGCCCCCAGCTCTTGCTTACAGGCCCCTTCTCTCCCCATCCACCCAGGTCCAGTGCATCAAGCAGATCAACAGCAGCATGAAGCAGGCCCTGGAGGGTGGGATCGACAAGCTGCGGCCCCCCGAGGTGAGATGAGGGGCACCGACCCCCATGTAGGGGGAGAAGGAACCAGCCCCTGTTGGGGGAGGTGAGGTGCTGGGCCCAGCTCCCATGGGGCACAAGGGTTGGGGAGAGGAAGTGCGAGCCCAGTACCAGCCCCATGGGAGGGTGAGGGAAGGGGTGGGACCAGCCACAAGGGGAAGGGCAGGTCTGAGTCCTAGCCTGATGCTCTCCACTCTCCCGCCAGGGGAACGGCAAGTTCAACTCACGCTGGACAACAGATGAGCAGCTGCTGGCTGTGCAGGGTGAGCTGGGGCTGGGGGAGGAGGCTCCAGGGAGGGAGCGTGGGGGCGGGGAGGGGGTGTAGACACCCCTCCCATCACGGCTGCCCCCTGGGTTTCTAAGTGACCCCAGCCTGGGGATGTAGCTGGTGCCCCCTCGTGTGGGTAGCTGCCCCTGGACTCCTCCCAGCATGCAGGGGCCCTGCCTCCCCTGGGTAGCTGACCCCCTCCCCTCTCTCCAGCCATCCGCAGGTATGGTAAGGATTTCCAGGCCGTGGCTGGGGTGATCGGCAACAAGACGCTGGCCCAGGTGAAAACCTTCTTCGTCAGCTACCGGCGCCGCTTCAACCTGGAGGAGGTGCTGCAGGAGTGGGAGGCTGAGCAGGGGGGATCCCCAAGGGGCCGCTCCCCGCCCCATGACACCAAGAGCTCCAGTGTCTCACTGGCCAGCAGTGAGGACGACGATGAGGTGAGGAAGGGGTGAGACCCCTGACCTGTACCCACAGAGCCCTCCAATCCCAGCCCAGCTGGTGCCCCTCAATCTAAACAGCAGCCCCCTGCCATCCCAGCCATTCATTCTGCCACACGCAGCCCCCAGCTCTGCCATTTCCCTCAGTCTGACCAATGGCCCTCTGCCCTGCCAGCCCCGGGCACCCCACACGTTCAGCTGAGCCCCGTCAGTCCGACCCACTGCCCCCTGCCCTGCCAGCTCTGGGTGCCCCGCATCCAGCCAAGGCCCGGCAGTCTGACCCACGGCCCCCTGCCCTGCCAGCCCTGGGTGCCCCGCATCCAGCCAAGGCCCATCAGTCCGACCCACGGCCCCCTCCCCTGCCAGTCCCAGGCGCCCTGCATGGCTCCCCACTCACTCTGCTCTCTCCTTGCAGGTGCAGATCACAGCCGTGTCCCGCTCTGCCCAGCAGCAGCCGCAGCCCCCAGCCTCCAGTGCAGCAGCTCTGCCCTCTGCCTCCCCCCGGCTGCCACCCACCACGCTGTCGCAGCCTCCCCCCTTGCTGCGGCCCACGCTGCCCACAGCACCCACGCTGCACCGCCAGCCGCCCCCACTCCAGCAGGGTCGCTTCCTGCAGCCCAGACTGTCGCCCAACCAGCCACCCCCGCCACTCATTCGGCCTGCTGCCTCCCGCAACCATGGGCGGGGGCCCCAGCACCCCTCCTCACTGGTGGGCGTGGCTCTGGAGCCCCCTCCCCCGTCCTCCAGCTCCCTCTGAGGTGGGGGGAGGACAACTGAAGCCCCCTGCTTCCTTAGTGCCCTGGATCCTGCTTGGTTAAGGAGTCAGGGCTTTCATCTACCCCATAGTGACACACTAGGGGTGGCTCTAGGACCCCCCCCCCCAGGGGAGGGGAGAGACTGAAGAACTTGCATTGGCTGAACCCAACCCCTCTGGGGAGCAGAGGACCCCCCCCAGGGTGGTCCATTTGGGCTCTAGGCAAAATTGAGGAAGGGGCGTGGGTACCAATGCCAGCTATGGGGGTAGTGGGGGGGAGGGGTTTTTTTTACTTGTAGAGGGATCAGTTCAATGGGGTGGCAGCCCCCTGCTGGTGAGCCGTGCCCCGTGCAGGACAGGGACCCCTCCTCACCCCTAGGAGCCTGGGGGGTTGGGGGGGCCTCCCTCCTGTGGCTGAATGAGCTGGGGGATGTATCTCCTGAGGGGGGGATGGGCACGGGAATGTTCTCCTGGCACTGGGGGGAGGTGGAGCTGACGCTGGCCCCTGGCTGGCAGAGCAGTTGCTGGGGGGCGGGGGGTTGTGTGTTGAAGGGCAGGAGTAGCACAAAGCCCCTCCCAAATGGGGCACAGCTCCCTCACTTTGAGGGGCAGCACGGGCTCCCAGGGGGGACCTGAGTGCCAGGGTCCAGGTAAGGGGGTAACCAGCGATAACACTGGGTGAGGCCGCTGCAGGAGAGTTGGGGGGAGCAGCATTGAAGAGGCCTTGGAAGAAGCACAGAGTTGGGGAGTGGGGATCAGGCATCCCCCCTCCCCCATCTAGAGGAGAGCAGCTCAGTAGGCACCTGCACAGCCATGGAGACCCCCCCCCCCCCCTTGCTTGGTGCATGCTGCTCTGCTGGGGGAAGGGGGGCTTTGGGCAATGGGGCATTTGTAGGCAGGGCTAGTAGCTGCAGCCCCAGGGGTGGGGTGGGGGAAGGTAGGAGCTGGGGGCGGGGAAGGCGGTTACGTTGATGTTGCATTTTGAATAAAAGTATTTTACTAGATGTGTCCCGAGTTCGTCCAAGTGCTGCCCCTCCATCTCCCTCAGGACTCCCACCGCTCCAATTCCCTCAGCCACCCTCCTGCCCCCCCCCACTCCACCCCAGACCCCCCAAACATCAGCTGCCCCAATTCCTGCCCTGTGGAGGCGTCATGCACTCCCTGGAGCCTCCCACCCCCCATTGCCTGGGGCAGGAAGGGCCTGTGCTTGGCCAATGGGCACACCTGGCTCTTGGGCTAGAGGTGGGCTGAGCCCACAACTCAGCGGGGGCACTTTCCCCCAGTGCCCAGGGCCAATGTCCCCCCCAAGCCCGGCCAAGGCAGAGACTGACGTGGGAGCCCCAGCAAGGATTTAGCCCCAAGCTTAGGCAAAGCTCTGGGAACAGCAGCCAGCTCCTCGGCCCTGGGCGGGCTGGGTCTGGCCCCTCCCCGCTGGATGCAGCAGGGGCCCAGACTAGCAGAGAAGGCAGGTGAGGAACCAGCTGTTACTGGACCAGCTTCTGCTGGGGAAGATACAAGCTCTGCTCTTCCCGTCTGGAGCTCAGAAGGCTTGGCTGGCTCCCCCCACCCCCAGAGCTGGTCCAATACGAGCTATTGCCTCACCCACCTTGCCACTGGGCTGGGGCATTAGAGTGGCCGCCCCTTGCAGCAGCCAGGCAGGTGGGGCCAAGGGCAGGATGGGAACCCATCAGCAGTTAGGGCCAAGAAAGGTGCATTCACTGTGGTGGGGACAGTCTAAGGGGCCAACACCCCTGGAGCTGCTGGGCTAGAACCTGCTGCCCTGGATTCCTGGTGCTGGGATGGGCCTGTACAACCAGCCCCTTGAGCCTGGGTGCCCAGGACAGGGGCCCTGCCAGTGCTAGGACACAGCGCAGGGTGAGGCTTGTGCCTCTAGGATCGTCCAGCTGGGGGCCTCCGCTGGGCTGGGCTGGGCCTGCAGCACCAAGGAGCCTGTGACTCCTGCACCTCTACAGCTCACTGTCAGGGTGCCTGGAAGAGGGGCAGCATTGGGGCCCAACCCAACGTGTTTGGATGAGCAAACCCCGGGCCCTCCACTAGCTGCAGAGCTCGGAGCAGGGCTGATGAACCCAGAACAGCCACATGAGGGGAGCCAAGACTCCCCCTAAAACCAGTATTTCTACAGCACCTTCCAGCCCAAGCTCAGGCCAAACCTCCACCCCCAGTGCTGGGGGGCTGTATATATAGAGGATCCCTCACCTGCTGCTGCATTGCAGTTGCCTCTGGGGTAGTGCCCAGAGAGCCCCAGTTGTGCAGCTCCTTTGGGGTTGGGGAGGGCCAGCAGGAGCTGAAGGAGGGACATGGGGAATACAAAGGAGGAGGAATACAAAACAGGAGGCCGCAGTGGCTCTTTCTAGAAAGTTTTAATCTAGAACCTGGAAAACTACATCGAATCACAGCTCCGCTCCAGGGCCCCAGCGGGGCCAAAGCCCTCCAGGAGGGGACAGTGGCAGGGCCCACCCCACCCCACCTGCAAGAAGGGGGCAGCATAGAGCCCATTCCCTGACCCACCAGCAGGGGGCAGCGTCAGGGCCAGAGCAGATTTTTTTTTTGTTTTTTATTTAAAAAAAAAAAAAAAAAGGCATTTTCTGATCAGAATAAAACAAAACAAAACAAAAAAAACCACTCACAAAACCGAGGTATCAGTACAGATATATACAGGCTGGGGTGGGGGGGTAGAGATCGGGGGGGGAGGGGAACGGGGAGGAACAGCCCTCGGGGCAGGGAAGTACATTATTTAGCATCACAAGTGTGGCTATGATGGATGGAGAAGCCTGGCCGGGGGTGGTGTTAGTGCAGCCAGTGCAAGGGGGGTGGGGGAAGCACGGGAAATCCTACAGCCAGGTTGCGGAGCGGGTAATGGAGCCAGTGCTAGGCCCTGAAACACTGGCTGAGGGGGCCCTGCTAAGCCAGGGCCAGCTGTGATTGGAGGGGGATGTTAGACCCTCTTCCCCCTCTTCCCACCACACAGCTGCTGCCTTCCCCCTGCCTATTCTTGGCTTCAAGTACCTGTGGGGGCACCCCACCCCATATAATGCCTAACAAGAAAACACGGGAGCAGCTCTGGGCTCAACCAGGACCACAGCCATGTGGGCAAGGCCTCCCCTTCCCCTGCCACTACTCGGGCAGAGGGGGAGCCAGAGCCAAGAACCAATGGCTGGAGAGTGGGAGGAGCCCCTGTTCCCAGGCCAGGTAACAGCCCTGCCCCCCCCCAGGGATCATGTGGCATTTCCAAACAGCCCCCCACTGACAGGATCATCCAAAGTCCAGCATGGGGGGTCCCTGCAGCATCGTGGCTCCCATAACTCCTTGTCCCTGGCACAGAGAACAGGACAGGGGCCAGGGCCAGGCACATGGGCTGGGGGAAGGTGTCACTCTAGCTCCCCGTTGCTAGATAGAACCCAGGAGTCCTGACTCTCCCCCTCCCCAGAACTCTAGGCCCCTTCCACTGCTCAGGGTAGGCCCCCAGCAGTGCCCACTGCTGCTAGGGAACAAAGTGGGGGGGTCCACCCCCATCACTCAGCCAGTCCCAGGGGGCAGAGGGCACAGCGAAAGCCCTGGTGGGCAGAGAGGGGGAAGCTGAGCTGCAGCTGGCAGATCCAGAGATGGGCCCTCGCTGATAGCTCAGGGCTCCCTCCTGACACCTGACAGCCCCTCCAATGCCCCCCGGGGACCCAGCTGTGCCCAATGCGGGCCGGGGCAGCCTGCTCCAGGGCTTGGGGGGGAGGCAGCCCTAGAGCTGGGGGGAAGAACACCAAAGCTGCAGTGCAGGTTAAAAACATTCTCTTTATTGTGTCTAAGACAGGGACTCAGCTCAGGGCACAGCCCCCCCGGGGGAAGAGGCCTCAGACCCCTCCAGCCTGACGCCCCCACCCCTGTCCTGGGGGACGTCACCCTGGGACCGGGGAGATTCGATATGAACTATCCCCCAATTGCGAGATGCACATGGTGGGGGGGGGGGGGGATGCATCCATCTGCACCCTCCATCCAAGCAAGGGATAGGCAGTGGGGGAGAGGAGGCTGCAGCTAAGAACCCCCCCACCCCGATCGGGTCTCTGACATGGCACAGCTGGGGTCCCATTTGAAGGCTGGGGGAGCTACTGTCAGACCGAGGGGGACGGGATGAGCTGGCGGAGGGAGCCTGTCAACCAAGTGCTCCAAGCTGGGGGGGAGGGGGAACTCACAGCACAGCCGCAGCACCCCTCCCGCATTACCCCCTCAGTGTGAGCAGAGCTGTGGAAGGGCTTGTCCGCCTGGGCCCAATCGCCCCCACTCAGGGCAGGGGCTCAGCCTGGGAGCTCTCATGCTACAGCCGGCTGGGGGAGAGGCTGCCAACACCCCCACCCCCATATTAATGCCCAATGGGGACACCCGCAGGAAGGTGGGGCCTGGCTTTCCCAGCTTCCTGCTGCTGCCCCAGCCTGTGGGAGCTGCCCTCAGTGCCCAGCACAGCAGGCCCAGCCCCAAGCAACCTGCCCCGTGGGGAAAGGGCAAGTCAGCGTGTGCAGGAGGCTGGGTGAAAGGCATTGTGGGAAAGGGTGAGAGGTGAAAGGCATTGTGGGAAAGGGGGGGGCGGACTTCTCTGGCTTTTGAAGCACTTCTCTTTTTGGTAAGAGCTCCCGGCCAGCATGGCAGGCATATGAGGGGCAGTACCACGATTTGCTGGAGCCTGCATGCTGGCGGCAGCGGGGGGCAATGCTGCCCCCCAGTCCTCCCCCCGCCACCGTCTCTGATGCCGCCCCCACCAGGGTATCAAAAAATAAACATTTCTCCAATTAATTACAATCCTGCGAGGGGAGGAGTGTGCGGCTCTGGGCCCCCCCCAATGCGCTCTGGGGGGCGCATGTCTGCACAGGAGGCAGCTGTGCCCCCCTCCCCTGGTGCATGGCCAGGGGGCATCTCGGCACAGCAGTGGGGGAGAGAAGGCATGTTTCTGCACCCCCTGTCCTGGTGCACGGCTGTGGGTCCTTGCAAGGTGGGCAGAAGCGTCTCCAATGCCTCTCCCAGGCACACAGCTCGAGAGAGGAGGGTCTGCGTCTCAGTGCCCCGGCACACCGCCGTGGGGAGATCCTGCAGCTCAGTATCTCCTCGTCCCGGTCCAGGGCACGTGGGGTGCAGCACAGCAGGGGGCTGGTTAAAGCTTGAGCTCGTTGGCCACCTTGGAGGCAATGTTCTTGAAGGCCATGGAGGTGCCCGTTATCCGTTTGAAGCGCACGCCGTTGAGCGACAGCCGCGGCAGCTTGCACACCTCCATCTCCCACTGCACAAAGGAGTCGTGGCCGGGTGCCCCGTGCATGCACAGCAGCATGTACTTCTCCTGCAGCTCGCACTGGCAGCTGTTGGCGTCCAGCACCTTGCGGATCTCCTTCATCATCTCGTTGGGCTCCATGGAGCTCGTTGTCTTCATGCTCCAGGTGAAGCGCAGCGAGCGAGGCTTGGCTTCTCGGTTCTCATCCCGCTCCTTGTCCCCGCTCACCATGTGAGGTCTGCAAGGGGGAGACAGCGTCAGTGCGGCAAGGGCACCCCACCCCGACTGCCCAACCCCCAACCTGACAGCTGGAGGAGACAGAGGCGGCATTAAGGACAGATGGACAGACAGGAGCAAGGACTGAGACAGAGGGTGCACTCCAGCCAGGGGCCCCAGAGAGCATCCAGCCAGCCGGGGACCCTAGAAGAAAGTGAGCCCCAAGCCATGGTTCCCCCCAATGAGAACCAGACAGGCAAAGCGAGGCTGAGCTGTGCGCCCCCCCCGCCCCCGGGTTGCCCACTCCAGATCCCATGGCTGGGGGGTCCCAGGGAGGCGGCTCCGTTCTCACCTGAGGGTCTCCACTCGGTCTTTGCTCTCTGGCTCATGCGGGTTCCTCAAAAAACAGAGCGGGAGAGTTTAGTTTGGAGGGGGACGGGGAGTGAGAAAGCTGATGGCCGCACCCCACAGCTGGGGAACGAAAATGCTGATGGCCCCACCCCTGGGGGCAGCCCCCCTCAATTGCAGGGGGACAGGAGGGGAGTCCCCCTGCCTCAGCATGGGCATTGGCATGAGACAGCTCCCTGCATGCCCTGCTCCAGTGGCCTCACACTTGGCAGAGGGGGAGCAGTGCATGCTGGGAAAGGGTGCTGTGGAGAAAGGGTTGCTGGGAGCCCTGCTGCACTGGGAGGACTCCCAACACTAGAGCACAAGGGAGACCCCAAAGGCAGGGGAGGCTGCAGCAGACAGGGTACGACTCCGAATGCCATTGCCTCCTCTCCTCTTCAGGGAAGAAAGGAGCTAGGGGCCATGCTGGGGTGAGCCTGGCGCACGGTGTTGTATTATTGCTGGGCATCATTCAGCAGCCCCAGGACAAGCTGCCACTTGGCAGCAGTGCTCACCTCCTGTCCCCAGGCAGGGACTGGGCCAGGCTGGCATGAGTACCAGGCATTCACTGGCAGCGCCCACCCCCTGCACCACAGAGCTCGGGCCAGTTTGAGAATGGCACAGTGAGTTATGGACCTGAGAAAATCGCTCAGGAGGAGTCTTGGAACCAGCCCCCGCATGCCCCTCCCAGAGCTGGGGACAGAACCCAGGAGTCCTGGCTCCCAGGCCCCCTATGCTCCTGCTGGAGTTAGGGACAGAACCCAGGAGTCCTGGCTTTCAGCCCCCCAATCCCGCCCTGAGCTGAGGATAGAACCAATGAGTCCTGGCTCCAAGCCCAACCAAAGCCCTCCTGGAGCTGGGGATAAAACCCAGGAGTCCTGGCTCCCAGCCCCTCCTGCTCTAATGCACTAGGCCCCACTCGCCCCCCAGAGCCAGAGTCCATTCAGAAGCAGATCCGGGGGCAGGGACAGGTTTGCCATCTGCTCTTCCCAATAATGAAGGGGCAGAACCAGCTCAGAGTCAGGACACTACCAACCCCCCACTCCTTTCCCCCTAGATGTGCTTGGAGGAGAGCCGACTAGAGACCCCCTTCTCCATGGCCTTTTGGGGTGCCCCCCTCTGTCACATGATGCTGCTGATCACTGTCCTCTGAGTCCACCTGCTGCGCAGCCCCTGGGCCAAGGACACAGCCTCCCAGAAACAGGGAGAGGGGCAGGCTCCAGCTAGCAGCCAGGCAGGGGTGGGGGTGGAGGGGGACTGGGTTGGGGGAACCCCCCCACTTTCCATCCAACTCCCACCCTGCATGCAGGAAGCAGAACCCCGGAGCCCTGATCTGCAGCAAGCCCTGGCTCGGCTAAGGCAGCCCGAGTCCTGCCTTGCACCAATCACCCTGCCCCACTAAGGGCATCAGCGCTGCTCCCCCTTTCACCACTGCCCCAACCTTGCTTCCCCTGGGGACGGCCCCCAGCCCACACAGCCTCATGCCCACTCTCACCCAGGGCACGACAGCCCAGCCCAAGCCCAGCCTCTGTCACCCAGGGACCAGCAGACAGCAGCACAAGTCCCAGGGGATGGGCGCCCCCGCATGGCCAGGGTCAGAGCAGCCACCTAATCCCTGTATCAGCCATCTCCTGCTGGAGACCTGCTGCTCAACTCCTCGGGGGAGGGATCCCTAGGATGACACCCAGCCCGGGGCACAAACAATGCCAGGGCCCTGATCCCAGCTCTGATAGGTAGCGAGGAAATGGCACAGAGGGGGGCACAGGAGTGGGGGCAGACAGACAACATAAATCCACAGCCAAATCCCAACCCTTCCCCCCTGCACAGCAGCCTGAAGCCCAGCTGCTCGGCACAGCCTGCGCTGCCTGGCTGGCTCCCTTTGCTGGTTACGGGGCGGTTACGGGCGCAGTCATGCAGGGAGCCATGCAGCACAGCGCAGCCGCCTCCTCCCCACAGACTCTCAGGGCCAAGAGCAGCTAGAGTCCAGGGCTCTGCCCCAGCCCTGCCTAGGCCCCTCCATCCCAACCCCCATTTCCCCAGCCTGCTTGTGCCCCTCCATCCCAACCCACAGCCTCAGCCCTGCCCCCAAATCTCTCTGCTATTCAGCCCTGCCCCCACAGCTCTGACCACTGGCCTGAAGCTGCCCCCAGGGCACAGGGCCTATCCTTTCTATTTTCTCATGGGAGCGACCACTGTGAGGGAGGAAAGGTCCTTGTGGAGCTCGTTTCCTGGTGGGGCCAAGGCGGAGGCCCCACGCCTGGCTCTCCTCATAGGGAGTGGTGACAGTCCAGGCCATAGGTGGGTGGCTTGGCTGCTGAAGAGCCTGGCCATGTTTGCCAGCTGCTGTAGGGGGCACCCTGCCAACCCTCTGGATCGGAGAATGAAGCATGGAGGGGGTGCTGCTTCAAGAGCAGCCAAGCGCCCCTTGAAGCAGCCCCTTACCCTGGCAGCCCCCCTAGAGCATATTCCCAGCAGGTTAGCAGCCATGGCAAGCACCCCACGAAGCCCCACTCCTAGTGCCACATGCACGGGGAGAGGGTTAGTCTGGGGGGTGGGTCCAGTTAGATTAGATCAGAGCCCCAGCACTGCTCACCAGGGAGAAGCAGGGCCCCCTTAAAGGGACAGTGCAGCCTATCAGGCCCCATGCCACCCATGCTAGGCTATGACTGAGATGGCAGGGACTCTTCCCCCAGCCTCATGGATGCAGGGGGAATTGGAAGACTCAGAGCCAGGTGTAGGGGCGCATGCCCACAGTGGTGACCCCTCCTGAGCAGGCTGTCCTCAGGGGAGGGGATTCTAGCCAGCTCACTAGGCAAGAGGGGGCCAATAAGCCCATTGTCCCTTTAAGTTGCTGTCGGGGCGCCAGCCCTGACCCCAGCAGACGGGGTGGGACGGGGTTAGTATGGGATGGATAGGACAAATCCAGAGAGATGCCTACCTTCTGGCAAACCTGAAAGACACATTTCTACAAAAACACAAACAGAGAAGAGAAGGGAGAATGTTGGGTGCATCACTGCAAGACCCCGGCCCATGGGGAAAGGAGAGACATGGGGATGAGATGGTGCCACGCCATGGGGCAGGGCAGCACTGCCCCTACACACCCACCCACAGCACAAGACTTTCAGCCACACCTAACCACTAGGCCCCACTCCCCGCAGAGCTGGGATTTGAATCCAGGAACCCTGTCCCACAACCCACTGAACCCCACTCCCCTCCCAGAGCGAGGAACAGAAGCAAGCAGCTTGTGCTGGGTGGAGTGGGGGTTAGTGCCTAAGCAGAAGGAGGGGGGAGCTGCCACCACGAAGGGGAATGTTGGTTTCTGGGGACTCATGGCTCCTCTCCCAGGTTCCTGGAAGCAGCCAACCCTCACCCCAGCGAGCGACAGCAGGAGGGATCAGGGCAGAGGCTGGGCCTGAGGACAGGCCTGTCCAGCTGTGAAGCTCAGAGCATTTGACCAAACTCCCCCCCAGAAATCAGCCCCATTTTACTGGGGGGAATCTGCCACTCAGACACAGCAGAAGAGTCACCCAAGGCGTCACTGGAGACAGAGCTGGGAACAGAACCCCGGAGTCCTGGCTCCTGGCTCCCAGCCCCCTCCCCCCACTCTAAGCCCTTAAATGCCACCCCTCCCCGAGCTGGGAATAGAACCCCAGAGTCCTGGCTCCCAGTCCCCTCCCCCCATGCTCTAACCCACTAGAACATACCAACTCCAGGCATTTCACAAGCCCCCAACCTTTGTGGTCTCCATTGACCCCCGGGGGCCCAGCAGCAGTCTTACAGCTGCCCTGTGAGTTCTGGAGGAGGCCCTGGCAGCCCTGGGGCAGGGGTTAGAAGACACTCCCCTGTACGAACAGGCCCTGGGCCATCCCAGCTCAATCCTCAGCATGGTCCTGTGCTCAGGGGCAGCTTGCCTGGCTGCTGGCCTTAGGGAGACATTTCTTCCCTTCTCTTGGCATCTACTCAAAGTGCCCCCTTGTACTGGCAACGTGCCCCCACTTTGTGCTCACTGCCCGAAAAGGCTCGTTTCCCACTTCTGTATCCCCTGCTTTTTGCCCTGCCCTCCAGTTCTGCTGGTGCCCCTCAAACCTGATCCACAGCCCCCTGCTGTTCAAGCCCAGGGCTCCCCCCACAGCTCTGCAAGTGCCCCTCAACCCCAACCAGCAGCCCCCATTATCTCAGCCCTGCCCCCGCAAACACAGCTCTGCAGTGCCCCCCAGTCCCACCCTGGAGCTCCCTGCCATGGGCAGATGGTGGTTTTGTGATACAGGACTTTACACAGATATCAAGGGCCGCCCAAGCCAGATCAGAGCTGCACAACACAGACAGCAGCAGACGACAGCGCAGAGGGGCGATGAGCCAGCTGGGAGCCCAGGGGTGCCAACTCCAGTACCTGGCACAGCACAATACACAGCTTGCTCTCAAGTGCCCTTGCCAGGGATGCGCAGAGGGCTCACTGCTGCCTGCCAGCCCAGGATGCTCTATGCCTCTCCCTGACCTGGGGATGCAGGTATTCTAGGAGCAGGCGAGCCAACAACAGCAAAACGCCTTCCTCTCCCCCCCGCATAGCACAGACAAACGCAGGCCCCCCCGCTCTCACCTGCGCGAAAACTTGGAGGTGAACTTGCTGAAGATGCTGCCGGAGGCGCCCCTGCGCCCCTGGCTGTTCCCAGAGGGTGAGGCAGGTGGTACGTTGTAGGGGAGGTTCTGCTGGTCCCGGACCTGCCGGAGCTGCCCGGCATGGAAGGTACTGCGGCTGGAGATGCCCCGCGGGAAGTTGGTGCGTTCTGGGATGGCACTGCTGATGTTGTGGGCAGAGGGTGAAGCCACCGGGACCCTCTGGGGGGCAGTGCTGTTGTGGGGGCAGAGATCCAGTCAGGGGGCAGTGCTGGGAGACGTGCCCAGCCCCCCGAGGCTTCCAGTCTCCAGGGGGCACTGATTGCCAGCATCCACTCACTTCCTGACACAGGTGCCACCCTGGTGCCAACCATACACTGGGCACCTACTCCTCTAGGGACCAGATGAATCCAAGAGACTGATGGTGGGGTAACCTGGGGCCAGATCAGAGCTGGCGCCCGCTGGAGAGGAATGGACCTGTACCCCACTCCCCATGCCCCTAAGCAAGCCAGTTCCCCCGACCCTGGGCCAGATCAGAGCTAGTGCCCACTGGAGAGGAATGGACCTCTACCCCACTCCCCATGCCCCTAAGCAAGCCAGTTCCCCCGACCCGGGGCCAGATCAGGGCTGGTGCCCACTGGAGAGGAATGACCCCATATCCCATTCCCTGGCCCCCATGCCAGACAGTCCCTCAGCCAGTCTACACAGCACAAACACCTGTGGCTGGCCTGTGTCTGCTGACTCAGGCTTGCAGGGCTCTGGAACTTGAGCCTGGACGTCTATGCTGCTGTTTTACAGCCCTGCAGCCTGAGTCAGCGGACACAGGCCAGCCGCAGGTGTTTAATTACAGTGTAGACATACCCTTAGTAACAATATTAAGTGAAGCAGACACAGGCAGCTACAAAAGCCACATCAGTCAAGATCCTGCCCCCCACCCCGGCCTCTCCTGCGCAGCGTGGCTCCTTAGTGCCTGGAAGGAGAGGGGAAACAGGGCACTCTTGCATGCATGCAGGAGTGGAGGTGCCAAGGAGGCCAGTTGTCCCAGGGTCTTCATCTCTGGTTGCACAAGGCCTCAGTGGGGACGGTTCCCCGCCAGCTAGATGTGCAGCAGATGGTTATCTCCAGCAGCTGACCCCTGAGGCTCCCCTTGTGGCTGGAGACCACAGATCAGCTGGGGCGCAGAGAGCTAGTGTGTGTGGGGACCCTAGGGAACGGCTAGCAGGGGCTATGTGGAGGGAACGTTAACCCAGGGCTGAGACTCCAGCCCTGCACAGGCTTCCCCCAGTTCTGGCCTCGGGATCATGGGATTAGCTGAGTGGTTGGGTGGGTCCCTGGGCAGCACTGGCTGCAGGGATCACCCGGGCCACCCACCATGGACAAAGATGGGGGTTGCCACCTCTGCTGGGCCCCATGGCCCAGCACCCTCTTGCTCACTCACTTGCAGGCCCAGTGGCCCAGGGAGGGCTGAGCAGGAAGTGAGCGAGGAGCGGACACTAGGGGGCACCCTGCCTGCCTACTTGCCTGGGTCTCTGGGCCTCACAGTTATTTTCAGTGGGGGGCAGCGTGGGCTTGTTGGGGTGCACCGAGGCAGACATGGATTTCTGGTGCTGGCGCGGGCGCGCGGAGCCCACGGCGGCGGAAGCGGAAGCCGTGGAAGCCCTGGACCCCGGAGTGGTTAAACTAGGAAACAAAAGCAGGGGAGAAGCACAGATTTAAAGGGAGGGGAGGGGAAGGGGACGTGAGGCTGTATCCAGAGCTGCACCTGCTCTCAGGGTCTATAGGACTCTCCCACCTACTCTCCTCCACAGTGCTGGGACCTGACGGGTGACTGGGTTGTTCTCCGGGTCCCAGGTCTGGCACTGCCATGTGGCCAAGCAGCATCAACTGCATTTGGCCCACTAGCCACCAGCCCGAGAACCAAGCTTAGTTGGCCCCAGGATCAGGGAACGACTCTCGCTCTGTGCACCCTAAAAGGAAAACCCCACCCCATGAGCCAGCCAGCAGCTCCTGCCCTGGGGCCTGAGTGGAGCCAGTGCCCCCTTGAAGGGAAAGGCTTCAGATCCCATTGAGATCCCAATGCAGATCCCATTCCCCACCACCCTGAGCGAGCCAGTCCCCTGCCCTGCGGCTGGACTGGAGCCAATGCCCTCTAGAAAAGAAAGGCCTCAATATCTCAGTCCCCTAGCCCTGCTATGGCCCCCTTGCCACATTCCCTACAGAGATTTGGGGGTGGGGGCACCCCAGTTTAGTATCTTACAACTTTTCAGGAAGACGTAAGCCCACTCAGGAAGGGAAATACCCAGCCCCCTGTGCTGCCCTAGAGATACAGCCCCATGTTGGCAGAGACAGATCAGGGAGCAAGATATACAATATACAGCCCAGTATATGTGTATATGGGGGAGGGAGGGACACACACTCAGATGCAGAATGGGCAAGGGGCGGGTGCTGATGAAGGTGAGGGGTAAAATAAACGAGATGGGCAGTGGGGTGCAGGTGGGCAAGGAGCCTCTCCCCCAACTGGGGCCCTGCAGCAGTGGGGGATGCTGGGTGCACAATGAACAGGAGCGGAGATGGAGCATCAGCAATGGGAAGGGATGGTGGTGTCCTTCTCCAGATGGGGAACCTTTTGCCGCTCCTCAGTCTGAGCTCAGTAGGGTCTAGAAGCAGCCGGGCACCCAAAGCCCAGTCACCTGGCACTGGAGGGGAACAGCGGGATGTGCAGAGCCCAGTCCCCAGGCACTGGGGGTGCGGGGGACAGCAGGGTGCATAGAGCCCAGTCCCCAGGCACTGCAGGGGCGGGGACAGGGGATGCACAGAGCCCAGTCAGCAGGTATGGGGAAGGGAGAGGGGAACTGGGCATGCGGAACCAGGCACGCGGAGCCCAGAGGCTGTGGGAGTGGGCAGGGTACTGGCCTAGGACTTCCACAGCTGAACGCGCAGAGGGCAGCATGGTATGAGCCAAACCCTGGGGTGGGGGTCTGGCATGACCCCCTTGCCTACTGCCCCTCCCACGCTTGCTACATCTATGAGGGTGGCAAAATGAGCAGCAGTCCCCAGGGAACAGCGAGTTAGCTCCCTTAGGCACTGGAAGGGGAGAGCTGCCAGCTCCCGCATTGCCGTGCCAGGGTCCCTGCTGCCCAGGCAGGAAGCCCCCTCCACTCCTCCTCAGCGCTGGATGCAGTGCGCTCCCTGAAGTGGGGCGCTGTGCAGAGATCGTGGTGTTGCCGAGCCCCAGTGTGGCACAGATGGGAGACAGATGCCCTGGCGGACTCCCAGCATGGCACTCCAAGGCCCCCAGGGATGGGATGTCCCCCATCTAGCCTCCTATCCGGGACTGCCCGGGGAGCCCTACCTGTCCTTGCCATTCTGTATGGAGTTCTGGCCCAGGCTGGTCCGCTCCAGCATGGGGGAATTCCGGCTCCGGTTGGTGCTGGTGGAGAGGACACTGTTCTGTTGGGGGGGACAGACATGGAGTGAATGGGAGGGCGTCTGACACTTGCTACCCCTCACCTCATCCCAGGCCCATCCTGCACAGGGGGAAACTGAGGCACAGAGGTGAAGTGACTCACTCAACTTCCCAGAGCAAGTCTGCAATCAAGCCAGGAATAGAACCCAGGAGTCCTGGCTCCCAGCTCCCCCTGCCCACAACCCATTAGGCCCCCCTCCCTTCCCAGAGCCAGAAACATGACCCAGGAGTCCTGACCGTGGATGGGGTGGGCGTGCTCTTCTTCCTCTCGAGCCCAGTCAGTGGGCTGGCGGGCACTTTGACGGTGCTGCTGGCCTTGCGCCCAGCCTCACGCTCCTCCTCGGGGCGCTTGTTCTCTGCGTTGTTGCTCTGGGTCTTCTTGGAGTATGAAGTGGAGGTGGGGATGGCAGGGACTGCAATGACAGCGACGGGCCTGCGGGCTGAGCATGGGCAGCACCAGATGGACCCCCAGCCCCTGCTGTCTGGCCAGCCAGGGGCCATGGGTCCCCCATGTCCCCACCACGACCCAGGCTGGCCAGGAACCATCCCACTTCAGTACTGTCTCCCGTCTCCCTACTATTGCCACCCACTCAGGGGCCCCAAGCTCTGCTTCAGTGCCCCCACCCAGCACCACTACCTGGCTGGGAACCATTCCCCTCCCTTGCCACTTGCCCCACTTTGCTCTGGCTCTCCCCCATCACCACAGGTACCAGGCTGGCTGCCCTGGACACTCCCGTGCCAGGAGACTAGAGTAGCTTGGTGTTCCTGCTTGCTGATGGATTCCAGCTCCTGCTGCTGAAAGGGGGCTGTGCTGTCACGCGGCCCTGGGACCATGGCCTCAGGGAGGAGGCCAGAGAGAGAGACTGCAGACCCAAGGGGGAGTGGCACCCCAGAGGGGAAACCGCTGCCAGCCATGGGTGAGACCAGGGCCCCCTTTCTCTAGCCCTTCCCACTAGCATAGCTCACAGCATCAGCCTCACTGTTTGTTATCAAAAGGGCTGCCCTGGGTCACATTGCTAGTCCACAGCAGAGCTGTGGACAGAACCCAGGAGACTCCCAGCCTTCCCCGCTGTAACCACTAGACCCATCCCGTAGAGCTAACTGCCAGACTAGCCAGCAGCTTTGCTGTTTTCCCCGGCTCTGAGAGGCTCCAGGTGGCCAGTGGGGCGCTGCCTGGGGGGTACTCACCCTGGTCGCTGAAGCGTCGCTGCTTGGGGTTGGCCGAGACGCTGCGCTGTACCTTGTGTGAGGGGGAGGGGGCGCTACTGTTGGCCAGCTCGGCCTGAGGCCTCGGCTTCAGCGTGATGTTGTCATTGTCCAGCTGGAAGTACAGGAGACAGGCCGGGGTTTCCAGAGAGCTCCAGGGAACGGCAGGGAGCTGGGCAGGGCACGGGTACTGCACCAGCCTTCACTGCCAAAAGCCTGCATTGGCAACAGGCTGGCACCACGGGGATGGCCAGTTCCAGGGCCTCAACCCAATCACTGCCCAGAAAGATCACCGTGGAATCACAAAGGTGTTAGAAAACAGCCCCTACCAGAGTCCAGGGCTGGGACGGCCGGGGAGCAGCTGACAGAGCTGTGTGATTGCTACTGGAGCCCACCTCCCCACAGCACCCACCTCTGAGTTCTTGTATCCCAGCAGCAGGTAAGTGGCCATGACCTCGTTATACTTCTGCCCGACCAGCGAGTCCTGGATCTCCTCCCGTGTGTACCCCATGGAGATCATCAGCTCTGTGGAGAGAGAAACATGCCGTGGTGAGGAGTCCCCCAGGCACAGCCCCACACCCGCCTGGCACAGGTCGGGCACAGGGGGCACCGCTGCTGAGCACAGGGAGATAGCCCACAGCCCCAGTCCAACTGTGCACAGCACCGGGTGACTGACTGTGTAGGTCCCCACTAAGGTGCCTGGGTGATGGGCAGCTGGGGAGGGAGCAGGTCCAGGTGTTTGGCTTAGCTTGTTCTAGCTCCCAGGTGCCACTGAGTAGCTCAGTGCTTCCCATGGCAAAGCTCAAAGCACCTGCTGGCACCAACTGCCCCCTAGCAGCAGGTACTGGGGGGATGACGACACTTTGCAGGGGTCAAACAGGCACAGTAGTTTGATCCAGTGGGGAACAGCCCCTGTGACAGAGCTGGGATTGAACCCAGGCGTCCTGGCTCCCAGCCCCCACTCCCCTCCCAGAGCTGGGAACGGAACACAGGCATCCTGATTCTCAGCTCCCTCTAGTCACGAGAACCCACTGCCTCTTCAGCAGAGCTCCTTGCACCCCGTAGTTATCTCCCGCCCCACTGTGGAGGGGGAAGCCGTGTACACGGGGCGGGGATGGAGAGCACCAAGGGGCCGAGGCACCGGCAGCACCACTGGCTTGTCTGCTCTCTCCAAGCTGCCATGCCCCCAGGCACTCTGGTGCCGTACCTGTCCGCCGTGGGTCCTTGTAGTCAGGGAGGGGCTCCACGTAGGGCTTCAGCTCGTCGTCCTCGTGCCCCACATTCATCCAGCGGTCTTTCATGATTTGCTGCAGTGGAGAGGGGGAGTCAGCAGAGGGATGGGCAGGGGGCACCCGGGGATGCAACATTCACCTCGACCCCCACTGTGCAGCCATTGAAGGAGCCCGCCTCCCCCCAGGTGAGTCAGGCACTCAGTGGGCCCAGTACTGAGAGGGATTTGGGCCTTCCTCAGGAGCATCAAGATACAGGCCACTGCTGGAGAGAGGATCCTAGGCCAGAGGGGCCAATGGGTCTGATTGGGTGGGGCGGGGAGGGATACTGGACTGCACAGGCCCATGGGTCTGACCCCGAGTGGCAGGAACTGGGGGGATGCCAGGCTGGCTGGGCCCATGTGTCTGATCTACGGGGGGTAGGGTGGGCAGCTATACTGAGCTGGCTGGGCACATCGGGAGGAGAGGGAGGGATATATTGAGCTGGCTGGGCCCCATGGACCTGACCCAGAGTGGCAGGGACTGGGGGGATACCAGGCTGTCTGGGTCCCACTGGCCTGGTGACAGAGGTGAATGCTGGGTTGGCTGGGCCCATTGGTTTGATGGGGTGGATGCTGGGCTAGATGGGCCCACTGGCCTGACTGGGGGGCAGCTGCTGTTGAAGATGAGCACTGAGGGAGGCAGGCAGGCTCCTAGGCCATTGCTCCAGCCCCATTCTGCCTCAGTGGGCTGCCTGGGGAGCCGGGAGCCTTCCCCGGAACAAGATAGGGCAGTGGGCCCCGAGTGCAGCCTTCGGATGGGTCTTCGCCCCTGTGCTAGCTCCAGGCTGGGGAAGGGGCATAGCAGAAAGATCAGAGTGCCCTGCTCTAGAGGGGGGTGGGGTAGGCCTGGCAGCAGGAACTCTCTCCTCGTACCAGTGTGCCAGGCGCTCCCACCCTCTCCATAGACTGTTCCCCACAGAGCAGGCCCCACAGCACTGAGGACACACAACTCCCAGCTCCGGTACCAAGCCAGACCCACTCCTCTGGATGCCACGGCAGGGCCTGTGCCTGGTCTGAGAACAGTCCAACTAGCGCAGTGGGAACAGCCAGCTGTGGCAGAGGAGACTCTGCTGGGATGCGCTGGCAGGACCCTCCTGCCCCCCAATCACCTCTAAAGTGCCTCTCTTGCTAGGGTTGAGAATGAGGAATTTCTTCAGCAGGTTCTCACAGTCCGTGGACATGTAGAAGGGGATCCGGTACTTGCCCCGCAAGACCCGTTCCCGCAGTTCCTGGGGGGAAAGGAAGGGTTAGCAGGAGGGCTGGGGGTGGGTGCACGGAGACACATGTGAGCACACACAGACGATGTCCACACACACAAACCCCAAGTCTGTTATGCAAGGAGAGGTGCGGGATGTGATTATCCTCATTAGGCAGATGGGGAAAAAAACCAACAACTTACCAGGGTCAGACAAGTCAGAGAACCAAGAACAGAACCCAGGACTCCTAGCTCCGAGCCCCCCGACTCTAACCACCAGACACTTCGCCCCTACCAGAACAGGGAACAGAACCCAGGAATCGCAGCCCCCTGCTCTACCCACTCCTGTCATAGATCTAGGAACGGAACCAGGAGTCCTGGCTCCCACCCCTACTCGGGGTGCGCACGATGTGTATGCAGGCTCCCAGCATGCCCAGCGCTCCCTCAGTGCATATTGGGGGGGACAGGTGCCAGGGGCTGAATAGGCCTGTCCCATGCGCCATGGGGGAAACTGCCAGTGGCAGAGGTGGGGGTGCCGTGCCCACTCACCTTGAGGTTCTGCCCATCGAAGGGCAACGAGCCACTGACCAGGGTGTACAGGATGACGCCCAGGCTCCAAACGTCCACCTCGGGGCCGTCGTACTTTTTACCCTGGAAGAGCTCGGGCGCAGCATAGGGAGGGCTCCCACAGAACGTGTCCAGCTTGTTCCCGAACGTGAACTCATTGCTGAAGCCAAAGTCGGCGATTTTAATGTTCATGTCGGCATCGAGCAGCAGATTCTCGGCCTGCAGGGTACGAGCAACATGGCAGGGGGGTCACTGCTGCCTGGGCATCCCTCGCAGGGTAGGGAGGAAGGACAGCCAATGGGGCTGTGAGTTGGGATGGAAAGGCATTGACAAAACTGAGGGCGAGTCCCATAGCCAATTGAGGGGAAGGGATCAATGTAGTGGGATTGGCACCTTGAGGGGCAGGGAGCAGATCTGAACAGGGGCTCTAGCAGCACCATGCCCTGCTGAGGGTGTCTCTTACCTTCAAGTCTCTATGTACAATGAACTTCTGGTGACAGTACTGCACAGCAGACACTATCTGGAAGGGAAGAGAAGGACAAGATGCGGGGGGGTCTTCACGACAGAGCTGCCCGTGCAGGGAAGGGGATGCAATCACGCTTCACTATCCACCTATGTCCCCCTCAGCCTCACTGTACAGCTCAAAAGGACAGCTGAGCCCAGCTCCCGCACCTCATGGTATCTGAGCACACTGGCACCACTACAGACTGAGAGATGTGAGTGCCCCCTACACAGCCGCCAAAATTTCCTCTCGCATCCCAGAACTTCACAAGGCTAAAACCAGCTTTGGTCAGACTCTCCTCGGCAGCCTTGGGCATAGCTGGGGATGGCGGGATCGTTGTCTCAGGTGGCCTTTAGCTCAGAGGCCTGTGTGCTAATGCCCACACAATGCCCAGCACCCCTACACCAGGGGTCAGGGCCCGTGTCACCGGGAGCAGAACTAACCTGTCGAAATTTTGCCCTGGCTTCTTTCTCTTTCATTCTTCCATGGGCTACTAAGTAGTCGAACACCTCACCTGCAGGGAGTGACAGAGACATTACACGGAGAAGGGTGTTGGCATGAGCCCCCCAGAAGCCTTTGCTCTGGCTGAGGGCAGGAGGGTGTTATGGGTGCCCCCCCCACCTACCCCCGCTGGCGTACTCCATGACGAGGTACAGCGTCTTCTCCGTCTCTATGACTTCAAATAATTTAACTGCAAGACACAAAGCAGGGGGAAGTGGGCACCCTGTGTAGCTCCAGGCTCTGAGCCCCGCCAGTCCTGGCCCGAGCTGCGGGCTGTGGCAGGCCGGCTGCATCATTGGACTGATGCTCCCCCTGCTGGTGATGGAAGGAGGCTCTCGGGGCCAAACCTGGTGCAGGCACCAACCCACTCACATAACTGGAGTTGTGCCCACTTGAGCATCCAGTGCTGGCATTAGCAGTCGTGCCCGGATCAGTGCTGGGAGCTCTCCAGGTGCCCGCGAACTGCAACCCAGAACTGCCACAACTGCAAAGAGCATGAAATCCAGCTCACCAGGGCTTGGGTATGTGGCTCTCCAGCCCTGAGGGTATAAGCTGTCTGGGGGATTTCACCCTCACCAGCTAGAGCCTGCATTCCCCACTGGGGTGGGCGGGAGCTTGCCCCTGGACGTCCCAGCCATCCCTCTCCCAGCATACGCGCGAGCGTGGGATGGGGACAAGCTGTGTGCACAGTCTCACCTATGTTGGGATGATTCAAAACCTTCATTATTCGCACTTCCCGGAAGAGCTGGAATAAAGCAGAGACAAGAGCATGCAACTGGGGTTAAACAGCAAGGGGGGGCCCAATAATACGAGGCCAGTGTATCCCAAAGGCCCAGACCCCTACTCCAGGGATCACTGCACAGAACCAGGACCCTTGAGACCAGGCTGGAGTGGGGTGGCCAGCCCATATAGCCACCAACCCTATAGACCCATCTGCCTGTCAAAAGCTGAGGATCTCGCAGCACTGTCATAGGAAGCAAAACTGATTTGCCCAAGGCCACACAGGCAGAACAGGGACTGGAACCCAGGAGTCCTGCCTCCCTTCCCCAGTCCCAGGTTTCAGCTCCTAGAGGAGGCTGCTGCACTGCAGAAGGGTCTGAAAGCTATCTTGGAAACGGGAAGCAGAGGGACAGTGCCCCCCAACAGGGCTGCTGAGAGGCTTAGCGTGTGTTTGGACAACACAGCAATTTCATTAAGTGGGAGAGCGTTACCCCTCCCCTGGGGTCAGGTCCGAATCCCCACCAGATTACAAATCTTGTTACTGTAATCCATTAATTAACAAAGCAATCCACTTGTGTGTAACCAGCCGGGGTAACTGAACACTGAGACTGAGCATCCTGTCAGCTTGGCTGGGCTAGGTGGATGCACCCACAACAGAAGAGACACGAGAGCACCTCACACAATTATGCTAATAATCCCTGGCTCTTCTATAGCGCTGCCCAGCCGTAGAGCTCAAAGCGCTTTACAAAGACAGTCACTATCACTATCCCTATTTTACAGACAGGGAAACTGAGGCACAGAGGTCACAGCAGAGCTGGGACTAGAACCCAGAAGTTCTGAGTTACAGGTTAGTGATGTAGCCACTAGGCCACTCTGCCTCAAAGTTAGTCTGACACAGGAGGGTCTCAGCTGCTTAACTCAGAGAAGCAGGGTTCACATTACCTCCTGCCATGCAGAGCAGAGGTACACTAACTCTCTCACCTTCAGGTGGCTGGTCAGGGGCATAAAAGATAAAGAGAGAACCCAGCACAAGCAATTAACCACCAGGAGATTGAGCTTGGACTGGAAACGCAGTCATCTTAGGGGATGCCACTTCATCCAGCACCTTCTGCCACAGAGGAGCCGAGAGCTGCCCCAGGGTAATGATGAAGAAATGCAGCCACCTCTGGTGTGGAGTGAATCAGCTGCCAGTACAGGATTTTGGGGCCTGATCTCTTTTGTGATGGGAAGTGCGGTGCAGAGTAGACAGGGCCTTTGTGTGTGATGCCCCTGCACAGAGGTGGCTGCATGTCAGCATGTGAACACTGGCTCCCTGAAGCATCTGGCTCTGTGGGTGAGCACCAGGTCAAACTGAGCTGCTGCTCTGTGTACCATCAAGGGTTCAAGGGGCAACCGGTTGGGCAATGCTCCAGGGACTGAGAGTTGGAGCAGGCATGGGTCTGAAGGGTTGGCTCCTCTGTATCCTGTCTTGAGCCAGGGCATTGCTGCCTTTTGCTGATGGTGGGGTGGGGCTTGAGGAGTTGTGTCTGTCTGGGAGCCCCACGGCAGATATCCTTTGGAGGGAAGGGGCTGGAGTTGCCCCCTTGCCTTGCGCAACCCACAGGGACAGCACTGCCATGCTGGCATCTGTCCGACTCCTGATCCAGGTGGGTGGGGCCACAGAGGAAGCACTGGCACAGGCCCCAAGCTGAGGCCAGACAGCAAGGCCCCCTGGGTGCTGGGATTTGCCTGGATATGTCAAGGCTTTGGAGGGGACTATGCTTTAAATGCTGCCAGACCATGGGGTATGCTTGGGCTGAGTGCCCAGCCTGGCAGGCGAGCGGGAATGGTTGGGATGTGGGGCTGTGTCCCCCCTTCCACACACAGCTTCCCACCACCTCCTTAGCTCTGTCTTGGGTTGACCCCCCTTCTCCACTTAGCTATCCCCCCCCCCCCCCCCCCGTAGCTCTGCCCGTGGGCTGAGCCCTCGTCCACACATGGGCCCCAGCGCTGTTCTCCCAGCTATCTCTCGGGTAACGATGCCAAGTGTCTGACTAACACTTGCCTCGTTACCAAGGCAACGAGCCACAGACAACCCAGAGATTTCTCCTCCTTCCCTTCACCTCACCTCTTGGCTTGCAGGGACGCCCACTCGGCATCTTCCATGCCCCTGCTCGCTCAGCCTCCGTGTGTGGGGGGAAGGAAGGGGGGGATCTTTTCCTTTCCAGGAGGGTCTGTCAGTTGGGCTAATTTGCGGTCAGTCTCTGGATTCTCAGGCCTTTGCTCAACTTCCTGCGTGACACAGCTGAGTGGATGCGGCCCACTTGCAGCCCACGGGAAAGCAGGCACCGTTGCCCCTTCCTCCCCCGCCTCAGTGGGCCTGCTGTCAGCTACAAACCCTCCCGAACAGGGGAACTGCTTCCCAGCACACAGCATGTGGTCCTACATGGCGCAGGAGAACACTGCGCTGGCGCCTCCGACATCGGCAAGGAGGGCCCAGGGCAGGGCTCTAGGCACATTGGCCGTGGGTCAGTGACAGCTACTGCAGGGACTGTGCTCTGGCCACTGGAGCAGTCAGGGCGCCTGTGAACAGCTTCACGCTCTGGAAAGGAAGTAGAAGCCAAAGGAGAGAGCAGGGGACTGATGAATTTTGTGTATGTACCTCAGTTTCCCTATCGGGGGGGAAGATACCTACCTGCCAGGGAAGATCCCTGAGGGTTTTGGGATGCCATGCTGAGTGCTACCCTGCTCCTGGGCATAAGCCTGGCCGCATTTACCCAGGCCCTGCTACCGTGGGCACGTGCCTTGGGGCCTGGGAACAAAGTGGGGCCCCATCCCAGGCACAGTTTCTGCATCGCGGCTTCCCTTTGGGAATTGGCGGGAACGTGACAGAGTGATTTCCAGGAGAAGCCTCCCCCCCACAGCTGGCAGCGCAGACGCAGCCCACCCCCTTTTCCACATCCCAAAACCACAGCAATTAAACGGTCTATGGGCTCACTAATGACCGTACATGGGAGAGAGCTATAAATACCTCCCCAGCAAACATCTGGAGACTGAGCCAAACTGAAAACTGGCAGCCAGATGTTCAGACACCACGGCTGCTTGCACAGAGCCAGTCACTCCGGATGCCGGACTAATGTTAGCTCAGGATTCACCTGATCCACAAATGCCCCACACTGGCGGGAGCTTGGCCAGGTGTGAAACCCAGGAGCTGTCCACTTGGGTTCTTGCCTGGCCAGGATGCAGTGACATGTATCTCCCACCTTGCCGAGGAATCCTCAACAGCTTCCCAGATGGTCCACTGAGCAGAGAACACACTGCTCCCAGAGATTGGCGCTCGCTCCCGGCTAGCCCGGGACACAGGTGAGCTAGAACACACTGCTCCCAGAGATCGGCGCTTGCTCCCGGCTAGCCCGGGACACGGGTGAGCTATAACACACTGCTCCCAGAGATCGGCGCTTGCTCCCGGCTAGCCCAGGACACAGGTGGGCTAGAACACACTGCTCCCCGCTCCCCAGAGAGCTGCGCTCGCTCCAGGCTAATCTGGGCCACAAGTGAGCCAGTGCTCACTAGATCTTGGTCACCCACTGTGCTACAGGCTAAGACAGCAGCAAGCCTCTCTGTAGGCATTATTCCCCAACTTCCTGCTCTAGGAAGGGGCTCTATTGAGGCTTTACGGCAAAAGGCTTTTCCTCCAGCAACCATCTGTCAGCCCCATCTCCATCTGGGGCTGGGGTACAGCCAAGGACTTAGGGATAGCTTGGGCCAAACAGCACAGAGAGAAACAGGAGGGGATCAGCTCTGCTCTCCACTCATGGCTACAGGGATGTCTCCACCAGCCACTTCAGAGACTCTCAGTGGATGCAGTGGTGCAAACCTCATCGGAACTAGTCAGTGAGGGCACCCCTCCTGTGCTGGCTCGCAAGCCTGGACAGAGCCTTCCAGCAGGACAAGACACGTCTCTCTTCAGAGCTCTAGAGAAAAGCAGTCAGGGCACCAAAAGCCGCATGCACACACACAGGTGCATGCCCTGATACTGCACCAGAAGCCCGATGCTTTACCCACTATGCTACAATGCCCTTCCCACAGGAGAGTTCCCCTCTGCCCTTGGCACATCCCATAAGCCACTGCTCAACACACAGCTGCTCCCCAGGGTCAGGCATTAGGGCTTTGTGCTTAGATTGTAACCTCTCTGGGGTAGGGAACTGTGTCCATCATGCGTCTGTACAGTGCCTGGTGCAGTAGGGCTCTGATCTACCAGAGTCCTCTGCAGGACACCATAGTAAACAATAAGGCAGTGAGCAGCTGGGCTGGTGAGAAACCCCGAGGAAAGAGAGCTTCAGCATCCCCTCCAGCCTCAGCTCCGCCTCAACATGGCCGAGGCTGGGCCCAGTGCACCAAACTGCCTTGTGACTTGGAAGCTCACAGGGCAGGGAGGAGCTAAACGCAGGGCTGGTGCCCATGCAGGAGGCCCAGGGCTGAGCTCATCCTCACCCACTAGACACCCCCTTCCAGGATGTGCCAAAAGCAGAGCCCAGAGCCTACGAGCTGGAGAGGCTGATTCTGGAGGTGGGCAGAGCTCTGTGCTGGTTGCCGGGGATGCGACGGTTGCTATGGCTGGCTTTAGAATTGGGGGGAGGGATTCCTCTGCAGGGTGCTCTGGCTTCCTGGGGGAAGGCGCCACATGCTTATGCCTTGAGCTGGAGAAGTCAGGGACCAACATTCATAGGGGCAGGAGCTGGCAGGGATCACTCCTCCACAGATGGCCAGGTGCATTATGGGGCAGCACACAGATCACCTGGGCCACAGACCCTGGTCTCACATGGCAGGAGGGCGGCTGGAAAGCTCCTGAGCACACATCACCCAGCTCCCTTTATTCAAGTCTGGCTGGGGGGGAAGCCTCTGCTGTACCTAGGGCTGGCATTCCTCTGGCAACAGTGCCCATCCAGTGAGGGGCTCCACATCCTCCACTCCAGCGGGACCCAGCCCATTGTAGGGGGCTTGGTATAACTAGAGGTGGTGCTGGGAAGTGGAATGAAGCCCTGATGAAGATATGGGAGACCTACATCTCGGCGGGGAGGGACACACCAGGGGGTAGTGAGGACCACTGAGGCAAGGTGGCTCCAGGAGATGCATCCTGACATGGGGAGAATGGGATACAAGAGGCCTCATGGTCCAGGCCACGCGCCTGTCCCTCCCTGGGTGCTAACATGACCTGCAAGCTACAGTGGCTGCCAGCTCAGCCGCTTTGCTCAGGTTCTGTTGACAAGGCTGCGTCAGCGGCTGCCAAGCCATGCAGGGCAGCTGGTGTCAGGCTCTGAGTCAAACAGGACACGGAGTAGTCTGGGCACAGAGTGCTGCACCTCCTGCATAGCCTTCTGGTGACCCATGCGGATGGAGGATTGGTGACAGCCTTGGCCATTTGGAGACCGACTCCTGCAGGAGCTGGGGGTTATCTGCTGAGCGGGCAAGAGGAGCAGTCACACCCCAGAGCATGCTGAAGGGATCAGCTGGCGTGAGCTCCCTGCCCCACTCGCTTCCCACAAGCAGAACTGTATTCCTTTTTTTTTTTTTTTTTTTTTTGGGGGGGGGGGGGGGAGGAGGAGGGGGGAATGGGCACAAGGTCAAGCTCCCAGGGCGGGATATTCTGTGCCCACGGGCATTCACACACCCCCATACCACTCTAGGGACCCCATTTATGACTCATCATGACCCTCTGGTGCCAGGCCAAGGCTGACTGACCTCCAGCCCTCAGCAGGATGGAGCATTGGGCACCCCATTGCTTAGCTCTGACCTCATGGGGAACAGCTCTGTAGTGTCACTCATCCAGTACTTCAGGAAGGTAGGCAACATGTAGTCTCTCCCATTCTACTTAGGCAGAGCTGGGAGTAAAACCCAGGAGTCCTGGCTCCCAGCCACCTCCCTGTAACCCACTAGAACCCACTCCCCTCCCAGAGCTGGGGACAGAACCCAGAGCCCGGGACAGAACCCAGAGCCCTAGCTCCCAAGTCCAATAGCTAGAGCAGAAGTACAACATGCCTTGCCAGTTATGCTGGCAAACTGAACCCTTGGAACTCGGTTTTGCTATCCCAGGGGCCCCCATGCTCCCAATCCCCTATACAGGCAGGTGGTTGGACAGTGCAGGGCTCAGAACACAGCACGAGCAGCTGGGCAGAGATGTTACTCTGTTTAATTGCGGAGCATCACCATGACAGTGAAGGGGGTACTAGGGGGGAGGCAGTACTTAGAACACCTCCTGCTGTCAGGGTGCTATGCCCACAGTCTGAACATCCAGAGGCAGGGCCCTTACCTTCTGCAGGCTTGATGAGTTGAGCTGCGTCTTATCAATGATTTTCACAGCCACCTGGATGGGGAGAGAGGGGAGCTCAGTTATCTCTCCCGTAGCGTTGGACAAGCTGGAGCAGAACATGCCCGAGGGAGAATCCTAGGCAGGCGCAAACAAGGATGGAGGCCCCGACAACCCTCAGGCTGGCTGTTCGCTGCTGCCTCTGCTGCCCCGGTTAACGACAATGCGTCTCTGTTCCATCAAGCGCCCCAGCAGGCCCAGCACAGGGATGGCAGCAGGCCAGCGGGCAATTTACAGCCTTGGGAAAACTCAGATTTTAGGGCAGTGTGTGTCAGACAGACTGTGGGGGCCGTTCTTCATCCTGGCTCAAGGACTTGGACCAATCAGGTATGAAGCAGTGACTCTGTGTCACACAAACACGTGGCAGGTTCCTGGAGTCGGGTAGGGAACCTGCAGAAAATTGTGTTCAACTTCGATCCCTTCGAGAGAGCCTGCTGGCTAATCTCAGAGGTGGCAGACAGCTAGCACATCAGCAGGTTCCGGGAGCCGCGTGCGGCAGAGCGCTCCAGAGAGGCCAACGATCTGGGCTGGGATTAGCCGGCTTAACCCAGTAACCCACAACAGGGGGATGGCACTCAGTGATGATGGTGGGGAAGGTATTTCCACCTTCCCTCAGGTACCCAAGCTTGGCTCTCACTGCTTGACAAGCCCTTGCTACCCCACCTGACACTCCTGTCAAGGCTTTATCCACATACATACTCCCCAATTTGTACTCATCCCCTGCGTGAAGCCTTAGATCCATTTGGAAATGGCTGAAGCTAGATCAATCTAAAGCAACCTGGTGCATACATAAGCACTGAGACAGGACCCCTCCAAGACCCAGTAGGACCAGGAAAGGCAAGACACACAGCAGAGTTTCAGCAGGTATCACCCTCGGTCATGATGCTAATCTGGAGCCCACCGGGCCTTGGCAGAGGACAGATGTTGCTCAAACACTTCCTCATGAGCATTAAGCCCTAGGCTGAAAAAGCCTTTACAGCAAACACACCACTGGTTACGAGCTGGCCTGCGCGAGCCACTGGCTATAGCAGCCCCACTGCAAGCCAGCATGTCAGGTAAATACAAGTCTCGCAAAGGAGAGCTATAGCTCCCTGAGCCCCATTGAACTACGATCCAGGGAAAGGACGGCCAGCTGCCACTTCAGCCAACCAGGACCCCCTGGGTAATGCAATCCCCCTTTCCCTCCAGCGGCTCAGTCAGCAATGGGAGGCCAGCAAACCTGCCCCAACACCAACACTTCATCCTCCCTTGGATCCTAAACCCTCTGCTGCGTGCACAGCAGGGAGGAATAGCTTGCTGCCTCCTCTCCCCATTCCCCTCAGAGCCAGGGACACACACAATAACAGAGCCCCAGTGCAGCTATAAAAGCCTGGCTAGCCTAGCAGCACCACAGCCCGCAACCCTGCCAGGCCCCTTTAACTCTTCCCCAAGGTCAGAGTTCAGTGGAGACACTGAAAGGGCTGGAGGGGTTAGGTGGAGAGTCAACAGGCTAAGCCAGGGCTGGACCGGGGCAGCAGGTGTTTGATCATGGATGTTGAAGGCCATTATGGCAAAGGAAGAGAGGGTCAAATGATGGGTTGGATGTGAGGGAGTTAAAACAGACCAAAGAAGAGGCTAAGACCTGTTGGGAGCCAGATCTGTTGGGCTGTGGAACTTTCCCAGGGGATGTAGCGGGAGCCCCATGAGTCAGGACACTTAGACAAGGCACTGGGGACGATCCTGCACTGACTCCCAGGGAAGGATGTGGCTCACTAGGGGGATCCCAGCTAGGTCTCACAGCACTGACCTGCAGTGCTGACCTGGATCAATCCCTCCCACCTGTCTGGACAGGGGTTAATGCTGGGGGGGCAGCATGTGCTGAAGTAGGACAGAGGGAGGGCTTTTCAGAGTCTGGGGAGTTGCCATGAACGCATTCAGCCCCACACCTTCCTGGCTTCTGTGCTTGCTCTTGGGCCCATCCATCAGGATGGGAAAACCCCTCCTCTTCCTGCAGACCCCCCCTTCAGGAAGTATTTCTCCTCCCCCCCCTCAGTGGAAGCCCCTTACTGCCCCTCACACAGACCCTACTGCAGTGGCTGGAGGGGGCGGGTAAGTTAGGCTGGTGCTAACTGAGCTCCAAATCCAGTGCTCTGGGCTGCAGCATAGGCAGGGGCAGGCTGCAAACACAGATGCCCTCCAAGAGCAGCCGTGGTGTTTCAGCAGTGACAATGCTACAAGAGCTGTTGGGAAACAGGCGCTGGCTTCAGGCTGGAGATAACCGGCTTCTTCAGCCTGTGCAAACAGCAGGACCCATGTGAACAAACCGGTATTTCCACACTGCCACCAAGGCTTATTTACAGCCTACAGAGCTGGGAGGCGGGGAAAAGGACGCTCACCCAACGGACTGCCCCTGCCTCTGAGCCCCTGGGAAACTGAATCCAGCTGTACCACTTCTCTGGTATTTTGCTGTGGGAGGGGGGTCTGAAGGGGAAAATGCCCCCATCTGACTGGCTGCCCTTCCCTCTTTCCGCCATCCTGAAGAGACAGCCCAGTAGAGCTGCTGTATGAGGGGCAGGGGGAAGCAGAACCACCCATGAGCTGCTGGGTTCTGTTTGCTCCCTATCTTGGGAAAAACATGGTGGGATGGGGCCTGCTCTGTTCCTGTGAAAAATACATGTGTGCCCCACGAACGAACACCCACATGCCTCCCCAAAGAAGAGGGAACAATGGCACCTGCCCTGGCTCCTGGTGTGGAGCGCTGCCTGGCTGAGCTGCCCATAGGGGCGGGGCCCCAGCCTCCCAAGGAGCCAAGAGAAGGTCTCGATCACTCCCCAGTTTGTTCGCCCCACTCTGGCCCCAGGGCCCTTCCCGAGACCAGGCAGCCCCTTGAGAGGTGCAGCTGGTGGGGGGGGGGAGTTTGAGGGGGGGAGGAGGAGAATGCTGCAGGAGCAGCAGGGCTTAGTCACCCCCCACCCAGCCTGTAAGGCCTGTCCTGGAGGGGTGGGATAGGAAAGCCAGGCAGACAAAAGGCTGGTTTCTTCCACCCACCTGCAGCCCTGCAGAGCAGAGCAGGGTTCTAGCACATTCCCACAAGCACACAAGGCTTTAAGGCAGTGGCATAAACCTGCCTGGCCCCTGGCTAGGATTCAGGGCTGCCTCTGTAACGGCCCAAGTGGCTGCAGCAGAGCCACGTGCTGGGGTGCATCTGTTGCCATCTGCTCCGGAGAGTGGGAGCCTGGGCCGGGTGCCTGGCAGCTTGGCAACGAATGGTACTTGGCATTTCCGAGCACACACGCTTGTTCCGGGTTGGAGGCCTCACAGGCTTGCAAAGTGCTCCAAGCAGGAGGGAGCACAACATGGTGGTTCAAGTGCAGGGCTGAGAGGGTATGTCTACACTGCCGTGAGCCACCCTTGGCTGGCCTATGCCAGCTGACTTAGCTCGGGCTAACGAGCTGATTAAAAGCAGTGTAGATGTTCAGCCTCCGAGCTCTGGTACCCTCCCATCCCACAGAGAGCCCAGCCTGAGACTGAACGTCTACACTGCAATTAAACAGCCCCTTAGCCTGAGACCTGCATGGGCCAGCTGTGGGTTTTTAACTGCAGTGTAGACATACCAGAGAGTCAGGAGACCCGGGTTCTGCCTCCCCTGGTGCTTCAGCTTACCCATTTGTCAGAGGGGGCAACCTCCCCGCGCCTGCCCAGATGTGGTGCAGACTCTGCTCGGCAGCACATCAGACCCTGAAGAAAGGCCAAGGAGGCTTTTACATAGAAGGAAATGGAAGCAGAGATGGAAGGGACTTGCCCGGGGTCACACAGTAGCAAGGCCAGATACTGAGATTCCCCTTGGCTCTAGCCACTAGGCTTGGGGTCACAACAAAATGGTCAGCAGAGGGGATCAAGTCTTAGAGAGATTGTCACGTGGACACTCCATCGTCGCAAGGCACATCCCTCTCCCCATCAACCCCAGCCCCTGGCAGCAACATCTGCCCTGGCCTCTATCCTGTATCCCAGCCTGTGGGCTTGGCCCCACACCCTTTCCATTCACATGCTGCTCCCCCTCCTTCCTGCCAGATAGGTCTCACCTCTTTCCCCGTCAGGACATGGCGTGCCAACTTGACCTTGGCGAAGTTGCCCTTGCCGATGGTCTTGAGCAAGCGGTAGTTCCCTATGTGCGGCTGCTCATCGGTGGAGGTGGCAGAGTTGCGGCCCCGCAGCATGTTGGACTTGCTGCTGGGCTTGGACTCTGTGTGGCCCAGCGCCGGCTGTGGAGACAAACACACAACAACTTAGGCTGAGGGAAGCCACCGAAGGGTCGTGCCCTTCCCCAGCGCCGAACTGAGGCTCAGTGTCCCCACCCCGGCGTGCCCTGCGGGGCCCACTCTGGTATCCAGCTTCTCACCCTGACTGGCAGGACAGAGCCCTCAGGAGACGGGTTAAACCTTTTTGGGCCCTGTCTATGCTCCAGCAAGCATTGCCCAGCCCCTTCTTAGCTGCAGGGGTGGGGATCAGCCACCACTGTCCAGCCTCCCTGGGTCTGAACCCCAATTCCACTGGCCTCGTCTCCACTCCATGCACATGTCAGGCTATGCCATGATGCATTGGGAGGGGGCTCCCTTCCTGATCTCTACTGGGAAGCCAGTGCCCTGAAGCATGAGATGGGAAGACCCTTGCCTCAGCATGTGTTAACTAGGAAGTGGCCTGAAATTCATTCATGCCCTTTTCAATGGGATGTGCTGTGGGATTCAGCACAGGAGGGGCTGAAAGCCAAGCCCAAATGCAAGGTCACCAGGGATCATGAGGAACAACATGCTACTAACCCCTCACCCCCTTGCACACACAGAGACCACACAAAACACACCAGTCAATCTGGTTGGCTGGCAGTAGCCCCAACACGCCTGGAGCGCAGGCCCAGCCCACACTTGCCCGAGAGGAAAGGAATCAACAGATTTCATTGCCACTATAGCCCACCGAGGATTTGGCTGGGGCTGGTGTATGCAGCAGCCCCACTGCTGCCCTCTATGTAGCCCCTTGCGGGAAAGCATTTCATGCTGCTTTGTGGAGGAGCAGGAGCCAGATGGAAAGAGCAGCGTTCTCCTGCAGTCATGGGACACAGATGGGGCAGGGACACCCCTCCACTACCTAGAACAACCCTGCAAACCCCCAAGTGCAGTCCTCCACCCCATAACGAAGGAGGCGCCAGAGTCCCACTACTCATACTGCTGTGCTGTTTGAGGAGGGCTCAATCCTGGGCAAAGTGGGAAGGATTCTCTGGTCTGTATTATACAGGAGGTCAGACCACTTAATCTAAAAGGCCCTTCCAACTTTAAGAGCTCTGCATCGCCGCAAACTCTTTACGCTGGGGATCCTGGCACCAGCCCCATATCAGTAATGCACAATGCTGAGTGTGGATTCCTGGGTAACGCTCTACCCAGGAAGGAAAAACAAACCCAACCCGCAGTGGGCTACCTTCCTTCCTGACGCCAGGGGAGGAGACAGCTTAACCCAGCACATGTAAGACTCACCACAGATCAGCGGCTAAAAGATATCAAGTGTATATCTCGGTGGGATAGATTCTGCCACTACCCTCCTAGACAAATGATCCAGTAATAGCTTCTGCCTCCATTAAGCCTCAGAGCCCCACCAGGGTATTTCCATTTTGCAGGTTGGGGATACTGAGGCACAAATACATCTGTGCAATAACCAGCATTGTGTGTGAAATTTTAGCTCCAGCACCCCTCTCAGAGTTGGTATGAACATTGTCTCCACTTTACAAAGGGGAACGGAGGCAGAAAAGGGTCAGGTGATTTGCCCAAGGTCACACAGCAGGACAGTGACTGAGCTAGGAACAGAACCCAGGAGTCTGGACTTCCAGCTTTCCTTGCTCTAACTCAATCAGCCCCACTTCCCTCCCAGAGCTGGGTATAGAACCCAGGAGTCCGGACTCCCAGTCCTCCACTCTAATGAGGAGGGCCTAGGTTCCATCTCGGGCTCTGACTCCCACCCTCCACAATCCAGACACAGGAATCATTAAATTGCACCCCGTGTTTCTAGGGAAAATAGAGAAGGGAACAGAGCTGGGGAGATGAATGTGAGAAGAGGTTCAAGTCCAGCACTGCTCCCATCCACTCCCCAAGCCAACAGCCACACCTGTTCCCTTACTGCGGGTGTCTAGCCAGGCACTCATGTAACATAAGTACAAAGGCGGAAGAGATCAGAGGAAGCTGCCAAGAAAGCTAAAGTTAAAGGCATGCCTATGCCAAAAGTTAACTTAACCCTTTGGAGGTCAGGCAGGTGCAGTGCCTGGCAGGGCTGCCCTTGCTCTCTGTAAATCAATTATAGGGCTCCCCTGAGAGTTCATTTCCTCTCCACATTCATGGCAATAGGATCCCCACTAGACAACTCAGGAGGGGAGTGGCAAAGTCTGACACTTCCACAGGCTCTTTACGACACAGCCTGGGAGCTACCAGCTCAGACACAGGCAACCTGGCTAGCACTTCCCAAAGCAATGAGCATGTTTTGAGGTTACACAATGAAGTGTCTTCCAGTAAAGGCCGCCAAAGGTTTCCCAGACACTGGAACTGCAGGCCACACAGTACTGGACTCCCTCCCCCTTCACTAGAAACCAGCCTCACAGAGGATTAGACACTTGCACTGCTATGAGTTCAGACATGACCTCCCCCAGCCCCAGTACGCTCACACAGAGTCAGATACTTGGCTGGGTTATGGCGGCTAGGGGCACTGGATAGAAAATGAAGACACTAGGTTGTCTAGTCCTGGCTCTGCCACTGACCTGATGTACTAGTCCCATCCGTTCTGTGCCTCAGTTCCCCCTCCCATCCTTTGTCTATTCCGACAGTGAGCTCTCTGGGACAGGGGCTGACTGTACTGTGTTGAACGTAACATAAGAACGGCCATATTGGGTCAGACCAATGGCCCACCTAGCTCAGTACCCTGTCTTCTGACAGTGGCCAATGCCAGGTGCTTCAGAAGGAACAAACAGAACAGGGTAATCATCAGCTGATCCATCCCCTGTTGTCCACTTCCAGCTTCTGGTAGTTAGAGCCTTAGGACACCCAGAGTGTGGGGTTGCATCCCCGACCATCTTGGCTAATAGTGATTGATGGACTGGTCCTGGAAGCTTACCTAATTCTTTTTTGAATCCTGTTTTTGTTTTGGCCTCCACAACATCCCCTGGCAATGAGTTCCACTGATGGACTGTGCATTGTGTGAAGAAGTACTTCCTTTTGTTTGTTTTTAATTTGCTGCCTATTAATTTCATGTGGTGACCCCTGGTTCTTGTGTTATGGGAAGGGGTAAACAACACTTCCTTATTTACTTTCTCCACACCAGTCATGATTTTATAGACCTCGATCATATTCCCCTTTAGTTGTCTCTTTTCCAAGCTGAACAGACCTAGTCTTTTTAATCTCTCCTCAGACTGAAGTGGTTCCGTCACCTCAATCATTTTTGCCTTTCTCTGTAACTTCTCCAATTCCGATATATCTTTTTTGAGATGGGGCAACCAGAGCTGCACACAGTATTCAAGGTGTGGGCGTACCATGGACTTATATAGCGGCATTCCTTTCTTAATGGTTCTTAACGTTCTGGTAGCTTTTTTGATTGCTGCTGCACATTGAGCAGATGTTTTCAGAGAACTCGCTACAATGACTCCAAGATCTTTCTTGAGTGGTAACAGCTAATTTAGACCCCATCATTTTGTATGTACAGTCAGGATTATGTTTTCCAATGTATATTACTTTGCATTTATCAACATTGAATTTCATCTGTCATTTTGCTGCCCAGTCACTCAGTTTCCTGAGATCCCTTTGTAACTCTTTGCAGTCTGCTTTAGACTTAACTATCTGGAGAAATTTTGTATGATCTGCAAATTTTGCCACTTCGCTGTTTACCCCTTTTTCCAGATCATTTATGAATATGTTGAATAGGACTGGTTCCACTACAGATCCCTGGGGGACACCGCTATTTATCTCTCTCCATTGTGAAAACTGACCATTTATTCCTTCATTTCCTGTCTTTTAACCAATTACCGATCCAGGAGAGGACCTTCCCTCTTATCCCATGACTGTTTACTTTGCTTAAGAGTTTTGGTAACGGACCTTGTCAAAGGCTTTCTGAAAGTCCAAGTTCACTATATCCACTGGATCACCCGTGTCCACATGCTTGTTGACCCCTTCTAAGAATTCTGATAGACTGGTGAGGCATGATTTTCCTTTACAAAAGCTGTGTTGACTCTGTTGTATTTGTGCAGGTGCTGAGGCAGTGCTGTAATGCAAATTCAAAGCAAAGCCCTGCTAAGGATAAGTGGGGGCCATTGCGATTCAGGAATACTGGCCTGAGGTGGAGGAGTTTCAGGCCACATTTTGAGAAAGTCTGAAGTAAGGCTGTGAATCCAGTCACCACGATTCTGAAGGGTCAGTTCAGTAGAAGCAGTTTCTATCTAGGGATATCCCAGTGTTTAGAGCTCTAGCCAGCAAAGCACTCCTTGTGTGAACCCCATTTATACCAACAGAGTTGCACTTTCATCAGTCTATCTAGCTTATTCCAGTCCCCCTCCCCACACTGTGAAACAGTTCTGGTTAAGCCCTATTTGCCAGCACAGCTCTGTGGTTGGGGCTTGCACCTCTTCACACCCCTGACCAACAGAGCTATGCAAGCAGCAGCTCCTAGTGTAGTTTTGGCCTCAGGAGACCCAGGTTCAAGTTCCTGCTCTGCCACAGACTCCCGGGATGATCCTGGGCAAGTCACTTAGAGTGAAGATTTCAGAAGCACCTGAAGTCCCGTTTCCAAAGTGGCCCCTAAGTGCCTGAGTCCAAGGCCTATTCTACACACAGGCTTTGTGCTGATGTAACAGTGTTAGTCGGGGCGTGTGTGATTAGCAATATAATTCTACCAGTACAAGCCCTGGTGTGGATGCAGTTATATAGATATAAAGGCGCCTTTACACCAGGGTAGCTTATTTCTCTTCCTGTATGGAAACAGCTGCACTGGTATAAAGCATCTTTATAGTGCTAGAACTGTCTCTATGTAATGTATTTATATGGCCTCCATCACCACAGTACTGGGTGCCTCACGATCGAATGCATTTCCCTCCCAACCCTCCTGTAAGGCAGGGCAGTGCTGTTATTTCCACGGTACAGATGGGGAACTGAGGCACAGAGAGACGTAGCGACCTGCCCAAAGGTCACCCAGGAAGTCTGTGGCAGAGCAGGGAACTGAACCCAGGTGTCAAGTCCTATGCCAGTGCCCTATTCATTGGGCCATCCTGCCTCCCGAAGTGCAGAGCAGTCACAAAGGGAACCACCCTGTCGATCTTCCGATTCACCTTATCCAACAGGCCTCGTGATTCCATCACCTCCACCAGCAGGGCTGTTCAGCTCTAACAAGACCGGGATAGTTAAACCACTTCAAATTGTGTATAGAAAAAGCCTTTGGGCAAAAATATTCACAAGCACCTAAATCCTATTTTCAAAAGTAATTGGCACAGGTAGGAGCCTAACACTGTGTCTACACTGTGTCACAGTGAGGGCTACAGGGTGTGAATCGCAGAACACACCAGAGCTTCTCACAGTAACGGCCCTGCATGGATGCAGGTGGTGTGAATTAAAAGGTATCCGGTTCGTGTTAAGGTTGACCTCTTTCAGACAGGACTACATTACCGTGAACTAGATACCTTTTCATTCGCGCCAGCAGTGTCCACACAGGGCAGTTAGTACAAGACGCTCGGGTACGCTCTGCGATTCACACCCTGCAGCCCAATGCAGACAAGCCCTAAGTCTCACTGGAAGTCAATAAATTTTAGGAGCCAGTGTTCCTGAGACCATCTTGAAAAGGGAAGTAAGCACTTTTGAACACTTTACCTATGGGCTTTGTGCCCCAATTCGCCGCCTGTAAAATGGGATAAGAGCACTGGCCTGCCCAGCAAGAGTATTGGGAAGAGCTTGGATCCTATGGTGATGGGGTCCAGGTAAGTGCCTTAGACAGAGAGATCTATGCTGTTATAAGCTCCTGTCTTAGGGGAACCTGCTGGCAACTGCATCGACATGGCTTGATCTTGCATCCTAGTTGGGACATGCAAGGATGTTGTTTGTATTTCAGTAGGACCTACCGACAACAAGGAATTGGCACTTCTAGCAGTCACCTGGATTTTGGGAAGGGGAAGAAGGCACTGTAGTGTCTCAATTGTCAGACTGGCATTTGTTGTAGAAAAGGCAATGGTAGGAGAAGCCTTTGCCTGGAGCAGCACAGAGAACCCTGGCAGGGAAGGGAGGGGGTATGTGGGCAATGTGCCGGAGCCGATGCTGCCACGATATGCTTTCATTGTGCTGCCTATAGGATTGCTAGCCATGAGCCCAGGCGAAACCCTCCCGGAATCCCCTCAATCAGCAGGGCTAAGGGTATTCCTCCAGCTGGTCCATCTGGAATAGCTCAGCTCCTCAACCCCACAGAGCAGATCGCAAACAAGAACTACTGCTAGCGGCAATTCCCAGCCAGCCCCAAGATCAGGCTCCTGCAAGAGACAGAACTCATCTAAACCAGGAAGCAGCTGCTGTTTAATTAGCCAGGCAAAGGTTTGCAAACAGACACACACAGGGCCCACCAGCTGCAGAGTTCCCTCCAACCTTCCCTCACCTGAGGTGCAGAAGGAGGCTGCTCCAGACACCCCCGTGGCAGGGAACGGATCCTGCTCCGGGGGGAAGAAGAGCACAGCTTGTTGAGTAGCTTGGAAGAAACACTGCAAGCCCAAAGGGGTTGGCAATACGATCTGAAGTCCTCAGCACTAACAAGCGGGCCCAAGGGGCCCACCCACAGAGCCGCCCCACTGCAGGGGGGAGGAGCACAGTCAGCAGGAGTAACCTCTACGCACACTCTCCACAGTTATTGGTATTGCAGGCGTGCCTAGGAGCCCCAGTCATGGACAGGATCCCACTGTGCATTGTGCTATACAGACACAGCTCAAAGACACAGTCCCTGCCCCACACGGCTTTCAGACTCAGTATAAGGGGCAATTACTTTAATTTCATCATTCAGGCCTGTATCTCTGTAGTATGTGAGTGCCTCACAATCATTTATGGACTCACTCCTCCGGTGGGATAGGGAAGTGTTACCCCCATTTTACCTGAGGGGAAAACTGAGGCAACAAGGCACCATAGCTCTTTGGTGCAGGGACCATCTGTCTATTGTGTGTTTGTACAGCACCTAGGATAATGGGGGTCCTGGTCTGCGACAGGCGCCCCTTGGCCACTATGGTAATACAAAGAAATACAGGGAGTCTGTGGCTGAACCAAGAATGGAACCCAGCAGTCCTGAGGTTTAGTCCAGCCCCCTGCCCACTAGACTACTGTTCCTACCCCACAGTGGGGAGGAGGGGAGTGAGATTCTTCTCAAGTCCAGAAGAATCAGCTGAAGTGAAGTTTGCTTTGGGTATAGAGTTGCTTCTGGACTTAAAAAAATTACCACGTTAGGCCTCCTCCAAATGGTACCCAAGGGCAGTCACGCTTGTTTTAGCTCTGCATCTGCTGGGGATGTTTTCCTCAGCCGCCACTCCCCAGAAAAAATCACCAGCCAACACCACCAAGCTCAGGGCAGCAGGGTCAGACTAGGATACAAGCCCCCAAAACACCTCTTTGGCCACACAATACTGCCCACTAGCGATCTAGCGCTCAAAGTTTTCGGAGAGAGCAGAAATGCAGCTGTTTATCTACAAGGGCACCCAAATCAGGGGAGGTAAGATACAGATGGAAATGAGGGTCCCCTTTGCCCCCAGGGGGTTTGGAAGCCAGCTGCTACTCTGTGCCCCCATTCGACCCAGGGATGCTGGCTCCACAGTGTGAAAACATAGGCTGAGAACATTTGTTTAGACAGCACACACGCCCTTCCCTCTGGGTTCCTGCACTGTTCGGGTCTGGCTCTTCAAGGACATTTTGGGCCTTGGCTCTCCAGGCTCCGCCTCGGCAGGTGAGCCACTATGCTAACAAGGAGCTGCTGCATTGCTCATCTATAATTCATGCCCTGACAGGGAAGGAGGGAGGGGGAATGCCAAGCAGAGGGAAAGCCAAAGAGAACCTTAACCCCTCTGTGCCAGGCGAGGATGTGTTTTCACTAGGCATGGACAGCGGGTGCACAACCATCACCTGCACAGGCTGCAGGGTCTCAAGATTGGACACACCAGGTCAGTTATTTGGGTGGACAAATGCAGGGGGCTGTGGGTGACTTTCCCCATCCCATTACTTGGCACAAGGCAACAGCACAGCGTTCAGGAACAAAGCCCTGCCTGAGATGCTGTCTCCCCAGAGAGGCGTAAGATTGTGAGCAGATCAGGACTGCCAATCGTGGAAGATTGTATGCCACTTTCAACGAGGACAGGGGTGTTAAGTCAACCCGAACCTAGCTCTACCTCCTGAACTCCCCTGCAGTTTGCTGGGAACAGTGTCCCTCTTCCCCATCATGAATCTGTTGTACAGCACTGCTGGGAACCGTTACAACAGCTGCTGCATTACACCTCAGAGGTTGGCACAGAGTTAAAACGGCCTGAGGAATGACGATGAGTGTACAGAATTTAAAATACAATGAAAGCGTCCCTACTGCCTCACAGGCTCTACCCTGCTAGCCTCAGCCACCCTTCATTGTCCTTATTAGTTCCCCTCTAGCACACACAGACAAACCCCCTCATCTTGACATGACATCTGCTATCATGGATCACTTTGCTTATATGCTGCATCCTTTTCCCCCCAATTCTTTGGCTTGTCTTCAGGCCGCATGCTCTTTGGGACAGAAACCATCACGGCTGTGTGTACAATGCCTAGCACAATGGGGCTACACCAAGCATGGGGAAAAGACTGCCTGCCAATCTGAAAAATCAAGGAAGAGAGAGTCACCTCTCTTCCTACGGATTCAGAGATTTTCAGGCCTGAATGCACCATTGTGATCATCCAGTCTGACCTCCTGCATAGCTTAGGGAAGAGATGTTCACTTGATACTTCCTGCATGGAGCCTGTATCCTCTTGCTTGAGCTGAGCATGCCTGGGTGTGACGCATAGGGGAGTGGCCTTTGGATCTATTTATAAGAAAGGTTCCAACTCCTGTCTATGAGCACTCAGATACACACAGTTCCCCAAAGCCAGTGAGCTTGGATATTCGAGCACCAAAGTGAAATGGAGCCAAGGAGATGTCAGCCGGGATCAGACCCAAACCTGGTCCCAGGCTCTGTTGGACGTTTCAGCCAATGGCGCAAGAACCTAATAGTAGGTGTTAGGGGAAGACCTGGCCCCTGGAAAAGTCCCCAATGGTTAGAGGTTAGCTTAAGCCCTGAAGCACGAGAAGGTTCATCTCTATTCTAAAACCTTTCCCTTTTCAGCATTTGCTACTGTAACCCAGGATATTCCTATTCTCCAGGATAAATGGGAATTGTGGCAGAAGCAAGAGCCACATCTCTTCCATCTCCAAATCCAACAGACAGAAGGATCTGTCTTTCTCCACTCCATGCAGATTCCAGCTTCCCAAGGTCAGGCCAGCCGCAGGAGTCCTTGGCATCAGAGCCCCGTGTGACAAACTAACAGCAAAGCATGCCATGAACCCATGCCTCACAGAGGTGACTCCGCAGAGGCAGCTTGTTCTAGCTATTCCATGAAGCTGGCATTTTAGGAAAAACAGAGGTACTGTGCTTCTTGCTTGCCTACCCTCTGCTCTGCAAGGGCGTTCTTTAAGCCTCCATGTGTTCATCACAGCCTTTAGCGTGGGAAGCTAATGGGAAGGAGAGACCAGTTTAATACAAGGCACAGCAAAAATAATCCACCCAGCAGGCCTCTAGGTCTGAGCAGGAGGTTTGAGCTGTCCGCATTACAAGTTCAAGAGCAAAACAGCTCTATGTTTAAACTGGGGCCCGTAACAAACAAGATTCTCCTGTCTGCTGCAGCTTGAGAACTGCACCCCAACCACGGCAAGATTCCCCTGTCCACTGCCTAACTCTTCCCCTCTGGCATATGGGATCATTTCCTGCGCTGGGACAGATTGTAACAAGGAGAGAACTACCCCACTCCTGCCTCCAAACCCAGGCTATGTGCTCCCAATTCTGGGCAGTAGCTGAATTCATGTTCTCTTTGCTGGGATGTCCCTGCCTCACAAGTCTCCTCCTATCTGACATGACCCCAGAGCCAAGGTGTTTCATGCCTGGAGTAACACTGCCTGGGTAAGGAGCCATGCTGGGTTTGGAGTTGCTCGAGTGCTGTTACTGATCCCCAGATCAGCCCCTGTCTGCAAACAGTCTAAATCTAAGCTGCTCTTCTGAGAGCTTGCTGGGAAGCTGTTTGCCAAGAACAGCTTAACATTCTCGCTATGACTCCCCTTGGCCCCCAGGTCTCTCTGCAGGAGGCCAGCACCATTTACTTCTTCAAACAGGCTCACAGCAGTGCTCCTTCCCTGAGTCTCCATTTTACCTTCCAGCTGACCCTGTGCTGCACTCTAAGAAACACACCAAGCTCCTGTTGTAACTCCAGACACATCTAATTAAAGTACTGGCTGTGGAAAAGCTCTCATTTCAGCAACCTTGTTTTACAGTGAAATGAGTGCTGGTCTATTTGATTTCCTTGTAGGTAGGAGGAAGTCCTGGCCCCTCTGCCCTAATTCTGAAAGGGCCTATTCTACCCCCTCTGCAGAGGGGTCAGCAGCAGGGCCAGTTCTCCTGGGGCATCTGGGACATGGAATCCCCTCCCATAAGGATCAAGGGCCTGATTCATTTTCCCTGGGGCAAACAGTCAAACAGTAACCTGCTGCAGCTGCTGAGCAGAGCTTGAACTATCAACACCTTTGCTGCTTTCGTTGCTCCATGAGGAAGAAGCTGTGGGAGGCAGTGTTACCTAATGGATAGAGCACCGGTCTGGGACTCAGGAGGTCTATTCCTGGCTTAGCTGCTGGCCTGCTGGATGATTCTGGGGCAAGTCACTGCCCCTCCCTATCCCTCAGCTTCCCATCAGTCAGTAATGATCCTGATGTCCTTTGTAAAGCGCTTTGAGATCTACTGATGAAAAAGAACTATAGAAGAGCTAGGGATGATTATTTTTAAAGATCTCAGAGGAGCTGCCCATCTCTTTGAGATCCCCTTCCCTCTTCATAGGGATGTATGTAGATTCCATTAGCCAATCAGGTTGCCTATAGCAGCCTCCTGTGAGAGGTTCACTGGGGTCATCTAGCTAGAGGATGCTCAGTCAGGAAAGTTCTCACACTCAGTCATGGCACTGACTAGTGACAGATCCCTTGAAATGCCACATGCCGGAGCAGCCGAGATCCTGCAGGATGTATGTGCTACTATTTGCAGAGCGTGTTAAAAACATCCCAAGTTCAGCTATGGAACCAAGCACAGAAGGGAGAGGAAACAGGAGTCATCATAACGAATGATACAAGTTTGGGGAGGGATATTAAACCTCATGCTTCAGGGCTTGAGCTGATCTCTGTTGGTCTATTATAGACCAGGCTGAGCCATACATATATGGGGGAAGATTACCCCACATCTCCCCATAGTGGATTTCTTACACCATCCTCTGAAGCAGCTGGTGTTGGCCGCTGTTAGTCAGGATAATAGGCTAGATGGACTTTGGGTCTGATCCAGACTGGCAATTCCCAATTCCTGTGCCTTAGTGCTCTGGTATTTGCTCTTCTAGCAGGTGGCTCAATAGACAGCTGCTGGCAATATCATCTTAGATTTCAATAATATCTTTTCACTCCAAGGAGTCCCCCGCAAAAAAAAAATAAAATAAAATAAAATCACACACCACTGAAATGCAGCCACCTCTGGGATGAGGCATGGTAGCTGTTTATTACTAAGCAGTTTTGGACAAAAAGATATTGAGTTACAATTAGATATCAGCTAGAGAGGCAGATTAAAATAACACAAACTGGGGATTGGCCAGGATACTGGGATTACCACCCAAACTCCTTGCAATACAGATCGTGGATGTTTGTGGTCAGCACCTCAGTTTTAGGCCTTATTTGAAAGGTGGCATCACTAGCAACACAGCCTCTCCAGCACTGGGCTGGATCCTCATTGGATGGGAGGCCAGTCCCTATGGAAGAGCTAATATGACTTCCTTCATTGGACACCTCCCAGAAATAGAAGTGAGATATGAGAGCCACAAAGGGCCATTACCTCAATAGTCCATGTGCCCATAAAGAATTTTCCACAAAAAGTCTGGTTAAAGCTTAGTATTTGGGGGAAGCATGGACAAAGTGACTTTGGAAGGCAGAGGGGATTCATAGATTCCATAGCTCCATCCACTGTATGTTGTGACCCTTAGTAGTTACCGATCACTAGCTGGCTAAAAAATACTGTCTCGTCATTTCCTTGTACTCCCCCATTGGCCTCCCTGTATCCCCTTGTCACCTTTCCTCTTCTGCTTAGATTGGAAGCTCTTTGGAGCAAGGACCATCCCTTTGTTCTGTGTTTGTACAGTACCTAGCACAATGGTACATGACTGGAGCTCCTGGTGCTACTGCAGTACACAATTATCCAACCTAATCTGCACTGTTGCAGCAATCAGTTTGCAGTGGGATCACTCGGGGAGCTGAACTAACTCAATTATACAGGATCAAAGATGTCATATAGAGTAGCAGCCAGTAACCAGCCGACCAACTTCCATCTCCTCGAAGCCCAGCAGGCAGGCCCCTTTGGAAGTGGTTCAGGTAGCTAGTTTCCACAGCAACAGCTCCCTTCTTAGGGAGGCACATGGCATGTCAGCAAGCGCAGGGCAGGGAGAGCACAACAGGGTGTTTGGAAGGAGGGGAGCCTGGCCGCTGAACCAGTGGCAGACACACTGCAAAGTGGCTCATCATCAGGGTTGAGATTCTGATGCCGCCCATATGGGATGAAAGGCTCTAAAGCAGTGGTGGGCAAACTACGGCCCGTGGGCTGGATCCGGCCTATTTTAAGCTGGCCGCGCTCTGGGGCACTGGATCAGGGGCTGCACTATGTGGCTCGGCTCCGCTCCGGCGCTCCAGCTGGGGCACTGGGTCAGGGGCCGCACCATGCGGCTCGGCCCTGCTCTGGCGCTTCGGCCGGGGCACAGGGTTGGGGTCACACCACGCGGCATGTCCCCACTCCGGCTCCTCCGTGCTCCAATGGCCCCCTCCGGTGTTCCAATGGGAGCTTCAGGGGTGGTGCCTGAAGATGGGGCAGCGTGCAGAGCCACCTGGCTGTACTTCCGCGTAGGAGCTGGAGACGGGATATGCCACTGCTTCCGGGAGCCGCTTCAGGTAAGCGCCGCTCAGAGCCTTCACCCCTGAGCCTCTCCCCATGCCCCAACCCCCTGCCCCAGCCCTGATCCTCCTCCCGCTCTCCAAACCCCTTAATCCCAGCCCAGAGCACCCTTCTATACCCCAAACTCCTCATCCCCAGCCCCACTCCCCCTCATGCACCCCAACCCCAATTTTGTGAGCATTCATGGCCTGCCATACAATCTCTATTCCCCAATGTGGCCCTCGGGCCAAAAAGTTTGCCCACCCCTGTCCTAAAGCAAGTTACCTGACACAACACCACATCCACAAAGCAGGAGGACATGCAAGCCTCTGCCCCCAGTATGTAATGGAGAGAAGCAGTGAGCTACAGAGAGCACGGAAGAGCTTCCTCTAAAAAGTAAACTCAGATATAGAAAGGTGTGCACCTAACTGGTAAAGCAAGAGGGATACAGCCAGGATTCCTGAGTTCTGTTTTCAACTCTGGGAGAAGAGTTGGGTCTGGTAGTTGGCGCTAGGGAGGCTGGGACCCAGGACTAGGAATGCTCATTCCCAGCTTTCCTCTACAACCTGCAGTTTGACTTGCACAAGCACACTTCATCTTCCTATGGCTGAATCTCCACCACCACACCTCCCGCACTGGGGCAGAGGCTGCTTAAGGGACCCCTTTGCCTTTCTATAGTGCTTTTCCCCTGAGAATCTCCAAGTATAAGACTGCTACCATTTCTGAAGGAGATTCTAGGCTGTGGCTGCCTGGGAGCAAGGAAAGCAAACATCCCTTATCTCCACGTAGCTTTCATTCCCCTGCCCTACCCCAGTTTATCGGAGCTATACAGTCAGAGGTGCTTGCTCTCCATTTCACAGCAAGAAGAGTTTACCATCAGTCTCTCTGAGAGGTGTACGTTTTAAAATCAAGGTCTTCAATGGCTCTATGCACTCTTGGAGTCTGACACTAGAGCTGCCAGGAAGTAGTTGCTGACTGGAAATGCATGCTGGGTAACTGTATGCAAATGATAATCCTGAACTTCCAGGGTTTCTGCACAGCTTTTATTACCAGAGCTGCATGCCCCTGGGCAAGCATCCGCCCCAGGGTGTGGCAGCGTGGAACACTGGGCACTGAATGGGGAAAGCTGTGCTGTTATTCTGGCTGGAGGAGCAGAGCATGGGAAAGGCCACCAGGGCACCCCGGTCCACAAGCTCAGCCACTATGGGATTGGGGCTATCTCCAAGTGCTTGCTAAGATGTTAAGGAAAAGCTTGTTTGTTAAGTCTCATTGTTCCTTGATGCACAGAGGTCTGGGGAATACCCTCCCACATAAATTCCCTATCTGGGGTCATTTCCCAAAAGCCAGAGGCTGAAATCCCGGTGCCTGGCACAGCACTGCTCTGGCTTCGGTGAGCCACTACCTGTGACCTGGGGCTGCAGAGGAAGTGCAACTCCCAACACTCCTGGGAGGCGGGCACATCTAATTAAGTGCTGACTTGGCCTGGGAGGGAGGCAGATAGCTGTGTGGCCGCTGAACAAGCTCAGACCCGACTGAGACGACACACGCAGGGGTAGGTATCGCATGTATGGCCTGTTTCAGAGGAAGGCAATGTACCAACCTACTGCACGGGCTACAGAGAGAGGACAACCGTGATTCTTCAGCAGGCTTCGGCTCCGAATCCAACGGCTGAACTCTAAGGCTCCCAACAAACCCAACCCCCCTGCCTCCCCAAACCCAAGACCCAGCTCTTTGATCATATCTCTCCCGTTCGTCTCAGGATCACGTCCTGAACACTTACTCCAGCCATGGGCCTTGTGTATGTGCTCCCTCTGCTCATCAAAAGCCGTCTTCTCCCCCTCCCTTCACACAATCTCAGCAACGCTGGCGCAAGCGCCTTCTCTGTAGCGTCTGTAGTCTGGAAGGGCAGACGCTGTATCTCATTGGCTCTCCATTCCGGACCCCAAATGGAAATGTCTCTCCCCCCTCATTTATATCACTTCAGCCAGCTGGGAAGAGAGGGGAAATAACTCCAACTTATTCCTAGTGTGTTTGTGGGAAGAGGCACCCCACGGAACAGACCTGTCTCATCTCTCCTCGTTAGCCTCTGCAATCCCTCTTCCGAAGTGGTGAAGCAATGTAGTAACAAACAGCAGCAGCCGAAGTGAAACTCTTCAGAAGGAGCAAAGTACAGGAACAGCCCAGGCAAGCCACTTCCCCCACCAACCGGCAACGGGACTCCGCCTTCGATACCTGAGCAAGCCACACCTTTCGCAATCTCCCTGATTGCTAACCCAGAGCCTGGCCTGTTTTGCAATTCATCAGTTTCAGGCTAACTCCACAACTTCCCTAAGCAGCACCACAGGTAGCAGAAGCACTGGGATTACTGAGAGCTTCAGGGTGTTGTCTGGATCGGAGTCCCAAGATCCATTAAGGGAGGAAGGCAAACTTCCACCATAACCCACTAGCACTTCCTCCCATTGGGCAAAGTGGGAGGAGAACTGTCCTTAGGCTGGGGGAAGGACGGAGTTACAGCAACTCACGATTCTTCCCCCACAGGAAGCTGCCTGCCCCACCCTTGGTTGCAATGGGCAGGGCTCTTCAGTCAGTGAGCGTGAGGAGGAAATGCTCAGCCCGAAAAAGAGAGTATGAAGTTAATGCTCTACCTGCACCAGGTGGCCTGCAAGCCCCTAAGCAAGATGAACAGATCAGGGGCAGCTCTTACTACAGAGTTCAAAAGGGAATCAAATGCTGCCAAATGAGAGCAGCGTGGGGGCAGGGGGAGATTAGGGTAGAATGCAGCGATGTGCCACCTCCACCGCCCTTAGTGGGTGGCTCCTAGCCCATCACATCCGTGTGCACACGCCCTTTTTGCGAAATCCTTGTACAGCAGCCAAGCCACAGGCTGGGGAACACAGAGGCAAGATGGCTAAGTCAACACAATGCACCCGGGCTGTCACAGAATCTGAGGGGAGTGGGGAGGAGAGCTCCCCACTGGCTACAAGGAAGTCAAGAGCTATGTTACAGCATTACTCAGTTACGGCTCTCAGCTCACAACCAAGCCCCAAGCCCTTGGCACAGCAGCCCCATCCCATCAACAACCTGATGTTACAAGGAAGGCGGCTCAAATTCAGTAATTCCTTAGCTTGGTGGGTTTACTTTTTGGTGAAGCATGCAGTAAGTAAGGGCTGTGGGAGAACAGTTAGAGCAAGGGGCTGGGAGCCAGAACTCCTGGGTTCTTTCCCCAGCTCTGGGAGCAGGGCCTAGTGGGTTAGAGCAAGAGAGCTGGGAGCCAGGACTCCGGGAGTCCTGGATCTATTATCACAAGCCTTAGCCTAGGGCAGACGTGGGCAAACTACAGCCCGAGGGACCCTCCTGCCCAGCCCCTGAGCTCCTGGCCCAGGAGGCTAGCCCCAGGCCCCTCCCCTGCTGTTCCCCCTCCCCTGCAGCCTCAGCGCACCGCGCCGCAACGCTCTGGGTGGCTGGGCAGAGCAGTTGTCGAGCCGTGGCCTGACCTGGTGCTCTGGGCGGCGTGGCTGTAGTGCTGCCAGCCACCAGTGCTCCAGGCAGCGCGGTAAGGGGGCAGGGAGCAGGGGGGGTTGGATAGAGGGCAGGAGAGTTTGGGGGGGTGGTGGTCAGGGATGTGGATAGGGGTCGGGGTAGTCAGAATGCAGGGAACAGGGGGGTTGGATGGGGCAGGGATCCCAGGGGGCAAGTTAGGAATGAGAGGGGGGGTTGCATTGGGTGGCAAGAGGGGGGTCAGGGAGTGGGGGATGGGGTAGGAGTCCCGGGGGAGCCGTCGTGGGCGAGAAGCCGGGGGCGGGGGGGGCGGGCCACGCCTGGCTGTTTGGGGAAACACAGCCTCCCCTAACCAGCCCTCCATACAATTTTGGAAACCCGACGTGGCCCTCAAGCCAAAAAGTTTGTTTTCTTTGTACAGTGCCTACCACAAAGGGATTCTGGTCCATGACTGGGGTTACTACAATACAAACCATCACCATCAACAGCCTCTAACAATGTCAGTTAAACAATATTCTCCTCATTAAAGCCCTTAAAGAATTGGGGAGAATAAACTCCCACCCTGTCCCACACAATCTTAACTTTAACCTTCCAGCACTCCACGGTTAAGTGATTTAACAGACAACAGGATAAAGCTACAGGACCAGCCTCTGCTCATTCACACTGGTGCAATTAGGAGTCACTCCAACTTCAATAGTTAAACTGTAATCAGGTTTCTAGAGACCAAATGGAGGAGACAGCCTAGAATCTTCACCTGTCCACACCTCAGACACATACGAATATAAGCGTGTCCTCAGAAAACTTCTTAGCAAAAACACAGGCTTCTGACGAACAGTAGCAGGATGGTGGGAGCCCCAAGGAGCCCCAGTCATGGATGGGACCCCAACGTGCCAGGCGCTGTACAGACACAACAAAAAGATGCTCCTTGCTCTGAAGAGCTTCTAACAGTTACAGTCGGACTTTGGTGGGGGAATCAGAACTACAACAAACAGCACTGAATACGCACATCAGAGTTAAGATTGTACCAACACTACAGTGTGTGGAGTAAATCGCATTCCTTTCCCTGGATAGCAGCCATGAGGGAAAGACACCAAGTATCATTCCCAGCACAGGGAAAGACGCACAGAATGTTTTAATGTCCACTCTTTTTGCAATTAAACACTGAGAAAAGTCAAAGAATTTCAGAGACAACAAGAAACAAAAGTTCCTTTCCACCCCCAAACAGGCACAGAATCCCCGTGGCACAGTCTCACCACTGCACATACGTGACTCACAAGCCCTCTTGAAACCTGCCTCTCATACCTGCTGCCAACTTAACTTCTCCAGCAGCGCCCTCTCAGTTCCTTGCATTTACGCATGAGAGGCTTTGATAGAAGAGCTGATTCAAGCTGCCAAGGGGTTAACCTTTGAACATGACAGATAGCAGATGCGGCATCTATACACAGCACTAATGCGAGAGGGTGACACTGATGGCAGGAGCCATGGAGCCAGAGGCACTGTCGGAATTACTTGCATCTTCAAGTATATTATGTTCCTTCAGTCGCCTTCTGCTTCAGCAATAGGTGATTTCAACAGGGAGTTGTTGAATAGCAGGAGAGTATGGGCTCTATACTGTCCTAGATCCATACACAGCACTTAGGATAATAGGAAGCCTGCATGCAATATGCAGAACCTCATGTCCTGGTGTGGAGAGAAGCCTAGACAAAAGAGCCTTCTGGGGAATGGGAGGGTGACTGAAGAAATACTGGAGAATATAATCTAATAGTGCAGCTGGGATTCAGGGCTCCTGGGCTCTAACCCCTGCTCTGGAAGGAGAGTGGGATCTAGTGGGTTAGAAGAAGGGAGGCTGGGATTCAGGGCTCCTGGGCTCTAACCCCAGCTCAGGGAGACCTAGCAGTTCTAGTAAGGCACTGGAAGCACCAGGACTCCTAGGTTCTTTTCTCAACTGCTTGTGAGACTTTAGGCAAGTCTCTTCATCTTTTTGTTCTTATTTCTCCATACAAGGCTAAAGCTTTAGAGTTTGAGGTTTGAAGATGGGGCAGTCCCTCCCTCCCTCCGACCCCACCCACCCTTCTATTAGATCAAGGACTGCTTCATACAGCAGCAGCACTAGCTGTCACTGAGGCACTACCTCCCATTGTGAGGTGCGCACATGTGCACAACAGTGAGGCAGACATCGAACCCAGTGCATTCCTGGCAGGTCAACGCTGACACAACTGCTTGCAGCTGAAGGAAGCTGCTCCCTTGCATCACAACTGTCTGCACCGCACCTCAGCTGGGGATACATACAGCCCTTCAGTCATCTGCAATTGATGCATCATGCTAGTAGCAGCAGGGTTGGGGGGGTGGGAAGGGTTGTCTGTAAAGACCTCCTCCCCTTACCCTTACCCCTTGATGTAGGAGTCAGCTGGAATCCATTTCTTCCCAGACAAGGCCCTTCCTAATGTGTGGTTTGGGAAATGCAGGCACTGCCCCTTCCCTCTACCTCTGCATTCCATTCACACACCCTCTGAATGTTAAGCCTGAAATTTCCACATGCAATCAGCTTCCTAGGTCCCTTGAAGTAAAGTAGGTAATTCATCTCCGACAGACATTTTGTGCTACAGGTGGTGTCAGGAAGTAAGGGGTGGAGGGGAAATAAAAGCACAAAGCTCACCAGAAGCCTCCAGCCCAATGCCTTCCAAGGGTACCTTCCACTCGCTTGACCCATGTGAGAAAGCAAGACAAATTTGCTTCCATGTCGAGAATATGGAGGGTGGGAACTGCAAGTGGGGGTGGGGGAAAGCTTCCTCTTCCCCATCCCCTACCACAGTCATCTCCTGCTCCTCCAAGGCCACCACTAAATTAGCAGCAGCTGGAGATAACAAAAGGCTGTTGTTTAAGCCCTAACGGAAGCTCTGCCAACTGGGTAGAGGCTAGATAGACAGAGGACTCCAAGCCAAGGGCACTTCTGAGGCAAACATGGAACAGCCTCTATTGTGCTGTTTTATTTTGGACACCTTGCACCAAGGACAGATGGTGGGCCCACCCACCCCCCTTACAAAACTAAGACTCCTTGCAAAGACCTAACAAACCCTGTTCTATAGCCCCTTCCAGCCAAGAAAAGCCACTTCTGGTGGCTGGCAGACAACTGGTCCATGTTGTGTAGCTGAGGAGGGAGCACTGCAATGAGTCCCACTAATGTGGCAGCCCAGAGGATCTGGTGTCCATAAAGACCAGCCAGCAGCTCTGTCCAGAAGCCTCATGCTGGAACTCTTGTCCCGGAAGGAGAGAGGGTTGATATTTGAACCTGTGGAGGTGGGTAGGGCTCATACATAAGGCTACGTTTTAGTCACGGGTATTTTTAGTAAAAGTCACGGACAGGTCACGGGCAGTAAACAAAAATTCATGGCCCGTGATCTGTCCACGACTTTTACTAAAAATACTGGTGACTAAACTGGGGGGGTGGGGGGGGCTGCCTGGGGGCCCCACGGGTGCTGGGGGAGGGCAGCCTGGGTGCTCGAAAGACAGGTGGCGGTGCGCAGCCTGGGACCTCTGCTGGTGCTGGAGTGGGGGTGGCACTTACTTGGGGGCAGCTCCCACTGGCGGGGCCTGAAGGTGGAGGCAGCGCACAGAGCTGCCTGGCCACGGCTCTGCCTAACAGTTGAGCGAGGGGGATGTCCCCGCTTCCAGGGAGACCCCCAAGAAAGCGCCGCCCAGAGCCCGCCTCACCCTGTCCCAAGCCCCAATCCTCTGCCCCCTCCCACACCCAACTCTGCTGCTGGGGGGTGGGGGTGGGCACGGTGGCCTGAGACTACCACAGCAGCGGCCGGTGTACCTGGCGCAGGGGCTGCCTGAGCTGCCCCAGAGACAGGCGCACCAGCCGCTGGAAAAAATCAGAGGTCACAGAATCCGTGACTTCCGTGACAAACTCGCAGCCCAACTCACGCACAGAATCCTCCCAGCCCTGCTGCCTTTTCCTGAAGCCTGGACCTTCACTATAAAGAGGTTTCCACTGCAATATGTACAGACCTATTTAATTCTACAATCTTTGGGTGGCACGAGCCATTCCCAGGACTACTGTGGAATAGCACAGGGCAGGGATTCTCAACCTTCACTGCACCGCGACCCCCTTCTGACAATAAAAATTACTACACAACCCCAGATGGGCGGACTGAAGCCTGAGCACACCCGAGCCCACTGACCTAGGCAGGGTGGGGGGCAAAGCTGAAGCCCAAGGGCTTCTACCACAGGGGGAGGGGGGAGAGGAATGGGAATGGGGCGCCTGTAGCCTGAGTCCCAACACTCAGGGCTGAAGCCATCAGGCTTCGGCCTCAGGTGGCGGGACTCGGGCGGTGGGACTCGGGCTTCGGCCCCAGCAAATCTAAGCCAGCCCTGGCGACCCCATGTTGTGACCCACTTTCGAGTCTTGACCCAGTTTGAGAACCGCTAGCATAGGGTGTTAAACTACTCAGCAGCACAGCCTGGTAACAAATGTAGCAAAACTACCACACAGACTACAACTGGCTATTCGCCCCCTCCATGCCCCCCTGGCATACCCTCTCCTCCAGCCCATTAGACTTTCCCATAGCTTCCCAGAGAGATTAACGAAGAGCAATCTTCCCCAAGGTAAGGCCATGTGTTCCACCCCCCATGTGTACTTCAGAATGTTTAGTAAGCGCTGTCCCCCTGAGGAACAGCAGCGTGGCCACCTCCAATTAATACGCTCAATCAGTGCTCCATTAGACTTGCAAATGTGCCCAATAAAACTAATATGTTGCTCCTTGGGCTTTAATGATAGTAACCAGGGATTTGCAGCCACTGAAAGTCTCTTAGCATCATTTGCTCAACCACCACCTTTTATCTTCTTCTGCCCCTCCTCCAAACTCTTCCACCTGGTACTTGGAGCAGAAAAACTCAGTCCTCTTGCACACGCTTTGAGTCAAACAGGTGGCAGCTCCGATTAGGGTGGGATTTAAGATCCAAACAGGCCAGCCTGACTGTCCCTGCACTCTTAAGCCAAAGGAGCAGCCAAGGCATCTGGTCAGACAGAGAACAGCTGCTCGCAACCCTACCCCAGCCATGGCTAGGATGTCAAGCACAACCTCCCAAGGAGAGACATCAATCTGATTTCAAGTAAATCCTGCATGCCATGAAGAAGGTGAACCACAAAGCAAGCAGGCCTGGGTCATTCTGGTTTGCAGACAAGGGACCTTCATTGAGGAAGATTTCTTGGCACAGCTTACTAATTGTTTGACCACTGCTTTTGGGGTTGTCAAGAAAAGACGTGAGATGCAAACAACAGTGTACAACTGAATTCAGTCCAGCCTCACAACAGGCTGGTGCTAGGAGGCAGTATAGCTTAGTGGGTAGGGCACTGGGCTGGGACTTGGAGACCTGGGTTCAATCCCTGTCTCTGGGAATTGAACCCAGGCCTGGTGTCTCTGGCCTGCTGGGTGACCTTGGGCACATCCCCTCACTGTAACTCCGTTTGCCCCCCTGTAAAATGGGGATAATTATACCTATCCCCTTTGTAAAGTGCTTTGAGATCTACGAATGAAAAGCACTATGTAAAAATTAGGTACTACTACTACTTTGGAACACCCTATCAAATATCAGGACTTCAGATGTCCTAGACTTCAGTTCTTGGAAGCAAAGTACACAGTGTATCTGTTACAATCCCAGTTTCCACACAAATGAATATTCACAAAAGGTATTGTATGCAGGTTTGGAAGAATTCAATTTTTTAAAATAGTTTTAACAGATAACATGGATGTTTTAAACATTTTTTAAATTTTTATCCATTTACATTTTCACAATTGCAGGAAATTATGTGGGGGCACAATTATTTAATGACAATTGAAGTTGAGATTAAAAAACAAACCTTTATTGCCATTAAAACAAACTGTCAACATCACATGTCAAAATATACGAAGTAAATATCCTTAACGCAAACTCTAGTAAGTTCTCAAGCAGCATCTTTCTTACTCTGTCTACCTGTAACTTTCTATTATCATGGATGGAAATATTTTTGCATTGGTTTGTGTACACATGGCAAAATTAATATTTACAGGTAAAAACCTCATCCTTCCAAGCCAACTTACCTGCACTACTCCTTCCCTCTGACCTCCCCATTCCCATAGGCTCTGAGCACCTCAAGCGTCAATGTATTCATCCTCCCATCACCCCTGCTTGGAAGCCCTATGATGCCCGTTTTACAGATGGACAACTGAGGCACAGACATTAAGGACAAAATTTTCTAAACCACCAAAGAGGGATGCAGGAGCCCAACTCCCATTTTCAGAAGTGACTCAAACACTAGAAGTCTCCCGCTGACTGAAGCTCCTAAGTGCTTGAGTCACTTTTGATAATGGCACTTAGTGAAAATTTCAAAAGTACACAAGTTATTTAGGAGCTTGAGTGACTTGCCCAAGGTCACACAATGAATCTGTGGCAGAGCAGGGACTTGAACCAGGATTTCCCAAATTCCAGGCCAGTGCCCTAAACACTGGGCGATCCTTCCTGCTGCAATCCTTGGAAGTGACATCCAAAACGTACGCTTTGCCAACACTCCAATTTCCACCATCCTGGCTATTCATCCCTCTAGGAACGCACTGGAAGTCTGCACACAACCTACCTACAGCAGGTTTCAGAGTAATAGCCGTGTTAGTCTGTATTTGCAAAAAGAAAAGGAGTACTTGTGGCACCTTAGAGACTAACCAATTTGAGCATAAGCTTTCGCGAGCTACAGCTCACTTCATCGGATGCATACTGTGGAAAATACAGAAGACGTAATCTTCTGTATTTTCCACAATATGCATCCGATGAAGTGAGCTGTAGCTCGCGAAAGCTTATGCTCAAATAAATTGGTTAGTCTCTAAGGTGCCACAAGTACTCCTTTTCTTTCTACCTACAGCAAACATTCTAATGTAACTTCATCAATAGCCGAGGGAGAGCAAACAAGGCTCAGACAACAGAGAACAAACAATTCCAGTTGAGTTTGAGAGGGGACAGGAGAGAGCTGAGGAAACAAAGAAATTGGGAAAGGTCATTCCAGGTGACCAGAACTGCAGAGGAGGCTCTCGCACTGACAGCCAAGAGAGCATTGGAAAGGGTAAAAGAACCAAGTACTAGAAAATCCAATGTGAGAAGGGTGGCCTTTGAATGGTCTTATCCTGACTGGGGTCCTACAGCATTACTTTGTTTATTCTTCTATTTGAAGCTATTACTGCCAAACAGGAGGTAAGAGAATTTTCTCTCTGCCAGGTCAAAGTGCAGGCTGGACCACAGACAGGTTGGAAAACACTGAGTTTAGTCATATCAGCTGTTTTGCAGGATCTACTGAAGAGCCAAGTGCGAACCAGCTGGCTAGCACCCACTGCCCTTGGATGAGACTCTCAGGCCCCATCTAGTCCACAACTGCTCCTTCAGTGCAGCTCGAAGGCTCTACACAGCCTAGCTTTAAATGTCCCAAGCAATGGGGCTTCAGCCTCTTCCCCAGGAGATACGTTAGTGCCTAGACTTGAGACTTCCAGGGGAAGTCCCAACAGCCATTGCAATCTACACTTATGATCTCCTCCGCTTCCAGAATTCTTCACAACTATGGATTTTTGCTCCCAGGAGTGGGTGTTTAAAGCAGGGACAGAACCCAAGTGTCACCACAGAACAAGGCACCAGACGCCACATTTCTCCAGATGTCGCTTTACTGCGGACTGACATAAACAGGCCAAGGGCTCTGATTCATTCAAGGTCTGAATCTCTGACATTAAAATCTACTCAACAGCGTCTTCTCTCAGAACACTCACTCAATGACAGCTCGCAGTGTGATGCTGTGGAAAAGAGCTAGTGTGAGTCTTGGATATATGAAGTGGGGAGCAGCAAGTAGGAGCAGAGAGGCAATTTCATCTCTGTATACGTCATTGGCGAGACTGTATCCAGTTCTAGTGTCCAAATTTTAGAATGGGTGTTGAAAAATTGGAGAGGGTGCAGAAAAAGAATCAAAAAATGATGTGAAGGTGGGAGAAAATGCCTTGCAGTGAGATGCCTAAGCTAAGACTGAACTCTTTATCCAAAAGATTGAGAAGTGACTTGATCACAGTGTACAAGTACCTCCGCAGGGAGAAAAATACTAAGTACAAAAGGGCAGAAAAAGGCATAACAAGAACCAACGGGCTGGAAGCTGAAGCCAGATCCATTCAGATTAGAAATAAAGCACCTTTTAACACTGCAGGTGATTGACCATTGAAAAGACTCCCAAGGGAAGTGGTGGATTCTCCATCTCAAATCAAGTCTGGATGTCTTTTTGAAAGATGCTTCAGCTTAACTCAAGCTGCTGGGCTCAATACAGGGATTGGGGGGGGAACTCTTCAGCCTGTGAAAAACAGGAGGTCAGAATGGATGATTTAATGGTCCCTATTGGCCTTAAACTCTGTGGATCTGTTAAGTTTATCTGAGGCTTTGTTTACCTCCAAGACACCTGGGCTAACATCCTTTTAGTGAAGGGCTACCACAGAATACCTGGGGGGGGAGTCTACACTGGCACTTCCTCGGCAAAACTTTTGTCGTTCAGGGGTGTTAAAACACACACACACACACCCCCGAACAACAAAAGTTTTACCAACAAAAAGTGCCGGTTTGAACAGCGCTTTGTTGGCAGGAGCGCTCTCCTACCGAAAAACAGCAGCTGCACTGCGTGACTTTTAGCAGCATGTCTGTAGTGGCACAGCCGTGTCACTAAAAGCCTCGTAGTGTAGCCATAAACTTCGTCTCATTAGTTAACTTTGGTTCATTGACCACTGGTGGCCTGATGGAAAGCTGGATAGGTGGCGGGTCATACAGGATATATTTCCACATTCAAGAAAGCTAAAAACACATTCCTAACGTTGCTTTTCCAAATCAGGAACCGCTGTAACTACCACAGGGATGTTCTTTGAACCCCTCCCACTGGCGAAGGGGACCATGCACTCCTGAGCAGGAGGGGAAGCATCTATTACGATGTGACCCACATCCTGACAAAGTTAACTCATTCTTATTTGGATTGAGCACCAGACACCGGCAATAATGAGCACAGAGGTTTGTAAACCATTCTGTTCCAGCTGCCATCCGAGGTGATGCATGCAGACTCTCCAGCAACCTGCCTTACCCTGTTTTCACCTTGAAGCTCAACCCAAAATAGGAATACACTGCCCATGCTAGATGTACAAGACAAGGAAGACACCTAGATCACTGGAAGGCAGCATTTGGTGAGAGGCTTTAAAAATACAGCTGCCCATGATCAGCTTATTCTGAGGTAGCAGTCACACATACATCATGCTTTAAGGGACACTATCAACTTAATGATGCTACTGCTTGGAAATGTTTACCCTTCTTTTAGCTGGAACTGAGATGACTGACTGACTACTTTTGTTTACTTTGTGAATTTCACAGCCCTTGGCATATGGTCTGCTTCACCATTAGCTGGAGGTAGCCATTTCCTTTGGGGTGGGTCTTTCAAAAGGTAGTGAGAGAATTGGGGGTGAGGGTTTGAGTAGGAAAAAGTAACTGCAAAAAAAAAATCATAAACATTGGGAAGAAGATTCAAGGGCGGTATTGCAACTGGAACCGTCTTAAACTGCCTGGATTTCAAGTTAGTGCCCCTTTTATGTGCACAAATGCCTTAGATTAGTTCCTAAACCTCAAAAAAGGATTAGATATTTAATGGATAATGAAAAACTATAGTCATGAGAGACAAAGTAAGAAAAATTTGTAGAGTGATATAAATCCTCATGCTTCAGAGTAGAAACCGACTGCTGACTGACAGGGGTTTAGGAGGAAAGTTCTGTTTGGAGCCGCTTATTTCATAACTGTCCACTGCAGGGTTTCTTGTTCATACCTCCAAATTTCATCCATGGATCTCACAACACTTTACAGAAGTCAGTATTGTTATCCTCATTTTACAGATGGGGTAACTGAGGCACAGAGAGGCAAAGTGATTGCCCAGAGTACCCCTGTCAGGCCTGTGGTAGATCTGGGAATAGAACTCAGGTCACAGTCCAGCACTCTCTCCGCTAGACAGACAGAACCACTATCTGGAATGTTGTACATTCCTCCACTAGTCAGACAAACTAAACGTCAACTCAGTGCTGGTCTATACGAGAAAGTGTAACCCAAGGTGATAATTTAAACAGATTGCATTAAACCAGTGAAAATTTCTTGTGGATATTCCAATTTAGGTTTAAAAGGTGGCTTTTTGGAGGTTTAGCTTCAGATGACTGGGAACAGATTTAGGACAAACATTTCCAAAAGCCTGGAAGTGACCTAAGAGCCTCCATCCTGTCAAGAGCCAGGACCCCCCAAAGAACTCCACTGCACTTTTGAGACTGGAACTTGGGCACTTTGAAAACCTGACCCTCAAGCTAACCCAAAAGAAGCCACTTTTAAATCAAATTAAGCAGGTCCGCACAGAGGCCTGCACCAGATTGAAAACAAATTTAGCGAAATGCAACTTACCCCTTAAGTTTCACTCCCATTCCAGGACAAGGAGACAGTTGTAGGGGATAACAATTCAGCATAGCAAACTAATGTTTAAACATATTGTAAGCTGTTTGGGGTACAAGTTCTCTCTTATCTGTATAAAGCCTAGCACAGTGGAGTCCTGGTTCACAACTGGGCTCACGGGTGCTACCGTAATATAAATAAAGGCACAAACAAGGCAAAGATTGGGATCAGAGAATCATGGCACGAAGCCAACACTCCTCTTCCTGGGTTCGGTTTTGGGTTGGAGGGAAGACGTTTCCGAGAGTCAGGTTACCACTTCCTGCATTAAAGTGATCAGGTTATGCCACCTGCTTCAGGTTCCTCACAGTAGGACAAGTGTGACTAGTCCTGACTAGCATCCCTGGGAAGATTACACACAGTGACAGCAATGAGTGCAAAGCTTAGGATTGTCAAACTGAAATACCTCTCTTCCTTGACTGGTTGCTCTCAGAGCTGTTCCCTCACTGACTCAGCACGAGGAGGAGGCCAGGCCACGACATGGCTTCCCTGGAGGCTGAATTAGACACCACTGCTCCAAGGCAAGATTCACAGCACTCTCAATGGGGTGTTGCTCGCACATTATCTTCTTCGCTCTTTTCCAGGAAGTCTGGATCTGATGCTTGAACAGTCAGTGGAACAGCCCAGGCTAACCTGCCATAGAGGTCTCTGTAATATTGCACCACAGTAATGCAATATGCAGTCAGTCACTCCGGCAGAGAGATTAGCTCAGGATACCTCTTCATTAAAGTGTTACCTTGGGCTCTCACCCAAGGATTCCTCCCACTCCCACCACCCGGTCTACACATAAATCCCTCGCACCCAAGCTTAGTGTACTTTCAAATGGGACTGGCTGGCCCATCCTGGTCTACAGGCTAAAACCCAAGTGAGGCTTCCACTCAGGCTGGTAAACTGTCCACGTTGCAATGAGGATGCAGACTAACTCACTTAAGTGCTGATCACTGTACAGTGTCTTTCCCACAATTCCCCCCACATGGCCAGGACAGACTTCTCCCACAATTCACTGAGGAAGAATCAGAGTGGCTCAAGCTCATCACAGCACAAAGAAACATGGCATATGCCCCCAGAAGTCCTAGTCACACATGGAGAAGTGCACCACCACTGAGGACTGAATCAGTTGGGTTGGGCATTGCAGGGTGGCTGCTCGCACCCAGGCTAGGTTAACATGGGTGCTCAGACTCTAGTGCCCATCACCCATATTAACTCGGCAGTGAAGTTATACCCCTCAGGGAGATTAGAGGTGAGGCTTCCTGTCTCATTACTAGTTCAAATCCAGCTAGTGACGAATCACAAGTGAAGCTAGTTGGGTGGCCTGCAGAAAAGGCTCTACTGGTCTCATCCAGTTCCTACCATGACAAGTGAGTGTGTGTGTGAGAGCAAGAGAAAGACACACACACAAAGTCCACTGGTATAACTAGTCCTTCTGTAACAGAGGCTGCCAGTAAATGCCAAGGAGCCTCATGACACCACCACAAGGAACGCATTTAACCTCTCCAAACCTCAGGGTACAATGGGGACTTGCTTGAGGTCAGTCAGCCAGCAGGAGAACCCTGCCACTAAGTAACAACCCCCCAGGATTAAGCTTCCAACCCCCTTGTGCTGCTGTTCCCTTCCCCTGCCAACCTGGTTACTGCAATAAGTATCCATCTCCTTATTACACCACCTTCCCTTGCATCCCTTGCTCCATGCACACGTCCAAAGAGAGTTATTAAAAGAGATAAAGACATTACTTCTGGCAGGAGAGGGGCACAAATAGAGTTTATGCCTCAGTTAAAAATCACTCGCTACAATAAAAGGAGAAAACAGTCTGAGAGCGAAGAGTAACTGAATTTAGAAGAAACCTCAAGCCAGCTTTTCTGGGACTGCAACCACTCTTGCAGACCAGCTGTATTATGCAGAAATAATCAAAAGTGAGGAATAGCCTTGCATGTTGTACGATAGGTTCTAGGAATTCTAATGTAATTACTTCCAGGAGAATGGCCTGAAAAATCATCTACTGGGACAGCTGCAATTGTCTCTATTCCCAACGTGACTCTGCTACATATAGGCTGGTGCTTTGAAACATGTGAAGCACCATATTCTAGGTACAATTCCATTTGTTCCGGAGCAGTGCGGGAGGGAATGGGCTTTAACGGAAACCTCATTCGAAATCCCAATATACCCTTCAGTTATAAGAACCTACCACTGCCAACTTCCAATTATTAGCATTTATATTGCAGTAGCACCTAGAAACTTCCATCAGGATGGGTCCCATTGTGCCAGGTGCTGCACAAACAAAGAAACTGACAGGCCCTGCCCAAAGATCTTAAAGTCTAGGAGACAAAAGATACTAAGTGGATGAGACAAATGAACAGGATGGGGTAGGGGAGACTAATGAAAACAGGAGGCACATAACTTTCAGCCAATTGGGAGCCGGGATCACCATTCAGTTACTGGTGAAACCAAGTGGGCAGAGTTTTCATAGTTGCGTGGGAGTGTGTAAGCAGTGCATGGGTCCAATTTGTGCCATGCATGTTTCAGATTAAATGCCAACCCCAGCTCGCAAAGAAAGAAAGGAACAAACATCTATTATGGTATTTGTATGGCCTCCGTTGCCGTAGCACCTGACAATCGTCAGTGCATTCATCCTGACACCACAGGTAGACAGGGAAGTGCTAGTTCAGTGGTTCTCAAACTTTTATACTGGTGACCCTTTCAAAGAGCAAACCTCTGAGTGTGACCCCCAGCCGTATAAATTAAAAACACTTTTTAATATATTTAACACCATTATAAATGCTGGATGCAAAGTGGGGTTTGGGGTGGAGGCTGACAGCTCGCGACCCCCCATGTAATAACCTCACAACCCCCTGAGGGGTCCTGACCCCCAATTTGAGAACCCCAGTACTACTGCTTGCTAAGATTCTAGGCACTATTACAATATAATAATCCATTCAGTGTTACAGTAGGGAAACTGAGGCACAGAGATTAAGTGACTGCCCAAGGGTCGGTAGCGGAGCAGGGAACTGAATCCAGGTCTCCCAACCCCCTAGCCATTGGGCCATCCTTCCATTCCAACATTGTACAAAGTACAGAGTGTCGACTGTGCAGCTGGCACATAAGGCAGTTATCCTGCAGGCTTCTCTTCACTTAGCCTCTCAAAGATCTCCCCGTGAGCTTACCTGACTGTTGATGGTAAGTATTTCATAGAGTTTAAATCCAGAAGAGACCATTAAAACCATATAATGTGACTTCCTGATTACCACAAGCCAAAGAATTTCACCCAATTATTCCTATGTTGAGCCCTAGTAACCATAAGCGGTGGGTATAATAGGCCAGGCAGCCATCGCCACTAGACGCTGATTTTGGCGGTTTGCACGGGCGATTTGGCGGGAAGTTTTTATTATTATGCCCCATTATGGTTCCCGGGCGGCTGAGGTGGCGGTATGTGCTATTCAGATTCCTGGGTTCATCAATAATCCCCTGGACTCCAGGGAGATTACTGATGTGGCCAGGAAGCTGAGTAACACATACCGCCTCCTCAGCTGTCCTGGAATCTGCATGGCTCATATAAAAAGCTCAGGTTCTTCAGGAACAGACAAAAGTTTTTCCTGCAGGGTGACTTGGGGTCTCAGGACAGGAGGCGCAGGGCGGCTGGGGCTCTTCTGGCTATTGGGGGAGAAGTGGGGGCGGCCTGGGGCTCTGGGCTCCAGCCACAGAAGAAGGAGGCCTTGGGTGGAAGGGGCAGGGCTGGGGGGCTAGGCCTCCCCAAAGTTGCGGGGGGGGTTCCACCCATCGCCCAGGCAAGTAACGGGTTAGACTAAAGTGTTTCAGTTCTCAGGAGATTAAACTGTTATGTGCCAAAGGCATGAACAGGGGACCTCAAGGGGTCACCAATATCTGAGCCCCCTGCAATGGCAGGGAATCGATTAGGTGAGACATGCCCAGATGATCCTAGCAGGTCTGAAGAGGCCAGGAAGCATCTCTCATATTGTCTCCATTGCTATGAAAAGGGCCAGTCTGACCCAGCAGCGCCCAGGACAGATCTGAAGGGGATGATGCCTGTCATGTTAAGGCTAAGCAGGTTCCAGGTGCACCATTGAAGACGGCATGGAGAAGTGAGTGCAACAAGGATGAAGAGTGAGTGGTTAGGTGTCAGAAGCTAGGAAAACTGTGGGAAAATAAAAGGAGATCAGATGGAGACTGGAGGAAAATCATGTAGCACCACCAGGACTAGGAACTGACACTTGCTGTGGAAGGCAAAAAGCAGTTAGTGGAGACATTCCAAACACCATGCTACTATCATTACTGGTATTACAGGAGCACCTAGGAGCCCTATTGTCTTAGGCACTCTACAAAAAGATCAAGAAGACAGTTCCTGGGCCAAAGAGTTTATAATCCAAGTACACCTGGTTCAACAGCAGCTCTGAGGGTAGGAAAAGAAGAAATCTACACTATCCAAAAGCACCCAAACTCTTGGGTTCCCTTGAAGAGAGACATGGCCTAAACACAGGCCTAGAAGACAGGAATTCCTATATTCCTATCCCAGGTCAAACACCAACTGTTTCCCCAGGCCCGTGGGTGAGTCATGAAGGCCGCATGCCTTAGCATTACCGTCCGAACAATGGGGATAATGGTAGGCATGCCAAGGATTAGATCATGTTTACACAAGGTGGAAGAGGAGGAATGTTGGATGAGAGCTAAGCAGCACAAGACTTGCCTTTGAAAACTCCTGACGCCAGTTCTCTCCTTTTAAAACTCTAACAGCTGGCACCATAGCTCTGCAGAACACACAGCTTGACATCTCAGTGAGATGAACAGATACCCTCCCTCCAAGCAGCAGGGGGCAGTCAGTCAAGCCCAGAGGAGGTTACACATGAGAGTTTATGCTGCTAGCTTAGCACTGTGCTGCAGTGACATTTCAGACTCTGATGCAAGAACTACTTTTGGATAGCAGCAAGCGTTCTCGCCATTGTTTACAGTACTATTGCAAGGGGCACATCTCTATTTTTTTATTCAGTGTTTACCATAAGGGCTTATCAGATGCCTCAAGTCAATGAAATGATAAATAACTTCTTCCAGACAAGCACATTCCACCCAGCTAGCCAGTGGGCTGGTTAGCAGCCTAGAACTGCTGATAACAGCACTGTGGAAGAACCAACCTTAGCAACAGTGCCCTGGATGCAAGTGCTCAGCTCTTATCAGGGAGAGTGGCTAGTGATCAGAACACAGGGACTACGGATAGGACTTCTGGGTCTAAAGACTCCCTGTGTGATCTCGAGCAAGGCACCCCCCTTCCCCTTTGTGTCTCTGGTGCTCAATCTGTAAGGTGGAGGGAGATGATCACCCCACCACACAATATGGGGAATCCTCAGGTAAAAGGCACTACAGATGTTTAGCATTACTAGGCTGGGTTAGCTGTAGGCTGTGTCTGTTACAGTGTAGACCCTGGTCATTACCCTACTCCCAAGTTGAGACATTTTCGTAGGTGACTCCATTTCATTCTGAAGAGCTGTCACATGAAACTTTGCAATGACAACATAACTAACACTTTGGCCTTCTCCATAAAGGATCACACAGTGCCTTACGACGTCCCTCTGAGGAACAGAGGTATCCTGCCCATTTTACAAACAGGGAAACAACGAGAAAGAAAGGGGAATTCACATAGGATACTTGGGTTCTGTTCCTAACTTCCAGAGCCTTCCTCTAACCATTAGACATGCTCATTCCCCACGCCACATGGAAACCCAGAAAATAACCCTGAAAGCAAAAAGAAATGGAGTTGGGGGATATTTAAAACAGACACTGGGGTGAGCTTTGCTTCTACTGCCTTGAATGGGCAGCTGCAGCAAAATGCCTGCAGCACTGAGCCATAGAGAC